>NC_050511.2:7700731-8330731 GCF_012460135.2 Molothrus ater | reverse complement strand
GCCGATATACTTGTTTTACTTGTTTTACTTGTTTTTATGCACTGCTCATCCTGTGATGTTGTGTTTGGAACACAAATAGTGTTACATGCTACCATACAAGATACCACTGCTCATCCTGTGATGTTGTGTTTGGAACACAAATAGTGTTACATGCTACCATACAAGATACCAGTTCTTCTCCAAAGAGAAGTCAATTATAATAATGAAAACTAAGGAGAAATAATTGTTTACAGCAAACTTCTGCTCACACGTTCAGCGTCTGCTGAGGACCAAGGACTCATGCAGTCACTATGCCTTTGTGCATATTTAAAAATTGAAATACAACTTGAATATTGAAATACAAGCTTGAAATACAACTTAATCAATCACAGGTACTAAAACAGCACCTTTCCCCATGCAGGACTTTTCCTGTTGTGCCCAAGGTCCATGCAACTCAAAGCCCAGTCACAGGACAGGAAAAGCACCCTTACCTGCCACACTGGCTCTGTGTGCTTTCCTGACTTAGCACTGCTCTTGTAGCTGGGCTGGGGGCTTGCCCTCTTCAGGTTGTAGATGGCCACGTTGCCGTCGTAGAAGCCCACTGCCAGGAGGTGGGGGTGGTCACCGTGGAAGTCCAGGCACATGACACCACTCTCACTGCTGAAGGAGTACTCTGGGAAGGAGGGGTTCTTCAGCGTGTAGAGCAGGAGCATCCCGTGGCCCTGCTTCATGAAGTCATCTAAATAAGGAGACGCCAGATCAGTTTCCAGGACCCTCAGCTACTGAAATGTAGAAACAGACATCTCTCACCTGTGCCTGACACCTACCTGAATGCAAAGTTACCAGCCACAGGACCAAATGGTCATTTTGGTATGCCCACATCTGAACATCCTTGCCACCTCCAGGACATAGGCACAATGTATTTATACAGAAGAGCTACTATTTTGGTGTGCTTCTTTTCATAGGAGAGAGAGCTGTGAAGCCTTGGAGGAGAAGTGTGGAGGAAAGGAAGAATTTTGTGGACACTTCTTTCCTTGGGCTAGGATTACACTTCTTTCTGTGGGCTAGGACTTCATTACACTGCAGACATAAAGGCTGAACCAAGGATAGCACCATTTCAATTTCTGTATTGGCAATATTTGATATTTCAGTCTCCACTACTTTTTCCAAAAAAAACATTTCATTAATGTATCTGTAAAGCATTTTATCAATTGCCATTACTCATGAATGTAAAAGTCACTACAGCTTTATTTTCTATTTATGTTCAACATCTCCCTGCTTGGCACAGAAGCTCTTTTTTTGCTTAGACTTTCCAATCTTTTTTTCTATTTACTTTCACCTTTTCTTTGTGCTGCCTGAAATTAGTTCTCCCTTTTCTCAGTAGAATCATCTTTCTTTTGTGTTTTTTTGTTATCATGCCCTGACTGTCTCTGCAATTCTTAGGGTATTTCGATCATGTAAAAAAACAATTTCCAAATTCTCTGAAAGGGAAAGAAAAGCTGTTGATGTAGATAAGCTCTCCAGAAACAAAGAAGGAACTTTGCTAATCTATGAAGACAATGCTGCCTCTGAGAGCTTTCTAGCCATCCAGTGCTTTTTATTACTGCCAATGCCTTCAGGCACACAGTATATGGGAAATAAATTTACTGCTTTCTGGGCTTCAAGTACTCACTACACATTCTGTTTCCAGAACAGTCTTCTCCTTTCAAAACTGCTACCTACCTTTCTTAACATTTTATCCAACCTGCAGGATCAGGTCTTGGTAAATGTGTACTCCAGTGATAACTCTAACTTTAGAGAGTTTGTAGCAAACTGATTCCAAGTCAGCATGCAGGTACAGACATTGTGTACTCCATGTTTAGCAGGGTCACATAAAAGCATTCAAAGAACCAGTAAAGAAACACACATTAACAAAATTATTACTGCTGCTTTGTACTAGATTATCAAAATAGAATATTTTCACATGTCTCTCTGTACTGGAGGTAGAAGAGGAAAATGGCTTCTTTATTTTGCAGAAAGGCGAGATTCCAAAACTAGCATGAAACATATCTGACCCCAAATAATATTTCTAACTTTTTTTTTTTTTTTTTATGAAGGGGAATCTTATTCTTAGAATTCTTGCTAAAAAGGAAGTGAACTTATTTTCTCCAGTCGAGATTTTCCAGTTCTTTTAATTCACAGAATTGTCTTTGTTCTTGGCCAAATAATGTCATTGAACTGATATTTAGTTGAGGTCCATGCATGATAAGGATGAATCTGTGCTCTCCTCAGAAGCAAAAACACTTGGGAAGGCTGTGGAAACGACCACCAGGAGTGACTCAGAGCAGAATGAAGTCAAATTGGTTGGATAGCCTTTGAATTTAACCTATTTCATGCTCTTATTTCTCTTGGAGTGGGCTGACCAGCCAGGCATATTCCTAAAAGGTCTGTAGGGTACATTATTTTTCTATGTGTTAGCACTGTGCTGAGGAGCCTCAGAGAGCTGCCCCCATGCTCCTTGCACAGACAGCAGAGGAGACACCTCTACATGGGGTGATTCAGCCAGAGATCTAAGTGGGGTTTTGGAGGTGGTTCTCTTCCCAGTGACCCGACAGGAACAGTCCACCCACATTCCCCAGTGAGAGGTGATAGAGCAGGCCTTCATCAGGTGAAATGGCTCAGCAATTCCACCTGAGGGTTAGTCTGGCAGGAGGAAAGCAAAGCCTTGGGAAGAAGCTCTGGCAGAGTGAAATGCAGAGTCCAGTTTCCAGCTCATGACACCCAAATGTAGGTCTGTGAATGCTGGCTGTGCTCTTAGAGTCCAAGCTCTGCTACCATCAGTACCAGCAGCACCTTAAAGGGGAGTTTTCTGTGAGTGCTGCTTTAGTCTCTAGGCTCCACTGACTGCAGTGGCTGCTACAGAATGTTAAACCCAGCTTAATCGAAGAGCTGAATCCTACTCATATTGTCTCCTTTATGTTATCAAATACCAGGAATGTGGGTTAAATCACAGATGTGTGAATACTACACGTAAGGCTGAATAATATGATTGCTAAAGTACAGCCTATTCTTGATGAAAGGTAATGTGATGAGAATAACCCACAATTAACACTGAAGCATGACACATAAACCTCAGCAAAACACTAACCTGCTGAGCATAGGCATATCAATCCATTTTAATCTACGGTGAATTCTCATTCAGAGTACTAACCTGGGACATACCAACATATTCTTTAATGAATAGTTTTTAAAAAGGACTTATTTCATTAGTGATATTCAGTGTTCCAGAATGGCAAGCACAGCACATACCCACAGCAACGCATCTGTGCTATAGCTTTGAAGAGCAGCATTTTCAAGGAAAAGGCTTTTAGGTTTTCAGGAAAAACAAGCAGAGTACTGCACTTTGCTCCAAAACACTGGGGAAACAGGCTCTCAGGATGCAGGGTGAATCAATGCTAGAAGATCACAGAGCACAGCCAAAAGGTGCAAAAGGCACAGACCAAGATCTGGCAATGGTGAACCATTGTTGGAAGTGAAGGCAGCAGCTTCAGACCTGAGACAGATGCTCTGCACCTCATGGATGCAGCAGTAAGGACTGGAAGAATAAAGAATATCTGCCCCATGCAGATCCACTAAGTGCAACGTGGTGGTTTTTGTTTTTTTTTTTTTTCCTGAGATACAAGGGCTGGAGATATTAGAGATATTGGACAGTTTTTCTGATAATCAGTGCCAGCAGAACTTGTTCTTTACAGGAAGACACAAGAAGAAGAGAATGAACAGATTCTTGCTGCCATGAGGAGCCCTCAGTGTTCACCTGAGCAGAGGCTAAATTTTAGACCCTGACATGTAACAAGTGTATGTAGGAAGACAAGTTTTGCTAAGGAAAGATGCAGATAGCATGATTACTGGTCTCAACATGGAGAACTGAGCCTGTAAACATCACATGCAAACAGAAATATGTTTCAAACCAACTATGACCACTGTCTAAAATATGCCTCTGAATATGCCTTTAAAGCTGAACAGATTCACCCCGAATCCTTTTCAGAAAAATACTGTAGTGGTAGAAAAGTAACCCAGAATATCATTGTGATATCACCAAATAGCTTATGCAAAGTAATAATCTTAAAAGCATCTGCATCTTTTATTCTGATGCTTACTAAGTATCTGGTTTAACAGATTTTTCACTTATATTATTCCTTAGCTGAATTTAAAAGAATCAGCAAATGTCCAATGTCAGATCAAAGTCTTTTGTTTGCTGGACAGATTAAAAAAAATATATATATATATTGGTATCTCTCCCTCTTTATTCAGGAACAAAGCCATGAGACATACATGGTTTTCTTCCATTTCCTCCAAAATGCTTAGCAACATCATCCTCAAGGTAGAAAGCACAATGCTTCAGGTAAATCCTGCAACCACATAATAAACATCAATGTGGGGACCCTCCACAGGCATGAATTAAAGCTGGTATTTTTGCTACAGAAGGACCCAGTGCTACAGCTTCTTGTGTGATAAACTGGCAAATTACTTTCTCTTTAAAGGATTTGAAACCCAAAAAAAAGTAGCCTTATGTCTTAGATCCTGTGATACTGTGATGGTTTTCTAAAAATCAAGTCTGCAAGCTGTCTCACTGACATGGTTTGGGCCAAGATATCATCATGCTAAAAAGAACTACTGGTACCTTAAACCTGTCTTGTGTCCTCTAAGAACCCATCTGGGAAAGAAAAAAAAAGCAAAATTAAGTACATTTGTGAATAGATGATTGTTTCTGAGCATCACAGCTACCCAAGCACTTCTACTCTCCCAGATACACTCATGCTTTGAGCTGGCTAGCTAGGGCTCTATCCTTTAGGGCTGGTTTACTAAGAAGCCAAGGGAAGGGGCTGGCTGTGCTCTACACTTGGTGAGGTAATCTCCTCTTGGGAGGAGATATCGATTTCACAAAATTGTTGGTAGCCAAAGATATATCTCAGCTATTTATTTGTCTTTCCAATATTTAAAGTGTAGAGGACAAAAAAAATAAACCAGCAAATTTTCCCTAGGAAACTGGAAATCTTCAAAACCCTGAGCACAATCTAAGAATATTCCTGTGCTTCCATCTGCATGGCATAGACATGATGACTGAGCCAGTCACAAATTAGTGAATTTTCAATACAATTTATTTTTTATCACTGAACAAATCCTGTGCAGCAGAGCACTGAGCACAGGCTAATCTAACCCACTGTGAAACAAGTTGAATGACCTTGCACTGCTCCAGCAAGACTCTCTCCTGGCTTATTTTAAAAAGCTGTGCCAATTCCACACTTTGCTGCAGTCGCAGAACTGGTGTGCTGTAAGAAAGGAAACAGCTGGCACTTCAGGCTAAACTGTATGCCAGTAGTTCCAAAAAATCGGGAAAGAACAAATCTTTCCAAGAGCTCAGAGAGTTTGGGCATGGGTCGAATGTGTTTTCAAAGCTCTTCAGGAATAACAATAACATCTCAAAGTTTTATAGCACTTGAGAGTGCTTTAAGCTTGTATATGCAGCATTCCTTTTTACAGAATGAGAAAGGGCAGCAGAGGGGACTGCCAAAGACACTACAGCAAGCTAGAACAGGGAACAGAGCTGGGACTTCAGAGGGCTCTGCTCAAGCAGCTGATCATCCCAGGATCCCTGAGAAATTTAAATTAGGATCACTGGTGCTCAATCTGTTCCTATTCCTTCAAATGCTCAGAGCACTCGGGTACACTGTACTTGTGTACAACAAAATGCTGTGTTGATATATCCCACATCACTATGGATCAGGCTGTGAACCATATTGCGGGCAATGAAAATATGAGTATTGGACTTTCAAAACAGTCCCTTCCCAGAAAAGAAAATGTTTTGAGAACTCATTACTTTGTAACTCAAGGCCAGAAAGCCTGGCCTCCTCTTTTTCACAGATCCAAAAATGTTACTGGCATATCCTGTTTTGAGCCTGATAACTTGGTTTTGGCAAGTAAATGCATACTTCATATTAAGATCTCAAAAAACAGAGAAACCACTGTTTCCTTTTGCAGTTTTCTTCAACATTTAATCACTTTGAGTAATTAAAAAGCTGCATCTAATTCCTTACGTGACTTACCTGGCTTGCCACTGCTAATTCTTATTATGCCTACCTTGACTGGATAAAGGACTTCTTTCATATCTGGTGCTTAATTAAGATACTTTAAAAACTGAACACTAGTCACATTTTAGCATACTTCTGATAACCATCACAGCCTGAACTCAAAAAATCCCATTTATTTATTTTCACCAGCACTGCACAGTGCTGCTTAGCAAAAAGCCAGGAACCAACATTAACTTTGCCACATCCAGTGAAGGGCACTGCCTCCACAGCTGCAAAGAGAGACACTTCTCAGCAGACATGGAGAACAGTAGAATATTGAGAAATTTTCTAGAGACAAGTGGAGGATATCACATGGCTAGGATTTGTGCGAGGGCCAGACATAATTCATTTTGAGTCCAAATTTCAACTGGATATTGTTCTCTCCATATTTGGGGCATGCTCTCCAACTCTTGAATCAACCTGAGGCTCCTTCTGAACTACCTACAATTTTTCTGCATGCTTTGAAAAATGTTGGCTCTGGAATCAAACATAATATTCCAGTATTAGTCTCACTAATGTTTAAATAATATCTCTACTGCTACTCAGGATTCCCTGTTTGCACACTAGAATCATGTTCAGCCTCCTTGCCAAGCTACCACACTGGGGACTCAAATTTCTCACTTGTACACAGAAGTGGGGTTTTCCTCCTTTTTTTTTATAAGAGTTGCTGCCTTCCAAAATACAACACTCCTTTTTGTCTAGAGAGGTATTATATTATATTTGACTGCACTAAAATGCATTTGCTTTGAATAATTCTGGTTTACCACAACATTAATCACTCTGTGTGACAGCTCGGTTCCCAGCATGATTTACAACTTCACCTGCTTTCTCAACAGTCACACATTTCATCTGCTGTGAGTTTATATTCCCACCCACAGGACCAATGAAAACAATGCCTAGATCCAGGGCTACTACAGCACCCCCTCTGAGACACTACCTCAGATGATAATTCCACCAGCATTTATTTTCTGAGATTCATCTGAATCTCTGATTTTTCTGAACGCTCCTGTTGAGACCACCTGCATTGGCCTGAACTCTGTGAGCACTGCATTTCCTATCACAGGGAAATATGTACCTTCCAATTAGCAGTGTTGGTACTGCAAGATCTGCAAATGCTGAGCAAGTCCACCAGAGCAGAGGAGGCAAGTGATAGATCATTTTGGCTTATGCTGATTTAGATGCTTCAATGTCAAATTTAACATTCTGCTTGACACCTTTCACCAGCTGCTTGACTAATCCCTATTACTCCTGATCCAGTTAACATTTTTAGCTGGGGCTCTTAGGAACTTGCAGTTTGGATAAGAGAGGTACAAAACCAGAATTTCAAAGTCTTCTGGATATTTTAGAGAAGACAAAATTGACAGATGAGGAAGCAAGTTGTAATTTATACGTGGCCCAAGGCCTTGTTGCAGTCCTAATATGTGCTGTGGGCTCTGCACATGTCAGAGGCAAGACATACCTCAGAAGCAGAGATGGATAGATAGAGATAGCCTTTCTTACTCTAAAATACAGTCTGGCAGAGTAATACAAGAGAAAACACAGTCAACCAGGCCAACAAAGATGAGTACTTAGGAACTACTGGAACCATGCACTGTTTGTCAGAGCCTGTGAAAGCACAGGCTCAAAAGCAAACAAAAACAGGGGAGAAGGGGATGAAAAGATGTAGCAGTTTCCTGAAAAAAGCAGAACGATCTGGCTTTCATCTGAGCTCCCCTAAGGGTGAGGTGAGCAGGTGAGCAGTGCAAAAAGAGGAATATGTAACCTGGCTGAGTTTGCAATGCTCTATATAAAACCAGAGTTTTCTCATTCTGATCAAACAGGCTTTTTCATCATGGGTCTAGCACACCCTATAATTCTTCCTTAAATTTTCTTTTTTAAATAAATGCTCATAAGGGCATGATTTTACAATGGAAACAATAATGGTGCAGCTGCCTGTATGTTATGAAAGCTAACATCAGGTTGCGGATTCTGGCCCTCTGCTCTGCTGCCATGAGACCCCACCTGGAGTGCTGCATCTAGCTCTGCTGTCCTCAGCACATCAGACCTCAGCCTGTTGGAGCAAGTCCAGAGAAGGCCACCAAGATGATCAAAAGCAGGGAGCACCTCTCCTATGAGGAAAGGCTGAGGCAGCTCTTGTCTCTATAGAGCACCCTGGAGCTGGGAAGCCAGATGGGTGCTAATCCTCTCCTTACACACCAGGCAGAATTTGCCCCCATCACCTCAACTTTTGCTCCTGCCTCTCTTGTTTTCATTGATATAAGCTCCAATTTTTATTGTATTTAACTCTTTAATACCTGAGGCTCTGTTTCCTCTATCCCTGTCCTACGAAACCGGCACATTTGAGAACATTTGCAACCAATTAAATATTTAAGAGTGCCATCAAGTGGCCAAGAGAGGGGCTTCCAGGTGGCACGCAATGATTAGAAATCCCCAGGATCGTGCCACAAATGGATATCTACAAATGTGCTGCCTCTGGATAATCACACCAGCCTGCAAACAAGCTAGGCTGCCAGCACTTTAGTATTCCTGACCAGAACAGCTCTGAGGGGGATGCATACACTGCAGGAGATGCTTATGTATTCCATAATTAAGAGACAGGAAAGTTACTGTTTTATGGCAGTGCTGTGGTCTCTTGGAAGCAGACAGATGATGCCTGATGAGATGGACATGTGCAGCTCAGGCCATTGAGGAGACAATGAGAAATGATACAGCAGCTCTGAGAACATTTTTGAAGACATTTGGCGGAAGACCCAGATTTGATAGAGGAGCAAGGAAGAAGCAGAGTCATACATATGGGCATGCAGTCAATTTTGCACTAACATGCACCATGAAAATTAAGAGTAGTCATTACAAATCCAACACCTGCCCCTAACCCATTTTCAGCAGTGGTTAACATCAAATGTTTAGGGAAAAGTATAAAAACAGGACATAAAACCAGTGATATTTCTTCTAGAGGACTGCCTAGGCCCCTACTAATTTGTAGTTAAGCATCTCCCAGGTCCCTAATGGATCTCTTCCCATTTTTCAGTGCAGCCAGCTACTGAACATTAAATTTGGACAATATTTTTCAGCATTCCTCCTTGTATAAGGCTGAGATATAAACCAGATATTCACTTTTTTGACAGAAATTGTGGGGGGTTTTGCTTGCTTTTCTTTTTAATACATGAAATATTATGTATCTTAGCAGGTATGTTAAGTGTATAATTGGGGGGGTTAGTATAAAAGAGCTACTAAAAGTAGATTTCAGAGGAAAAAAATAGTAAAAAAAAAAAAGAAAAAAGAAAGAAAACAGAAATACCTAAACATTTGTTAGTCTCAAACAAAATCACAGAATCATGAAATTGCCTGAGTTGGAAGGGACCTTAAAGATCATCTTGTTCCAACTCCCCTGACACAGGCAGGGGCACCTTCCACTAGACCAGCTTCCTTCAAGCCCCATCCAACCTGGCCTAGAACACTTACAAGGACAGGGCATCCACAGCCTCTCTGGTCAACCTGTGTCAGTGCCTCAGCACCTTCAGAGTAAAGAATCTCTTCCCAATATTTATTCTACATCTACGCTCTTTCAGTTTAAAATCATCCACCCTTGTCCTGTCATAATATGTTCTTGTAAATAGTCCTTGTAGGCTCCCTTCAGATACTGGAAGGCCAGAAAAAACTCTGAAGCTCTCTCCTTTCTAGGCTGAACAACCCAAATTATCTCAGCCTTTTTTCATAGGAGAGATCTTCCATCTCCTCTGATCACCTTGGTGGCCTCCTCTGGGCTCACCCCAGCAGGTCCCTGTCCCTCCTGTGCTGGGAGCCCAGGGCTGGATGCAGTGCTCCAGGTGGGTCTCAGCAGAGCAGAGCAGAGGGGCAGAATCCCCTCCCTGCCCTGCTGCCCATGGGGCTCTGGATGCAGCCCAGGACACGTTTGGCTCTCTGGGCTGTGAGTGCCATGGCTGGGCCATGTGCAGCCTCTCACCCCCAGCACCCCCAAGCCCTTCTGGGCAGGGCTGCTCTGGGGCTGTTCATGCCCAGCCTGTGCTGGTACCAGGGCTTGTCCCAGCCCAGGTGCAGCACCAGCACTTGGCCTTGAACTTTATGATGTTCCCATGGACCCACTCCTCAAGCTTGTCTCTGGATGGCATCCCATCCTTCAGGTGTGTCAAAGCACCACTCAGCTTGGTGCTGCCATCAAACTTGCTGAGAGTGCACTGGATCCCTCTTCTATGCCCTTAATGAAGATATTAAAGAACTGGGCCCAGTACGGATCCATGAAGGACTCCACTTGTCCCACCAACCAACCACCTCTGGATGTGATTGTCCAACCAACGCCTCACCACCCAACAGTCCGTCCATCAAATCCATCTCCCTCCAATTTAGACAGAAGGATGTTGTGGGGGACCATGTCAAAGGCTGTACAAAAGTTCAGATAAATGACATCTGTAACCCTTTCCTTGTCCACTCCTGCCATCACTGCATCACAGGAGGCCTCTGGTTTGTCAGGTAGGATTTACCCTTGGTAAAGCCATGCTGGTTGCCTCAATTCACCCCCCTGTCCTCCACGTGCCTTAGCAGAGTTTCTAGGAGGAAACTAGATCCCATGGTCTTCTCAGGCACAGAGGGGAGGCTGGCAGGTCAGTAGTTCCTGGAGTCCTCCTTTCTACCACTTCTCCAGATAGATACAATGGCTTCCCTTTTCCAGTCACCTGGGACTTCATCTAGCTACGATGACTTTTCAAATATCATGGAGAGTGGCTTGGCAACCACATAATTTCATTGGGTCCCAAGACTTATGTACATTAAGATCCCTCAGGTGGGGAATCTGACCTTCTCTTTAAGTGGAAGGGACTTTGCTCCCCTAGTCCCTATCCTCATGTTTGTCCACTTGAGAGGTGTAGGAAGAGAGGTTGCCATTGAAGACTGAGGGAAAAAAGTTATTGAGTACCTCAGCCTTTTCCTCATTTGTTGTTACCAGTTTTCCATATTTTTTTTATGGGGGGGGGGGGGTTGCACCTCATTTGACCTTCCTTTTCTGATAATGTATCTATAGAAGCTTTTTTGTGTCCCTTGCCAGGTTTAGTTCCAGCTTTACCTTGTCCTTCCACACCCCCAATTGCCTAAATAACATCAGTTTGCACTGTATACTGCAACAAACCAATAGCTTTCAATCCTTTGACCAAGTACCAAGGCTGGGGGAAAAATATAGTTGAGGCAAAAGGACAGACGGTCCTTAAGAGTGAAATTTCCAAAGAACAACAAGCTGCTACTAGGGAATGGAACTGATCCAAAAGTTTCATATAAAGCATCAAGTATCTATGCAAAACATGGGACAAATTTTGGCTTACGCTTATATATGATGGATAAAGGATGAAAAAGAAAGAAAAAAAACCACAGAACCACAAGATAGCTGAGATTTTAAGGTACCTCTAGTCCAATTCTACCTTTTTAAAGCAGTGTCAGTCAGAGCACAATGTCCAGGACTATGCTGTCAGATTTTTTAAATCAGCCTCTCTAGAATGTGGAAATACTGCTCTTCTGCTCAACCACCCCCACAGTAAAAAAGTTCTATTTTACATTTTAAAGGACTTTATTTCTATCTCATTTCACTTCAATTGACTTTGGCCTTTCATTTGATACCACTGAGAAGAGTCCGTCTCTGTCATTTCCCTCCACCAGGTGTTTATCCACATTAGAAACTTCCACTTTTCTCTAGGGACAGCCAACTTGGTAGAGCTGTAGCTGTGAGAAGTCAACCACTACCTAAACCAGGCTCTGGCCAACACATGGATCTGCTGTGGGAGTTAAAGGGGAAGTTATGTCCCCATTACCTCCCATCTCCACCAGCCAGGCTGCTGTTGGACAACCAGCATCTCTGCAGCACAGGAAGAAGCGTGGGACTCCATAGCATATAGAAAGCATGTTCTGCTCCATGAAATTCCTCTCCTGTTCAGCAGGAGCCAAGGTGGGGACCAGTATGAACATCTTGAGCATCTGCTGTGCCGGCTACTCTTTTCAGGACGCACCAAACAATACAAGAGCCAATGCAACTGTCCCTATACCAAGATCTCTTATACAGTAGTGGAAACCACTTCATCACACACTATTTGATGGGAGAAGCTGGAGAATGCCAGTGAATCCCAGCCAGTTCTCTCATACCTGGAGGAATCTGATAAGAATAACTCAGAACTGAAAGATTTTGCAATAGCTCTTGGAGCAATACCTGCTGTCACCTTTCTTTTATTGCAGGTGAGCCTTCTTCCCAAGGGATGCCACTTGCTAAATATAATTAATTATTTAAATCCAGCATTATAATGTTGAAAAATTAAGGATGCATAGATTGTACAGTCATACTAACAAAGTAAGCCTCAAGTTCTTCACACAGCAAAGTTGTGTTCTGCTTGTCTCATAGCCAGAAAAACAGAAGTGTAAGGATCAAACAACTCAAATCTACTTACATGATTCACCACTTTGATCCCTCACCAATACAGTTAAGCATCTGTGAATACCTTTTCTCTCTACCTTCCCTAGTTGACTTCATTTTACCCTAAAAAATATTCAGTTTTATTATTTCTCACATACACTACAGCAAAGTGATACCCATGAGAACACACAATGCAAAATAATTTTTTTTAAAAAAACACACACACAAAATTAGTTGTTTTTCACGTTGTTCTGATGGTAAAAGATTCCAAAAAAATGCAAATTTGATCTGCCCTTATTTTTCAATGGCCAGAATTTTCAAAGTATTCCTGATAGAATCTTAACCTAAAGTGGCCTATTGTACGAATCAGTGGAGGTTAGCATCCAAATATTTCTGGTTATATTCTAAACTTTGGCAGCCTCATAAGTATTACCAAGCATGAAGAGAAGAACTGAAAAAGTATCATTGAGTTCCCTAAGCATGGACAAACAGAGAAAGATTTTACATTGCAAAAAATGTGGTTTTGCTTTACAGCAGCAAGAAACCAAAGGCAAGCTAAGAAGAGTCTGAACATCTTACAAGTTTCAACTAGTGAAAACATTAAATTACATAGATTTCCTTCAGGTTTTTACTAATGCATTCTGCTGAAAAATGATCCACACTCATCCTCAGGACAAAAGACAGAAAAGTCTTTGGAGAAAAAGTCTTTAATGGGGCCCTTTACATTTTCTTTGTACCATTCTGCCCTAGGAATAATGACAAGCCATCTAACTTCAGGAGCTTACAAAGTAACTTACATATTGCTAGAATTAATGATGGAATGTGTTCAATGCAGATTTGTAAATTCCAAGACTAAAGAAGATAGTTGTGATGAATAAATCCTTTATTTGTTCCTATGCTTAATCACTTCCATCATTAAAAATTCATTTCCAGCTTTCTGAGATCTCTGAATTCTACTTCCAGTTGCTAGATTCTGTCCTAGATGAAAAAGTAAGATGAAAGAGTTCTTTTCTATAAGATATCTCCTTACTTTCCCTTCAAGTAATTAATGGACAGCAATCAAATCACTACTTAATCTTCTCCTTAACAAGCCAAGTTGAATTGTTTAAGAATTTAACTGTAAGGCAGAGTTTTCAAACGTAAGTCATAATGTGCTTCATCTCTGAACCTTTTTCAATTTTAACATCCATTTTGAAGACTGAACTAATAATAGCTGGATACAACCTTCCAGGGAAGATCTCATCAGCATCATACACAGAAGTAGCACCTCCTCTCCCTGCTACTCTCAAGTAAGAGAATGCATAGGATATTCCAGGTCAGACGCCCTTACACATATTTCTGCAACTGCTTTTCCAGGTTTAGCTGGGAGTTTTCTTTCTCAGAGCGGACATCAAGATAGGAAAATATTTTTAAGTCCAGTTTCATGACTGACACAAACCAATCTAACTATGGGCAGCTGCTAAAAATGCTGATCTCTCTTTCCCTCTGCCATTTTTGATTTCCCCCCTCTGTTCTCACCTCAGTGGCCCTGTGGTGGTTGACATGGTTGAAAAATAATAATTTTAAATGACACTGCCATCTTTGGGTACTGATAGCGACATTACACTTATGTAACACTCAATCTATATAACTAGCAATTCCTAAAATAAATCTAAGAAGTACTAGGTCTTTAAAGCTGCCCGGTGACCCAGCTGTCAGATTGAACGCTAGCCAGCAAAGACAGCTGAGTTGGAAAGCTTCCTGCTCTTCACTTGGGATGGTTGGGAAAAGTTAGGGGCTGTCCAGAACAGAATCACAGTGTGATGGCACAGGTCCGGGGAAGTGGCAATCAGGGTTGAATAACATATTTGAAAAAAAAGTGCCTCTAGAGTCACTTCCCTTCTATGGGAATTGCTGGAATAGAGCCTGCTGCTCTAGGACTGCTCTACAGGATGTGAGATGAATGCTGATCTGGGTATTTGCTCTTAGCTGTGAGCCCTTTGGCATAGTTTTTTCATCATTAAGAAGTAAAGCAGCATTGCATGACCTCATCTGGAAAGACACAAACTCTCAAGGCAGAAAGGAACCTCAGACATGACAGCAATGAAGACCATGTAAGTAACTAAAACAGACAGGCAGAGATCCTGCCCACTCTGCAATCCCAGGTCACTGTGAAGGAGCTGTCACATCCATTGGCTCCAAAGTCAGTCTAAAGAGCAAACAGACAACTGCATCTCCTGGATGGAAGAGAAAGCCAATTAGAAAATAGCTCTGCTGGGAGAAGTGCGATACAAGTTACCCAACACATAAGTATTTCTAGCTTAACCATTCCTGTAAAGTATGCTTGCTCTAGAGGAGGGCTGGAGCTTCTCGTTGCTTTCCTTATATCGTGTAACAGCTAGATGCCATAGCTAGAGCAGAAAGGGCTTCATATTAACAGTAGAAAGCTGACCCCTGGTGTTGGGAACAGGGATACTGATAGAAGACAGCAAGGAAGGGAGGCTGCTGTGCTCCTGAGCGCTGCCTCACAGTCTGTGTAGCTCTCCAATAAGATTCATTCACTAGCATTCCTTCAGATGAATGAATAAAACCGGCTGATGAATGAAAGCAACAGGCTACAGTGCTTGGCAGGAGTGTTGCTGTTTTCATTTCTACGCTTTCATATCTGTTCCTCCTCCACAAAGCATCTAATCAACCAATGCTGTACAGCAGAAAATTAATGGTTTCCTTTAGGGAGCTGCCTCACAATGCCAGAGAGTACAATGGAATTGTTTGTAAATATTTGGTTAGAAAAAGCAAGTAAAAATGGTATGAACACATGCAAGAATTAACACTGTGTGACTATCCAGTGGGATATTTATAGTACAGAGGTGATGCCAGCAACCATTAACACAGGTAGTACTACACCAAACACCTCATGAGTGACTCTGCTCATACAATATCAGGATTCAGACAGATCCAATTTGTAGACAGCTGATTGACAGCAGCTACCACAGTTTTCAAAGGATACACTGGGTGTATCCTTTCTTCTACTCCATCTCTGCACAGCACACAAAAGGGAGAGTGCTGAAGCATCTTCAGAGTCTTTATGTAAACCCTCAGCCCTAATTTTTCCAGTGAAAACAGGGGATAGTTCTCAAGGTCAGAAAGAATCCTCCTTTCTTGATACTCAGTGTCCTTTGAAAATTTCCCAAGGGGTAGCAAAATACTCGATGGGTCATTATCCCACGCATGCTCCTCTGTGGTTATTTTAATGCAACAGAACCCTATTTTGAAGAGGTGTTCCCTTCCAGGACTCTCCCTCCTAATAGAGAGGCATCAGTAGGGCTGTGATGAGCTTCAAGTTGCTGTACATGCACATCCACACAAGGAATTAAAATAACTCTGCAGAAGAGCCACGGGGAAGGAGGTTGTTCTCTAGGAAAATGCATCCTTACTTGCCTTCCTGGCTGGAGTGGGAAATCCCTCATCCAATTCCCAGTCCAATGTCTGTCCCCGTACTTCTGAATTTCAGCTTTGGAGCTGTAACAAGCCCTCAGGCAAGGTGTGCCAGGTGCACTTGTGCAGGTTTTTGCTCCAGCAAGTGAGTCTCAGAATGCTGAGACAAGCTGATTAAGAGGAGATGAGGCCCTATCCTCTTAAGCTTTAAGGCACCGATTTTAAAAGTGTCACACATTTATCAGAAGCCATTAAGCAGAATTAAGCCTCTCCAGATATAATTAGAGGCCCATATCAGCCTGATCTTATATAATTCTTAAAATTCACACTTACTGTATGAAACCAACACTGCAATAGCCAAAGGCTAAAATCAAACCAACATGCTAATAAAAAGTTATTTTCAACAAACAAGGAGAAATTTTATCTTGTAATGCAGAAGACAGACACCATCAAACACCTTCCAAATGAACAGAAATTAGATATAATTTCATAGCCAGACATTCTAGTAAACCTAGGCATGAAATCAGAATACAATCCGGCAGTATTTTATAAACATTGTCCAAATACCACTCCTACTCCAACACAGAAAATACCAGTAAGAAGTGGTATTACCCTCATCATCCCCTCTGGCAGAAAGCTTTCACTGCCCAGTTGTCTCAGACATGTGGTTTTCAGAATTCCTGACCTGCAGCTGTTTGCTGAAACTTCTTTCCACTGCCAAACTTTTTTCCACTTCATCTGGAAGCCACATTCTGCCTTTTGTCTTAATCTTGCAGTTATGTAAATATGTGTGCTAAGTCAAACTGCATGATTAATCATGCAAATACCACCCAGTGCATCTTGGAGAAAAGCTGATGATTCAAGAAATTATAGAATTTAAATTGGGAAAACAATAGCTTGTTAAAATATGAATCAGCTGCTGCTCAACATAGAACAAGGTCCCAACTGACTGTCATTAGTAAATTAATTGAGATTTCATTTTAGTGGCACCCACCTTGGAAGTCCAGTTGAATGAATTTATACACTGCACCACAACTCAAGAAATAGAATTACAGTCTTAATATTCAGGCTGAGACTTCATGCTGTCAGCTGTAACACCATATGCAAGAAATGATAAGAATTTGTTTCGAAGAAGAAAAGGAAATTGCAATTTTCAGAGCATGCTGTGAAGCCTGGAAGGATTAGAGGCTGTCAGAGATCCTGCAGTACAAGGGGTGTTTAGGAAGAAGCTAAACTCTGATGCCTTTAAAATATGGAAGATCTCACTGGAGCTGGGGGTTTCAGTGGAAATCTTGAAAACTCTTCTGCAAATCTGAAATGTATTTCAAACTTGCCTTTGCAAAACTTAATTAACTTTTCTCAGTGGGAATACAAATTTGGAAAATTACATTAAAAGCCATAAATAATTCAGCCACAAGAGCAATTTAATCTCATTACAGACAAACTGAGGTGCTTTAAAAGAAGCAAATGAAAAGCAAGGAGCAACAAAATAGCAAAGGTAGACCAGACCCATGACTTATGGGGGATTTCCTTTTGTACTCTAGGGATCAAAGAGGAGCTGTGAGCTGGTCTCTCAAGATACATGAAATACAAAAGTTGCAAGTTCCCAGTCCACTGGGATTTGCAAAGACCCAAGCCCACTGGGATTTTACTAAGGTCCAAGAACCCCATTTTTTTGAGAATCACTGCCTCTACCTTCATGAAGCAACACTGCTTAGAGGGTCACGCGAGGAGAGACACAAAAGTTGCAACAGGGCTGCCAATTTCCTGAAATCCAGCATGCTGCAATAGCAGGAAGTTTTCTTTTGAAGTCTCAGCTTTATTATTTAAACAAAGTTCTGCTTCTGCTTTGTTTCAGACCAAAGCACTGCTAGCCCTCATGGCAATAAAGGAAGGCTTTAAAACAAACAGATTCCACCCTGAAGTTATAGAGGGCAAATAAAAAGAAATAAATCTTTCAATTAATCACTAATCTCATAATGTCATGTCATCTCTGAATGATCAGACCTGGCAATATCATGCCACACTCAGGGAAAAATTTCCTAGCTACCAAACAAAATTTACCTACTCCCTGAGAGACAAACTCCCAATGCTTTTCAGTATTACCTTTTCCACTTGTAGTTCTTCCTGTTTTCTCACTTTCATATATGAAATAACTCTGCTGAAGACATCATAAATCCTTATGTCATTTGCAAAACAATCTTAAATATATTATTTTTATCATAGACAAGAAGATAAGCATTCCATCACTCCCCGTGTCTTTAATTTCTGTCCCAGTGACTGTTTTAAGGGCATCTATGAAAAGAAACAACTAGTAGTTAATTACTTGTAAAGTTACTACATAAAAATATAGAGATATTTTGCCTATAATGGTTTGTAACAAAAGCTATTTACATACACAGTCTTGCTTTTAAGGGTAGCTAATGTGTCCCGTTTAGCAAGGGGCAGATCAAGGCATATAGAGAAGATGCACAGGGGATATTTTGCATGCTTTATTATATGCGTTCTTATTGATTATTTTCTGCACTATAGCATGACACTGGAGTGTTACTGGCAAAAGTCTTGCTGAAGTCGAGGTAGACAATATTCACTACTCTTCCCTCATCTATTCAGGTAGCTATTTCATCACAGAAGGCAGTCAGCTTGATCAAGCATTATTTATCCTTTGTGAATCCATGCTGACCACTCGTGACCACCTTCTTGTCACCCATGTGGTAAGAGATGGCCTCCAGAACGAGGAGCTCCACCATCTTTCCAAGGATTGAGGTGAGACTGACTGGCTGGTAGTTCCCTGGGTCCTCCTTCTTGCCCCTCCTGAAAACTGAGGTGACATTCCAATCCCCAGGCACCTTTCATGATTGCCATGACCTGCCAAAGATGAGGATGAGCAGCCTCACCACGGTGTCCCTCAGTTCCCTCAGTGCTGATGCATTCCATCAGGGCCCAGGGACTTGTGCATGTCAAGGTCACCTAAGTGTTCTCTAACATGATCAAAGGAAAGTCTTGCTTCCAGCATTCCTTTACACTGATTTTTTGGGTCAGAAATCCCTGAGGGTTCTTCTAGCCAATGAAGACCAATGTGAGAAGGTGTTCAGTAACTTTGCCTTGCCTGAATTCTCTCTTACCAACTTCCCCCTCAATTAAATAACAGGCCCACATTATCCTTTGTTTTCCTCTTGTTATTGATGTATTTGAAGAAGACCTTCTTGTTCTTGACATCCTTGGCTAAAATTAATTCCAGATTGGCTTTGACCCTCCTTGTCTCATTTTTACTTGTTCTGTTAACATTTCTATATTCAGTCCAAGTGGCCCATCCCCACTTCCATCTCCTGTGTGTTTCCTTCTTATGCCTGATTAATGGAGCTCTTTAATGATCCACACAGGGCCTCTCATCTGCTTTGCTTGATTTCTTGCTCATCGGGACGCAATGTTCTTAAGCCTGAGAAGAAGTGATCTTTGAATATTAACCAACTCTCTCAGACTCATCTTCCCTGCAGGACCTGTTTCCATGTAATTCTTCCAAGAAGACTCCTGAAATCCCCATCCTACTCCCAGGGAACCACTTGACAAATTGCAGCCACCACACAGGGATTCACCACTGAAGTACATCCTTAGCTTGAAAGACTCTGAATGCAACTGAACAATGCAGATCACCCAGTCATATCTAAGCCTGCAACAATAACCTTTTAAAAAATCATAACAGAATTCTGTACAAATTATTTATATGATCGAGTTTTTCAACAGCAATGCTTCACTACAGAGGCTGCACTCCTGTAGTCATGACAGATTAACAGTAGTTCTATCTTCTTAGCAAGGATTTAAAAACTTTTGAGCTTCAATAACTGATTAATCACAGGAAAGTATGCATTCACTGATAAATAAACCTTACAGAGCCAACGGCATTTCTTATCTGTGTGGCTGATTTCACAAGCATGGTTGCATCTGACAAACAGAGAAAATGGAGAAACCTCTCAAGGTCACTGGATCCAGAGCCTTTTCTTGGGAGGCAACCAGAACAAATCCGTAGTGTACCAAACTCTCCCTTAAACTAATGCATCTGCCTACACAAGCCCTAAATAGATCTTATGCCTCCTGGCATTCATCAGCCCTGATTCACTTACGGAGCACTATGGAGGCCAAACTAATCAATTAATTTTGTTTTCCCTTACATGGACTTTCTGAAATTCTTCTGAAAAAAGTCACATACAAATCTGAACTATTGTAAGGTAAAAAAAGTAAATTTAATTATTATTTTTTGTGAATCTACCCAAGTTACCAAACCTCATCCTCAAAGTTCTAATGAAAAGAGTAAAATGAAGGCTGAACCTTTGGTCTTACTACTGTTATCTCTCAGATACAAGTCAAAGCACTCAGATTAAGAAATCTACTTTGTACCTCTCTCAAGGTTTCAACTATGAAATATAGAGCAAACAGAAGGAAACCAAGCCCTTTAAAATACAAAGTGAAATGGAAAAATAGTTAAATATCTGGCAGGAGTAAATACATTACAGTTAAGTAACACTGGCTTGTGTTTTATCCAGATTTTGCTTTGCTATTTATTGACCTAAGCATTGGACTATCAGGAAAACAGGTCATGTGTCAGGGTTCCATGCAGGTAAGAGATAGGGAGCTGATACCCAAGCACAATAACACAGCCAGCAGTAGAGGGGCTCTGTGGGAAGTCAGGATTCATCCCACTGTCCTTGAGAAGATATGATGGTGAAGATGGTCAGGACCACTAGAGCATCAGGGCCTGGCAAATTTTTTGCTACTTAGACTAGAGTGTGAGAAATAGAATTGATTCAAGAACTTTTGCTACAGAAAAGTCAAGCCGTGGTGAAAATGTAACCTTTGTATTTGGAGGAAATGCAAAATAAAAGCATATCGTTTTATGTGATAGAACACAGGCATAACAACACCTGTGTGTGGGGAAACTAATACTTAAAATAAAGAAAACACTGATCCTTTTAAGAAAGAGTGTTTAGAACTGTTTTGCCTGTCCTCAATAACTGTAGATTGTTTTCTCCTAGTGAGTCAAGAGTTGTCTCAATATGGATGGTTAGAAAATCTTTTGGCAGATTTTCATCACAAGACCATCCCCTTGACATTGACGACAAAGAGAGCAAACCTGTCTATCCTTGAATTCTGCTGTCCAAATGCTAAGAAAAGAATTCCCACAATAGCTTAAGTGGAGCCATTTCCAGAGACAAAGCTAAGAAAGGAAAGGGGTCAGACTAGTTTTATTGAACAGATAAGGACTCTACAGTACACAAATTAGTGTATTTTTATCGTGTGGATAAAAATGCACTTATCAAACTAACTAGTCTACACAGAGAGGTAGGTGGGTGGAATTTAATGGCCTGCAATGCACTGGAGACACAACAGGATGTCTCAGCAGCTCCTTTGATCCCCAGGCTCTAGAAAATTTGTTAATATATTTTTTCCCAAACATGCCAATGGAGCTCTTTACCATCTCTAGCATAACAAAATGCTACACCAAAACTTAATATTGTGAGTTGATTGAAAATTACATGTATTAAAAGGTTAAGGCTCAGAAAAACCAGGCAAAGCTCACAGAAGTTATATTACATATCAGTAATTAAGTCTCCAAATTAAATTCATCTTTCATATGATACACTTGATGTATTATGGTTATTAGGTTATATTTATTAACAGAGTTGATAGTTTAATAGGTCCTTTCTCTCCCTAAATATGTGGTAAACGATATTCAGTATTTGGAAAACAGATTCTAAAGTGTTATTTTCAGTGCAATTATGTTTAATTGACCACAATTGGCTATCTCAATAAACCGGATGTATGATGGCTTAAATTCCTAACACTGATTCCACTAGGGAGATTTTTCAAAGACTGTCAGACCACGGGGGAGGATATAGATGTTTTGCAAATGAACTTTGAAGTTTCAAATGGCAGACAGTACAGAAAGAAGCCCATAAAAGGTTAGAAGAGTGAATAAATCAGACTCCTGAAAAATATAAGATATCAGGGACACAAGATTTCACTACTTTAAATCTTTAAATGAAGAAATCGTATCTTCAACAGAACAAAACTTCAGAGAACAAATATCAAATCTTTAAAATTTCCACATTTTACATTTTCCAGAAGATGGTAATTTACCACATGCCAAAATTAATTGTTCTCAATTGCTCAACTGCTATTAAGAGCCACACATTGTCTGGCCTGATTCATGCAGCTCCAGCTTTTCTTTGATCTTGTTACATCATTTGTCTGCCAGATTAAAGATCCCTTTGTTACATGATCTCCTTTCCCAATACAGGGAGTTAACAGACCACAATCCAATGACTTAATAAGCTTTTCTTTGACAAGCTGAACAAACCCAATTCCTTAAATTTGTTTCCCAGGTCAGTTGCCCTGCTCTTGGATCATTCTTTCTTTTTTGAACCCTTCCCAATTTGTCACCCTTCTCCTTGGCATGTCACCAGTGATGAGCATGCCTTTCCAGGGTAGTCATTTCAGCATTAAATTAAAGACTACACTTAAAATTTCTCTCAGCTCCTCAATTCCTTTGCAACTCTTCCTCTCCATAGATCCAAGGAACTCTGATGAAGTTCAGCATGGACTTTCTACAGAAAAGTTTTTAAAAATGATTGCTCCTGAAAATACAGCTTCTCTCTGTATGTGTACACAGCTTGAATTTTTTTGAACACCATAACACAGAGTGATGCCTTGTATTCTGCTAAAATGGGATGTATATTGCTCCTTGAATGCTTGTTCCATTTCTTGACACCTCACAGATATTAGTCTCATCAAAACTTTTTGTCAGCAGTGATTTCATGGATAAAATAATAGATTAGCATTAGACCTAGTTACTAATGGCTTTTGATATGCTTGCCTAAGAGGCACCTGATTGCTACATTTTATTTCCTATTTCATTCCCCAGCAGCCTCTTCTAATTAATAGAATGTATTAATGGAAAATTCCTTTCAGCTTTTAAAAATCACATAGTACAAACAGCACTCTTAAAATAGTACATAGCAAGCCCAAGTCCTCCAGAGTGTTCCTGTTTGATTGTGGGTATACTCAGTGCCCATACAAATGTTCTACAGCAATTCACAAATAAAACTTACAAATTCCCTCTTAATTCTTCTCTCTCCTTATTCTACTGATGCTTTTTTTCTGTATTGTAATATACCCCTACAGTAGCAACTTAAATATAGTCAGTTAACATCACTGGTGACTATACAATCACTATGTTTTATTTCTGTGATTGTATTCTTTTTTCCTCAACGTAATTTCACTGCTGACATTTTGATACCACTAACTCTTGTACCAACTACCATTAATAACTGGCATCACAAGCATTTGAAAAAGGGGACAGTCTTTCAATTTACAGTACAAATACAAAAATATCAATTAAAAATACATTCATAACTAAAAGGAAACTCAGACTCTATGGTGGTACAATGCAGTTCTCAATCCTGTAACCAAAACAGAGAGTGAGCCTCATGGATCTTTTACCTCTGAAGATGCATTTATCAACTTGCATGCTGGGAACATGACTGAATGAAAAAAATTCCAGTTTTTCCAAAGGCTGGAATCTGTTACAGCATACAAATGTATGCCAAAGAGCAAAGAGAATCCAGACTGCAACACGAACGTCTCTTTGAGTGAGATGTGTGGGCCACGTGAATCTCTATCAGCCTCTTGTAGCATTTGACTCAGAAAACTTCAATAGCTTCACTGTGGGGTCTAAAAGTCTGTCAGTCAGTGCTGTACCTGGTCCAGCACACAGGCCATAATGTGACTGGGGACATGCCAGCTCCTCCTCTCCAGAGCACTCCCCTCACATGAATTGCATGTATACACAGCCTCATACTAGGCAAAGAACTTCATCACAGCAATATAAAATGTTTTTTCTCTGTCTGGCAAGGTCTTAAATCTCTATTCCCAATATAAAAACAAACTATGTAGCTTAGAGAAAGATTAGTAGGGATTTCTGCTCCCAGGAGTCTTCTCTGCCTGTTCTGGGAACATAATTTAAATACATAAACATATTGGAAGAGACTTTCTGAGAGCTGCTTCAAAGATGTGAATTTTTTAGGCAGTATTCAATCCACTTGGTGCTTTTAGTTGAAGCTCTTTGGTCATTCATCAGAAAATACCAAATTTAACTGCAGCTTGTTATGTAAATCCATTCCAGATTCTGCTCCACATTTTGCATCACAACCTTTAAATCTACCACTGCAGAGAAGAAAACACAAGCAAACATCTGGCACATTTTGTAACACTGAGCCTTCTTAAGCCCACAGCCTACACTGTTAAATCAAAGTTTTCAGGCTTTCTAATGTTCTGCTTCTCAAACATACATTTCTGTCCTTGTCACAAGGCTTGCCTGTCATCTACAGGGGTATGCTGTCAATGATGACAGGAATTATAGGGCATGCAACCATCATTAGGTGGACTAAGTTTAGACCTCAAACCATGTTTTAAATAAAGTATTATCTTACATGGAGATAGACTAATAACTTTCTAAAATTATTTTCAGTTCTATTTTTTCATGATTTTCTAATGTATCAAAGAGCTGGACTCCCTAAATATCCTTTTTGGACAAAATGTCCAGTCTGCAGATAGATAATTACATCATGCAGTAGGTAAACACTGGGTGATGCATAGAACACAAAGGGTTATGGTAAATGGGATAACCTCAGGCTGACAGCTGGTCTGTGGTGGGGTTCTTCATCTTGGGCCCAGTGCTCTTCAGTATCTGCACAAACAACTTATACTTAGGTCTCAAAGGACTGTTAAGCAAGTTTGTCCATGATACTAAATTGGAAGGAGCTGATGTTTCCCTCAAAGGCAGAGAGGCTGTGCTGAGAGACCTTGACATATTAGAGAAATGTGCAATCAGCAACTGGATGAAGTTTAACAGAGACAAGTGATGGATTCTGTTTCTGGTATGGGGCAACCCTGGTTGTACAGACAGACAGGGGAATGAGAGGTGGAAAGCAGTGCCAGGGAAAGGGACCCTGGGGATCCTGGTTGATGAGAAGCTGAACATGAGTCAGCAGTGCCCTGGCAGCCAGAAGGGACATCCCTGTCCTGGGGACATCGGGCCAGCTGCACAAGGGAGCAAATTGTCCTGCTCTGCTCTGGGTGCAGTTTTGGGTGCCACAATAAAAGAAGGATATAAAGCTACCAGAGAGCATCCAAAGGAGGGCAACAAGGATGATGAAGGGCTTTGAGAGGAAGCCAAGTGAGGAGGGGCTGAGGTCACCTGGTCTGTCCAGCCTGGAGGAGACTGAGGGCAGACCTCATTGTAGTTACAACTTCCTCATGGTGGGAGAGGAGGGACAGGCACTGATCTCTGCTCTGTGACCAGTGACAGGACCTGAGGGAATGGCCTGAAGTTGTGCCAGGGAGGTTTAAGTTGGATATCAGCAAAAGGTTCTTCCCCCAGAGAGAGGCTGGGTACTGGAATAGGTCACAGCACCAAGCCTGACAGAGTTCAAGAAGCATTTGGAAACACTCACAAGCACATAGTAGTGTTCTTGGGGATCATCCTGTGTAGAGACATGAGTTGGGCTTCCATGATCCTTGTGGGTCCCTTCTGTTTCAGGACATTTTATGATTCTATGGTTCTCAATTTTTATTTCCATAATTTGACTGAGATCTCATTGAAAACTTGAAGGATTTATCTATATTTCAGGAACAGCTAACAAGTAGTTAACATTAATTAATGATCACAGACCTTATTTGTATGCAGTGGGCTTCTTTCAGTGTAGGACTCCAATCCTGCTGAATTATCTCACCTATTATCTGGATCCCTAGACCTAAGGAGAGGGTAAATGTCTTGTCAAAACTACCATCCCTCTTGTCAGGATGACTGACAGGATAACTTTACTAGCAAAAGTATGAATGCAATCATTCAGCATCCAGTTAAGTATATAATAAGATTTGATTTTAACTTATATGGCATTGAATCAACAGAGCATACACTAACTGGATTAAAAAATATCTCACTGCCAGAGCCTAAATCTTGGCTGTTTAAAGCATTAGCATGTGCCACCCTTTGGGAAAAGACTCTCAGAGATCAAGGAGTGAATAAGAGGTGGGAGACATTTAGATACATTTTTCTTAGGGTGCAAGAGCTCTCAATCCTGATACTCAAGAATTTGGGTAAGGGAGCCAAGGCTTAGCCATCATCATCACAATAATCTCTTCAGCCCTTGTCTCCTCAATGTTTAGCACTTTCCATCCCATTTTACACTGCCTGATGATCAACTCTGGAGGCCAAGAAAGACATGGACCTGTTGGAGTGAGTTCAGAGGAGATCACAGGCATGATCAGAGGGCTGGAGCACCCCCACTATGAAGACAGGCTGAGAGAGTTGGGGTTGCTCAACCTGGAGAAAAGAAGGCTCTGGGAAAATCTCACTGTGGCCCTCCAGTACTTAAAGCAGGCTTATAAAAGAGATGGAGATACCTTTTTACATAGGCAGATAGTGACAGAACAAGGGATAACCTCCTTAAACTGAGAGTTTAGATTTGATATTGGGAATAAATTCTTTACTATGAAGAAGGTGAGACAGGGACAAGCTGGAACAGGTTGTCCAGGGAAGCTGTGGATGTCCCATCCCTGGAAGTGTTCAAGGACTGGTTTGAAATCCTAAGCAACATGATCTAGTGAGTGGGATTCCTGCCAGTGGCAGGGGGATTTGAATTGAACAATCTTTAATGTTCCTTCCGATCCAAACCACACTATGATTCTATGACACCTTACTTGTGTCCCTCAAATTTGTATTTGGCTGAAAGATATTTTGCTAGAAAACAAAGTATTTGGCCTAGAATAAATCTCTGGGGCTTGAAACAGGCTGTGTACAAACCTAAGTGGTGTAACATGATGCTCATCTTTGTTTTTATTCAATCTTTTGAGTGAGTAGTGGATTGGGAATTCACTACTAATTTTTTTTTCCACTATTTGTTTTCTAGATAGAGGGAAATGAGGCATCGTGAAGAAAAAGAGGAGGCAAATAGCATATCTCTATGCATATCTCCTCTCAGTCCCTGCAGAATGACTTTTCCCTCTGTGAGTGCACCAGTTTTACTTTTCATTTTCTTGATTCTAATCTCTAATTAAAGTGCCTGATTCTGAAAATGGCTATAAGGTAGAGAGGCAAACAGGAAGAGGCAGTACCTTGCTGTAAAAGCCTCTTGATTCATTTTCTCCTCTCGCTATTTCTTCTGAAGCATCCTAAGCATGTCCTATTTGGGAATACCCTTATTGCAGTGACCAACCATCCATCAGCCTCACTCAGTGCAAGGCAGTAAATAAAATAATATCCATGGTCATTGGGCAGTTCATTTGAGAAAAGGAAAAATACAAGATTGCCCAGTAAGTATGCCCTATCTCCCTGTATTTACCTGTCTCTATGTTTTAGGAGAGTGCAACCAGAGCTGCTCCATCTTCTGTGTTCCACGATTACTCTTCAGCTTTCGGGAGCCTCAGGACATCTACTAAGAGACAGCTCACCTCCATGAAAGCTCTGGTCTGGATTTGACACCAATTTAGTTTGATCACAAAGTTGCAGCAACTCTTACTTTGGATGCAGTCACATCAGTGCAGGGACCCTGTGCCAGCACTGCTTATGCTGGTTTTACACTAGAAAGTTAGAACAGTATATATATCTTTATGTGCTTTTCTTCTGCCTACATAAAGCCCTACTTCAGACTATGAAGAACTGAGTAGACATCATTGCCAAATACCTCAGGTTGCCAGTGCTTTGTGTTTGAGTCTGTACTCTTCAAACATCCTTGAGTGGAAAGTTACATCCCTTAAATCCAAAGAAACTGTGGGATAAAATACATTGGCCATGGAGAAAATGTTTTTCCCTACTCAGCTCATGTGCTGACAGTTGGAGCTGCACATAAAAAGCCACCTCTGAAGCCTGTCAGAGGCACAATTGCTTTTGGAACATGAACTGAGGTGATGGCAAAGACCTGAGCTTGTATTCATAGTGTTCCCATCAGAAAGGCAGAACACAAGCCCAACACCCACTAGAGGCTCTGAACCCTGCACTGCAAGCTGACAGTGTACCCAGAAACCCAGCAATCTCATTTATGCAAAATAAAAACAGAAAGACAGCTCCTCCTCACGGGAATAAAAATTAGTTCCAGCCAGGCAGCATAAACCCTGAATTGCAAATTACGATGACAATATTTCCTTGTTCAGAAGAGCCTGTCTCATGCCAAAGAAACACCGTTAGCATCAGAAACCCCATCCAAATAAATCACTGGAGAAGACTGCAGAAATAGGGTACAAAAGCAAGGGAGAGGCTAGGGCCCTCTCTGTAAAGAAAGCACCCACCACTCTGGAGTACTTTTTGAAACTAAAGATCCCATAGTAAACAAGGGATCTTTAGTTTCAAAAACTACATTTTAGGCAGCAGGACAAATGTGTTACTTGTATTTTGGCAGCGCTTCCAAATTCCTGCTGCTCAGAAGACTGTTGATGTAATTATGGCCACAGCAGACCCAAAGATATCCCAGTCGTTGTGTGACTATAGGATCATTTCCTCTGGGCGGGATTTATCTCACCTCACTTTAGTCGTTTAAGAGACAATAAAGTGGTGAGATGAATCCAGCTAGGTGCTCTGCCTCAGCTCACTCGTGAGGAGGGATCACTCCTTCCAGAGAGCCACTTAGCTCCTCCCTTGAGCATCAGGATAGATGGCCTCTGGATGTGCTGACCTCTCCATGCTGACTAAAGGGGGAGTCGAGAGCAGAAACTCAGCTGTTAGTTGCCTTCAGCAGGTAGAGACAAGCTATGCCCTCTGTCCTCTATAAAAATGGGGTAAGAAGATTTCGGGCTCTCTTGTCACCTACATGGCAAACCACTGAGTTAGAGTCTCCCTCCCTTCGCATCTCTGTATTGCCTTTGGCACAGTGGGCCCTGGTAGAACCAACTAACACTTTTGCACAACCCAGAAAGCATACTGGTCTTGCCTAGTGTACAAAGTGTATGAAATTAAACCAATTAAATGAACAGGTTATGGAAGAGGTTAAACAGGGAGATGACCTTCTTTGAGCTTGTATCCCTCCTCTGCCACCTGGCTGGAAGGGCAGTGGGAAGGCATTGCTAAATTCCTGCACTCTCTCAGCACAGAGATTTAAGAACAATAAGATTTTGCTGTGCTGTACAAGGTAAGGACATCCTGAGCACTTCACACCATGCTTTTTTTTCCAAAAGCTGATTTTAATCTGCTTTTCAGAATAGCTGCTGCCTGCTGAATTAAAAAGAGCGTCAGGCCAATTTAAGCATCTTGGCAAACTAACAAGAACATTTCCAGACTCAGATGGAGTGAAAGTCAAAAGAAAAATGTAAATTTAAAATGAAAATGAAATTTTACAATATTGCAAGCAGAGCACAGTCCTTACCAGTATAAATGAAGACAACCCACCTGGTTCCATTGTCAGAGCACAGAAAAAGACATAAGAATAAAGACATATTTGGGATGATAACAAAGGTTCCTGTTGCTAGTCTAGTCAAGTATCTTGCACCAACATGTAGCAATTGTTTAAATTGAGAAGGTCAGCAAATACAGGTCTGTCCCCTTGTATGTACTCAGCTCCCTGCAACTCACAGCTATCAACTTACTGAATCAGGTGATTTATCCCTCCAACATCAAACTGGTCCTCCATGAATCTATCTAAACTCTTTTGAAATCATGTTTATTTCTGTTCTCCAGACCACAAAGGAAAAAAGAATAGTTCAGCAATTCCATTATGTATCACATTATCCTGTTTTAAATTTGGTATAGTCCTACAGTAATTGCTGTCTATGCCTATGTATTTCTGAATGTTCATGTCATGGAATGGAAAGGCCTAATCCCTGTATTGAGTCAAATCTCAATTTATTGCTATAAAATTGAGTTCTTGCTATGAGATGCAATCCATGCCTCAGAGGATTGTCTGAATTGATCTCAGAGCAATTGTTAAATATTTTAAATCTCTCAGTGATTCTTTTGCATTTAATACTTACAAGAACCATACCCCACTGCAAATAGGTCCTTGTACTTTGGATTCCTGTAATGAGAAAACATATATAAGATGGCATTTATTATTAACCATGTAGTTCCACAGCAATACACAGTGTTTCACACATTAACTTCAGAGTTCATTCTCACAGGACTCCACTCAGTCTGAGGGTTCTGCCCTTTGACCATATGCACTAATAAAGTTTGTGAGTAACTCGTCCAAACTCATGATGCACAAAAAAGCAGAACGTTAGAAGACCAAAACAGTAGATGAAAAGGATAAAAAGACAGACACGTCAATCTCCAGCATTTCTTGGCCTATCCATTTCACAATTGCAGGAAGTTTACTTTTAAAAATTAGATCTTTGAGGAAAGCAAAAAGGCAGGAATATATAGGTTTCCATCTTTCAGTGGAAAGAATTAAAGGATTTCTAAATCAATAAACTCACTTTACCCTACCTGTTATTAAATTATGAAAGATGCTTCCAGAGACAGCTATCAGTTCATAAATTCATGATCACAACCACAAATCAGGAAGGGAAATTCCCTTCTGACCCAGCTGGTGAACATTGTATTTCCTGTGGTAAATACTGGCAATGAGCAATTAGCCATCTACTATGTCTTCAAAAGTCCCTTTACTTGAAAAACATCAACTCTCTCTACAACCTCTGCTGTGGGTGGTAGATTGCTGCACGTAGGATTTCCATGGGACAAAGATCAGTACTGTTGTTTATCCCTGAGCTCACACAGCACAACCAGTGGGGAACAATTCCATGAAATGAACATATGTGGAAATTATCTATGAGTATTTTCTCTGAATTGCTACTGTGAATTGATAAAATAAACCCACTTCTCTTTTAATTTCTCCTTTTTCATTTGGGCTAGTACCTAGGCATCCTAATGCTCTTGTTCTTTTCACTAAATGCATCATCATGGCTAAAAATGAGAGAATAAAAATTGAATTAGAAAAGCTTATTCCATAAAGCAATTTGGAGTAATTCTTCCAATTTCAGAGTCATCTTTCTCTTATCATTTTCTGGAGGCAAATTTAATAGCAGTATAAACTACCTATTAAAGATGCCTTTTCTCCCAATTTTGCTTCCCATTTTTACTGTTATCTGTAATTCTCACACAACTGCATGCGTAATACTCTCTTACATAATACCACAGTGGCTTGAAAGGCAGAAGATGGCAATCCTGCTCTGTCTCTTCACAGATTCTCCTTATCAAGGCACAAACATGCTCACACAAACAAGTAAGAAGAGGCCTAACTGTGGGGGAGCACAGGGCAGGGTCTGACTAGGTATGTCTCATGTTCAGTGCATGAACCAAGCCAGTTTTGAGGAGCATCAGGCGTGTTAAAAAGTGAAAGGACTCATTTGTGCTGGTGATAAGTGGGTTTTTTTTCACAGTAATAACCATAGCAATAATATCGCAGAACGAAAGAGAGTAGATTTGCAAGTATCAGTGATCATTTTTGGATTGATCAAAATATGTGAAAGTGGACTGCAGGGCAAATGCCTACTGCACTGAACTGTGCAAGATCCCAGTACAAAAATACCTGTCTTGTCTGCAGGGGAAGCCCTTGTGTGGGGTGTGGCTCAGGTCACTTGGTCTGCTCAGCCTGGAGAACCCGAGACTGAGGGGAGACCTCACTGCACTCAAAATGTCATTGCGAGGAGGAGGGGCAGACACTGATCTCTTCTCCATGATGAGCAGTGACCGAAGCCAAGGGAATGGCATCAAAAACTGCATCAGGAGAGAGCTACATTCAATCTTATAAAAAGGTTCTTCACCCAGAGGGTGGATGGGCACAAGAACAGGCTCCCCAGGGAAGTGGTCACAGCACCAAGTCTGACAGAGCTCAAGAAGTGTTTGGTCAGCACTCAAGTACATAGCTGGATTTTTGGGGCTGTCCTATGCAGGGCTGATTCCTACAGCATACTGTTCAAAGATATGACACATCTATCCCAGCTTTTCCAAGAAAGGACTTTTCTTTGCCCTGTTAACCATGCTCACTTTTCCCCAATGATGCACAGAGTCTCCTCTGCCTTCAGTTTCTGCTGAAGGGCACAAGCCAGTCACATTCAGCCTTACACAATCTTCTCTGCAACCAGAAGCACCGGGCACGTTTCAGTGCTGCCCAAGCAGCTGACTGTAACAAATCAAACCCGTGTTCCCAGAGAAATCAGCCCTGCCTCATAAGATCCCTTTACATTCCATTCCATTCCACTCCCCAGTGCAACAGTCGAGATTAAGTTTGGAATGAAGAGACTTACCAGGAGAGGGCAGTAACTGCAAGTTTCTTGGTTTTTTGATACTGGAACTTCCAGAGTGGGAGGAGGGTTCCTTTCTGGCCTCTGTATTCATCTGATGCATCCTCAAAATATTTAAAATCTAAACAAAAAAAAAATCAAGGAAAGGTCCCAGTACATAAATCAGAAATAAATCAGCACAGTTCAATGTCAGGGAAGCTTTAAAAGACAATCTGTTATCCTCACAGCCTCTGTACAACCAAATTGTCAGTGTAAAATCTGTCTCAGTTCTTAAGTCCTGACTCCAAACCAGCAACTCAGCCCTTTAAATGCATTTTAACAAGCCCTCTCACACATAGGCAAAATAAAAATCAAACTGATAATCAGCAGACAAAAATTAACATGAAAATAGAAGCTCTGAGCAAGGTGTGACCTCAGGCCACTCCCAGAGCTGGACATGGCTCTTCAGGAGGAAGCTGAGCGGATGCAGCAAAATTACTTTTGTAAAATGACATCAAGACTGAGCACATTGCCATGGTTGGTATGTGAGCAGGGATCAGCTCTGCTGTGGCTGCTGTCATAGCACCTGCATCCAGGAGTGAAGTACCTGCTGAGGGAGGGAAGTGCTGCAGGGAGGGCAGTGCTCACCAGACCTGCTGTCCCCAGCCAGATCAGAGCAGGGCTAATGTGCCATGGTCTTTGCTTGCCCATGGTCTGATGTGCTATTTGCCTTGTGTGAGTCAGCAGGTTCCTAGACCTGCTCGTTTTACTTCTGTTTTTCTACTCTGTTCTGTCCTGTCCTGTCCTTGCTGTGGCTGTAGGTACTTGTCTGCAGGACTGACACTTGAGACTTGAGTCAGAAGCACCTCTCAGTGGGCCATACCTTGTGCAATGTCATCATATGTGTTCAGGTTCACCATCCGTTCCGCTATTTTAGCAGCCTTTGCAACCATGCTTAGAGAATCGACGTGCTGAAGGGAAAAGAAAGGAAAACATATTTCCTGTCTGTTTACAGGTGCCTCAGACCTCATGTGACTGAAAAACCTGAATCCTTTGATCTTGAATACAGATTAATTTGCAATATGTCATACAAGAACCTAATGAAACAAGCACTTGAAAAAATGTAATTGCTTTATTATAAATTTAGCAAGATACCATCCACAGCTGAGCTGCAGTAACTTCAGTGTTTGTTCCTGATTTAGCTCAATACAGGTAATTACCTCTAAAGGTAGATAAGAGTCTTGTCTTTCAATGTAACTCCTGACAGGATGACCTAAAAGGACACAGATGATTCCTACCCCATCTCACTGTGTAACAGTTCATCAGATTTCGTGATGAAATCAGAGGGGTTTGGTCATGCATGAGCAGTCTCTCATCTCTACCTGGAGAGCTCTAAGGTCTCATGCATTAAGTAAATATCACAGGATTTAGGACTCCTTCGGTCAATCACTGGCTGATTCCAACCTGATCCATTCACACATCCACGGACAAGTAGAGAAAAGAGAGCCCAGCAGGGGCTGTTTGTCTGTCAGCAGGTGGGTGGTTCATATGCTTATCTCATAGAGCCCTCTGGCTGATCAGCATACCTTACTGAACTCCATTCTCAACTATTTTTTATGAGTGTGCTCTCTATACTCTGTGTGTATGTGTGACCACTAGTGAAATCCAAACTGGACTAACTAAAAAGAAGGACAAGAAGCCTGGGTGCTAGCAGTGGGAAGGACAAAGCTTGAAAGTCCACAGTGCTGAGCTATATAAGTAAGTCATCACAGCTCTGTGCAATGCCAAGGCATATACAAAGTGCTCTGAGAGCTTGCTGCTCCAAGTACCTGAATCCCCATCCACTACTGCTGCCCCAAAGCCCCACCAGAGTTTCAAAGCCTTTAATCTTCAAGCCCCTGCTATGAACTGATGGCAGCCAGCACAGTAAGATTTCCTTCATAGTGACAACATTGGGAAGAAACATGCCATCCTTGACACAGCTCAGAGAGTGCCCTGAATATGAAAAGAAAAAGTGAAATGGGTTGACCAAACTACACCACACAGTCACAGTCAGAACCAGGAACATGACTTCAGATTTCGTCTGTCCCTCTGCTTCTTTCCTGGGCTCTGCAGAGACTCAAGGGAGATTGAGTCTCATTCAAACAGCACAAAATTAATAGGGATACACAGAGATGAGAGGACAAAAGAGAAAAAAGAATTCTATAAACTGTTACATTTTTTATAAATCCATGGTTTGCTTACACCTCCAGTAATGTGTGCAGTCCTCTTTTCCTAGAAAAAAATTAAGTAGAACTTGAAACCAAGTTCAGAGAAAGGCAGCAGATCAAGGCAGGAGATTCTTCCCCTCAGCTCCACTCTGGTGAGACCCACCTGGAGCATCCCGCTCTGGGTTCCCAGCACAGGAATGACATGGAACTGCTGGAGTGAGTCCAGAAGAGGCCATGAATATGATCAGGGCCTGGAGCCCCTCTTCTATGGAGACGGGCTGAGACAATTGAGGTTGTTCAGCCTGGAGAAGAGAAGGCTCTGGGGAGACCCTAAAGTACCTTCCAGTCCCTAAAAAGAACCTACAGGAAATACAGGGAAGGACTATTCATCAGGAAGTATAGTGACAGGGTGAGGAACACCTGTTTTAAAATGAAAGAGGGTAGATTTGGATCAAATATTAGGAAAACATTCTGTACTGTGAGTGTGTTGAGGCACTGGCACAGGTTGTCCAGAGAAGCTGTGGATGTCCCAGCCCTGGAAGTGTTCAAGGCCAGATTGGACAGGGCTTTGTGCAACCTGGTCTAGAGGAAGGTGTTCCTGACAGTGGTACAGTGCTCAGAATGAGATGATCTTTAAGGTCCCTTCCAACCCCAAATCATTCTCTTAATTTATTATATGATTCCACAAATTTTATTTTTGGGGAGTGTCAGCAGAAAGCAGACTAAAAATTAAAAAGAAATAAAAAAAAACCAAACAACCTTGTAAATGCAGAAACAATATATTATTCAACTGGGTTTTTTTTCTGCAAAGCAGGAAACTCTCATGAAACTCTCAGGAAACTCATGAATCCAAAAAGTTTTAAGTCAGCTTTTCTGTCAGGTAGCTATCCTGTTAACAACACATCTATGACTACATTTTTGACATTATAAGTGGATAAGAGTAAGTTATTTTCTCTTTGTATCCTGTCCTGTTTCAGATTTTATTTATTCTGTATGCTGCTGAAATAAATCTTCAGAGGAAGTGCTAGGCCTAATTTCTCCTTCTTTAAAAAAAATTCTTTTTGAAACACACTTTTTCCACCTTAGGCCAATTCTGAGCTAGCTAGCCAAATGCAAGGAGAGCTCATAGGATACCAGGTTTGCTTTGTTTATTTCTGTGCATAACTTATTTTTAGAACAGCAATAATGTTAATTGAATCATATGTAAAATGGATAATGGGCTAATACTTCAGAAAAAAATGTCTGGGTCTTGCTCTGTAATTCCTTATCACTAACTGCCTCATACTTGCCTCTCAGCCGCTGTCCAGTTGCAATCTGTGACTCCCATAAACTGAAGCATGAAAAAAAGCTTCTACTGGTGTGTAACTGCATATCCAGGAGGCAAACCCCACCCTGAAATCAGTGCAATATCCACTCATACCTCTAGCAATGTATGTGCTATGACTAGAAGAGCCCCTTGTTTGCAAAGAAAGAAGCACAGTACAGGGCTACTGTCATTGTTGCCCAGCCAACACCTGAATACAAACACCAACTGTAAATCCCAAATAAAGGCCCCCAGCTCAAATCATGTCAAGCAGTTATTAATTCCATAAGTGTACTCATCTCTTCTTTTTCACTCTTTGCTTTTAATTCTGATAAACTGCAAACAGAAAATTGAAGACAGGGGAGTCGGTAACAACTCTTGCACTCTTCAGGATGACCAGGAACAGGTGAACAATAATGTGAAAGTTAATTGCATTCTAATTCACCTGTTACATGAAAAATGATAGTAGCCATCATCCAAGAGCTTCCAAGTGATATTTGTGACCCTGTGGGCTGTCTCACCAGGCACATCTCAGACAGGTATAATGCTATTATGAGATAGACAAGTGAGACAGAACCTCACATGATTCAGAAATGCACATTTCTCTGTTAAATATAAATTTTGTTTGGACTTCTTATGACAATGATCAACCACCTCTCACTGCAGAAAATTCCTGCTTTGATTTCCTATTTTAATTAATTTAATTTATATTTTAATTTCTATTTTTCTAATTGGTTGACATCATCAGTATTTCTGTTGACACTCTCCTCTTCCTTAGTAACCCTCTTTCTCTCTCTGTTATCCAAATCAGAGTCCCTACCTACCTTTGCATTAACAGATAAATACGCTAAAATTTTCTAGTGTTGTGAAGTCAAGCTTTCAATTTCTTATGATATTTTCCATATCTATGTAGTTTTGCAATCATTGAAAAGTGATGATCAAAATCACATATCCCTGCCTGAAAAGGTATCAGCTCACCTTACATAACATAATATCTTCTCTACTATTCATCACAGGGTAAATTCCAACAGTGGACTTGTCTCTCATAGACACATTACAGCTCCCCAACCAACATGGAGTTGCTGGAGAAACAGACTCATGTTTGTCTCTGTCATTACAGACTATAAACCTGTTCCTTACCAAAGATTGTTTTGATACTCCAATATGAAGTCTTCCACTCCACCAGTCCCTCTCACAACCTTTCTGGTCTATCTAATAATTGCCTAATGGCACTATAGCAATAGTTTTGCTATTGCTAAACAGAATTCCAGCTAGATTACCTTTCCTCTACTTTGCATGTTCAAGGAAAACACAAATTGCTTTTCATTAAAGAAAGAGATGACATTATTTGGACACAGCCTATCTTTAGTAAATATGTGCTATTTTATTCCATTTCATATTTAATCCCTGTTCTGTATTTTTTTCCTCCTCATTAACTCTGTTGCCTTGTGTGCTGGTAAAGGTCAGACTGATGGTATTGTTTTTACCTCTCTTGCATACATGTCCTTGTTATGGTCTAATCACATTGCTCCACTGCTCTTTGCATAGATTCATTCAAAATCCTTAATGCCAGACTTGTGTTTTCATACCTTGCCATTTAAGGGTGAGAGGAGCAAGCCTGCACCAATTGCATCAAGCTCTTTACATTTTGCTTCTCCCTCAAATACTGTCATTTCTAAGTTCATTCAAGAACATAAGGAGGGTTATGGATCAGACCAAGCATCTCTGGGTCAGAACTGTGGAATCACAGAATCATTTGGGTTGAGAAGATTTTTAAGATCATTGAGTATCCTCCCTGTAATCAGAGCCATAAACAGATGGTACAGGAACAGAAAGAGCAGGACAGGCAGATACAACACTTCTGTCTAGTTATCTCTGCTTCCAGATATTTTCAGCTCAGAAAATTTCATATCATTCCACTTTGGTATTCTGTGTTATCCATGGTCTGTGTACTGCCTTGATTAAATACTGAGGAAAAGTTCCAAAAGTTGTATCACTGCTATTAGATGTAGCACACCCTTTCCCCTCTAGTTCCATTTGAGTGAGAGGCACATGGAGAGATTTCTAGGAGTTCCTCATTACAGCCTCCAGTCAAATATTTTCTATTATTCCAACTTCTATTCCCCCACACATCTTCTTTATAAAATTCTCACCCTCCCTTCTGTTGAAATTCTTGGTTATCTCCCTTCCTTTCCTGTTGGCTGCCTCTATTGTCTGTTTTGCTAAACCATGTCTTTCTTGTTTTTCCTAGCAAGAAAGCTGCAATGCTTAGCTTCATTTTACTTCTCTTCCCCCAGCGAGAAACTTCTGTCAAGAACTGCCAAGGTTCTCCTCTCTTTCCTTCCCCTCCCCTCTTTTCTTCTCTGCTTTTCCAGTCATGCACTCCTTTGACCTCTTATTCAGTACCAGTACTGTTTTCTCTCTCTTTTCATTCACTACATTTTTAAATCCTCATCTAACTCCTACCATCATCTCCAGCTGTGGCTCTAGTTCTTGGATCTTCTCTTTCATGGCCTCCTACCATAGCAACATCTTCCATGAGAGACCCACCTGTGGTAATAGCCAATTTCATCTTCTTCTTTCTCTGGGGTTAAATCTGGTGCTATCTCAGTAGCTATCATAGTTTTTCTTGCTAATACTTAGCCTGACCAAAACAATGTTAGAAATTAATTGTGGCTTCTAGCCATTGCAGCTTGATCCAGATCCGCCATGTCTCCTGCTTGATGTTCCACAGTTCCCTTCAGCAATGACCAAGCACAGTTTGGCCTTAAAAAGCACTCAGCTGGAAAAGCTCTGCTTTAATTAGCATAGTGTAACATATGTAATGTGTGAGTTAGCACTCCACAAATCCTACTTCTCCATTTGCTGACTTGAGGCCAGAAATACAGATTCTGATGCCATCAGCCTTTAATTTCCATACACCTACATCTGAACAGACATATTAACTGTTTTAAGTCTGATTTGAGCCTTGGAGTTCTTCAGGTTGCATTTTTCCCAGTTAATGGGTGAAGAATTCATCAGGTTTTTCATACACTTCAGGTTGGTTGATCAGCCTCACAGAGGACCTCAGTTTGGGTCTGAGGTGCCTTTAGCTCTGCATAAAGAAGCATTTCCTTTCACTTATTCAGTGCATCAACTTTTTGGTTTCCCTTCAAGTCCCCTGGAATGTGTTAAGTGTGAAAAGCAAAACACCAAAGGGACAGATAGCATGAGTGACTGGATTTCAATTTCCCACTGTTGTAAGCAGAGTGGGTAGCAGGTACTTTCCAATATGGTTTCACTTTATTTTCATTTAGCTTTTAGCAGTCCACCCTTTAAGCCTGTAATTGCAATGTTGACTTGAGGCTTAATTCTCCAAAACATACACAGGTGAAAGGTTTACTGGTTTTCAAAAGGACAGTGAATTTCCAAGGCACAATTCACAGGAAGAAGCCTATGAGAACATGTTCCTGGTCTGTTTATACTGTAAGGTTTATGCTGGCACAGTGCTGCCTCGTGGCTAAACCAGCCAAATCCTCTGCAGTTGTATTGGCCATATGGTAGGAAAGAGCTAAAGCCAGTTTCAGGAGTCAGCTCTTATTAAACACACGCACACACACACATACATCTCTATCTATCTATCTATCTATCTATCTATCTATCTATCTATCTATCTATCTATCTATCTATCTATCTATATCTTTATCTTATGTTGATATGTCTACACCTATTCTAGGAGAAAGTTATGAACTGATTTCCATGATTCTGTATTATAATTCTCAGGGTATCTTGCTCCAGTCATTAAAGAAATTATTTCAGTTTGCCTTCTAAATTGTTTACCTTAGACTGGGGAAGAAAGAACCAGCCAATTAAACCATAATAGAAACTTCCTGAACCCCTTGAAAACATTTTGGAACATGAAGAAGATCTTTCAGGGTTGTCATATTGTCCTATACATTGTACACTTGGTGTTTGAAGTGGGATAATATTTTTAAGACAGGGATACTGTCACTTTGATAGAATGAACTGTCGTTCCCACAAGGTACTCCAAGGTTACTCCTGAATCTGGATTAGGAGTCAGTATCACTCTCACAGCAAGGTCACAGCATCAGGTCAGGGCATGGCATGTGTTAGGACACCTGATATTCTGAGAAGCATGCCACTTAGGTATCTATAATTAGAAAATGTATAAATTGTAATTCAATAAAATAATTCAAAATTAAAATTAAAAAAATAGTGAGAAGTGTTTTACTATAGTGCTGTATTTTGAAATATTCATAAATTTCAGTGCTTTTCAGATTGAAACATTGTATGTAAAACCATCATCCCTTACAACTCTTTGAAAAATCACAGGGTGTTTCTACCTATTTCATTCTTTTATCTCTCACATAATAATCAAAAATGTGAAACAAACACAGTGCACAAAAACCAAGAGCTATATATCTCACTTGGAAATCTGGTTTGAAAATAAGATTATGCAAAATCAAAATCCTGTTTTATACAGCACAACAGAAATTCTGTTTTGGGAATTCAATTTCTAGCAAAAACTAACTTTTGCATTTCCTAAAGGTGTTTTTTGCCTCCTAAGACAACAAGCTACACAGCCAACATGATTTACTTTGACCCGACTTGCTCTACAGATGCACCCACCAGCACTTTGAACAACCTTTTTCCCCACATTGTGAAACATACCGGTGGCTCCACAACGGATAACTTTCTTCCAGTTTTCTGATCTTCTTTCTTTACTGCCACAGGTTTTGCTTTTTCTTTCTCTTTTGCCTTTTCCATTCTCTCAAGTTCCTCCATATAGGAATCATAGATAAACCACTGAGGGACAGACAGAGGCAGGATTTACCAAGACCTGATCATATTCCTGAGAACAGCCAACTACACCAACACAAAAAATATGAGAGTCATCACAACAGTTCAACTGTTCCTGGAATTAGCTGAACATCTGTCTTCTTACACAAAAAGTCAAGACTGAAGGTCCAGGATTTTTCAGGAATGATGGAGCATGTCTTATTTTAAGAACATTACAACATTCTTAATAATTTCTTTCCTCCAACACTCTACTTGCTTATTTGACTCTGTCTGTACCATTATTTTTGCAGGACTTTGTGTTTGGCTAATTCACCAGTGTTTAACAGGAAACATGCATTAAACATTTGCTTTATGACATTTCTCATGTGGTGTTGGAAAATTAAATTGTAGAAGCTTAACACAATTTAAATTTGGACTCCAACTCTGCAGCATATGATCAAATGGAAACTGAGAGCAGTTTTACATCTTCTGCTATGCCACATGCCACACGTCTTACTTGAGTAATCCAAAAGTAACTTCTCTTAAGAATTATTCATTAGTATTGAAATCCTAGTATTGTATCTGAGGCCAGTATTTTTCTTTCAGGACAAAACAAAAGGCAATCTGACATATTAGCTTAGGATAGGGAGTATGATTCAAATATAGACCATAGACTAGAACATTGAAATAAAGATAGCAGAACTCTTTAGAAAAAAAACAAACAACTGTATTGTGTTGTACATTTGCAGAAATAAAATGGAAAGATGTTCCAAACATCGGGGAAAGGACAAAGAAGATGAGACAAGTATGAGAAGGGGTAGAACAGAAAAGTTTGGAATATGAGATTGTGAACATAAGGAAGAACATAAAGGAAAAAGAGCTGAGGGGAAAAAAGAGTTTCTATAAAAACACTATTTTAGACCCACTGAAAATTTCAACAATACAAAAAGAAATCAAAGGAAAACCTTTCCTCTAAGCTTTCAAACATTTAATGCAAAATCTTAGTCAGGGGCTAATTATCTTAAAGATCTGTGTTCTAAGTCTCGGGGCATCTCACTGTAAGGAAAAAATTGGAAGAAAACTCCAGCTGGAGGGAAGGAAGATCTCAAGCCAATTACTCTGTAATTTCAGGCTCAGGAATAGAATAGATTACAGTTTTTAACCTGACAGAGATACTTCCACTCCCTTCCTATCATTTTCCTATACCAGCATTTTTTAAATTGCTGCCATTATGTTACAGTGTCTTCTCCCGTTCCTCTACTCACTGGTACCCAAATAGTGTTTTCAATACCAGTTTGATACACTAGTTTGAAACAATGTTTATATCTGTGACAAACACAATTACATTTCACAAATATCTGAGAATTAATCAGCAGACTTGGCTGATTCCCTTTCCACTGAAAGACACAACGTATTTCTTGTGTGAAATTTCATCCAAAATAGTTTATTTTACATTTTTAAAGGATTCAGAAAAAGCTACAGAGCCTTTCATCATGAATAGATAGGCACATTTCTGCTACATAAAGCAGAGTTAAGTCTCTTGCAACAGTCCCTTTTGCTGTAGTTCTCACTTGGTTCAGCTTCAGGCTTTAGAAACCTGCTTTTGCATACTGCTAAACTTAGTCAGAGTAAAAATCCAAGTGCTGCATATGCCAAATTCCTAACAATACTCCAAGAGAGAGCTATATCCCTAGAGGAGCCAGTACCCTGCAGGCTGCAGCCCACCTCTTCTTGAATCCAAAACTTTTCTCACCCTGTGGTTTCCTCATTCCCACTCACTTAAGACTGTCTAAAGCAGACAGGTCAGGGTGGCTGGCAAAAAATAAACTAGTGAAAAGCATCTAAACTGAGACACTTAACCTTAGAAATATAAACCATGAGCAAGTTCACCCATTAAGGCAGAAGAGAGCGTCATACTAGTTTGCTGTCAGAGTCAAATGGGAGACCAAAGCCACAGTAAAGGAATTCATTCCACTGCAAGGAATGTAAACACAATAATTCGGTTTTAACTGTCTCACACCTCAATTTCCAAAATATAGTCTAAAATAACTTTAAAGATAAAAAGGAGATAGATATAGATATAGATTTACCTGGTTAACATTGTCTGAGAAAGTTTCAAAAGGTGCAGGATCAGTTTGCAATCCTTTTTCCTGAAAAAAGAAAAAGCTTGAAGAAGCATAATCTCAGCATTGAAGCCCTCTGCAGTACCACAGTCTAATTGTGGAAACAGTCTGTATGAATAACTTGATATCCAAATGACTCCTAGGGCAATGTACAACATTGTTGGTGATTGTGCAACTATAAAAAGATTTTGTTGTGAGCCAAAAGAATGTTCACAAGAGCTTTTGATTTTTTCCCACATACTTCAAATATTTCAGCAGTTAATTTTGAAGGAATTCAAATGGGTTTTTTTCACCTCTATAATTTGAAATGTTCTGGTACCAATTCTGGTATCAGTTATGACATCCTACCAAATTTGAGAAGTTTTGTTCTATATATTAAAAAGGCAGTTGGATACAACAATCAGAACAAAAGAATTGAACACAGTCAATTCATCTGATGCTACTGAAATAATATTTTTACCATCCTTACATCAACATTCTGAAATAAATCAATATATTTCTATGAAACGTTCCATTAAAAGAACAGCATCTTCTTTCAAAAAACTGTTGTATCAGAAAAATTTTAAGAAGCTGCCTGTAGCATTTCACTGACCTCCGAAATTAAGACATCTCAGAGGTGAAAACTGCACATCTAGTACAGCACATAGAAGTATTATGCAGCTATTTAAGGTCTATATTCTGCTTTCAAAGCAGAATCCTACAGAGACACAAAAGCTTCTTCCAATAAAATCATTGGGAAGAAGAGAATATTCAGATCTGGGAAAAAGAAATGAGAAATTCCACAGCTTCCACTGGGATTTTTGAAAGATGCAGAATCTAAGCTCAAACTTCATAGCAAGCACCCCACTGCTGGACAAGCTCTCCTGAGATCTGTCTCCAGCAGCACAGTAACTCATATATCTCTCTGAGTCCTTCATATGTAAAGACATCTAACCCTAGGTGTAATGGCTGTAAGACAACAGACAGGCTCTTTGGGGAAATATACACTCCAATTGTAGCAAGGAAAACAAAATAATTTTATCTCTGAAACTTGTATACCTGGTGTAGGAAACTCCTTTTTGAGCACTCTGTCAGGAGTCAACATCACCAGGATTGCCCAGTCAGAAGGCCCCATGAAAACATGCTCACAGGGAATGGCTGTAGGTTCAGCAAAAAGCTTAGGGAAGGAACATAAGGATTTGGGTCTCTACTTATTGGAAAGTGCATGCAGAGTGGGAGGGAGATGTACCATGTACAAAAAGTACAGATTTGTCACACTTACATAAGTTTGTTACTCTAGTACCCATGCTTAATACAAGCCCAAACACATTTGTCCTTGAGATTATATCTTATCTATTATATCTCTGCTCCATTAACAAGAATTGAAGTACAAAACTATACAATATACAGTGACAAACAGAAATTGCTTTCACACATTCCAAGTACTCAGCTGCTACCTTAACGTTGCTCCGTACATTTTCAGATGAGAAAATAGACTTGAGAAATATATCCAAGTAGAGGCTTAAGGTTTTACAGTAGCATCAAAACTTTTTGTAGGCTGTTCAAGAGTTCATGAGGCAAGAAATTTTCTGTCACCATTGTCACTACACCAAACGTTTTACAACAGTACAACCACTATACCTTTTTTCCTAATAGTATCGATAGATCACAGGATATGATACAAACACAGGTGATCTACATGCCCTCTCAAAGGAAAGATCCTCCAAGTCACTGAAGGAAACAGCAACATACCCGCAGAGGATAGTGGTATGTAGTTGAACCTCTCTCAATGAAGTTGAACTGGTTTGCAAGCTTCCTTTCTGGCGGATTTTGGGGAGGAGGCTCTTCCTCTGCTGCCTCAGCTGTTTCAGCTTCTTGTTCCCCTTCTCCCCCTCCTTCTCCTCCTCCCTCTCCCTCTCCTTTAGCCTGCAAGAAAAAACAGCAGTGACTTCACCCTGAGAGAATCAGTCATCTCCTTCCTTCTTCTCAGACTGCTGGTTTCTGCTGCCTAGTGAAGGAGACTGTAACTGAAGATTAAATATTTAAGATGCAAATTAGGAGACTTCCAGCACTCAGATCAATGAGATTCTGAAATTATATCTGAATGGGAAAATATACATTCAGGGACTGAAATTACTTTAAAACCTGACATAAGAGAGATACCTGACATGAGAGAGATAATATAGCACAGTTGCCTTTGGTAAAATGTACTCAGGGACCCCAAGATTTTGTTAGAGTCCCATTACCCTGTGTTTTCATTTCCTTGCTAGACAACGAGTTTCACCTGAAACTCTGACACTGTGGGTTCTGACACCATATGGATAAGAACAGACATTCACAGGCTACTCCTTTCCTATCTGCCTTTAAATTGAGCCACTACTTCATTCATTCAGTTAAGTCTTAATCACCTCTCCAGATTTTTGTTTTTCACCAATGGACATACTGTCCAGGAAGATTCTAGATCCCAGCAGATTATACTTTATTTTTATATAATATCTGGATAAAGACAGATCTGGTATCATTTCCTTGTTCACCTTCTATATCTGAAAAATGGCAGCAGGACCACAGCGGCCCAGGAGAACATGGAGGTTCTCACCTACAGTACTGACATCTCAGACATAAAATAATCAATCACAGAAGGAAACCCATTTTATAGTAATGTAATTTAAAAGCTAATGCTAAAAATAAAATGGACAGCTCTTAGCTGGCTATAGAGAATTACCTCAGCTTCTTCTGTGGGTTCTTCATCTTTAGTCTCTGCCTCTTCAGTTGGCTCAGCAGCAGCCTCCACAGGAGCCTTTTCCTCCTCAGCAGGAGTCTCTTCTGATGACAGAAAGGATAAATGAATGAGCCCAGAATAACAGGACATCTTATCCAATATTCTACAGATCCTCTGTCTTCTGGAGCATAGATGTACGTATGTACCCCTTCCTAATTCTGTATCACTAGACAACACAGTAACAAATCCCCACTTTGGAGAACAATTGTTTGCTCAAAGCCACAAAAGGTCACAAGGGTATTTCTAGAATTCATCTGCAGTACTCCTGGATTAACTGGAATAAAAAAATAAATTTTCAGAGCAAATTTCTGTAACCCTTCTGATCTGAGTAACTCTGTTTCTGGGTATCACTTCAGCTCCAGACCTTTCTATCGTCCAGAATTTTCTGCAGTTTGTACAACTACTAAGAATGTTTTCAAGGCACACAGAAGTTATAACGTGGTTGTTCTTATTTATATGGATAAAAATTAATATACTAGTCTTGTTTGAAATTGATGGATATCTACATTCCAATCTTAGCCTTGACTGTGTAGCCATGCTAGCATAGAGCCACTTGAAACTAATTGGTTTGGAATCTATGAAAAGCACTGCCAAAAATCCATGATTTCATGGCATTGAAGATTCCATTAAACACTTTGCCCTACTTCAAATCATCATTCATAGTTTGTTAAGTGTAAAATAAAGGAGGCACAGACCCTCAGAAACTCCAAGCAAAAACTGTTCTCAGGAGTTTACCCAGCGTTATCATTGTGCCTGCAGTTACCATTTTGACGGAACACTCATTGTGACAGAAATTCTCCCATCACAAACAGCAGAAATACAACAAAATCACTAGCCAGTACATCATTCCCTGCTGAAAATTCAAACCTTGAACTCTTCACTAACAACAGAGCTTTCAGTATCTGGTTAATGCATCTTTTTGTCTGAACACTAAGAGTGTTGATAGTAGCTCAGATCAAAGGTCCAAGTAGTTCAGGGTTTTGTATCTCACATTGTCTGAAAATATATGTCTTGGTGAGAATTGAAGAATTGGTCATGCATGTGATAGTTTCCTGAAAAATCACCCAGATTCCAAACATTTCTGCTTTAATACTTTAAATCATGTCTGAAACTTTCAAAATAGGCTAGGTAGTTTAGACATGTATGTCCAGCTAGTGGTAGTGAAAGATGTTTAAATGGCACTAAATAACTTGGAAAATTTCAGTGTTAGCATTCAAATGACTCAAAAAACACACGCTATTTTCTAGACTGCAGCAAACATCTGGCTGATTATTTTTCTAATTTTGATTGCCAACAGGCAGGCAAGCTCAAGTAGGAGCAGTTTAATTCTGTGGTAATGCAGCATGATCATTCCATCGTGTTGAATAAGAGGAACTAGTGCCCATCTGAAAACTATCGTGGTATCAGACAATAAAGCTACCTGCTTCAGTGCATGATCTGATACTCTGGCGTCTGCCTTCATCTGAATCTTTGTGTATCAAATATCCATTCAAAGTGAAGTGAACGGCTGTATGATCCATATCGTCCACTAGCTTGTATGCTCGTTCCTACAAAAGTAAAACCCAACAAAATCATAGAATCATAGAATCCTGGAATGGAATGGAATGGAATGGAATGGAATGGAATGGAATGGAATGGTTTAGGCTGGAAGGAATCTTAAAGAACATCTTGTTGAAACCTCCCTGCCTTGGGCAAGGACACCTTCCCCTAGCCCAGCTTGCTTAAAGCCCCATCCAACTTGGCTTTGAACACTCTCAGGGTTGCAGAATCCATAATTTTTCTGGACAACCTGTTCCAGTGCCTCACTATCTTCACAGTAAAGAACAGCTTAATCTGTATAATTTAGTTTTTAGCTGCACCTAAAAGCAAACAGAAGCCACCAAAGAACACAGATGCTTCAACAGTTCACTTACTTTGATTTGCTTACCATGTCAATCACAGCATACCACTGAGCTCACTTCAGTCATTGTGGAGAATTTGAAGATACAGATTACTGATCACCTGTCTATATACCATAAATAAGGAAAGCTTCAGCTCCAAATGGAAGAGAAGGGCTTTTTTTTATTATTCCATAAGACTGATTTCCTTTCTCTGGAATCTTGCGATGGTTGGTCGAACAAGTACAGTAGCACAGAGGTGAGACAGACATGGGAATATTTTACTTGGTTTTCTCTTCTCTTAGGTGTTGGTTTTGACAGGGATGATATTCTTTACAGTAGCTACTGTACTTTGGGACTGTATTTTGGATTTGTGCTGAAAACAGTGCTGATAACACAGGGATGTTTTGGTTATTGCTAAGCAGCATTTGCACAGTTCTGTTCCCCACCCCACCTCATCACTAACTCACCCATCTGACTCCAAGGATATTCCATACCATATGGAATGCTTAGCATATAAATCTGGGGGAAAAAGAATGCTGGGTGGAAGAATAAGAATGAGGGGAGGGAATGTTTGGAATGACAGTGTGTATCTTACCAAGTAACCATTAAGTGACATGGAGCCCTGCTTTCCTAGAGATTGCTGAACATCTGCTTCAAGTGGTGAACTAATTCCTTGTTTAGCTTTGTACAGCTTTTGCTTTCCCTCTTAAACTGTCTCCAACTCAACCCATGAGTTTTCTCACTTCTACTCCTCTGATTCTCTTCTCTGTCCTACCATGGGAGACTGAGTGAATGGTGGGGCTTAGTAGCCAGCTGGGATTAAACCACGACACCCCTCTAAATCTGGGAATAATTCAATGCCAGAGTTGGAGGAGCTGTCTCCATGCCCTTTCGTTCAGGGCAAAGCTATCACCCACCCTCCCTATGTCCCTACTGCGTTGGTGGCTGTATATGGTAGCGGCAGAAGGCTGCTACATAGTAACACAGTGTGTGCCCTGCACCTATAAAAGTGAAGGTGCGACTCTCGGATATTTTCTGGCTGTCTGTTGCTCACTCCTACTCATCATGAATAAAGCTGGTCATTGATTTCACAAAACAAATTTCTGAGCTCTCCTACAATTCAATCTTCAAGTATGGATACTGAGACATAATTCGTACAGACTGAGAAAAACTTTGCCTTTTGTCCTTTAACCACCAAAGAATGGGAAAAGTAACTACATGAGATTAGGTACAATTATTACCTTTACTGACAGATCTTGTACCGTAATTATGAAATCCTAAATAAATGAATCAATGTTTTTAGACTTTTACGCTCTACAAAAACCCTTGAAGAACCATTGGCAGTAAATATGTAATAAGATGTAACTGCATTAAAAGAAAATTTACCTGGTTATAAACCAAAGGAAAACACAAAACCAATTAATTGTGAAAAATTCCGGTTTTATACGTCATGTCACACTTACTTTAAAGTTGAATCTGACAATATCACGTGGAACATGGGGATTATCAGCTGTCAAGGTACGTATAATTTCCTGTTTTAATTCCTTTGGAATGAAACAAAATAGTACTGTAAATAAAACTTCACTACTAATACAATGTACAGCAATAAAATCACCATGTTTATGCTCAGTTCACTGCAGATAACGCATATACAGCTAATGCCACCAAAAGAACAGTGCTTGGGGACAACCTGGCTCACAGTGGAATCCAGAACAGTCATCCTGCTTCCTACTACAGTATTTCAATGGGCTTTCTTGATTTTAATTCTTATCTAAGATACGGTATCACTTGAAAAATGCTAACTGCATTCTATAGGGTGAGACAGACAACTGATGTCCTTAAAATTTACATTGTCCAAAAATAAACAATAAGCTCAGTAGCAGTACTTTTAGGATTGACCACTGTGAACAAACAAAAAAAAATATTGCTAACTATTTTTAGTGCCTGAGTTGGAGGACATACATAAAACTTCCCTGTCACAGTGGTAGTTTAAGGACAGGGAACAATGCTAGAGTTTTATAAGGCAGTGAGCAGAGAGAAACAACTGCAGTTGGAAGGGTGACCAATTGCAATGCTACTGAACCAACAGAAGAAATAGCAATAAAATTGTAGGACACTTCCCTGTCCTGTGTATTGCACACAGGCACCTGAAAAGCTCAGGGCTGGCTCTGGGTCCTCCTTAACTGAGCAAAGCCCCAGCCCCCTTTTTGTTTTTGGATTACCTCCAGGCAGTTACAGTGCTTTAAGCCCAGAATTGGGTTTCATAGCACATTCTCCCTGTTTTCTTGTTGAAGCCATTTCATATGTTACTGCAGACACTGTACTTCAGCAAGTACTGAAGTTTCACTCTTGCAGAATTTCCTCCAAAACTGACGGGTAGGCTTCTGCTTATGGAGTTTCATACACACTTCATGACAAGACAGGCACTGCTTTACTCACAGCTTCAGTCAGCTCCAGCTGATCCGGGGATCTGACTGCAGCCCTTGCTGTCGACCCATCCTCTCCCATTTCAGGAAAGTCATCTTCATCCTAGAACAGGAATGACAAGCTCAGAAATGCAACAAGACTCTGACAGTTTTGCTTCTTGCCAAAGCAGCACCTCTTGAAGCACAGAGCAAAGAGATAAAAAGAATATTCTCACACCCATCTTTGCTTTGAGCAGAGCAGAAGAACACAAAGGGCAGGCCAAAATCTGAAGATTTTCATATGGCTACACTTGCCAGCAGGAGTTCAGTGAGTTGGAGGAGCTGCACCCTGAAGATAATTCCTGCCCTGGCACAAAACTGGATTAACTCCAATAACAAAACTCAAGTGATTCCACTTCAATCTCAGTTTAAAAGTTGGCAATTCTGTTTCCCTTGCCACATAATACCCATTGGTATTATGGGACTTAAGGACTACTCAAGGGCACAAGCCAAGAACCTGCAATTACTCCTGACTTATTATTCTATAGGCTACTCTTAGAATTTAGTTGGAAATACAAAGCTGCAGGGATGTGGCTCCTGGAGGAATGTTAACCAATTTCTTGCAAAGGCCAGCATGTCTCCATTCTGCAAACAACAGACTGCTGCTCTCCCTGGGCTAGCACTGGACTCATGTCATGATATAAGGTCATTAAAAAGAAAATGAATCACTGCAGGAATGAATTTCAATTAATTGTCCTTACAGAAAAAACTGTCAGAACACAAAACTGCTGATTAAAGTGCTTAACTGCTCCAGGCAAAATTTCTCCCTCAGTTCAAATTGTGTAATGAGTTGATTTAAAATAAATCAATCATTCTTGTAAATACAGTTCTCTCAGGTCTGCTGACTTTACAGCCATACAAAGCTGAGGATGAGTCCAAGGTGTAAGTACAGCTTATGGCTGAAGCTATAGAGGCTGGACCCAGCAATGCTTTGCTACCTGCAGAGTACCACAAAGGTAAAAAGCACAACGCTATGTTAAAATGTGCACTGGCTGAAAGTAACTGAGAATTTTGCATATTTCAAGAGCCCAGGGAAAGTCACAGTTTGCAGCCTTATTTCTTTCCCCAAAGGGAGCTGAAATGAGGCAAGCGTAAGAAAGGTCAGGCGCTCTGACGCACAGGAGGCTGGCTGCAGAACAGTTGTTTGTGATTTAATGCTCCCCACATGAACACCTGCTTGTAGGACATTTATCATACACAATTGATGCCAGTTAGTTCAGTGGCTGTTTTCCCAAGTGATTCAGATAAGAAGTATTATGGTTTTAACATTTTTATATATTATTTTAATTTTAACAGTAAATAACTTTCCATTTTAAATGGTGAAAAGAGGAACATTCAATGAGACTGTGATTTGTCCCAAGAAAGTGAAAAGCTGTTTATCAATATGTCTATTTAAAGGCATGTAGACTGCTCTTCCATCCCTGTCGTGGATCCTCCATCCTTTCCAGTGGAGCTAAGTAAGAGGAAGGTAGATTAAATCAAGGTATTCAAATAATTTATTTTCCCAATAGTAAAAACATTATCATGAGTTGTTATCAGTTTGTACTTCTTTGTTAAGTGACTATGGACTATACTTTGAATTTTCTAAACTGAGCAGGCAGATTTCTCACTGTCTGAGTCAGCTAGTGTTTTGGAATTCACATCCCAAACATCTTAATTTAAATAAATCTTTTCATATTGCATTTTACCCAAATTATCACTTAACACCAAAAGTATCACCTTTGTTCCAGGTGATACTTTTTGTCCTAACTTGCTGGTGTATTTCCCTTCTCAGTGGAAACCTACAGAGACCTCTTACTGCTAAATCAATTGATATTTTACCAGCTTTATAAAAAACCACCTCATTGTTCAGACTGAATCTTGTTTGCATCTCATAGCTGAAAAAAGGAAAAAACATTTTTTAAGACTTGAGAATCTTACCCTTTTTTTACCTTTACCAGCTTTTCCTGCCTTTCCTCCTGAAGGTCCACCTTGGCCCTAAAGTAAGAACACATCCAATGTAAACTTTCAAAGCACTTTCTTTCTGGATTTAACAAAATCAGAATAAAAGTTTGATGCTTGCTCCAATGGTATGTTTTAAAAGTTGAGTATGCCAGCAGTCTGTGTATAAATCATTTGAAGGAAAAACAGTCACTTTTACAACACAAGACAGTGATTTTTCAGCATGAAAAAATGCCAGGCTCTGTCCTAGTACAACACTACCAGTCTGTCCTAGTCTGTGATGCACTCCAAATGTCATACACACATTTTAGTGCCTTGGTCAAACACACTAAAAGGCTGCCCCTGTTTTAAGTGCTTGCATGGCACAGGGAGCCCAAAGACAATAGATCCACACCCACAAAGTCATGAGCATTCAGAAAACATGGAAAACACTGATGAACAGCTGGGAAATGAACCACGGTCAACCCCCCTGCACACATGAAAGCACAGAAAAATTATTATAATAGGCTTTAAGGAAAACAATTAAACAGTTGTTTATAGAGTGCCTTACAGAGGGACACTACCCTACCCAGAGTCAAGGGAAAACAGAAGGGCACCACTGACCAAGATTTGTGAAAATTTAAGTAGGAGGGGAAATGAAGAGGATCCTTCTGAGGAGATGCTGAGCAACAGACAGGACCTTGAACTGTGAAGGAAGAGAGAGCACTGGTAAATCGAGCAAAGGAAACAACATTAGAAACCTTGGCAAGAACAGTTTCAGGTAGGATCACAACATTTGATGGTATGGATGAAAAAAGCAGAGGAGCTACTCAGAAAAAAAATGTTTGACTTTGTGACAGAAAAGAAGGGGGTACGAGGCAAGAGGGAAGGAAAACGAAGGGGTGGGAGAGCAAGCTCCCAAGGGCTGATTGATTTTCTTCAGAAGAACATCAGAGTGTGCCTTTCAACTCAAATCAAAGGTCGACCTAGCCAAGTATCTCTCACCAACACTGTTCAAAAGAAAGTATCTATTCTGTTCTCTCCAGGATGACCTCTTAGCTTGCCACAGGGACTTGAACCAGAAATGCTATCCTTTTTATTCCATATCAGTGAATCTTTTTCTCCACAAATTTATTCTGTGATTTTGGAATCCATGCACATTTTTAGCATGCACAAGTTCCACAGCAAGGACTCCCACAGTACAACTACATGGTAATGCAAAGAACCACAGCTTGCTTTTTAAGTCTGCCATTGTTTCTCTCACCTGGTTTTCCTCCTTCTTCTTCTTCTGGAAAGCCCCACTTTATCACAACATCTATTCTTCCTCTTGTCTTCCATACGTCTTAAGAACATTTTCAGGAACACAAGCCTCCACAGAGATTCGTACACTCCCCTCATGATTCCTCCTCATTATGAAAACTGAATATTCATTTCCACCACCTACTTTCTAGGTATTAAACAATTAAGAAGCCAGAAAGACTTTGACCCAGAATCCCAAAGCATTGCTCATCAAGCCCCATCACTTGTTAAGTCTTGACAATAAGAACTCAGAAAAGAAATATTTTCAGAGGAGAACAAAGTTCAACAAAAATGTGAGACAGTGTCTCTGTGTTATTTCTCTTTGTACAAGCTAAGACACATAAAACTGCTGTTACTAATGAGGCATTAGGGATTATCTTTATTCCAGAAGATACATATTAAAAGCCATGAAAAATGAGCAGAACAACACATTTCTATGCTTAGAAAATATGCCTCACTTCAAAATACAAATTTTTGTGATGTAGGTGGAGAAGACAAAAGTTATAACATTTCCTTTATAGTCCCCCCATGGGCTGATTGCAGAGCAGAGGCTAAGAGGTCCTGTGTCACAACCACTACTGAGATGACTGGATCATGCAGCTGGCCTGTCTCCCCCATGTGATTGCTTGGCAATGGGCAAAAAAGGGCTCTCTCTAACAAGGACTTTGTTATGTGTGAATTGATGTGACTTAAACAGATTTTCAGAGCAGAGTTTTATTCAGATCCAAATCAAAATCAGATTCTTAATTTTAAACATGAAACGAAGTCTACTTACTATTATCCTTTGTAAGTGGGTCTACAAAAACATTTATCCATTAGCAAAGGCATTGCCAAGGCGATCTCAGGATAATCGGTTTTAGCAGTTGCACAGATTTCAATTAACATAACTCAAAGAGCCACCTGTGTATAAATATCTGCAGCAGTATTAAAATCTCAAAGTGAGACTAAAAAAAAGCTACAGCTATGAGTGCATTCTAAGGAAGCAACACAAACCCTGCCCTGCTTCCCCTACCATAAAGAGTTTGTAGAGTAGAACATGAACAGTTTTTCTAATCAACCAGGGACCGGTGGCTAATTGGCTCTATTTCCCTTGTCTTTGTACACAACTACTATGGTTTTACAACTGGAATTTAATGATGCAGTACAGGGCTGGTATGATAGAGAGACTCTGAGGAGACTCAGGATACGGCACAGAGGAGTACAGGCAGGGCATAATAAGACATGGAGCACATACTTGGCATCACAGACCCCACAGCTGCAAGCATCTAACCACTGGCCAGTTAGAGAATTGCAGGTCTGCAAACAGGGGAACTGAAGAAAATCTGGTTTAGGTGTAGCAAAGAAGGAAAAAAAATAGTATCTAGCACACTGAAAAAGCACCATATGTAGTAATATCAGGTGTAATGTGGAGCACCAGACCAATGGAAAAAGGGAAATATATTAGCTAGCATATAAAAGCAGGTAAAGAAGAAACTATCAAAATGGGCATCTCAATCCTCCCCAAAGAAGGTCTCCAGCTGCTGACAATTTATCATAACATCCCCAACAACACCACCACCAACAGCAAAATCAAAAAAATCAAACTATGAACTTTAGGAATCAGAGCACTGGAAAAGCAAATACAAGAAAAGAGGTAGAAACTGGGAAGCTTTTTTTTTTTTCCACAACAACCTCAACAGCAGTATCACAATTACTGATTTTTTTTTTTTTTTTGCACAGAAGTATTTCTTATTTTCTTTAATGAATACATCTGGACAGACAATAATGTTTAGACTAAAATTTCAGTCACACTGACATGAAATTTTTAGTTTTATAAGTTGTGGCATCTCGTTGCCCATAAAGAAGATTTTTGAGTGCAACAAAGTTTACAAACTATTGCAAAATACAGAACCAGGCTCTGAAAGTCTTAGCTTTGACCCTATGAATGTTTTTAACCTTCATCAAAGGATGGCTGTTTGTGTATGACTGGGAGAGGGTACTCTAGGAGGAGGTTTCATTGCATCTGTCAGTGAGATATACCAGCCTTCTCCATGCTTCATGCCTGCTTTCCTACCAGCCTCTACTTGCTGACTGTGACAGCTTGCTTTGGGGCTCCCTGGAACTAAGCCAAGTAGTTCCCTACAGCAGGGACCAAACACATGACTGACATGACATAAAATTATTATGTCTGGTATTTTGAACTGAAGAAACTCCAACCACTCCATCCAACTTGAACAGTTATGCTTTAGAACTACTTTGTTATGACACAGATCCTTGGTCAAATGCTGCACTGTATGGACATAGCCCATGCCAAAGACACAATAAACCTGAAGTGGGAGGATAGGAGCCAGAAGACAGAGATCAGTGTGGGTCTGGGGCTTTCTTCCCTGTGTGCTCCACAAAGGTAGGAGAGCCATACCTGGAGCTGTCTAAGAAGGAGTTGGTCCTTAGCTTATTCTTGGGTTGTTCAGCAAAACTCTTGTCTCCTGCCCAGATAAAACATCCCTCACAATGCAGAGGCCTACTTCAACAACAAAAGTTGAATGACTTTTTTGTTGGATATTCTGTACTCTCGCAAATGAAGGTACAGACTCTAGCTCCACTTGACTCAATACTCTATTGAAGTCAGTATAAAAAGCAAAGACATACTTTGCTCTGCAAGCATCATTCCTGTTACTGCAAGCTATGCTGCAGAAGGTTCATCCCAAAGTATCTCAAACTTTTGGAACCCAGCTGGAAGGTGGCACAAAGATGAAAAAATAAGACGAGGAAAGATGAGTTCCTAGTATTTTGGCAATATTAGCAGTACGTGAAGGTCATCAAAACTAGTAGATCTGTTTAAAACTATTACAAGAAGCTGGCAAGCAAACACAAGTCAGTCAAAAATACACAATCTTTTACTGTTTCCTAATTCAGATAATAGCACAGACAATACTGCTGTGCTGCTTGATGAAAAGGGCAGTCCTGACATTCCTTTTTATTGGTTATTCGTGTATCTGTGCTTTGTTCTTTTGCTGGCTTATTTTGCAAGCTCCTGCTCTCTGTAAATCTTTCCAAAGCCAGAACACTTTCCTTTTTAATACCTTTTCTTAAAAGTTCTCTCTGCCACATTGGTTATAAAGAATCCTTAATATCACCTAGGTAGTTTGTGTCCTGTAACCATGGCTTCCCCGTTTTTCTTTTTACTGTAACAATGCATTACCCATAAACTATGATTAAAAATGTAATCCTTTTGCTCTGACAGCTACCTAAATATATCACACAGTGTTCATACAATAGGGAAGAATTCACAACCACATCTGCAATACAAATAAAAAATAAATTATAACTATGAATCAACATAATGATTGTATATTCAATATTCACTAGTAAGATGTTTACTTGCCTTCATATGCATGTTTAAAATTCAACCACATTTTTGTGTCTCACATTAGCTATAGGGGAAAAAAAAGTTAGCTATTATTAACATCTCAAAGAGAAGCATTCAGAACTTAGAAAATGTGAGAATTAAGGTTGCTGGGGAAACATTAATTTCATTCCATTGGGCACAGGCATTATGATACACAGCTTAATTCCACAGTCACACACTTTGTTTTTTGTAGGTTTCCTGCCTCACTTCAGTCCTCCCAGGTTATGTTGCTACAGATTATTGGTTCATATTGTTCAGCATCTAGAGTGGTGGGGGGGTTTTGCAATCCAAAGCCTAAATCAGACATCCAAAAAAGAACTAATCAATCCAAATAGTTACATTTTAGCAAATTCTACATAAACTAAAGATGGTTTTGCTACAGGAAAAAAAAATCAACTGTCTTCCTAAATCTTCCTAATAAATGTGCTCCTATCCCTGCCTTTAATAATAATATTAATTAACGAGAAGAAGAGGAGTGTGAATAATCATGAGGAATTTATATTAGGGAAAAAAGAACAGATATGGTTGCTAGGGAACTAAGGAACAGGCAGGAGGCATTAAGGAGTTTCTCACCTCCAGGTCACCATTGTGACTCTGACCACTCCAGGAGATGCTCAAGCGCTCCAGAGAAAAATGCCAGAGTCAGAATTAATGGAGGCTAATAATGTTTACTCTGACGACTATCTTACATTAAATAAATTAACAGATTGCCACACTTCCAACAGCAAAAAGATATTAGAAGCCTGCGACAGTCACCGTACTTAAAGACTGCAGAAGACCCAAGTTACTGTTTCTTTCTGGATCTTTCTTCCAGGGTGTATATGATATCAGCACATAGGAATTCTTCCCTCGGCCAGATGTCTACTGCTACAAGACGAATTGACTATAGAATACAGCAAAGATACTATAATCTAGCAGGATAATAAAAATGAAAAGAGGAAACAGATGACAAGTGATGTTTTAAATGCTATGTAATATTCCTTTCCCTTCTCACAGTTCCCTCGATCACAGAGAAGCCACCAAGAGGTACAAATAGCTGCAAAATCCAGTCCTTCAGCAGGGAGTCTTTCTGCTGCTCAGCTATTCAACAAGAACTTCCAATTGTATTTTGGGTAGGATGTCTGGATAATATATATTTAATTTTTCTGTAGTCATAAAACAGGAAAACAAAAATAAGAAGAAACTACTGGTGACTTTCTAAAGACCATTGCTGTAAATGAGAAAGAAGTTTTAAAAGAAAGCCCTACCAGGCTGGCATTTCATAAGAGGTATCATATTTCTGCATCCTAAAAGAAAAAGATAGTGAGGGGAACCATCAAAGATGGTTGCAATGTTTAATAGAAGTTTTGCCCTCAACTCCCTAGTAATATTACCTGAATACCCTGCAATGAAGAAAATAAAAAAATCGCACTCAACCATACATTCAGGTCTTGTTCTTCTTGTTTACTGTATCTACATTTTTTTTTCACATTGCTCTCCGTTCTGCTGGTGACATGACAGTCACTAATTGCTGATCTGAGAATCATTAACCGAATTTATACAAAAGAGACAGGACTACCAGTACCTATTGCTATTCTTGACTGAATATCAAAAGCTCTGAAGTTTTTTCAAGTCTGTTTCCTTCTGACTGCTTTTCCTAGAGCCTTGCTTTTCAAATGTTTTATCATTTGCTGCACAAATCCTCTGACTTGTCAGTGGCAATTCTGGTGGTAACTAAATCATCCTGGTGACCTAGGAAGCAGAGATTAACTCTCAAGAGCCAGTGTTCATTTAAAACCAGATTGAATCCTGAATTGGTGAGCATAGAAATCCTCCTGGAAAAATGTGTCTATTCCTCAGGTTAGTCCCAAGGCCAGCCCTGTCTATCCAAACAGGAGATGCAATGATTGTTCCCACATGTGCTGTGCTGCCATCTAGGATAAGGGTTGTCACTGCAGCCTTTGCTGACTGGTACATATCGCTGGCCAGGGGTCTATGTACAAATCACAAACAGGACAGGACTGCTAGGAACACATCTTGAGCTGTTTTGGTTTCCAGCATCTCATTACATGGTTATGACAATGGGAAGATGCCATCAGCTCACATCCCAGGCAGCAGACCAAGAACTTAACGTTACCACTTTAAAAGTTTTTTGACCAATCACACAGAGCAAAAGCACATTGACAGTAGTTCTATCCACCCACCATAAGTACACATACCTTTGGTTAAAACAAAGCTTGTTTATTTTGAATACAATACCTGCTTGTAAGCCTTAAAACATAATGCACAGAGCTCCATTATTAAGCTTAGAACTTCCTAATATCTCACTAGATATACTTTTCTGCAGCTTAGGGAGTTATTCTAGACAAGCATTAACACACAGACCATTGTTCTACTTGTCCTTACGTTTCTACTTCTTACATAACTTTTCTGCTGACTTATCTTATGGCTACTGCTTAGCTCTAATCACAGTTCTGCTGTCTCTGAGGCCTGCCTTTTGCAGCTTTCCCAAAACCCTCTGATTTTAAGGATTCCCACAGTACATCTTTCTACCATACTGCCAGATTGAACTGCCCCTTTCAGATTAGATCTTGTAATGGGTCACTGTATGGTGAGGAGCCAGACACCACTATTCAGTGACTCCTTGAGGAATGTAAAATTTGTCCTTATGCTTAAAGCATTAGGGTGGACAAGCAGACCTGGACTCACAGATCCAGCCTAAAATACCAGAGAGCTCAGTAGCAGTGATGATGCATGTTGGTCACTCTGACAAGCTGAAGTGTCAGTTCATATTAAAGTAATTTTCCAAGAGCTGAAAATTGATTACATATTAATGAAACACTCATCAGGGCAAATGACAAACCTAGACTATATTTTTAATATATAATTAAAGAGACATTCCTGCAGCCCTTCTGCTCCCCATGCTACTGTCACCATAATACAATCAGGCTACAAGGCTGAGCAATCACAGAACACTCCTGTTAAGTTTAGTTCATCTTCCTGAGCAGAGACAGTAATTTCCACTTCCTCTACAGCACAGGACAGAGATTAACTAGAATTGTGGGGAAAATGTAATGTACTTGTAAGGTAGTAATGTACTTGTTGGATTCTAAAAGAAAGAGGTAGAGACATTATGAGAGCTAAGCCTGGCACTTCTGTAAAACAATTTTGTAAGTTTTATTTATTAGCTTTAGCTAATAAATATTAGATATTAGTTTTAGCTTTTTATTCCTGTTTTGAATATTAACAAACTCCTTAGTAAACCACCAGCTGGCACAAGGAGCAAGAAATCACAGCATGGAAACAAAGTCACTTGAAGCCTGCCCTGTACCAGATATTTATTTGCACACACTAGGGATGCCAATTTAAGAGCTATTTGCCAATACATTCTCTAATGCTTTCTGAGCAACACTAAATGGAATGTTTGCTTTATACTCCATGGATATTTTAATGCATGTGTAAGAACAAGTAAGCACCTTTAAAAGCCTTCTCGGGGGAAGAAAAAAATATAGAAAATAAGAAAATACAAAAAAAAGTAAACTGTGTCTCATTGTTTTCTGTATTTGGGGAAGAGGTCTATTTGTTTCTTTTGTGACTTGCTGAACAGCAAAGAAGCTATTTCAATGTCAGTGGGTGGAAGACCACAAGGGTAAAAAGAAATGCCTCTCTGTCCTAATTCAGACCCTTTCTGAGCACTGCTTAAGTGATCTGTTCTTGCAGTGAGGTTAACCCTAACTGGTAAGATTGAACAGTCTGATTTTGTATTTTAAATGCTAAATGTATGCAAGATCTGCTATGGAGCCATAACAAGATCTTGCTTCTCCTTGAGGTGGATGCAGGCACTGAGGTACACACTAGCACAGGGTGCTCAACACAGCTGACTCAAGGATTTTCCTCGAGCTACACAGCAAAGGCACGGAAACCTGAAACAAACACTTCCAACCTGTCAAACATGTTCAAAATAACATTCTCAAAATCACTGGCCACTTTCTCTCCTCACCCAGCACCACACACAGGACTGACACAAGACCAACAGGGTGCTGTTCCATGCCCTAACACTTTTGGCAAGCCCATGCACATGCCACACATCTCTGCTGTTAGTACCACACCTCTGAGTGTCCTGCTTGCCATGCTCAAGACCTAATTTTTCAGGAAAGCTGAGAATCTGATGCACTCATTCCCTTCAGTCTGATGCAGGAAAGTTGGCTTATGCCTTTCCATAATTCCACATCCCTACAAAAATTGTTGAGCTCAATTGTGCATAACTTATTTCATATGAAAGGAATGGTGTTATTGAAGTACAGAACACACATATATGTTATTTCCAAAGCTGTGCATTGGAAGCACAAAGATCCAGACATACAGCACTATTTTAAGACTTTGAACATTGAAAACTAAAGTTTCTCAATAATGTACAGAAATACATGAAAGCCTACAGGCATTTATAAATAAGGCTTGGTCAAGTCAAATAATTCATCCAGAACACCACAGACGTTAATTCTTATGATCAGCCCAGCTTTGACATATTTTCACCCATCAGGGGGATGGAGACTGAGCTGGAGGTAGAAATAATCTGGATAAAGAAAAAAAAGAATGAAACAAAGCCAGAAACTGATGTTAGAGGAGAATGCAGATACAAGACAGGCACAGAAGAAGAACAGACAACCCCCACATAAGGAGAAGAAGAAACAAAACAAGAATTTATCACTAAGTATGTGAAGAACATAGAGTCATGAAAGCAGAGAAGGAGCTGGAAGTGATATATGGTAAAAGGGAACAGGTGTACAGGTAAGTATCCCAGCTTTGAGAACAATCTCAGGAAGAAAATTTTCAAAGTGAAAGCAGTCAGCAGTGAAAAACCTAATAAAGAATAAAGCAATATACAAAAAACAGAGGAAAAAAAAGCAGAGGGACAGGGGGAAAGAGCACAATACTACAGAAGAATTATTGTCAAGAATTGGAATCTAAACCTTGACCCACCAATTAGTTTTACAGTGGCCACTATGGCCAAGTAGATATCAAACATCAGGCCCTCAAGCACAAAGGCATTCACTCCCCACACTCCCAAAGCCACTGAGATGTCATCTGTACTCTGAGTCAGGGAAAATGAGGGAAAATTGTGTGGTTGGCTACCTCTGGACTCAGAGGTAGTCAACCACACAATTCCTCCACTGCAAGAATATTCTAGCAGATAAAAGGATGTGAAACAGCAAACAAATTTAACAAGCTCAAGGCAAATATAGGAAATGTAATACAGGACAAGTTAAAATTATTGCCTTTTAGGTTATTGTGATGAAAATTATGTGAAAAGCCAAACATCCTCAGAGTTTAAACAGTTTATGATGTTTCAAGAGCTTTAAAATAAACGCAATGCCTTTACAGCATATTAAGTTTTTCAAACATGCCAATTGAAGCCTCTCCATTTCAGAGTATTGTGATAATGGCTACTGAAAATTATTGAAAATATTTATTTGGAAATTCTGACAATAAAAGAAACTGAAATTCAGAGCAAGAATTTCATCCCCAGTTTAGTTCACATCATGATTAATGGGTTTTTTGCAATTTTAGCATAAACATCTTTATTGTCTAGGACTGGATGTGGGTTTTGATTCTGAGTTTGTGCCCTTTGAAAACTTTATAAAGCCCTTTATATCTTGATACTCATTAGTACTTAGTAGGGGACTAGGAATGTCAGAGTGATCCTCTCACTCTTGCTTCCATGCCTGCTAACCTTCCACCAACCCTAACATCAAGTGTGTTGGGATTGATCTAAAAATGTTAACAAAAGGGTTTTATCAGCCAGGCCACCATCCACTTTTAAACTGAACACTTTAATACTCCAGTAGCAGACAAGACCCAGGAATTATTCAAATTAACCTGAGATTTTTATCCTAAAAGAGGATGCATGCAGACATGTCTGCACAGAGACCAAAGGATTACAGTGAGTTCTCACAAACAGGGACCCCACAGCAGTCTAGGTTTAGGGCCAGGAAGGGTAGCAAATGACTCCTCTTCATTGCTGGAGCTGAGCAAAGACCAAATAGCAAAGCAAAAGGAAAGACACAAAACTCACAGCGGGGTATAACTAAAATAATTTTTAAAAATTTTGTAAGAAAAAGGATTTTATCTTGCCTGCTCAGTGTCTCTGGGAGATCCGTGGGCAGGCTGGAGACACCTTGAGCGCATTAGGACCTGCCTTGGAAGGGGTGCTGCATACTGGAAGTGTGATGAAATGGCCTGACAATCTCTGAGGACTTTGTAGTCTCACAGGGCTGAACAGCAAGGTGACAGAGTGAGGAGTGCTGCAGCTTTGGGACAGGCTGGTTTGAAGAGCTGTGTAATGCCACAGAACTCTCAAGGTGTCATGGGCAGCTGAAGGGACAGCATGACACAGCATGACACAATATGATGCAGCCAGGACTCAAGAAGGCCAAGAGAGGCTGTGCTGATTAAACTGCCACAGCTCTGTGGGGCAACCTAAGCTGTCACTTCAGCCCCTCAGCTCTGCTTAGTAGCACCTGGGTGCATTGGCAGATGATGAGGTGACCATGAGCCCACAGTGTGCCCCTGCTGCCCGTGATATCCTGTGGTACCTCAGGTGGGCAGCAGGTCAAGGGAGGTGACCCTGCCCCCCTACTCAGCCCTGGTGAGGGCACATCAGGAGTGCTCTGTCCCCTTCTGGGCTCGTCAGCACAAGGAACACAAGGAGCTACTGGAGAGGATCCAGCAGAGGCCACAAAGATGATCCGGGGTCTGAAACATCTCTTTTACAAGGAGAGACTGCATGTCCTCATGCACTGCTGGCCCTGTTCAGTCTGGAGTAGACTGAGAGGGGATTTTATTAATGCATATAAATATATTAAAGGTGGGTGACAAGGGGATGGTGCCAGACTCTTTTCAGTGGTAGCCAGTGACAGGACAAGGAACAGTGCCCATAAACTAAAACACAAGAAGTTCTACCTCAACCTGAGGAAGAACTTCTTTATGCTGAGGGTGGCAGAGCACTGGAACAGCTGTGCAGGGAGGTCACGGAGTCTTCTCTCTGGAGACATCCAAACCCCACCTGGATGTGTTCCTGTGTCACCAGATCCAGGTGGTCCTGCCTTGGCACGGGGGTTGGACTGGGTGATCTCCGGGGGTCCCTTCCAGCCCTGATGGTTCTGTGAACCCGGAGGGAAAGATCTGTGCTGCACGCAGTGACGTCACGGGTGGCGGTTTGGAGAACGGTGACGTCACTGCTGGTGTCACACCACTGATAGAGCTCAGAGGAGGAACCGAGGGCAACAGGGTCACACCGGGGCTACACATCGACCTTCCCGCTGCTGGGCTGCCGCCTCCCGCGAGGCGCCGCGGTGACGCCATGGGGGTGTGACGTCACGGCGCATGTGGTGACGCCACCACGGTGCTGCCACCACATGAGTGCGGCAAGCCCTTACCTGCCGGCGCTTGTCGGCCGCCTTGGGGGGCATGGCCGTCCCTCAGGGCAGCGGACAGCCCTCGCCGCAATCCCGCGCCCGCCGGGCACGCCGGAAGTTGATGGCGGCAGCCATGGCAACGCGCCGGAAGCGGCGGCTGGACCAGGCCATTCCCCCAACTCCCCCCGCTCTCCCCTCGAGGGAGGAAATGGTACATCCCAGCTGCCGCTGCAAACAGCGCCGCGGCCCAGAGAGACTGACAGCAGGTCCCGCCCCTTGATGAATATTCAAATAAGGGCGGTGCCACGGGAAACGGAGCAGCTGGGCCGCGACCTGGTGACCGAGCCCCTCCCGCTTTATGAATATTCAATAAGGGGGGCAGGCCTCGGGGAATGGATTGACCGGCCACAAAACTGGTTATAGTGGTCGCGCCCTCGAATGACTATTCAAAAGAAGGCGGGGCCGCAAGGAGACCACCGTTCGGTCACCAATGACAGCGCTCCCGCCCGTCATGAATATTCATATATGGCGGGGCACTGAAGCCCAGCATCCGGGCCCCGAGCGCGGGACAGTGGCCCCGCCCTTTATGAATATTCAGAAGGGGCGGGGCGGCGGCCGGACCCGGAAGCGGCGCGGCTGAGTCACGGCGGCGGCGGCGGGGATGAGGCAGCCGCAGCCGCGGGCGGTGTCGTTGTCATTGTCGCTGTCGCTGTCCCCTCTCGGCGCCTGAGGAGCCGCCCGCGCCCGCCCGCCCTGCTCCCCGTGCTCCGCCCGCCGCGCTCGGCGCCGCCGCCAAGATGATGGAGGAGATAGACCGGTTCCAGGTGCCCGCCGTGCGCGCCGAGATGCAGCCGCTGGTGAGGGGCGGGCGGGCGGGGCCGCGCTGTGCCCGGGTTGAAATGACCCCGGTGCCGAGGGGGTCGCGCACACGCCCCCGGGTGTCGGCGCTGCGGGCGCGGCCGTGCCGCCGTTATATAACGGGGTGTCCTAGGCGCTGCCGCCATCCTCGCCGGCCCGGGGCCGCTGCTGTGTCATCCCGGGCCATCCTCTTATCCTGCCCCCCGCCCCGTCCTCTTCTCCTCCTCCTCCTCCTCGTCCTCCTCCTCCTCCCCCGGTGTGTCCCCGAGCGCCGCCGGTAGCAGAAGCGGGCGGGGGCAGGCGGGCGGCTCCGCTCCTACCGCGATGGAAACGCCGCTGCTCCCGGGGCATCCCGGGGTGTTCTCCCGCCGCCGGGCACGGGAATGGCCCGGGGACGAGGGGGAAGGACCGGGGAGCCCGGTTGTAGGCGCTGAGGACGGTTGTGCTTTTAATTGACTTTTATAAGCTAGGTGAGGTCTGTGGAGGAATCGGGCGGTGTTTGTGCCCAGCCCGGGCTGGGAGCTGCGCGGAGCGATGCTCCCCGGGGATAGCGGAGCTGTACGGGGTCGGTCTGAAGTTACACGCGCTGTGAAGCCACAGGACCTTCTCCGAGGATGGTTTTACAGCCTGCTCTCGACACCAAGCTGCAGCGAGGAGATGCTCATCTTGTGTAAAGTCCAGGTGTTCTGCAAAGAAACATCAGCTTCTCTGGGCCAACCCAGTTGTTTCAGGATATGATGGTGGATTGGGCAGCAGTGATAGTAAGCTTAGGAAACAGTTTCCTTCAACATGGAACAATTAGAAAGAAACATCGCCGTCAAATTAGCTTTGCTCACATTAAATGATTTGTATAAGGAAAGCAATCTGTGAGGGTTTGATGCCGTGCCACCGCATGTGTTTTTCATACCAGGATGTTTTTTTCACGTCATAGACACAATTATATTCAATTAATGAGCTCTGAAGAGCCTGACATAATGGTTACAATACTACATGGGACCCTGGGGAATCTTTCAGAGAAGGAAGTCTGCAGGCTCAGAGGACTTTGCAGATGTGTAAGTGGGCAGGTAGAGTGGTCCTGGGCTTTTGATAGCTTTTGAAATGGGTTATGAAGGAAGGCCAGCTGGCTGGCAGCCAGGGGAGATGCTAGACCATCATCAAGTAAGGCAAGACTTCTATGAGCTTGTAGCTGCATTGCTCCAATGCCGCAGGCTTGTTTGTGTATGTGTTGTGCCCCATCTGCCTGCCACAGAACTCTTGAATATGTTTGCCCATTTCTGTTTTCTACCTGGAAAAGGTTCTCTTGTGTGTTCCCCTCCCCTTACTCTCCCATCTTCCTCAGTCTCTGCCATATGAATTGTTTGGGAAGGTGGAAAGTAGTTCAATGAAATACTTGCACTGTTCCTTTTAGCAGCAGGTGAGGATAGGTTGTTGCTAGGTTTGTGCCAGCACTGAAGCACTTTTGAGATTTCTAATATATCAAACCATATGTTATTTAGAGTTGGTGTAAACACAACCTCAGTTCCTTGTTGCAGTTAGTGTTTGTAAGAACTTGAGAGCACCATAAGTGTTTTGTGAACAGAAAAGCTCTTCAAGGTCTACAGACTCAAATTATCTCTCAGTGGCAAGAAATACATTTCTCTTATTGTGGGAGTGTTGATAAATTCTGAAAATATGCTTAGTTTGGGTTGCATTCTGGGTTTGGTTGGTTTTGTTTTGTTTTGTTTTTTGTTGCTTGTTTCTTTGGCTTTGTGGTGGGCAAAGAACTGTCCATACAAGCTGATACAGGCTTGTTGCCTTCCCTACTTATTGTTGTTTTTATATAGGAGACTCAACAAATGTGACAAGAGTGACCATCTTTATTTGTTTTATTGAAGGCATAGTAGTCAAAGTTTGAAAAAGCTGTTGCCAGACAAAACAATAAGTGTTTTCTAGAAAGTCTGTGATAATAGTGGAAGTGTGGAATTTGCAGATACATGTATGTTTGCATGGACATGAACCAGGCAGAATCCAAACAGCTTCTCTGGTCCAACCCAGTTGTCTCAGAATATGATGGTGGATTGGGCAGCAGTGATAGTAAGCTTAGGAGACAGTTTCCTTCAACATTAAAATTAGAAAAATTTCACAAAGAGCTTTAACACTTGCATTAAAAATACTCTGAATCTGTGCTTCAGGTCTTCAATTCTTTTTTAAGTACTGGAGCTCATAGTGAAACCTTGTGGTTTAGGGGGTCTTGAGTGTTCAGGTGTCTACACACACAGTTGTTGTGATTGGGTGTATAGGATTTTTCCACAGGCATGGAAATGTTGACAGTGGTCTCAGAAGTGGAATGTAGCAAGTCTGGTATAGCATTTCTGGTGGTTTCCTCTGCTTTGTAGTTCCTGGTCTGTACTTTGCAGATAGGGACTGGATACTTGCAAGAATCCTTGCCAGTCTGGGATTTCTCATATTAGCTTGTTTGGGTGATGCAGTTCTGGCCAATGCTACTGCTTTGTGCCATTACAATTACTGTGTGTCTGTCACTCTCCCTCCCATTCTGTACTTTTAAGGTTGCGTTTTAAACGCAGTTAACAAATAAAAATAAATAAATCACTCACAGCCACTTGCTCACTTCCCTCCCACATCAGGATGGGGGAGAGAATCAGACAAGTAAAAGTGCGAAAACTTGTGGGTTGAGATGAAGACAGTTTAATAAAGCCATGCACACAAGCAAAGCAAAACAAGGAATCTATCCACCATTTCCTTTGGGCAGGCAGGTGTTCAGCCATGCGCAGAGAAGAAGGGAGGGCTCCATTACACCTGATGAATACTTGGGAGGACAAATGCCTCCAAAATATCATCCCCAAACATCCCCCCTTGTCCTTCTTCCTAGCTTTGTATGCTGAGCATACGGTATGGAGTATCCCTGTGGTCAGTTGGGGTTAGCTGTCCCATCTGTGTACCTACCCACCCTCTCGTGCACCCCCAGACTCTTGGCTGGTGGGGTGGGGTGAGAAACAGAAAAGGCCTTGATTCTGAAAGTGCTGTCCAGCAATAACCAAAACATCCCTGTGTTATCAATTCTGTTTTCAGCACAAACCCAAAACACAGCCCCACAGTAGCCACTGTGAAGAAAATGAACTTTATCCCTGTCAAAATCAGTACAAAAGTACAGAATAACATTATAATCTCTGGACTTACTGTCTGCTTCCCAGTTTAAAAGATTTCATTTCCAATGGTCTCAGGGAGAGATGCATCTGTCACTCTTTTCCACATCCAGAAAGCTGAAGTAAAAGTTTGTTTTTCACGTGTTACCTAAAAGTCACCATGACTTGCCACTGAATCTGTGTATAAAAATAAATGTTTCTAAACGTTATTCCCTGCTAAAAGCAAACAAAGAAGGTCCCTTGCTTGATTTATAGAGTATACACTAGATGAAATATTTTTCATCCTGTTCCAACGGGATCAGGGTGTCCCAGGAAAGCACTGTTCCTTCTGAGTGCTGGCCAGTGTGTGACAGGTCCTGAAATGAGGTTTGTGAAGGTAGGGTTTGCTCAAAATCCTGAACTTTGTGTTGTTGACCTGCATGCATGCTTTTGAATGTCTGTTCATCTGCATGGATAAAGTGTCATCTTAGCCTTTGATGTCTTTATACTGAACTCCAGGACAGCTGCTGCTGGTCTGCCTGGAAACCGTCTGACAGGCCTCCTGGTCTGCCCATCTTCAAAATTAAAAGATTGGCTTCTCTTTGGCATTTAGCAGCTGTATCTTTCTTAGAACACAGTCTGAAACCTTTCTGAACCCTTCCGCCCTCCAGACCTGCCACTGCCACTTGCACTATTTATTGATCAGCTGTCTGTCAGGGGTGATAGTACACTAATGTCTGGTGTCTGCTGGCAGCACATCCTGACAGTAACCAGTGCTTTATTTACAGAGCAGGGACAGAGAACCTGACATGACTTTTTGCAAAACTAAGTTCTTTAAAGCTAAAATATGTCTGGTTGGGGAACATTGTCTCTTTGACAGCCTTGTCCCACCAAGGTCTGTGTTGGCTTCCCATTGAAAGGCTAAGGGCAGCACCCAACTAGTACAGGCTGGACAAAGCCTACCAAGATCTCTGGTTGCTGCAAGTTTCTCTCTGCTGATAACAAGTCAGGTAGGGATTATGTTGCAGGGCTGAGAGGCATTTGGCCTGCAGGTTGCATGTTGGACAGGTCTGTCATATGTGCCCTCCAACACTTCACATTGGATGCAGTGATGTGAAATTAATGAGGTGGGTAGTCATTTTCTTCCTCTTTTCAGCTTGTTTGGATAAGCATTGTGAAGTCAGGCAAGCTGGCTTGACTCTGTGTGACCTCTGCAAATGTGTTTTGAGAACTGCTGGGTAACTGATGTGCACCCAAAGGGGAGGTTCAGCACAAGACTTAATGAGACAGAGTTGCTATGTGCAGATGGAGAAGATGGCATACAGTACCTGGTAACCTGGATAAACCTGGTTAAATATCATCCAGTTGTCAGATGGGATGAGGCCCAGTGTTTCAAATCTTGGAGAGACACGTTACACTGCATATTTTGATGTTGTGGTACAATTCTGTACATTTTCATTCTGGAAAAGAAGACAGACTGGTAACTGGCACTTGGTCACATTCACGTCATGCCTGTCCATGAAAATTGAACTATGTGTTCTGATCCACATTTCTGTTCTTGTATATTGGTCACATTTGGCTTCTATTCTAAAAATGTCCGCCTTTTCAAATTAATGAATCAAAATCAAATTAAAAATCAACTAATTTACAGGGTGTTCTGTTTGCTCCTAATGTTTTGTGTCACGTCATCCTTATAAACATAATGCAAGCTCAACTGCAGGAATTCTGTTTTGCTAAGATTCTGTCCATTTCCAACTTGACCTGTTGTGATCCTTCTGCACTCACAGAAAGGTCTCTCTGCCGTAGCTGCTGGGTAGAGGGTTATTTCCAGATAAAATCAATTCAGGGTTTGCAGGGATGTGATGAGGCCTGAAATTCATTATTTCTGGGACACTTACACTTGCTAGATAGCTTTCTTGGCTGATGGAGTTGGTATTTGATGTCTTAACTTCCAACTAGTCCATTTTTCCTGGTCTGTTGGTGGTGATGCATTTGTTATGATAATTTGTTTTCTAGCAAGTTTTTTGCTGGGAATGTTTCCTAACATAAAATTCTTATTACAGTGGTAGATATTAAAGGGAGAGATAGATGAAGGGAAACTTGCACAGTGAGGATTCTGCAGACAAAAAAGAAGTAAAATTTTCTTTGAAATAAGAACGGCTGGCCCTGTAGCTGTGTGTAGAGACATCTTTTCTTCAGCACTGGTGTCTCACTGCACACTCTCCCTGTGATTTTTAAATCTGTGTTTTGGACTGTTACCTAAACTCTTGCCAAACCCTTAGAATTTTTGTTAAAATGGAACATACTGAGCACAGTGCAGTGGGGTTGTATCTTGAGTCTGTTGGAACATGGATGCCTCCCAAGCCTGTGTCTCTTGCATGCACCAAGCCCTGGATGGCATGTGATGGCAGAGTGACAGGTGACAGTGTTGGATCACACGTTGCTCCTGTAGATCAACACAGGCAGTTTCTGTTCTTAGCACTAAAATGAAAGTAGAGTAAAAGAGCTTTTGCTTACATGGCATCAGTACCACTTTTGCCAAGAACGCATCTGTCGAAGTGCAGCAGCTTCAGTGGAGCTTTGACACAAACTTCTAAGACTTTGGCTCACTTTCTGAAAACAGCAGGAATGCAGTATTTCAGTTTCCTGGTTTTCAGCCCACATGAAAAATGGGAGCTCTTTCCAGAGAAATTGGGCTGGTGGTTCCTATATCTCAATCTGAATCATTGTGCCTGGCCTGGTTCCTTGCCAGCAGGGGCCTCAGGCTTGTAGCTCTAGTTATGATGATGACAGCCAAAGTAAGGGTTTTGTTCAGCCAAATCCTACAGTGATACTGCTGGCTCTTCAGCTGAGATGCCAAATCTGCACCAGTTCTGAAAGTGTAAAATTTTCAGAAATTTTGAAGGTACAGAAGATGCATTTATGTACAGCTTTGTTTTTTAACATCAAAAGAGAATAAAAATAAATTATATTATCTACCAGATACTTCGTTTTTTTAAAAAACTGTAATTTTAGTCAGCAGAGAGTATGAGTGCTCGGCATGCTTATAAAATCTGCATTCTTTATTTCTGCAAAATACTGCCTATCTCACCTTAAGAAAGTTGTGCTGCATACTAAGATCTCTCTGTAAAATGAGGAAAATGAAGAACAGAAAACCAAAAGTAACTAAAGCAAAATGAAATGCTCTACCTGTAGGGCTTATAAATAGCATGTTAATATAACATTAGTTCTATAGTGCAGGTACAGAAATCCCTCATTTTTCTAGAAGGAAAAAGCTCTAAAATGAAAATGTCATCCTTATATATATTCATTATAACGTAGCCCAGGGGTTACACAGCTACTATTTTGTAAATGCTTACAGTACATGAGATTTGTAATGTTGCAGGACTATGGGTCCTGAAAAAATTGATTTCAGATAATGCTGCTTTTAGTTATACAGCTTTTTTTGATGTGCTGTCATGTCATCTGTAACAGTGGCCTAAAGATGGCCTCCCTGAATACTGCAGTTAGTTGGGATTCTGTCCTATGTCAGGCCTGAGGTGCAGAGGTACAGGAACATTTTTGTTACCATCCCAGGCCAGGCTAAAACTCCAGCAGTAATCCAGCACATGCTCCCAAAGGAAGGCAGTGAGGGATGTGCTGTTGTGTCTGGAGGATGACCTGTCAGGATATGGGAGTGTGTTCTGGCTGGCACTGCCTCTGCAGGAACATTGCTCCTTCTTCTCTACCTCTTTGTATAAGTTCTGACTACAGTTGTTCTGTCAGTCATATTTGGAAATCTTCTTCTGAGTGAAGAAAGGTATTTAAAATGGGGCAGTGAACTCTATGAACAATTAAATCTGCACAGTCTACTCTTGGGATTCTACCATCATTCCCAAGAGCTTGTTATCTGTAGCATGATGTTAATACCTACTCAGACAGCAATTTCTGCTCCTGATATAGCTGTGTTCTTTCTCTGCCAGTAGATAGTGGCAGGTCTGTAAAGAGACAAGATGAGGAAAATTCCAGGGTGAGAGAGAAGAACAAGGCATGCCTTAATTTCTGCAGGACTTCATTCCAGGAAAGCCCTCAGCTTACCAACAGGGCTGTGACCTGTCTGGAGGTACATTTTACTTTTGGTGAAATTGAAGCCTGAACTTAGTAAGGATAGAGAAGGAGACCCAATACCAGTTTGGTCTGTGGGCTAGATGATTAAAAGTTGGCTAACAGCAGGACTTCTAGTCAGTCAGTGACAATGGTGTACCTGTTTTTTTAGACATTTTAAGATCTTGGCTGGAGTAGTTGCCTTTCAGCTTCTACATAGATCAGTTATTTGTCACTTTCCATAGGCAGTCTGTAGAAATGTGTTTCCCCTCACACTCACACATGCCATACATCTTCAGTGAGGTCTTGTGCGGTTTTGAGTATAAGGTTCCTCCAAGGTTATTCTGTATCTGGCACTATAAAATTGACATTGTAGTGATGCAGCCAGTTGCCACTCGTAAATCCATCAGTTCAGCTCAAAGCCTTTGTAGTCTGAACCATTATTCTTTGAATTTTAGTGTCATCTTGTGCAATGGATTAATGTCCATTTTGTGGTAAGCAGTCAGAAGCAAACATTTGTTTCATTGGTTTGTCTCTGAGTATTACTGAGTCAAGAGTGAGTGAAATTGTAGGTGGAAATTTGCTTGATTTTGAAGAGTAACTGCTAGCAAATCTGCTGAACTTTTGGACACATCCATCACCAATTCACAGGATAGCAAGGTTTTATCACATCAGGAAACTTCTTTACAAAGAAGTGCTCTCTTAAATATGTGCAGAGTATTCAGGCTGCATCCCAACTGCTTTTAATAGGCGAGGTGCAGTCATCTTAGTTGTGGACTGAGAAAAGTGTAGTTTTAATAAAGTTGAAGGTAGCACATATTGATTTTGTTGAGAAGAGCCCTGGCTCTCTAAAGATGGATAAGACCTTATTTCCTAAAGAGAAGGGAAAAGGGAGGGTACTGTTTGTTTCATCTTAAAAAAATATTCCAGCTGTAGTGGCAAGCTCTCTACTGGGGATGCAGCCTCTGCTGTGAATAAGTTACATTGTTAGAACATACTTAAATTCTTCCTGAGCCAGCTAATTTCTATTGCGTAGAACAAAGTCTTTGGCTATCAAATAACTGGCCACCAAGTGACTCCTGTAACCCAGCACCATCTGCCTACCAGAGTACATTGTTTAGACTCTGTGTGCAGTGCTGAAGCAGGTAGAACAAACATACCTCAGCTCTCTCCTCAGCACGCTTCCAGAATAGTCTGTGTTAGAGCTTATCTGAGGAGCTGCTATTTTGTTCAGCATCCAGAACCATGGATTGTTCCTCTTTGGACATGGTATGGTGTCTTGACTCATGCTTGTCTGACACTGCTTTTTCTTAGTTTCTTTTCAGTTGCCTTTCTGAGCCAAGTCCCATTTGTACAAGCACCTGTCTTTTGGGCTCTGCAGCGTTCAGTCTAATAATCCTTCTCCTAAGCCAGGCAGAGCAGCAATATTCTAATGATCATTTCTCTCTTGCGTGCTTTACTGATCGCATGGGAATGTCAGTTAGTGATTTAGTACACCCATACCCAAGCAAAATCTTTACCTAGGTTATTTCTTGTTTCATGTTTTTGTTTGTATGTGGCCCTGGGTAAAAACCAATCTCGGCTCTTGCATCAATGTCAGAGTTGCTTATGCTGATCTAATTATTGTTTCCTTCCCTATTCCCTACTGAATTTGGGGCATGGTGGTTTCTGTTTTTTCAGCAAGTTTGCCAGAGGCATTGGAGGTGCTTTTTAGCTGGCATGAGATAGCCTGCTTTGGTGGTGGACCCTCATGCTCCTTTCTTTCAAACAGATGTCTTACAGCTGGCCAGTAGATCTTTTTTACCTGGTTGACCAAGCATTTTTATCTCCCTTAAATGCAATTAAATCTGTGTCTTCATCAGTTCATCATTTCACTTTTTTTGCATTATTAACTATGGTGATTTGACATTTTTTGAGTTTCTGTGTTCACCTCTGTGATGGTGTCTCAAACTTAAGAAACTGTTACTTTTTCCCTTTAAGTGATGAAGTACTGTAGTCCCTGCAGAAGGGCACACTGGCAGTGTATTGCAGTATTGAAAAGGACCTGTTGGTTAGACCCACATTTGTAAATTCAGAAGAGTAAATTTGTTTACATTTGCCTAAGCTCTTTTGGCTTAGGCCATGTCCCCAGACAGTGAACTGTTCACGTTTCACTCTTTGGCTGATGTACCAGCCTTAGAGCAGATTAATGATAGGGCAAGGGAGGCAGATGGGACTTCCCATGTTCTGAGCCAGCTAGTTCTAGGAAAGCAGTTTCTTGGGGTTGAAGCAGAAGGTCTAATATCTATTAGAGAAGAGAAGGTAAGGGCATTCAAATCAAATAATGAAGTTCAACAAAGCTAAGTGTAGAGTCTTGCACCTAGTGAGGAATATGCACCAATACAGGTTAAGGGTTGAACTTCAGGAAAGTGCCTGGGGGGACTTGGTTAGAAATCTCTGATTTAAAAGGCTTTTACTTGTGGTGTTTAATATAGTAGAGGAAAGTACTTATAATTTTAATACTTATGGATCTTATCCTCATTGGTAGTGACTCAATTGTAGGGCCTAATTTCTAATATCAAACTCGTTTTGTTGTCATTTGTTGTAAGTAGCTTGATGTGTAATAAAAGACAAATTTTAAAATTTCTGAAGTTTGCAGAACCTGAACATGCAAGGAGCTGTTTGAGCAGACTGACCTGAAAAAATGAGAGAGGGAGGCAAGGAGGTATGCATTGCTTGGGGTGCATGTTGTTAATTGAAACGAAAAAATGGATAGGAATGTTCCTAACCAGAGATGGCATTGCAAAGCTTTTGTCTGGCAGAATCTTGTGATTTGCATGTCTAAAAACAATATACTTCTTTGTATGAAAACATGACTTTTTTCCCAACAACATGCATGTGATGCAAATGAAAAATACACCGTCTGTGATGGCCAGAGCAGACTCTCCAGCTGAACACCACATACAGATTGTGCAGTCACTGCTTTTTCAGTCAGTGCATGGAAAGGGGCACTCATGGTGATGGAACAGAATTAGTGAAGGTTCAACCTTCCAGACTTCACTAGTTTGGAGCAAGGGCCTGAGGTCTGCAGAGGAATGTGCAGTGCTCCAGTGTCAGTACAGGAACGAGCTCTTACTGCACAGCCTCCCCTCTGCAGCAGCACTTCCACTAATGCTGCTGTGGGACATCTTTGTTCCAGAGGCAAAACAGATTAGCATAAGTACAGCCTGCATCATCAAAATTATCTGGTGCCTTCTAGTTGTGGCATTGAGCCCTAGTGGTTGTGAATGTGGAATTATTTTGAAAGCACAAGGCAATGCACCATACCTGAACCTTGTTTCTCACAGCATCTGTCTCTGGAATATATGTGGAATAAGAGAAAGCCTAGTATGGTATCCGTTGAGAAAAGCTAGGGGATATGTGGATAAGATGGGAATGGAAGTGTGTAATAGGTCTTTCACAGGATCCATGTGATATGAAAACAGCAGAAGAAGCTTTCTTTTCTAAGCCTAGAATTCTAAAACTTTAAAAGATCTTGCAGGAAAATTGTGTTGTAGGTCAGGGAAAGACTTAACCATTCCTCTCTGCTCCTACCAATCTCTTTTGGGCCTGTGGGTCTTTCTAGATCTCTAATCTTAATTTCCCTTTATTTAAGGGGGAAAAAAAGGAATTGCAGTTCTGAGAATAGTAACAGGAGCAGCATGTTCTCAGGCTTTGAGGATGGAGGTCACCTAGCCCACTGGAGCGTGTAAAAGCTGCACTTCACGTTGGCTTCTTGGCAGTTGATAAGCCAAGGAGAAACTGCTGGGTTGTGATTCCATTTCTGTTAATGTGTGTGTCAAAAGTCAGATCAGCTTCCAGTTTTGATCACTGCAATTAGGGGGAAATGGGTGTTGTTAAAGGAGTTAGAGCATGTCCAGCTCTTCTTGAAAATATGTTGTGACACATCTGTACTGAGATTTAAGCAGCAGGAGTTGCCACTTACAGCATTCAGGATGCTAATATAAAACCTGAAGAAATAGTCTAGAATTCTGCAAAACATTAGCCATTCCTCTGCTGCTCTGATGAAATAGAATGTCATACTGCTCCTCGTTTTCATCATTTCCAGCAGAGCCAAACCCTTTGGTGGATGTACCTTAGAAAGCATATCACAAAAGCAGTTCTGGGAAAAGAATTTCTTGTACTTCTTGCAAAAATTAGGGCAAAGTGATTGTGAAAATAGCTGAGATGATCCATGCTGTGCATGTAAGAATTATTATAAAGCGATTATCTGGTTATGGAAGAATGTTTTATTTGGATTATGTAGCTACATAGAATTTATAACTCATGCTTTCTGCAGAAAAGAAGTTCCCCTGTGCTGCAGTGGGAAATGTCAGATATGAGCTTTTATTAACTCTAAGGTTCTGTATTTGCAACACTGAATTCTAAAGATTAATCACTGAATTTTGGGAAAAAAATTATTTCACATAGAGTCCAACCCAGTAAGAGAAGTTTGTCCCACAAGGTTAACCGCTAGCACTTACAAGATTAGAGGTGCTTCTGTACTGACTTTTAGAGGAGCAGTGCTTTCTGCTTAGTTTGTGACCATAAGTTGTGCTCGATTCAACAAATGGGTGAATTAGGTGCACACTTCGACTCTTTTCAGTGAGTGGGACCCTGGTTGTTGGATCCGCACATGAGATGGAGAATGTATTTGCCATCTCTCTCTTCAACGATGATCTGGAAACCAGTATTTCATGATATCAACTCCAGTAGTCCCAAAGTTTCCCCTTGCTTATCCAAATGATTTACCCTTGAATCCATATTTAGTGGAATGTGCACAGCAGTGCTGGTTTTCGGGAAGCACGGTAGCTAATGTCCTAGGACCTTGCTGAGGGAGCACAAGGTTCTTTTACTGGCATAAGAGGTGTGTGTTTGATGCTGGCTCACTTAATTTCCTCCTTCTTATTAAGCCATGGATATTTGACAGTGGCTGTGATTCTGAATGACCGTGGATAATTCTGTAAAAAAGCTGTGACGTTCTTCTGTCATTGCAGATTTACTTGATTGCACAAGGTCCTAACAGCTTTTTGCAAATCCTAATTGCTTTGAGGATCAAACATTTTATTTCTGGCTTCTGATTTGTCTTTTGTGAAAGATTCATCAGATTATAGGAATTTGTCATAATTTTTTCAATAGCTATGTAGGACCTCAAAACAGGGTTGTGATGCATCTTTGTCAACTCTTTTTTCCTAGGCCAGTCAATTACGTGTTTTGAAAGATTTTCAAATGGCCACTGAAGTCTGGTTTGCTATATTAATTAATAACTGGGAGAAAGCTAGATGCTTCTACCACAGGTATCCTGCCTTGGCATCTCTCTGTTGCTAGATTTTGCGGAAGCACCAACTGGGAGACTTTGCATAAATTCAGAACTCATTAACATCACAGGGAATTGCCAGCAGTCAGTTGCAACAGTGATAACATGTTCATGCTGACAGAGAGCCAGGAGGCGTGGATGAAGCAGGTCTGCTAAATACCACTCCAAGCTTGACATTCTGAAGTGTATTAGACCCTTGCTGAGTTTTTATCCCCTTGATATTGCAAACTTGTTCTTTTGGTATAGCAGGACTGAAGAACTTTCTCTTAGTAGTCTGAAGGTGTACTTCAGGCTGTGGTCTTAATTGATAAACATGACAAATCCTTTAATTTTTCAGGGCTGAAGTCAGTTCGTTCTTTTTATTATGCAAAAGTAGAAGCACTCTTCCTGGGGCATTACTAGGGCATGGGATTTAATTCTGCTGATTGCTGGTGATAATAAAAGCATAACATTCAGCTTAACTGGTAAATCGTATAAAATTTAATGGTGGCCACTTCCAAATGAGTACCTTGGAAATTTCAGCAGTCCTCATGCAGCCTTTTATTTTCTGGGTTAAAAAACATGATGTGTCTAATCAGTTTTTAGATGGATCTATGCCTGTTCTTCAAAGACGGGGCTGCTTCCCTGGCACATTGTAGTGCTGCCCATCGTGTATTGCAGTGCATAGTGAATGTCCTTATGGATCTGTCACTGTCACCAGAATCAACTTCAAAATATTTTTACGCATGTGAAAATACTATCCTTTACTCAATCCATCCTCCATTAGTTCTGTCAGTTGCCATTTTGTATTGCTGGGTCAGATTTTTCAAAATCTATTGTCATCCTTCCCTGAGTTTCCAAGTTTTGCTGTATTTGTCAGCATGACCTCAAGTGTTTGCCCACAGCCAAAATCTATTGTAAGCAAACACTGCCTGAACTAGAGTCTCACTGTGCATCAGATGGTGCAGGCAGTGCTTGGATGGTGAGCACACACAGCACTAAACCAGAGCTGCTTGGTTAATTTTGGAAGGTTCCTGTCTGAAAGATGGGACGGTGCCATGGTCACGAGAGTCCTGGTGGAATGTATAATGACCTTCAGGGGGCAGGGGCCACCTAACAGACATAGACTTGATGGGGTAGAAACTATGTGTGGATTGGACCTCTCCTAAATGGTGTCAACAGTTCACGTTAGACACTTCTTAAAGGCTGGAAGGACAAGATGGATATCTCCTGAAGTTATTTTAAAACTGCTTGCTTTTGTCTTGCAGAAACTTTTTTAAAAAATAAACCTGGAAGTATAAAAGTTTAAAAAGAGGAATTGTTGCATCTCTCATACAAAAACAGACTATGAGAATTGGTATTGTTCAGCCTGGTGAGGAGAAGGCTTTGAGGTGACCTAATTGTAGCCTTCCAGTACCTAAGGGGAGCTGTCAAGGAGGATGGAGAGGAACTTCTTACAAGGGGCATGTGGTGACAGGACAAGGATGAATGGCTTCAAACTGAAAGAGTAGGTTTAAATTAGATACTAAGAAGAAATTCTTTGCTGTGAAGGTGGTGAGATACTAGAACAGGTTGTCTGGAGAAATTGTGAATGTCCCATCCCTGAAGTGTTCAAGACCAGGCTGGATGGGGCTCTGAGCAGCCTGATCTTGTGGAAGGTTTCCCTGCCCAGGGCAGGGGGAACAAGATGGAACAAGATGATCTTTAAGGTCCCTTCCAACCTAGGCCATTCTATGATCCTATGATGACTCTGTGATTTAGCAGTTCCTGAGTATGTCCAGTTTCTACTTGTTAATATTTACATATATCTTGGTAATTCCTCTAAATTAGGATGGGGAAAGGACTTAAAAGCCAGTGAGGCTTATTTAAAAATTCTTCTACTGCTTGCTGGAGTGAAATAAGTGGCTCTGTAAACCTGGCCCTCCTTCAGTTTGGCAGATCACCTGGAAAACCACCAGCTATGTCTAGCTATTTCAGCCTAATTAATGTTTTCTGATTAGAGTTTCTGCTCTGAAGCTCAACTGGATTTGTATCAAAAAAGAGCAAAACCTTTATTTAGGGCAGAGAGATGTGCTAAGCGATGAATGCACATCAAAAAGCTCTAAATTGAGAATAGAGGTATCATCTGGGATAGAAGGATTGGTGCCTGAAATCTCAGGATCAGTGATGGAGGGGAGGAGAGAGAAAAACATCTTAAGGATTCTTAACGAGCTGGTACCTCCAGGTCAGTGGATGTCTTGGTGTTGCTTTACTCAGCCACAGGTGCAGATCTTTCTTCAGACCTGGCAGAAATACAGCATGATTTCAGTTTCAGAAAGCTAGTGAGCTGCTGATAAACCTGCACATCCCCCAGTACACTGAAGATCTGTATCAGTCTCTATATACCTTGAAAAACCCAAACCAAACAGCCTAAATCCCAAGCCATTTCATACCTTTGAATAAGGAGGTGGAAGGCATTTTACTTGTTATTGAGATTGGTCTCTGTCCTGTCTTGCATCACTAAGTTGTGCTCTGTGAAGGGGTAAAAAATATGATTAACCAACTCTCCTAGCCTTGGTATTGTTTTATGTTACTCTGAGTAACTCCTGCCTGTATCACTATTTTTTAACAGAGGTCTCTCCTCTATGGTGTTGATAGAATTCTAGCACCAGCTCGAATGTTTTGATATTGAATAGATATTTTTCTTTCAACTTTTCTCTCTGGTTTTCTTTCCCTCATGCATCTGAAGCCAAGAAATAAAAAATAAATGAGAAGCCTTTACCTTTTTGTTTTGTTCCAAACCTCAGCTGGTTTGGAGTTAGGTTTATGAGAAAAAGCAATACCTTTCCTTGAAATCTGCCGCCTTATTATTATCAGGTTGGTATGATGGAATGATTGAGATTCTTACAGTTGCCAGTGCAGAGAAAATTAATCTTTTATGTTGTTTTGAGTTATTGCAATAACTTCTTCTGGTTAGAAGGACATACCTAGTCCTACTTGAGATGCTGGTCATCGCTCTGGTTTTTCCTCAGATGGTGGCTTTGGTACTGCAACAAGCTTTTGTTGGCTACTAGATGTTTCTCTTCCAGAAGTACTTGTAGCAAGTGAAATATTAGAGCTCCAAGTGTTAATGAAAGTATCTAAAAGTAATGCTGTATGACATTGCTCTGGTGAAACAGAAAGGGTTTCACAGTGCATTGGCTGGCAGTAATTACACCCAGACATTTCAATTTAAGGAAAACCAGTTTGTATGTGTACACTACAGTGGCTGGTTTGTAACATCTTCAGCATGTGTTTAAGCTCAGTTTACACAAATATGTAAACTTAGCTGCCTTGCCCCTGTTGCAGCATTGCTGTGTGCTTCTGTCACTTGTTCCACACCAAGTTGTATGGTCACAGTCTTGAATGTTACAGTTAGAGGTGACTTTGTGAACATACATGCCAGGAAACATCACAGGACAGGGCACCAACGAGCCCCAGCATCAGCTGAATTAATACTGCACATTGTGGGACTCCTGAGCTAAAGCTTTTGATAACAAACCTGTTTAAAGCTGGGTTAAAAGTTGCTGGTGAAGCAACTGGCAAGGAGTCCTTCTATTTGCCAGAAGAGTTGCTCTTAAAAGTCCTTATCTCCATCTCATAACCTGGACAAGGATTTCTATAGATTTAGCAATGTTTATGGTGCTGAGCTTGGACTTTTCTCACTAGAACTCGGCCACAGGGCAGCCTTTACTGTGCTGAATGCCCCTTGAATTACAGAAGTAGCAAGAACAACACCAGTATTGTTTAGCGTGCTTTCTTAAAAATACTTTCCCTGGATTTTATAGAATGTGCCAGTGGCTTAATGTGACACATCCTATTTTTAATGCAAACAGCTCCCTTCTGGATACCTAATGTTAACTAGAAAATGGGCTAGAGATACAGCAGCTTTCAGGGCTTGGTATTTAGATTGGAGAAATTAAGCTGCATTACAAGGTTCAGTGAACAGGAACATGGACTGCCTCATGGTGGCTTTGTTGCAGGCTTGCCATCTGGCTCATTATCCAGCGGATGGTGGGAGGCCTGTGTGGTGGTTCCTTTGCTGCCTGCAGGCCTCTGACAAGTTTGGGTACGCTGGAGTACTTCAAGTACTTGAGGGCATGCAAGGCAGAGCCTTCCTGCAAGCTGTTGTTCTGCTGTTTTGGCATAGCAGGTACACACGTAGCAGTTAGAGTCGGACTAAATGATCCCTACAGGTTCCTTCCAACGCAGAATATTCTGTGGTTCCCTACTTAAGCTAAAAATTTTGCCAAAGCTCCATCCACTATGGTCTGCTGAAGGGATGAGTTATAAAATCAGTGCAAAAATCCTTATTCTCCAAATTGTTTGAGTCTGTTCTATCTGTGAACCTGTCTCTACTAAAGAGCTACTGAAAAAAGGACGAACCTGGACAACTGGTGCTGAAGGGGTTCAGTTCTCTCTCAAAATGTGCGGAATGTAGGTAAGAGTCACAGAAACATCCTGATGAGCCAAAATCAGTAAAAATTCTGGTCAAGACAAGAGACTTTTTGCCCAGACTTCCAGGAAAGAGTCTCGTGCTCCTCTAGATTGTTCTTTGTAAGGTTTAAACTTTCTATATGCAGTGTGGATTAAGAACAGAATAATTTTGTAGCGCTGTACCACTGTATCTTTAAGTACTCTCAGGTTTGGATAGGTTAGAAAATAGCTTTTGAACCTGATAGTTGTACATAAATGTCAGCTCTGTATCAAGAATAAACATCTGCTTGGATGTGCACTTGGTTAATATTTATTAAAATTGCAGTCTCATTTAAGCAGAGTCTGGCAATACTGCCCTTTTATTGCTATGGGCAACCAACATGTTATAAACTCACTGAATATTAGATTTATATTTAATGTATCCATTGTCTTTCTGGTACAAACAAGGTTTCTTCCCATAGATGAAGAGAGTTCTGACAGCCCTTTGAGGACACTGAAGCAATGCTAACAAGATCAGGGATTTTTATGTCTGTTCTCAATTGATTATTTTTTAAATGTCTTTCCATTGTGGAAGAAGTTTTCTGTTTAAGTCTGTCTTTCCTTTGCTTCCTGGGGTGGTCAGGGACAAACACATTGGAATCACAAAATGCCCATCTTCTGTTTTTAAGGGTGAAACATGGATTTGGGTTTCACATTTCAGCAGCTTCTCTGAGGTTCTGGCAGGTCTCCCTGTGGAGGTATTTGCCATCTCCTAAGAAATTAATGCAGATGAGGGCAAAACAAGACTAAATTAATAAACTGTTCATGTGAACTTGCCACTGGAGCTGGGCAGCTGATGACTCTCCTAGAAGCAGTGGGAATTCTCCAATGAAAACAACTCAAAGAAAAATTATTTCTATCCTGACAATGAAACAGTGTAGGCAGCCTTACAGCTCTCAAGAGGTAGACACTTGTGTTCCAGAGGTGATCTCTAATGTAATCATGCAGCATTGATTTTTATCTTTCTAGCCTCTGGTTGTTCTTGCTGAAATCATGGTGGGCAGCAGCCACCATGGGCTAGAAAGATCCCTTTGCAAGTGTGAGGTCCACATCCTCTGTTCTCCCTGAGCAGCAGTCCTCTTGTTCCTCCTGACGGGGCGTTCTTACAAGCTAACTTGTTACAGGACCTACAGTTCTGAAATTCTTTAACTTTTATATAGGCAAGAAGTAAATGAATATGCCTTCATCAGAAACAAAAATTATTTCTATAACAATTTCTCTCTTAAAATTGAATTATTTGTCCATGTCCTTTAGCTAGCTAGGATGGAACTTTTTCTTTCATTATGAGCTATGTATCATTTTATTGTAGTGAATTTCCTTCCTAGAAGGAACCTCCTACCCAGTATGCAGTATGAGGTGATCTGTTGGTTTCTGGTGGTGGCTGTTACAACCACGTGAGAAAGTGAATGGGGATATGATGCTCTTCTCCACTTCCAGGAATATCTGAGTGCATCCGTCCTGTAACCACAAGAAGACTCCAGCATCAAGTAGAGATGCCTGAATTAATGTTAAGCTGAGCATCTCAGTCCAGACATGCCAGCATGAAGCCTTCCAGGACTGCATTTACCACCCCAAAAGTTGGGTCATTTAGTTTTCGGTGAGCTTTGTGCTTTTTTTGATGAAAATATACCTCAGGTAACTTGTTTAAAGCTAAGTGGACTTGTCTTTCAGTTGCACTACACTAACTCAGGTAGTACCTTCAGAGCACTGACAATGTTTTAACCACTTGAAAGAGATTTGCCTCTAAGCTATGCAAGAGTTGCATGCTGGTCATGAAGAGGTTGTATTGCCTCTTGGACTTGTGTCTTCATTGTCTAACAAATTCCAGCTGCTTCTGTACAGGTTACTTGTGGAGAGAGAGCCAGGAGGGAGATTACTTGATGTTCACTTATCTGGCTGCAGTTTTATGTGTCCTAAAGGATGTGTTTTGTAGGTAACTATGGGGGTTGCAGCATGGAAACCTGACCACAAGTGGCTTTGCTTAAGAAATAGGGGAGAAAATGCGATTTCCCTTTACAGTTACTTGCTGCACTAAACTGTAATTAGATTTTCAAGCAAATTCTAAGTGCTACTGCATATTGTATAGAGTTGTGCATCTTTCTTACTTGTTTATGGCAGTGATTACAGGGGGCAGTCTGTAGATTTTTTTCAGATTACCAGGATTGCTAGCTATGCTGCCATGTTTCCTCTTAAAAACTATCTGAAAGGTGTTTTGGGAGGAGGATTTTTTTGCATCCTGCAGCTGTAGAGAAAATGAGCTATGTGGATTGGCCTCTGGTATTTGTCCTGTTTTTTTCTTGAAATAATTTTACTCAATAAACGTTTTTCAGATAACTTTGGTGTTTTCTATGGCTCCTGTGCAGCCATGGTGCTTTGGGCTCTGAAAAAAACTGAAAACCATGGAAGAGTTCAGCAAGGCCCCCATGAAAGCATTACCTATATGCCTCGACTGTGTCTATAAAATAAGTAAGTCAGTGGGAAGGCAAACAGTGATTTAAGATTTTGCCAGATGATTGTGGAGGACTAGGTTCACAGGAGAAACTACATGGGTCCTTTTTTCTAATAAGTATTTGTTTCAGGACAGAAATATCAAATGTAGTAAATATGTGAATATTTAAAATACAAGTCTCTACCAGACCATTGCTGTGTCAGCATGTTGTATGGAAAAAAAGTGCCTGAAAAGTTGGTGCCAATTCATTGTAGTGTAGATGTGCCTTAGTGCTGGTTTAGAGCTGCAATGCAGGGTTTTGTTTCTCAGGACAAGTAGCCCCAAAGGACTGAACATGCAGTGTCATTTCCTGGCCAGTCCGTAAGGCTCTTCTCCATGACGCAGCCTTTTTATTCCTGGACATCCATGCAACTGTGCAGATCAGCTAGTTTGCTTTCAAGTGTATCACCAAAGATGCCTGTCCTAAGCTGCCTTCTTGCTTGCCAGTCCTTCTGCTGCTGTTCCCCTACCTTACTTCAGGTTGCCATGGGGCTTGATCTGTCTTCAAATACTGGGATAAATCCAGGTGTGCTTGTGTGCAATTCTAGGTTTTTGTCCTTGATGTGAGAACCACCAGGCCTTGTGTGTGTCTGCAAGAGACTGGAGATGAAGCAGCTAAGGCAAGATTGCAGTTTCCCAGCAGAGGCTTGTGAGGGTGTTTTTGTGTGACAGGGTGTACCTGGTGACAGCAGGTACTGGCACACAGGTCATGGGACTACCTGAGATGTGACACAGCCTACTTGTGCAGCAAAGCAGAGGGAAAGGGACCCTGGAGAACTGCGAATCAACAACTCATCCATCAGGCACACACAGAAGAGGGAGCCACAGGCTTCTTGGGTGTTCAGTGGGATGGGAAACAGCAATTAGGCTGTAATTAGGCAGCAGTAGCACTGATAAAGAAGTGCCAGAGGCCATTGACTTCTAACAAGGCTTCTGATAGAAAGCCACAGCCCATAAAAGTCAAATCTTTTCCAAGGTCAGAGTTTCTGAAACCTTGGTAGACACAAATCTGCCACTAAAATCTGGTGAAATGGAGTGAGCATTTTAGGGAATAATAAATACAACACTTCAGATGGTCCTCTCAGCACGAAATTCTTTTTCTATACAAATTAACATAAATTCACCTCCCTTTTCAGAATTTTCAGAGAGAGGCCTCTGCATTCTGCTGTGATTTTCCTGTCCCTGTAAGCTGGGTTACACAGTCCAGGCTGGCCCCTTCACAGTACAGGTATAGAAATCAACACGTTAGAAACCAAAAGCCATTGCACCATAAAAAAATGCCTTCAAATTTGAGCAACTTCCAGCTTTATTGGCTACCTTATTTTAAATTACACTTTGAGAAATTCTTGTTGACACATTCATGGGGAGAAAAGTCTCTCATTTAATCACTTAAAGCATTAAAGACTCTGGTTTCCTGAGTCGTGCCTGTTCTGCAGTGCATTTCCAAACACCTGGTTGTCAGCAAAACAGAATTCAAAAACAGAAAGTGTTGGTTTTTGTACAAACACTGAAAACTGCAAATTGTTTTTCCCTCTTCTTTGAATAAACAGTATAACTTCTGCTTCTTGAGAAAAGCAGGATCTGGTTAGTTGTATATAGAAGTGTCCTCTACCAGTCTGAACACACACTTCTGCTCCCTGGAAACAAAGAGAGAGGCTTCAAAAGTGTCTGATTAGTTGCTAGCCTGTTTTCTTGACAGTTTCCGACTTTTCTTTTTTGTTAAACCAGCCACTTCTGGAGTTCTTTGTGAAAGACAGTTGAGCAGAGAAACACTTTGATATCAAAGTGCAGAGAAGGTTTTTGGGAATACTACTATAAAATTGGGGAATGTAGTGGTTTCTGCACATGCTTTTTAAGAGAGAGAGAGAGAGAGAGAGAGAGAGAGAGAGAGAGAGAGAGATGCTTGAATTTGAAATTTGGATTATGATACTGTTGCTTATTGCTGCAGTCTCTGCCCAGTCATGTCTGTCAGGTAACAAGGTAATTACATGGAACTTGCCAGGAAAATCACATGGAACAACAGCCAATTTGCTGGCTAACATAATTGAATTCCATTTTAAATATGTGATCAGCTACTTTAAAGATTTGAGACAAATATTTCAACCTGTGTGAAAGAAACTTTCTGTTGTATAAAAAAAGAATCCAGAGAACCAGGGATATCCACACTTCATGGTCCAACTAGCAAACTGCATAAATCACTAGCTGAATGCATGGTGCCTAGATTGGACATGCAAAAACCCAGCTTTTTTGGTAATTCACTTCAGGGGCATGAGAAAGATTTTCAGTTTATTAATAATAATTTCACAGTTGGGAAGTTGAGAGAAGGGAAGAAAGCTTTTTTTTTATATCAACCCATGAAAGAGGACTGAGACAGAGACCTGTTTCTGACATCTTGTTGATTTGTGGTCAGAAATTGGACCAATTTTGCAACACATTGCTTCAAAATGGATTTATAATCTTACATGTGCAGGATTTTTAAGGCTTGTTTTTTATTGCTTTTTAAAAGCTGTATTTGTTGCACTATACCTCCAATTTCTGTTCCACAGTTTCAGTAGCAGAGTAGGAATTATGGGGGCAGGATATCATATTCATGTTATTGTGACACCAGAGTCTGAAAAACATAACAATATATGATTACTTTCCTTTGCAGACTGATACCAGTAGCAGAAATAGTAACTATAAGTCTAGATTTAGTGGAAAAGTGAAAGTTAACCTTGTCTGAAAAATGACGAAAGGCCAGTCATCAGAGTAAAAACTAATGCATAAATGGAACATTAATGACTTAAATTTATGTTCTATGCTTTCTGATTTTATTTTTAAGCCACTGATGTTAATAGGGATATAAATCACTTAAACTCATCCTTCTATCTTTACCTTGCAATTCAAAGCAATGAAAACCAGTGCTGCAAAGAATATACTAGAGGGAGCAGAGATGTGTTTTCCCTTGTCATTTCTGTGTAACAGGTCATTTACCCTGGTAAAGCCTTGTGCCTTCATGCTCTTCTGATCAGTACAGTACAGCTTAGTCTCCAGTCTATTGTTCTGTAGAGCTTATGGAGCATTCTATTTCATCATGTTCTCTTGATTGAGTTTGTGTTGTTCTCATTAATAAATGTGTATTTGCACTACTTGCTGTTTCATAAAGCTCTTTGCTAAAGACTCAACTGTTCCAACATGGCTGTGTTTTTTCTCACCATAAAATAATGTCTGTTCATGAAATCACTATTAAAAGGAGAATAAATTTTCCTTCTAGAATTAGCTGCCCATGGACCAACAATCATTGTATTGTTGTAGTAGTGTCTACATTGTATTCTAGTGTCTTCATTCAATAGTTTTGATCCTAATCTTGAGCCATCAAGTTTTTCAGTCCTGGCTTACTGCAGTGCTAGTAGGAGAGGCTGAAATTTGGGGGGAATCTGAGGCCTGAAAATCCTTCCCTTAGCATCACCATAGACACAGTACAGTGTCCTGCATGAAACTGAGGGGAAAGGGTCACAGTTGTGCATAGGGCAGGCATGTTTTTCCAAGGAGCCTCTCTTGTGGAGTCAGCAAATTTCTACCAGTAACACATCTATGATTCAAAGGCCAATTGATCTGAGGAAGTGAAGCCTTTCTGGATTTTCTCTGTAAGAATTAAATACTTTGAGTGGGTAGTACCGAGCAAATAAGGAAGAGAGCTGGGTGTAAAGAGCTGGAATTCCAAACTGCCAAGAGTGAGTTTGCCTTCCCAAAATTCCAAGCAGAGAATGGTCCTGACTCATGGTAGTGGTATTCTTGCAGTTTTCTGACTGGATTAGCTTTCACCTGCTGTGGTGGGAAGCTGCTCTTTTTATAAGAGCAGCTCAGTCCAGGCCTGGATGGTCATCGTCCTGCTTCATATAGCATGACTTTTAGTTGAAGTGGTGCAGGTCAAATCACGCAGTCTCTGACACTGCCAGTTCCCTGTTTGCCCCAATGTGGCTGCAGGTCTTTAAAAGCACTCAACAGTTCAGTTCTGGGTGTGGGAAAGGATTCTGCCACAGGGCTACATTGCACACTGCTCACCAGGAAGATGTTCCTAAAGGACTTAAGTGGAGTGTGTTTGATGTAGGCCATTAAGATTTGTGGATTCTGCAATAATATTTTTAGAACCAATTTCCAAATGTAGAGCCATGCTTTAATTTCTATGGAGTACTGGTCAGATGACCCTTGTAAATGCATGATTGGGCTTGAAAGAAGCACATCTGTATCTAATGAGTCTAATTAGAAATTAAAAACCTGCATTTTAATAGCTTCGGGTGAGTAGAAGAGGACTTTAATACAGAGGCTGTGTCTTGATGTATGTGTGGTGGGGAAGGAGAGAGAAAACGTGGCCCTGGGAAACCTTTCACTAACATCTTCCAGTTTTTTAGGCATGTGCGCAAAAACCCATGAAATTTCAATTGTTTAGTATTGTTCAGATTTCTAGAGATAAATGCTCTTACAGTCTTCCCTCATCTTGATTGGAATGTAGGTAAATGCCCAGAATGCCACTGGTTTGTTCCACTTAGCTGTGGGGTAAGTACTGCTTTGAAGCACCTCATTTTCCTGTGTGTCAGGAAAATGACAGCATTTTTCCAGCAGTATGTGGAAACATGGAAGTGTGTCATGAGGTAATGATTGGAGTGCAGATCCTCCCTCCATGACACAGTTTGGTTGCAGAGGGACAGGAGGGTTGTGTGACAGTGAATCTCTCCATTTCCCCTTGACATAAGTTTTTGTTTTCTGATCCAAGCCAATTTTAGAGCTGTTTTTGAAAGATAACTAGGATGCCATATTTTAGGGTTCACTAAAAAACACGGCATTAAAGTAGAAAAAACCCAAATGTGTGTCCCACTGTAGAAAGGATGAGCAGAATTCAGGCAAGCTGGGGTTTGCATGGCAGCTGCTTGCAAACTGGACCATGCACTCTGGGTCTGAGCAATGCTTTCTCCTTCCTGACAGTGGTGTCCTAGGAGGGGTATTGAGGGGCAAGTAAACAAATCGTTATGTAACCAAGTTTTCTTTAGTTTTCCTAGTCAGGCAACAGCCTGTTACATTTTAGAAGGAAATAAGGAGATGTTGATCTTAAGAGAAAAAATCGGGCTATGAATTGGTGTCATCAAACAACCACCAGATAACAACTTGCAAGGCACAAAGCGTGTTAACAAAGGGGGAAGTTTGACCACAGGGTAGCTCAGCACTTGGAGTCAGAATGGTATGAAATGGTTCAGAAAAGGCCTCTGTGAGAGCATCATGTGTTGTTAACTTTCATCTTGTTTTTGAGGCTGTAAGCTTATCCCTTTCACCCTGTGGTTCAGTTCCTTTGTCCCCGGCTCTGATGCATCTCCTGTTGTCCCCAGTAGCCCAATGTTCCTCCATATAATGGTTGTCAAGGTTCTTCTAGTGTGTCTTTTTGGGGGTTGGTTTGTTTCTTTTTTTAATTATAGGTTGTAATTTCTTTCAGGTGGAAGGTGAGTCAAAAAAAAATCTAAGCAACAGAGTAAATTGCCCAGTTACAATAGTGCTGGCTCTTCCCTCTCTCACACAGACTTGGATGGAATGGAAAATCTGTTTAGGAGAAGAACAGTATTGGAGAAGCCTGCACTAGCATTTCAGACCCTTTAAATGAGTCAGCTACCACTACATCATAACAGAATACAGCCCCTTGGGTCCTGCTGTGCTCCATTGTCATTAGCAGAGTTCCTTCTTTTCATTGTATGAATTAATCTCAATATCTAAATCAAAATAAAAGTTCATTCACCTCTGCAGCTCTGATGTTCTGTTACAAAGGTCAGTGACTGCCCGTGCCCACAGATCTGTCACCTGTCCTTGCTTGTGTCTGTCCCTTCCATGGAAGAGCAGTGCCATGGCAGCCTGGCTTTGTGAGCAGTCCCTCCTCAGGCCCCTCACCTGGCATGGGCAGGGAAGGGTGTGACTAGCAGCCTACCAGCCAGATTCAGTGCAAACCATCTGCCTCTCACAGCAGGGCTGGGTAATGATCTCAGCGTGTTTCACGCCCTGGGAACTTGGTGCAAACATGTTCTCGTATGGTGGATGACAAGGAAGTCCTAAACATTTCCAGCCTGTGGAGAGACTCTGAAAGCAGGAGCCAAATCAGGGGTGGGACAGATGCTGAGAGTCAGCAGAGAGGGCGATGCTGCGGACTAAAAAGGGTCATTCCACCACACAGCACTTACAGATTGAGCCCTGGCACACTGAGCTTTGTTGGCTTGGCCACCTCAGGGAAGGCAGTTCACTGTGCTCTGCTTATCCCTGTGGAGACAAGCTGTTCTCTCTGCACAGCCCAGGGCACCTCTCCTATTTCTGTCACCAGCCTGCAGTTCTGGGGGTGGTTGTGCTAACCACTAATTGCTTGTTTCATTCAAACAGGGAAGGAAGGGTCTTGGTGGATGTGGCTTTTATTCCATTATCTTTAATTTCAGAGCTACCCTCTGTAACACTGCAGTGCAGGGGAAGCTCATCTCATTCTGGTCAGATGGAGCTATGAAATGTAAGTCATTGTAATCTGTAAACCTTCATCCTCCTGGGGTCCTTCTTACTGACTGTTCATAGCCAGGATGAAGCAGCATTTTCTGAGCTGGCTGAGGATGGTGGGAAGTGGAGAGGAGAGGAGAGGAGGTACAGCGCTTGAGGCCAACAGAGCATGTTCATTCTCTCTGAAGTCTATTTCTTCCCTTTCTCCAATATTGCACACCTGTCTGACTTTGGAAAAAAAGCACAAGACGACTCAGACACAGGCTTTGTGTGTGGCAGGGTTATGGAGAGGTGGAGCAGCAAAGGAATTTTGGAGTTCATATAAAGCTCATGAAACATACTTAGGCATCTGATATCTCAGAGTTGGAGCTCTGATACTAAAGAGTAGGGGAGAGATGTTTCATTGTCTGCTATGGGTCATGCTGGAATTAAAATATGTCACAATTCCTGCTGAAGTGATCTTGCTCTTTAGTATGCTGGAACTCCATTTAGTCAGTGTCTACAGAAAATAAGACATCTGAGTTGGATCTTCTAGCTAGTTTTATTCCTGGACAGAAGGAGCATTGTGTCTTTGAAGCCATGCTGTCTGGGTTGTGAACAAGAGAGAATTTCCATTGTCTTTTTTGCTGGCCATCTTTTAGATGTGTCTTTTTCAAGAGCTGATAGCTGCTATTCAGACTGTTCCAAAATCAGCAGAGTAAAGCAGAGCTGGTGTTATTTATTTTTACTGCCCACAGTTCTTGTCTTCACTCTAACAGAAGTACCCAGAACATCTGTTCTCACTGTGCTTGCTGGTGGGCAGAGCTCAAGATGCTATGAAAGTCCTGTCTGTCTGCAGAGGGAGGACAGCGCTGCATTACCTCACGTGTGGAAGCAAAGGGGTCAGCACTTCATTGCTTTCACATGAAAAATTTGCTTTTTTGGTAGATGTGGTCATCTCTCTGTTAGGGACTGAGTTCTGGCCTGTTCTTTCTGTTTGTGTTGGCTTACATAAGCAACAGCTCATAAAATCTACAATTTAAACCACAGGACACCAAGGTAAAAAGATGCATTGTACTTCATCCATGCCTTACAATTGACAGATTGACAAGTCCAATTTTTTAATCCAGTTGCTCTTTCTTTTTGATGATCAAATAAAGCCACTGATCCTTAAATGAGTCAAAACCTTCAAATCATTGTCTTGGACAGTAAGTACCTTGTCATAGTTTCCAAAACCAATTATGAATTACAGCTTTAAAAGCTCTTCTCAGTATTTTTTTTAAAAAACCTTCAGATAAATAAACTTTCAGCAGGTTAGATGCTTCCTTCTGAAACTTGCTGTATATGAACTGAGACAAATACAAAAGGAAAATCTGTTGGCTCCCATATGGTGTTTCAGGCTATTTTCTGGTTGGCAAGCTGAGTATACCAGTCCTAAAAATGTTAAGAAGCCTTTTGTAAATGAATTTTAACTTGTTAATTAAGAATTTCTAGCTATGGTTATGACCTGCAGGGAAATGTTTAATTGGCTGTTTTCCCTAGCTGGTTCAGTGTCTTCTTACTAGAAAGAAGGAAGACTGTGTACTTATGGGACTTGAATGCCTCAGACCTAGCATAAGCCAAAGTTCCTGTGTTCAACACTGCTGCAGGAATTTTCACTGGTGACCTCTTTAAGGAAAGTCTGTACATTTTAGGGCAGCAGAGCATTGCTTGCCTGCCTCAAATTGCCCTTGGAGATTAATACAGGTAGTGGTGGAGCATGGTCCAGATTTCCCACACAGGCATTATCCATACCTGAGGATATTCAAAAACCATCTCATCATGGTCCTGGGCATCCAGCTCTAGGTGGTCTTTTTTCAGCAGGGGAAATTGGACCAGGTGACCTCATGATGTCTCTGCAAACCTGAGCCAGCTGGTGATCCTTCTTAGCCAGCAAAAGGAGGGAAGGGATGCTCCCCTCTCTGTGAGTCAGGAGCTGGCAGAGGTGTAGCAGGACAGAGAGGAATGGGCCATTTGCAACCACCAGCCTGTTCTTGGAGGAAGTGTACCCAAGGTATGGAAGATGACACTTGATGTTCCCAAATGAGATGAAGAGTTTGTGCTTGCAACCAAAACATGGGCCTGGGTCCATTGTCAAGCAGAAATGTTTTCATGTGACTTGGACTGGCGTTCCGGCATCCAAATGATGGATGCTGTGCTAAATTTCACTTGTTTCTTTGTAGTTAAGTACATACAGAACTCATTCAGCGCTTCTTACAGTGACACCTGCTTTCCCTGCTGCAGAAATGCAGCCACTCTTGGAGACAGCAGCATGACGTGGGTGTGGGGGCAAAGCAGGGAGAAGGCGCTGCGTGGGCAGGATCATTGCCATCACTTCCAGTTAGATGGGATTGGACTTTTCTAGTCAAGTGGAGAACACTTTGCTACCTCACACAGACAGGCTTTCTGCAGTACAGAAAACAACCAGAAAAATATTTCCATAAAATTAATTTAAGACCTCCTTCCTCCTTTAATATATTAAAGACACTGATTTGTCACTGTGCTGCGGCTTCCTTTTTAAATGCTTGGTTGTAGCTTAAAGCATATTTTAGCAAGTTGCAGTCAAAATCTGGAAATCCAGTCACGTCTGTGTACAGGCATTACTGAGTTTAATGAGAACTGTATGTCTGCAATGAATGGCACCCCATTTGTCTTCATCTAATCGTACATTAAATCCTTCATTGCTGAAATAATCTCAGAAAATTTGGGGTGAATCCCTGATTAAAAGTAACTGCCTCTTAGCAGTGACCATCTGGAAATGCCTGTTGCAGAATAGCTGTGAAGGGTGAAGGATCCCCCCTCCATGCCCATTTAAAACTTTCTGAGTGGTTTTTTTGAGAGAACAGCCACATGGTTGTTACCACTGTTGCAAACCACTTCACTGATTCAAATGCACTGAGATGAGCAGACAGTGCGAAGAAGTGCACAGAAAATGACTGAGGTCTATATGTGCAAGAAAGCCTTTAAAGTAAACACTCTTCTAAGAGTGAACAATATTCTGCTTATTAATGTAGATTGGAATTTCCTGCTAGCTGAGAATAATGCAAAGGTCACTCACCAGCTGCAAGCAAACAGCATGTGGTTCGTTCTAAAATTAGTTAATCTCTAGCATTTCCATCTCTTTTCCCTGCATTTCTTGTTCTCTACCTTAAGCCTGGGAATCCAATTAAAGATACTGGAAGCTTGAAAGAAATATTTTTTTTTATTTGTTCTCTGTAAACTTCTGTTAACTGCTGCAGTTGAGATAACTAGCTGTCGGTTGCCTATCATTATGGCCAGGGTATTATTAAGTCCCTAAAACTTTCCAGAGGTTCAGTTACCCGATCTTTGCTGTTCAAAGTTATCTGCTGGAGTCTGCTAGCAACAATGTTATCTGCAAGTATTTTACAGTGACTAAAAATTCAGGCTCAAAGATAATTCAGGAAGAACCAGAATAATGGCCTCATAAATGCCTCACTTTCTTTTTGCTGATTAGCTGGAATCCAGTGGTGTTAGGATGCAGCACCACAGCCAGTCTGGATGGAGCCTTGGATGAAAAGGAGGACGCAGTGTTTCCTGACATGCTGACCTAACAGCTATATAAAATAAACAACTTCAGAGCAGACATACCTATCCTAGCACATGTGGCTGATTCTTTGCCTGCAGAGGTGATTTGTGTGGCAGAGATGGTGATCCTTAGAAATGTCGTAGCTAGCAAATTACACAGAAGAAGCATGTTAGGTTCAAGTGAGTTTAAGCACTGAGAGCCAGCATTGTGCTGTCTGGTTGTAATAAACCAAGTGTTCTCTGCAAAATATTACTGGGGAGATGCTAATTAGTCATTTATATGCCACAGATGATGGATGAATACTCACTCAGTTGCTGTTGTGTATGACTGTTGTGTAGTGATAGCCTAAGGTGAGCTTTAGGCTCCTCTGTTCTGCAGGTGGATTTCAGTGCTCTGCTGAGTAATGAGCAGAGCAAAGCTGAGCTAGAGCAGGTATGAGAACAGCAAGGCATCATTTCATCACACGGCCAGTTCATGTTATGACAAGTGAGTATTTTATCACAGATAAAAGACTAATTTCTAAAAGCCGTGGTGAGTGTATTCTGGAATGCCCTGCATCCAGGGAGCACTGTGGACATGGACACCACAGGAGGGAGAGCTGACAGCACTGCTCCATGCAGAATATCTGGCCATCTTTGCTTTTTCTCCAGTCTCTCCTTCTGCTGTGGCCTGTTTAGTGGGGCAGGCATTAATATGTTTGATAGCTTCTCTTAATTCCCTTGCTTATGGTGAAGCGTGTAAGAATTTTAATCTCTTGTAAAATTTTCCTCGTTAACAGTGACAGAATTTATGAAATTGTTCAACTCCTAGCTTGATTTATTAGGCTATAGCCAGTATTTTATCAGGTTGCAAAGTCAGAATTTTTCTTTCTTCTTTTTAGTAAATGTTTTCAGTACAGTTTTAGGATTCAGAATTTCTCACTTTTTTAGTGTAAGAGTCAAGATAGCTGGTTTCCATGATCTCTGCAATATTCTGTTGGTTTAAACAGGCAACCTAATGGGAATAATACAAAAGATGTTAAATGCAAACATATATTTTAAATGTTGATAGTATAGAGTTGTTCATATTGTTATTTATGGAAGGAGAAGAGCTTAAACTTAGGTATTACATTCTCTTCTTACTCAATGTTTTGGCAGGGTGAGAGCCCTCAACAAGGCTATGTGGGCTGCAGAAGTGCATTAAATGTAAAGTTTGAGCAATACCATTGAAAGAAAAGGTTTTTCTTCAGGTTTCTCTAGTGCCCTGCAAGCAGAGAATGGTCTGCATTCTTGTTCTTAAGCGTGGAAGCTCTGTACTGATAAAATCACAATATAGAAAAAACAGCCATCAGCAATGTATCTACTTGTACAGAATGCCAAAAAATAGCATGAAAAGGGAAGGAAAGTCTCCCTTTCCCCAAGCCGTGTCTTCATGCTGACTGAGCCTGTATACAGCATTACCAGGATGTCCCAGGCAGTCAGTGCTGGCATGCAGAGCTGCATTTGTGGTGGACAGGAACTCAGGGTTTACAGCATTGCAGCAGGAGGATTCAGCAACCACACACAGAACTACTTGGAAGAGGTGGTGTCTGGTCCTGTGCTTATATCCAGCTCTGCTTTCTTTTTTTAAGTAGACTCCTGACCTACTTTTTTTGACTGTTCACAGGGTATTTGTGACCAACGTCCTTAAAGAGAGTTTATCTGTATCATCCATGTCATTAGGATGATTGAAGCAACATCCAGACATGCTAGAAAGAGGGAAAGAGGGAGAGTCTTTAGAACACTTGATATTTGGTGTTTACTTGTATATTCTGCAATGGCAGTTATAACCTTGTATGTTTTACAGAAAAAATAGCTTGCAATGATACAGGGCAGAGAATAAAGCAATCAGAAATATTTGCTGCTCAGCATTGCTCCTTAATATCCACTTTAGGGATAACAGTAGGAAAGGGTTAACTCTTAAATTCCTGGAAGGAAGAGAAAATTCATCTTTTTAGTCAACTATTTATTTACAACCATTCCACTAACCTTGGAACAACTGACTCTGGGCCTTTTAAATTTAAGGTGCTGTTTTCTGTGTCTAACATCATTTTCATATTTCTCTTACACAGCGACAAATTAGGGAGTTGAAGAACTTGTGAGACAGTAGAAAACGTTTGTTTCTGGTTCAGTGAAGATAATAGACAAGAGTCATTAGAATACTTTTTGGACAGAAAACCACAGATTTTCATAAAGACTGAATTCTGCCATACCAGAGCTCATATAAAAAAATAGGTTATGAAACGTGCCTTCTACTAATTTTGCTCTTTATCTCACCAAACTAGCTGGAAAGGAACAGTGTTGGCTGTCCCCCATCATGGTGAAATTCTTGTTCCACTTGCTGGTGTAACTTGGAGGGTCTGCAGGATGTCCTGCCTTGTCCCCATCACTGCAGACTGCTCCCAGTGACTGCCAGAGGAGGTTGGGTTGCTGCCAGCAGCAGTGGAGGGTCTGGAGTGTCAGTGTTAACTGGGGTCATGGAGGGTTGGAGAAGCATCTCTAGCTGCTCCAGTGGGTAGTAGCTACCAGGTTACACTGGGAGGGTGGCTGCCAAGGCACAGCATTTCTCTGACATGGACAGATAAACTATTCTCCTCTCATGTGTGGGGAAATGGGGACCAATTGCCATTGTTGCCTTGTGTTTAATGGGCCTTCTGGGAATCAAGTGCAGATATTCCTTGTCTGTCTTTATTTCTACTAGAAGGCGCTTTGCTTATGAACATTCAGATTTGCTTATGAACACTCAGATTTATCCAGAACCCTCTCCCCTTTTTCTTATTGTATCTATGAGTCACTCTGTGGTTGTCATAATTTATTTTTACAACATGCTGAAAGGTATATCGGGAAACTTATAAACATGCTAGGGAGAAGCCACCTGAAATAGCAAATGTTTCTAATTATAAAGTTAAAGCTGCCTTTCTAAGCTATTTGGTTCTTTATTATACCTTGAACAACCCGAAAATGTACTTGGCTACAATTAGACTTCCAGATACAATAAGTGAATTGTAAATGAAAACCACCCTGTGGAAAATTACACCATTAGCCTGGAGCAGTAACCCTGATCTTTACAGTTTATGGTGCTGCATAGCCAGTACATCCAGTAACTTTCTGTGAGTTCATGAAGTTGAGAGGATAGTTTCTTAAAAGCAGAACAGTACAGGAGGTTTTCTTTTAATTAAAGTAATTATTACATGCTTTCATGTTTATTATTTTTTAACATTTCCAGACTTTTCCACATTAGTCTGGTTTCGAGGGAAAGTAATTTATCTATGCTTTACCAATATCTACAATATCTATTAGGCAGTGTTCTTGAAAGGGTTTAATTAGTCTTGGCCATGCTTTTGGTATCTTCAAGGCAAAAAAAAAAAAAAGGCATTAGATTTCTGTACAGGATAGGAAAATAGTTATTATAATTTAGAATTCTTGCATTTTAAGGCCTTTCCTTATGTAGAGCAGCATCCTTATGGTCCAGTTTTGCTGCTGTATGAAAATTCTTTGCCGACTGTGCTAGTTAAAGACTGTGGGGCACACCTGCAGCCATCAGTGGTTCATCACAGTGTTCATGCAGAAACAAGAGTGGCAAAGTCATGGCTGACACAGGAGAAAAGGAGCAGGTAGGCATCAGGACCACGTGCATCCAGGCAAAGAGAGCAGAATATGTCTCTTAGAGTCTCTTTAGATTCACTGTCTAAATCTGTCATGTCATGGCTGCTGTAAAGAAGTCATCACACTGGCTGAGGTTGACATCTGGTGCCAGCAGTCTGAATACAAACTCTTCATCTGCTCGCTGCACTGGGAGCCAGGGGCATTTCAGATGCCAGTGGAGATGGTTTGAGTGGGGTCTTCAGGACATTACATTAGTTGGCTTGAGCACAGGACAATTTTAAAACTGACATCTTGTCCTCATACAAGATTTGAATGGATGCAAGTTTGCATGAGGCTTGTCCTAGTCATTAAAATAAACAAAGACAGTAGAGGAACTTTCACTTGGCTAAAAGAAGATCTCTAGGTCAGCACTTCTTTTACTGGGAGGAGATTGAAGAACCTTATGACCTTATGCTTTGTTTTGCTTATGTCCACCTCTGTTGGCAGGGTGCTTAGTACCAAATGGATTTGTAGTTTGTTTGGGAGGTATACTTAGCACACAGGGACCAATGCCCTAATACAGGTCTCAAATTATCTGTTACTGGATAGAATGTGTATGAACTGAAATTCCTTGGGTTATGAAATTTAGAAAACCAATGGTGAGGTTTGGGTTAAAGTCATGTGCTTTCCTTTTTTTCTCCAGAAAAAAAGGAGGAGTTTGCCAGTGGCATCTCCCTCCTTGTATCATTTTGAAATGCAATAAAAAGGAAGAGAGTCTCTTTAACTGTCTTCTGAAAGACACAATTCTTTTAGATTTGGCTTTCTTTTTAATTCACGGAGAACAGCTGTGGCATTGTTACTCCAACAACGTAAGTAAATCTCTTAACAGATGGTTCTCACACTGGCTGGGATGAAAGCCGCTTCCTCCATCCTGGTGGGGCTTTTTTGCTGTTCTTAGATCCTGGTATCTTGAGAGGGTTTAAATAAGACTGCTGTTTTCATTCCCATGTAAGTATAGTGTCACTCCAGTAATTCTGCAGTGAAGTGTAGTGTTGCCCCTCCCCTCTTAAAATTTTTTCTTCTGAAAACAAGGAGAACAGTAGTAATGACTTGCATTTCTTAATTTTCAGTGCTGGTGCAACACTCTCAGCTAGAAAGATCTGAATGGAAATATGAAGTTCCTCCAGCTAGAAACAATTGCACAAGCGAGCTACTGAGTGCATTTGTGTGAAAAACACTTGGTCTATACCTTGAAATTTTCTTCCCTCCATTTCCCCAAGTGAGGAGGGTTTATCAGAAAGAAGAGCAGATGTTTAGACCATGTAATTGTTTGCATATAAAATGCAAAGCTTGCTCAGATAACATTGAAACTCCTGCTTCTGAAGCAGGGATGAGTCTGCACATGGCAGAGCCATGTAGCCTCTTATCTCACAGACTTAAACAGATGTAGGAGTCTTGTGCTTACAATGTCTATTTTTTTCACCAGTGGTGTTTTTGTGACAGTCATCTTGAATATGACGTGAGATTCTCCAGTTCCCTCCCTTTGCTGTGCCCAGCAGCATCTGTGAATCAGCACAGCCCAGCTGCAGTGGTTTCACAAAGCTGGGTGCTGGATTTAAGGGCCAGTCAATGCAGTTGTGGTCACAGCAGCAAGCATTGAGATGCTTGTGTGTGCAAGGAGTAGTGTGATCTCAACTTTATTCTTTCCTTCCAGGGAGTGCAGCTGCTGCTCACACTCTCTGGGCAGGTGAGCACCATGGCTTTGAGAAGGTAATCAGATGGTAAAGCAGCCTATGCTTCCAGAAAAGCCATATCCCTCCTATTTCAAGAAAAAAGCAGCGTGCCAGCTGAACTACGCTGTTGATGGAAGAAATGCAAAAACATTATGCAAGCAAATGTCACAATCTGTGGGTGAATGTCAGACTTGTCAGCCTGGCAGTTGGTTGTGGTGGAAGGGGGAATGCTTTGTATTAGCAGCAGTAGTCTCACCTGAATAGCTGAGGTCTTGACTCAAGTCACTGTTGTAGACTATGTTCACCTGCCTCTATTAGTTCATACTCTCTGTGGGGATGTGACTGAAAAATTCTTTTCCAAACTCTTCTTTTTGTCCATCACCTGCAGTTTGGAGTCTCAAGGGGTCACACTGACAGAAGGAGCAGGGGTTCCTTCTGACAGGGGCTCAGTAAGAAGCCCTGATTGCTGGTGTTAGTGGGCTGCATTCTTCTCCCTTCACTGTGATAATTGCCTCCTGAAAACTGTATTGCTGGTGTAAGACCTAAAGCTAGTTCTGGAAGCCTTTGGGAAATGATATTAATTTCCGAAGAAATGTACAGCCTCAGGAAAAGCTGTGCAGTAGTTGCTGGATATATCAGGGAGTAAAGACAGTGAGGAGTTAAACTAAAGTGAAGGAAGGATGCAACTTCAGCATCTGTGCTCTCCACACAGCCGTGCTTTTGTGAGATACATCTTGGCTCTGCACAAACCACAATACAAGCTCCTGTTCTACTTGGTGTACTTTTTGTGTCTGGAGTTAAAGCATGGTGTGGTAATGCAGCTGGCTACCTGTGCAATGGTAATACAGAATGATAACCAAAAGGTTTATGTGAGTGTTGGGGTACAAGGTGCTGAGCATGGTTGTAAATGAAGATGTTTGGCATTAATTAATGTGTAATTAAGATGCCACACATTGTTTCTTTGTGCAGAAGCACTGTCAGCAGCTCAGGGTTATTATAGGCATGGACACAGCTTTGTAATTTGTCTTATGTAAAAGCTGGACCTAAGAACTAGCAGCTCAAACTAGAGTTCAGCCATACAGGTGGTTTTGGAAGCTTCAAAAGCTGTCAGTCACAAATTCCCTGAACCCTGCCCCGTTAAATAATGTTGGGGGAGTAGTATCTGAAAAGCCCTTGAAGGAGTTGAGGCAAATGGCTCTAAACTGTACTGTTTGTGCTATTTAATATTAATTTCTGATCAAATAAATTCTGCTGGGATTTTACATACTGTGGGAGTTGTACAACTCTAAAATTAGTGAAGTGGGAAATGTGAGTGAATTACATGTCTCTGTGTAAACACAGGTGTCTGCTCAGTGCTGCCTATTGCTCTGCTTCCAAATTTTTGCAACTACTGCAGAAGTGGAAGCATAAAAAACAGAAAAAGGGTAGATGCACACCACTATCCTGTGATTAAACATAACACAATCTCAGCGTCATTCTTCTCATCTGTTATTTATTCTAGTGGCTGTACAAACTGAATCATAGAATAAGCTGAGTTGGAAGAGAACCAGAAGCATCATTGAATCCAACTCCTGCCATTCACAGGACATCCCAAAAGTCGCACCATGTGCCTTAGAACACTGTCCAAACACTTCTTGAACTCAGGCTTGGGGCCATGACCACTTCCCTGGGGAGCCTTTTCCAGTGCTCAGCCACCCTCTGGGTGAAAATTTTTTTCCTGATATCCAACCTAAACCTCCCATGACACAGCTTCAGGCCATTCGCTCAGGTCTTGTCCCTGAGCACAACAGAGAAGAGACCAGTGTCTGCCCTCTGCTTCCCCTCATGAGGAAGTTGTAGACTACAATGAGTTCTTCTCCTTCAATCTCCTCCAGGCTGAACAGACCAAGTGACCTCAGCCACTGCTTATAAAGCTTTCCCCTCCAGACTTTCACCATCCTCATGGCCCTCCTTTGGGTGCTTTCTGATAGTTAAATGCCTTTCCTATATGGAGCACATATTACAATTAAACTATTGATCTCTCTGGTATAGCTGAGCCAGTTGGGTTGTTTTTGGTGTTTCCTGGCCATGACCCTGTTTCATTTTCTGTGACCCTGTTCTGTTGGGCTCAGGCTCCCTGTGTGCTGTCTCAGGATCACCCCATATCACACCACTCAATTAAAAGCAGTGGTTCTGTAGGCAGTTTGCACCAGGTCTTGTGATGATGCCCAATTTTGAGTTACCATAGATGGCCCTATAACTTAGATTGAAAACATTGCTTTGGAGGTAAAGTAGATACAAGATGGATTTTTACTTCAACAATTGTAGAGGCAGAGAAAAGTTTTAAGTGGAAGTGTATCCACTTTAAAGTAAATTGAAAGCCCTCAGTTTTATCAGGTTAGAGCATGTTAGAGGTAGAAGCTGGCTGCTTCATGGGAAGTATGGTGTCTCATCTAGGAATTATCTTGACAGGAGATCCTCTTCAACACTAACAGGCTCTCATTAGTGAGTGAAAATAAAAGGTTTGGAAATAAGGAGAGAAAGATGGTAAGAGCAAAAGAAGGTATGTGGAAGAGCAGTAAAGAGCAAGCAAACCTAAAATCATGCCCTGAGGTAACTGCTCTCAGCTCTCAGCATTTACAGGCTGATCATTATGATGTGTAGCGTTGGCACATTGTGTGATTGTACATCACCATGGGCCAGGACTCTGCTGCTCTTCTGAGTGTCATTACAATGCACTTAGGTATGTTGTGTTTCTACAACATGAGCAGCAGCTTAGATAGGTCTGTATGCAGTTAAGTATGCTGAAGATGTGCCCAGGGGTTAGGCTGTATGTAGATGAGCTTTTTCAAATGTGAATTTCATCTAAAGCATCAGAAGCTCTCTCTGAGCTGTGGCGCTGGAGGAGGGGTCCTAATGAGACTGCTTTATAATACAGCTCTAACATACACATTAGGTAGTGGTTGGAAAGACAGTCAATCTTTCAAGGCTTAAGCAGCACTTTCTAAAAGTGCCTTCAATTAACAGCTAATGACAAACTTTCTTTAGTGATTCTCTGGTTGTGTTGTATAGCCAGATAATGAGAATGATCATCCAGAGATACTTCTATTTATTTACCATTTTTTATTTCATTGGGAGGCTGATGAATATTTGATCCAGTAATGTTCCTATTTATGCCTCCATAAGTCAAGTGCCTGAGTTCAGCTTCAATCCATCATTGCTCTGAAGATTTACATTTCAGATGGATTTTTCCAGCAGCACAGATATTGCAAACCTTAAATTAATGCACAAAGCTGCTTCTACCCTGCAGAAGATAAAACTATTAGTAAGGAAAACAATATCTCTTTTGGATGCCTGTCTTCCTAATGATAATGGAATTTAAAAGATCTACAAAGGGCTGTTTCAGCTAAACATCTTATGTCCACCACTATTTGAAAAGAGGATAATGAGCTGAAAGTGTTTCTATGCCTACCTGCAGTGTTAATTGAAAACTGCGATGACACGCAGATAGAACCAGGCTCAGGGGACCTTTCTTATAGAAATTTTATGTGAACCATCTTTCCTGTATCTGAATGTGTTGTCTAAGCTGTCCTTATTAAGCTAAAAGGCTTCGTTAATAGTGAAAGGTCTTCCTAATGCTTTCACTTCTATTAATTCTACTGACAGCTTAGAAACCGAATTGAAGCCCCAGAAGTTCCCATTCTTATGTTTCATTGTTTCTTTCTCTAGTCTCTGTTTTTCTGTATGTCCTGGGGGAACATATAGACAGGACACTATACATGCTGTGCGCAGCTCAAAACTTAAAACTGAGAGCATACCTCAAGAGAAAAGATGCACATTTTTAATTTGCTTTTTAGGATCACTTGTTGCTCTTCCCCTTTTTAGTTCCAAGCTCCTTATACGAGTGAGACTCATCAGGAGAAGAAATTGTCAGAAGTGACAGATTGGTAGCAAGGTGGCTCTTCACATTGATCAGGGACATGTGACATAGTTGGAACATCAGCTCTCTCTGTGAGTTACAGTGGTTTGGATGATAATAGGAGAGGGTAAGTTCCTGAGAAAATTACTGAGCAAAGAGTATGAAGACATTCACAAGCTAATCTGGAAAAACAATTTGCTGGAAAAGGGAGATAATGGGATGAACATGCAAGCCTGTATACTGACACCAACATTTAAAAATTCTGATGAACAGTCTGACATGTGAGACTGGTGATTTATGTAACTTTCTTCTTCATTTAAAATGCTTCAAGACTGTAATATAGTGCTGGAACTGCAACCCCTGACCACTTTTTTTTCTCCTGCAGTGTACTTTGGGGTGTAATATTGGTCCTCACTGCTTTCTGGTGCATCCTCTGTAATGTGTTTGGTAGAACTGCCTATATGAAGATGCTTTTCTTGCAGGGGACAGAACTCTGGAGAAGGACCCAATTCTCCTGCTCTTATCTTTAGCAGCTTCACTTATCTGAATCTCAGTTTTCCCAAATACAAAGAGGGGAAAATGATTCAGACTTCTCCTGCAAAAACACTATGGAAGATTAAAAGGAAGGTAGAAAAGCTGAGACACAGGGAAAAAAACTCAGCACCACTGCAGGGAACAGGAATGAAGCCAGCTGTGCAGTGTGTTGATAGCAACATAAAGGCAAACAAAAGTCAGGGAGATTAAAATGCAGGCAAAAAACTATAAAGTCATCCTAAATCAGTAGTATGTTGCCTGGAACATGGTGTGTGTTTCTGCTCAGCCATCCTAAAAACAGTATTTTAGAATCATAAAGAGTTTGAGTATCTCTAACAAGGAAGAAAGAAATGGTGAAAATACTGAGATTGTTTCTTCTTGAAGCAGCACATTGGTGGCATGCTGTGAGGAAGAAAGCAATCAAAGAGGTGAGAGAAAAAGGTAAATGATTAATAGATACTTAAACTCCTGCTTCAAAACACAAAGTATTAAGGACTTAGTGAGTCTGAATGACACTGATCCCAAAGCTGGATCAGTGGGGTGCAAGTCAGTGGGGTGAGGGGGCAAGAGGCTGAGTTGCAAATCCATCCCTACAGCTTGTGGACCCACTGGTACAAGACTCACCTTACTGGATGCAGGGATCTATAATGAAGTAGGAATAAACAGTGTGAGAATGAATGGGCATTCTTTTTTCATCACCTCTGGCCGGCCTCTAAATACTAGGTCTGGAAAGGGAACTTCCCCGAGTGCCAGGTCATCCCAGGGCATGCACCCTTGTTTGGGATGAGGGCAAGTCTTTGATAAGATCAAGGTAAGTGTTGGGGCTGCTGCTCTCATTTCTTATAATAGTTCCTTACTTCAATAGCTCTTACTTCACTGAGGTTTTCCACTCTCCTAGGTTTTGGTGGAGGATGGCTGCACCAGGCAGCAGGGTGATGCCAGCAGGGAAGCTTGCAAATAGGCTTTCAAGACAGAGGAAAGGACAGATTGGTAGAGATATGACTCTTTACACTGACCAGGGATGTGTGACATAATTGAATACTGTCTCTTTCCCTGAATTGCAGTAGTTTGAATGATAATGGGAAAAGAGTAAGTTCGTGAGAAAATTAACTGAGCGAAGAGCATGAAGACATTAACAGCTAATTCTGGAAAAACAGTTCAGGTACAGAATGATGTGTTAGAGCCACACACACACAAGGTGAAGAAAAGGCAGAAGAGCAAAACTCCCCTAATGGCCTAGAAAGACATTTTATGGACTGTTCTGTGGCATTTAGCATGACAGAAGACATCTGAGCACTTCACAGGGTCCTTGTTTATCTCTGCAGCCCTACTGCTAGGTGAAGGGATGTATTAGAAATTCCAGAAATTACCGAATGCCCCTAGATTTTTCAAAATACCTTCCCTGTCTCATGATCTTGTGACTGCACAGGTAGGGGCTTGAGACGGACAGAGTAAGGCCAGAAATTCATTTGGGGTTTTCAGTGTAGGATACCTATTGCCTGAGTCTTTCCCACTCCCCCGCTTCTAATTCACATATTTTCACCTGCAGCAAGTACAACTCCCACTCAATTTTGGTAGCATTTGTAAGCACCCATCATATCACACTGCAGAGCTCTGATCCAGTGTTCCAGCAAAGAAGGGAGACCTTATTAGTGACCCATTGGGAAATCTCTTTTAGAGACTTGGCACATTTCTTGTAAGAGCACACAAGTGCCAATTGTCTAGGAGAGCTCCGCAATGTGTAATCACAAAATCGTCTCTCCCCTTTTCCCTACATCACTTGCAGCTTCTGCAAGAAACCACAGACTTGGGCTTCTGTTCTTTTGTTGTGTAACCCTGTTTTATCTCCAGCACAGGTCCATGCTGCACTACCAAAGGAAAGGGTTTACATGGATATGTCATTACAGGCTGTGTTGTAGCACATAGGCTGCAGGGCCTCAAATTAGGCTGCAGTAGCTGTATTTGAGAGCTTGGAAAACTATCCCTGCTATTTTCTTTGAATGTCAGTTCCCTGCAGTTTTAGAATAGAAGAATGTACTATAAGAAAACCCCAACGTGGCCTGTCACAGCATCATCAGCATGTCTCTGGGCACCAGCATGTCTCTGGGCTGAACACATTGCTACATGCCACCAGCCTTAGCTGTATTCAGGTCACAGTCAGGTTCCTAAATCTGTTAATTGCCAGAAGGCTTCTGGAGCTTCACTCAAACGTAGCCTAGGATCACCTAGAGAAGTAACAGCAATGCTCAGATGTTGTGCTTCAGGTCTGTGAGCCTTGGCAGAGCACTGCCTGGGAGGGTACATCATATCACTGATGTCTGACAATTGTGTCCTCCAGTGCTTTTAACCATGGGTACCTTATGCTGTCCCTGTTGTGTCTCTTCCTTCTCTTCTTGGACCTGTTCTTCTAGGAACATAACTCAACTGGCTATCCCCTCCTGGCTATCTGGCTATCCATCCAGTCTCTTTCTTCCATCACCTTCTCCAGACAGCTCTAGTCCTACTGCCAGATCCTGCTTTTCCTCCCTGCTCACCTCCTGCCATCATCAGCCTCAGCCTCAGGCTGTACCTGCAGAGAGGGATATCACTTGGAGGGGGGGCTCAGGTGACCAAATGTGTTCCCAGTACCTCACCTCAACAAAATAAACAGAAAAAGAAAAATGTTGGGTTCAAGAATTATATACAAATATGGAATATATTTCAAATTAGACTAAGAGAAATGTCCAAAGTGCAAAATTTCACCCCAAAGAGTAGACATTTGGCATCTGAAAAAAAACTCTCAAAATCCAAATATTTGGGCAGTCACACTTAAAAAGCAAAGAAGGCAAACCCCTGCCACTGTTCACAGCAGTTTGCCTTCCAGCAAAGCCTTTGGGAGGACCAGCACAGGGCCTTGGGGCTGGTCCATGTATCAGCAGCAGAAGGAGCAGCAGCCCAGAGGGACCTGAATAAAGACCAGGAGTCTGTGCACATGCCTGAGCCTGTCCCAGGGAGTACTGATGGTGTGTTCACCTTTTCATCTCCATTCCCAGCTCAAACAGGGATCTGGTTGGGATTTTTGTGCATGCCATGAGCTCCCTCGACCTCCGTTCCCACATCATGCAGTGCATCCTCCCATGCTCCACAATCTGCTGCGGCTCCTCAAAGGATGCCGGGGACAGATGGCGTGATTTCAGCTGATAAAGGGGCTGCCTTGAAAGAGGCGAGGCGGAAGCTGTCTGGCCTGGTATCTCTTTCTGTGCTGTCAACGGGAGGTGAAGGAGACAAGCTGGAGCTGGATGGACACCAGCTCCATTCCAGGGAGCATGGAAGGGAAACAAATTCCTTTAAAAAGCTCTTCTGCTATTGCCAAATGGTGTCTGCTTGTCTTTATTTCAGAGATCTTCTGCCAAGCGCAGATTACCTCAATACGCTCTGGTTTTCACTCAGCCCGCTGTGCTACGTGAAAGATGTAGCTAAAATATCTTCAGACCATCTCAAGGGATGGCTGGTGATGTGGCTGACTTTTCATGTGCTGCTGACTTTTAAACTCAGCATGGTAAACTGCTAACCAGCCTTGTCACTTGCTGTCCACAGTGTCAGGCAGCACTGCAGCTGTCGGACACCTTGCTGAGCCCAGCCCATGTGCAGCACAGGGCTGGCAGGCTCTCCAGAACCTTTGCAGTGCACTGACTGCAACCCTGCAGTAACCAAGGGAAATGGGAGCAAGCTCAGTAAATAATGGGAATGATAAAAGCCACTTCTGGTAATAAAAATGTATTTTTTTCTTCAGGAACCTCAATTTTCCATTTTTTTCAGCATTGGGAGGGGAGGAAATATACCTGCCCTTTGGAGACAGAATAATTTATAAGCAGCTTCTATAAAAATCAGTGATGTCCCTTTAAGTCATCTTCTGTGCCTTTGTCTCAGCTTCCCTGATTAGTCACATAATGAGGATATTTCTAATACAAATGTGTCAGGGGAGAAGGGAGCAAAACATTGCTTTATCAGAAGAGAATCTGTATCCCTCCGGATGCTAATTAGTCACGGAGATACAGGAGTGTGGGGCGGGGGCGAGGCAAGCTCTTATTTTAGAATCCAAAATGATTTGTGCCCTCAGAATTTCTCAGGCAGGGCTGGAAAGCCATGCCAAGGTAGGGAGTGCCGTGAGATCTCCCCTGGCTTTCACATCCCTGCCCCTCAGATTTGTTTGCCATGCTGCTGCTCCTGCTGCTGTTTGCAGGGTTATTTCTGTCGCAAGCTTGGCTAAACAGAAGCTCTCTCCTTATAAATATGGAAATCTGGTGGTTGAGCTTTCTGTCTCTGGAGACAAGTTGAAAGCGTGGTGCTAAAGAGAAAAGGGCTGCTGAACTCTGAGCTTAGTGGCTTTGTTTTCTCTACTAGTGGAGAGAAACTGGCAATTTTTTATGGCTGGGATCCACCTTTGCAGTATGGACAAGTGAACTCTCAGGACTTAGTCCTGGGAAAGCTCTGAGCCCCGTAACAGCATGGGCTGTGTCAGGGTCTCTGCTCTGTCCAGGCTAAGCTGGTGTCCACCACTGAGACCCTCACCTTTCTTCAGTGTGGCAGATATGCTTGGGGCAGGAGCCCTGGGCAGCTGCACATCTTTGGAGCTGTGTTGGAAGAGTGTGTGATTTTTATATTTATTACAGAGCTTTAAATGCCAGTGGGTATCCATTATGGTTCCTGATAAATCTCTTGAATCATAGAATATTCTGAGTTGGTAGGGATCCACAGGGACCATGGAGTCGCAACTCCTGGATTTGCTCAAAACAACCCCAGAAGTTACACCATGTGCCTGAGAGCATTGTCCACATCCTTCTTGAACTCTCAAAGGCTTGGCACTGTAATTGCTTCCATGCAGAGCCTCCATTCCAGAGTGGTGGGGCCCCACAGTGCTTCTTCAGGGATTTGTTTGTATCCTGTTGCACCCTATCTCCTTTCCTGGGTTGAGACCACAGTCAGAGAGCCTGGAGAACCAGACACCCTTGCTGTCTGGAAGATGGGAGGTTTACTAAGTGCAGGAAACAGGCAGATGAAAAATAATTCTTGGAGAAGGAGTGAACAGAAGAAGCAATCAAATAGCTCAGAAAGGGATCTGAGGGATTAAAGGTGCCAGGGGTATTCCAGAAGTGAAAAGCAAGACCTCATTCATCACACTTGTACAGAAGTTGAACATGTAAAAATCAGCTGCCTTTCAAATACAAAAGCCAAACCAACTGGAAAAGAACAGGTGAGCCCAGATTTATGCTTGTAATAGCTGTGACATTGAACCACTGATTAGAGCCCTTGGTCTGTTGAAAGGGGTGGATGTGGAGCCATCCCAGCTTTTCCAGCTATTGTTCTTACAGCCAGAGACTGTAAAAGCTTAATAACATCGTGTTTGCCATGCTGGATCCAATCAATGGCCTGTGGCAGCAATTATCCGGTCTCCAGGACATTGGTGGGAACTAACGTCACTGCAACAGGGCTCTCCTGGTGTCATTTGTATTGCACCAGGTCTTTTTTTGTCAGAATATGTCGCTTCTGCGGTATCTGCTAGAACCAACCCAAATTTCTAGTGTTTTCAGCCAAACTTAGATTTTATGTTTTGTGTACAGCTGGGGCAGCCTACCTGTGCATGGAGGGGATCCATAAACCACTCTGTATATGCTGACAATAATGGTATTTCAGTACTAGGCTCCACTTGTCCTGCACTTCCTCAGCCAGTTTCTCTAGGTGTTAGACTTGTCCATGGGAAGGAAGCATAGTTCCCTGGAGCTGTCCATGGGAAGGAAACACAGTTCCCCTTCACTATGCAGGAGAGTCTCTAAAACTTTTCATTTGAGGTGGAAAACAGCTCTCCCTTTGAAAACAGGCTGTTCCTCTTGGTGAGGCTCTGTTAAAGACTTGAAGAAGTAAAGATGGGACACAGACCTGAAATAAGCTCTTGACAGTAACTGATGGGCACAAATTCAGTCACTACAAGAACCTGCCATGGTCCCTTGCAGACTGCACTGGGTCTGTGCAGTTTTCCATAGCATTCAACTGCAACATACAGCCAAGGACCTGGGCTCCTGTTCCTGCGTCTGTTCTCCAAACACACTGTGACCTTGGCTCTGACACATGGCTCAATTTTTTAATAATTTTAAGGGTATCTCCCCTCAAGAGTTGAGGTTTAAAGAGCAGTTGTAAAGTTGTATGGGGTTTTTTATGATCCTGGTTTGGCCAGATGCCAGTTGCTAAACTGACTCTTACAACAGCTACCAAGGAATCTGTGAAGCTTTTGCACCTTGAATACTCATGTTGCACCTCAGAGCTGTGGCTGTATAATCTGAGGCACAAAAGGAAAGGTGTAATATCTTCACGTATATATCCTTTACAAGGAAGAAATTATTTTGATACTGAATCGCCCTGAAAATATACCTCAATTAATAGCTGGTTTTAAATAGCTATTGCATGCCACTTGGTAAGTGCTGCAGGCAGTGTGGAGTGCAGTGTGGCATTTCTCTAATTTGCAATGTTAATGATCCAATTTAAGTCATGTAAAGCTAGCACAAGATACCAAACTTATAAACGCATGTGATAATAGAGATGGCTTATGTGTGTGAAAGAGCCTGGAGGGAAATATGGTGTTAAATGTATTCTATCATGATTGAAAGGAAAGGGCTGGGGGCTGCTTGTGCTGCTGGTTTCTCGGAGGGAAATCTAACAGAAATCATGTAATTACTCCCATTTTTCTTGTTTGTCCCTCAAATGCTTTCCCAAAGTATTTAGTCTAGTTACTGCATTGGTGCTTCCTCTGCTACTGTAGACTCCCAGGATTAGTCATACACCATCATCTAAAAAAAAGTTTCTTCCCTGTACTGCAAATGTCATTTTTGATTAGGAAAATAGATCACTGAAACATCTTGTTCCCTTTCCACAGCTTATGCCTTTCTGTTTGCTGCATTTTGTTCAGCCTGGATGTGGCAGTCGGGCAGACCCATTGTGGCCAGGGTTCCAGGGCAGCATTTCAGCACCGGCACTGCAGCACCCACAGGGAGACTGGCACTTCTCTTCTGACCCCATTTGAAGCAAAGCAATGGTCTGAACTCCTGGGTACCTGTCAGTGAGCTGAGCTACCCCGACTGCAGGTGTACACAGCAAAAAGTCATTTTAGTGACATGCTGGTTCAGTGTAATTAATAAGACTAAAGGTTTTAATCTTGCAGCAATATTAATACTGCTGGCTTCTCAGCTGCTGATATAAAATGGTTTCAAACACCAGCTTACAATTATAAACTAATCAGGTTCAAAATCTGGATCTTGTAGTGGATATTGCAGGCCTAATTTGTTAAACAAGATCTGTTCAGTAGTTGCTCAGAAAAGAAAAACAGCAATGTTGTAAGTGGTGCATTGGCAGAGCTAGTAGAAAGTCAATAAACAGTTGTTGTTTATTGCTTTGTTGAAATGGAGTCAGTAGCTATCAGAATGTTTTTCAGTACATCAGTCACTGTGTTGCCAAAATGTCATTTATTTTGACTTTGGTACAGGGAGGGTGGGGATGCTGAGATGAACAGTTACTGCTCTGGATCTGGCAGAGTGCACATGTTGATGAAGAGTGACAATCTTGTCTTCCCAAGAGCCGTCTGCTCTGGACCCCTTGTGATTCTGGAGATCCTTCAACATGTGAGACTTAGGGAAAAGATTGTTTTCTTCAGCTCTCCCAGAGAGAAGGTGGAGGTCAGCCATGGTCCTTGGCAGTGGGTAAGGAAACTTGGAGAACGTCTCTTCCAGGGTTAAGTGGTGTTCTAAGTCTGGTGTAGAAGGAAGTTCTTCTTCTGACAGATTAACCTCTTCCAGGGTTAAGTGGTGTTCTAAGTCTGGTGTAGAAGGAAGTTCTTCTTCTGTTAAGACAGATGGGGAAAGGGACCTAAAAAGACCAGGGATCTTCACAGTTTGCACCAGATCAGGATCAGTCAGCCTGAAAACCAGATCAGCTCTGTTGAATTTCTGTGTGACATCAGTTTCTAACCTGGGTTTGCAGCAACATGCCACAACTTCATCTAGCAAATGTACATCTCCTTAGCCTTAACTCTGTAGTTTTTGATGATACTTCCTTGCAATCCTGCTGCAATTTAAGATAATAATTTCTTTTTCTCATGATGAGAAACATGAAAAAAAATACTCCTCTTTTTCACCCTCGTGGCCCTTTCTGTAACTGAAGACAGCTATAATATCCTTCCTTAGTCTTCCCCTTTCTTCTCTGAGCAATCCTATTCTTCTAGTGTTCCGGGGTGGTTGTAGCTTCTAGTTTTTTTCCATAGGACTGATGGGGGGGATTACATCTCCCTTGAAAAAATGGGCTCCAAAACTGAAGCACATTAAGTGAGCTGAAGCCCACTGAAGAAATCAGTTAAGCTGAGGCCTGAGGAAGAAATTATGAGAGTTTTTTGTGAGGCTTTCTGGTTACATTCCTGCTGCACATTGCCCTGTGACTCTTTCCTTTCTCTTGCCAAACATGCCATTATTACTGACCATTGTTTGTCTATACATTGGGTTTGATTCATCCTTTATATAAATCTGACCCCCTGTAAATTTGAGCCTTTCCTTTATGCTGTTTGTTGCGTAGATATCAAACTCTGCACGTCTTGGTTTTCAATCTTTTTGTTCCTGGTGGGATTTTTTGGCACTTTACGTTCATAGATACTTTATGCCTATATTGTAGTGATATGTAGAGACTACAGAGGTCTGCTGTCCAACACAGTGTGATATTTTACATACCTACCTGTGCACATCAGAGTCCCCTTCCCAGAAGCATTCTATAGCCAGATTTCTCAGGAATACCTGGCATGGTAGAGCTTGAGGCAGAGGGAATCTGCCAACAGCACAGCACTTTCTGTTCCCCAGGGCATAGACTGAAGGTATAAATATTTATTAGCAGCACAATGTTCTAGCCCAAGAGTCTGAATGACAGCACTGGAATTACAGAAACTTCTCCTTGACCCAAATGTAACACCTGTATTCAGGGTGTGTGGTTTCTCACTTGTTTTTCTGCTCACTAAGTCAGTCCCCCATGCACAGAACATCTATCCATTTTTCAGACTCAATGTTTGATGTAGGAAAGAAACAAAACATTTGGACTTGTCCTTTCCTGTTAGCATTTGTGTGCAGTATGCAATCCACATGGGCAGCTCCAGAAAACAGATGTCTGCTGAGCCGCAAGCCCTCACTGTAAGCTCTCACACATGTGTTGGTACTGAGACTTCCAGCATCTTTTAAGTAGGACAGAAGACAAGGACATCATTGATGGGTACTGCAGAGAGAAAAGTTAGCTGGATGATATTCTTGATCAGTTGGCTCATACTGATACAACTAATTGTGGTCAGATAGAAGCCCGTGTACTATGGACAGAAGTGATGGTCAGGCCCTTTATACTGGGTCTTTCCTTGAGATTAGAGGATGAGGGCAGTTCTGCCCCTCTGCTTTTATTGAAAAAAATCAGCAGAGCTGCGTTGGTGATCAATTTCCCACAGACAGCAAAGTAGAGAACATTTTCATAAGAGGTGTAAATATGACTGATTTTGAGAAGGAGGGGCAGATAAAGACTTCTCAAGTTACACATATGTTTTTGAGGTGCAGCTGAAGACCAAAGAAATTGTGTGTGCCCATTCCCTTCCACATGCACTGGGGTCCCTGAGGATTTGCAGAGTGGAAAGTGGGGTCTTGTTAAGCTTGCAAGGGGTTGGAAGTGTTGACTGTGAAGGAAGACATAGAAAGCTCTGTTTTCCCAGGTGCTACCAGGGTGAGTTTGTACCAAGCACCCAACTCCATCATTTGGGGCTATTCCCTCTCCCACAGCTGGTGTGGGTTATTGGGAGGGGTAGGTAATAAGAGTAAAAGGCTATTGAGCTGATGCTTTCTTAAGTACTGCAAAATGGAAAGTTATTTAAAAGAGAAAAAATAAAAAAGTCTGCTAAGTATGCCATCTTCCTTAAACCCCAGATTTCAGTTTAAAGTGTTTTCACCTTCTCTCTGTGCTCCTGCATACTGATGATTCACAGCACTCCTGCTCCACAAAGGTTCACTGGAACTAATTTCTGATGTTCAGAAATGGCACATGGTACACACACTGTGGGACATGGCTGCTCTTAGCAGGAGGGCAGTTTTCAAGATCCTTTGTGTCGAGCCTATAGAAACAAACAATCTAGTAAGAAAACTCCCCACCGTTCAAATGCTGTGTTTGTGCATGCCCAATTAAGCTGTGAGCATGTGGGGAGAAAACTTTGATTAAACTCTGGCCCCAGCCGAATGTTCATGCAGTGCCCTGATTGAATATATATTTTCCTTAGGAATGAAGACATACAGAAGCCTCAGGAACAAAAAAAAAAAAAATTCCTTAAATATATTAAGTATCTTTAGCCATCTACAGTCCCTGCAGGCACTTCTCAGCACTTGCCTTTTGTTTGGGAGCATTGTGTTGTCCTCAGTGAGCAAAAAGAAGTAACATCATCTGTCCTGGGACCAGTCACACCATGTAACTGAGATTTTGATGTTGAGGGCGGAGCTGTGTGTATTGCTGTAGGGAGGCTTGTGAAAAAGAAAAAAATTGCCAAGTGAATTCCAATAGCAAAAGACTGTGTTGAATCTCAGTGTGCTCTTAGGCGTTCACTAGCAAAAGGCTAATCAGTCAAATAAACGTTTCTCTGGACAGTTGAGCTGTAGAGAGAGAACTGCATCCATTCAGTATGCACAGAAGCAGAGTGTGTTTGTGCAGAGACAGCTCCAGCCGAGCTGGCGTGGGAATGCTGCTGTTTTCACAGTGGGCATTGTTACTATGGAGTCCTGTGAGTTGCTGCAGAATGTCTGTGAAGTGATGGATGGGAAATATGATAGTGTCTTGCCACTCCTGGGCCAGGGATAGATAGCTACTGGAGCTAGGGACACTGTCCCTGGCCCAGCTGGGTTTCCTCTCAAATCCGTTTTACTCTCTGGGGGGAGTGGGCCTGGCCCATGCATGCAGTGGTGGTCACCCACAGTAATGGTGTTTGTGATCCCTCTGCTCAAGCTGTGGATCTCTTGTGTAGCTGTAATGTGCTGCTGGGGCTGAAAACTGTCATGCCAAACCTTTGGGAAGAATTCCTAGGGCTGACTTTGCTACCATGTTCTGCATCATTTCCACCTCCAGTGTCAGAAGCTCTACCAGCTGCCAGGCCTTCTCCCTAGACTGGGGGGAGAGGGAAACACTTCTCCAAGGACAGATTTGTGTCTTTTTAAGATGAGTGTCTTAGACAGAATGGGAATAATCACTCTTTGAAAATCATCTTGGTTTCCTCTGGAGGCCTAGGAAGCCTTTACTGTGTGTTTGGGCTAAAGCCCATTTTTGAGATTTCTCCAGCTGAGTTCACTGGTCCAGGCTCAGAGTTCAAATCTTCAAAGGCACCTCAGAACATTTCTTCCCTCCCTCTGTTGATGCAAATGGATGTCTCATGTCATGGTCAAGTTGACTACAAAGGTAATGTTACCGTGGGCACATCAGTTTGCCACAAAAGGGAAGGGCTGGTTTGGATTTAGAGTTTTAGCATGATTTTAACAATGTGAACCTGGGCTAGTCTAGGAATGGCCAGACCCCTTCTCTGCTATGTGGACTTCTGGCTTTAAACTCAGTGTACTCTCTGCTGGACTGCACCAGCGCAGGAGACAGTGTCATCACACTATGTCAGTTCCCATAATAAATATGTCTACTCCTGTGCCTTCCTGCAGCCAGCAGACTGGGGCTCACAGGACTTCCTTATTGTGTTCAGTAGCAACTAGGAAGCATGCAGGTCTTGGAGTCATGTTCCTTAGAAATTGCTGTGTCCTGCCTTTTCCCAGATTGGCAGAGAAAAGGTGTTTATCCAGGAAGCCTGGACTCAAATGGTGCCACTTAGCACCATTTGGACATCCCTCTTGGAGAGATTCCAGCATGTCTGACAGACAGACATGTCCTTTGTGCTATCTAGATGTTCCCATGTGTAGAAGCTCAAAGATAAGGGAGCTCATGTGAATGTCTCAAACACTGATAGCTGGATGGCTTTGAAGCCAACCAAGGATTGTTGGTAGTAACAGCTAAGGATTGTTAGTAATAGAACACTGAATAGAATAGGGCAGAGACGGGGCCACGTGGAGGTAGAGCAGCACTTTTCTGGGACAAACATCCTTATCCTGGCTCCTGGAGATTAGCACAACACAACACAGCACTGGTGTAGGAATGAGGTCAAGTAGCAGACATGTAGGAAGATACGGAGACCACCAAATACCCTGAAGCCTCCAGCCCATTTCCACAGTAACTAAATTACACAGAAAGGGAGAAACTTAGCTCCAGTGCAGGGAAACTTATCTATAAAAAGGTACTCCCACAAAGCCCTGTGTGTGCACCCCACCACCCTGAACACCCCATCATCTGCATCAGCAATGGAGCCAGGACTGCTGATCTCTCTCTCTCTCTCTCTCTCTCTCTCTCTCTCTTTTTCTTCCTTTCTTTCTTTCTACCTCTCTTTAATTCATCTCTTTCTCCCTTTCCTTTCACCTCCCTCCTTTATCCTAAACCCACTGGTGGGTGTTTAATAGGAGGCTAAGAACTAATGTACCAATTTTCATGACAAGTGTGTCATTTGCTAACAGAAGTTTGTAAGATTTTGTGGACCCTCTAACTTTCAACATTCCTTTTGTCCACAAGCATCTACAAATCTTGGGTGTTTCCTTCCCCTGGAGGGTGAGAGGCTACACCCTGAGATTCTTTCTTGCAGCTTGGATTCTGATCTATTCCCTTCTGGGCATGTTTGAGACCAGATTCATGTTCCAAGGATACCATGAACTGGTCTATGATTTATGCCTATATGTTCTCCTGGAGGCTGGTTTTTTGGTTTGCAACCTGCTCTTATCTTTTTACCCAGTCACTAAACTGCTACATTAGAGGAAAACTGCAGCAGTGACTGCATTAGAGGAAAGCAGAAGAAATTGTCTTTTGTTCAGCATTGTCCTTGAATGTGAGATCTTGTACCCACCACCCATTTTAAGTACTGTCAAAGTCTACTGGATAGTGCAAAGGAGCAGGATTTTCATAAAATGTTATAGCATTACATATGTTATTTAACTAGTTTCCACCAAGCTAGAGCCTAATTCAAAAATTACATTTTATCTCCTAAGCACAGTGTATTAAAAGAGCTAATGTGCACTGAGTAGCTCAACAAGTGATTGTTTTTTTTACTGAGAGTGAAGAGTGATGTAACCTTGCTTTGAAACTCAGTGACTCTGCTTTGCATACAGGTGTCAGTGCCAAATGATGAGTTGCATTTTACATGTAATTGTGTACAAATAAAAACTCCAGAAACTGAGAGAGACAATATCAATTCAATAGTTTGAAATAGTATTCTAGTATTTAATTTATGATGCCTTGTATGATTTCTCACAAGTGATGGTTTGTTCATGTATTGGACCTAATGCTGAATGTTTTCTTTGCCTGTGCATCTCTAACTGTGATATGCCCAAATTTAATACACATCTATCTATCTGCATGTTCAATTTGATTTCTGTCGTCTAGATGGAAGTTAGAACATGTTTGAAAACTAGTTTTAATTTGCACTATGGTGCTAAGTGAGAGAGTTCAACAGGTTTGCAGTTTGCTGTGAAAGGACTTCAGTTATTTTTATCAGTAGTAGAACTGTCTGAGTTGGTAGTTTGTTTCTCTCTCAAGTTCTTTGATGTGCTGTACCACAGAGTTCAATACATGTTGTCTGCCAGTAGGCTGGAGCAGAAAGTGTTTGGGGAGATTGGTTTTCCAGGGGGGAAATTTTAGTGACAGTGAAAGGTACTGTGCTGACAGATCTTTCCTGTCAGCCATGAAATTTGAAGTTGAGTGGTCTACTTGGAATTCATCTGAAACTGTAAACATGTTTCATACAACACCCCAAGGAGTCATCATGTGAAAATTATTTGGGACAACTGCCAGCCCAGGCTGAATTTAAACTAGTGACCCACCGTCCACATTATATTCCTGGTATCATCCATCATATAAGCCTGATGTTGAAATTTGGCATTTCCAGAGGTACTTTTAACATAATAAATGTGCTTCCAAAGTTCTGTGTTTTGCCCCTGGGTATCAGTGTTCAAAACACTGGCATGTTCTTTGCTCACTCTGAATGTGAAGGGAGTGGAGTCACCTAATAGCCACTCAGAGAAGAAGCTGCAGAACTATCAGCTAAACCTTTCTGTTTTGTTTCTGTTCTTTCTTAACAGGATCCAACAGCTGCAGCTATTTCGGACAGAGATTGTGATACGAGAGAGGGGGAGACTGTAGCCATGAACTATAAGCCATCTCCACTTCAAGTGAAATTAGGTGAGTCTGTGCTGATGGAGAGTGAAAAGGCTGAATCCAAGGCCTGAAAGACAGGAACATATGCAGATCTCTGTGCATGTGGCTGAGCAGGCCATCAAGGCTCAAGCAGTTCACAGAGCAGTTTTATCATTGTAATTCTGCTGCTGTGATTCAGGGAACTGACCTACAAACATGGAAAGCCCCTGTATCCATGGATGTGGTAAAGAAAGGAAGCAATGCCTTAAAAGCAAGGGATGGTTCTTTTAAACCTACAGGTTTTCTATTAAGCTGAGATCAAGGCTTGGCCAAATAGAGAATGAAGATAATATGGAGGGACTGTAAGAAGAAGAGAAGACAGAATAGTTGCAACAAAAGGGAAAGGATCAGGGAGTTGAGACACTACCAGAAAAAGAGCTGCTTTACTGCGAGATGAAGGACTTTTAAGTCCATAAAGGTTCCCACACAAATACTCATCTATTTCTGAGCAATATTTTTTAATTCTGGAAGCAGAATCGTCCTGTTACTACAAGACCCTGCTTCCTTTCAAGGCTAATGCTTACAAGAGCAATCCACACATGCCTGTCTGCCTCCAAAACCTGAGCAGCTATTTAGCCACACAGCTTCAAGAACCTGATGACAGACAAGCCAAAGGAACAGTGTGCTTTTTGCTAAAAAAAATGGAAAGCTAAATGTGGAAAATTTCCCAGTAGGAGCAGGAAGGAGTCCCCTGGCTGTCCTTCATATCAGAGCAAGTAACGTTGAGAGGATGCTGCTGATTGAGGGTGGTTATGCAAGTCATGAATACTCTGAAACAGTGGCTGCTTTTCAGGAAAAGGCAGGGAGCAGCAGTGTGTGTTAATGACAGCGCAATTCATAGTTTGGTAAAAGATTATTACTGCCAGCATGCCATATGCCACCAGGATCCTTTTTCGCTGCCAAGATAGTTCTTTAATGTTACTAGACAGATAATTACTACTTCAGTAGTTGTTTTGGATAATTTAACACCAGGGAACAGGTTAGAGAGCAATTGATGCTATTATTGGTAAGTCTGCAATATTTTTGACTTTCTACGAAATGAAATATCCTCCTGAGATTCACTAACCTGACAGGAAATGGTGCTTTTTTAGACTTGGCTTTGGTAAGTCATGACACCATTCTAGGATCATCGAAAATAGATTTGGATTCAAGGTAAAGAAGTTCAATTCATACAAATTAAATGGAAGAGTAATTTGAGGTAGATCTTTAACCAATCTCAGTATTATAAATAAAGCTGTTAGAATGAGAAACTTGAGAAGTCAATACGCATCAGGTAGTGTTGAAGGAGAAAGTATCAGAAGAAAGGACATTACTAATGAAGTTCTCCAACAGCCATTTTGTGTATATGTTCATTAATGACTTTTACATAAAAAGCAGGAGTCGGCAGAGAAAATTTAGTGGAGCATATTTGGGAGGAATAAGTATGATAAAGACTCCGAAATAGCATAGAGGAAAAAAACATGAAAACTGGAATAATAGAAATGAGAAGAATAGGACAGGAGAAACTCACTGTCCTGTAAGCTGACATTTATCAACTGGGGATGACTACATCAGTTGATTGTAAGGTTACTATTATTGAAATGGACTAATACATGAAAACAGGCCACAGTCACACTTCTGCAGAATTTACCAGCTTTTTCCAGGAATCAGATAGAGGAGAATTATTAGCTCTTTCTGCCAGAACTTCTGCTTTCCCACATAGGAAGTATTCTCTTTCATTTAGCCAGTGCTGAGTGGCAAGAAGAGTCAAAGGGAGGTACTGGAAGTGTTTGAGCAGTTTTTGTAGTAGAGGCACACTGTTGCCAGGACCTCCTTTCCCCTTGGTGCTTCTGCCAAGTGAACTCAGTGCTGACCACAGTATGCTTATGAAGATAACAGGGGGTGAAACCTACCTGCTGAAGAGGAATTGCCCTGAAGGCTGACAAGCATCTTCCTGCCTTTTCTCCAGAGAGAAGTCTGCCCCAGCACATCTCTGTGAAAACAGTGTTCCTCTTTAATGAAGTGAACACATACCTAGTGGCACTTGGACCGGCTCTCTACTCTTAGCCATACTCAGATGAGCTCTAGGTTATCTGAGGCAAAATGAGACTAACAGTATTGTCTATGGCCAGTGTAACATGCCTTTAATCCACATCAGCTCCTGCTGCTCTTATTCTAAAAATCTGCCCAGCCTCTTCGATTTTTTAGAAGCTTAATCAGTGCATCTCCCAGCTCTGGCCCCCATTCCTCTGACTAGATTTTTTTGTTCCTTCTGGATTGAACTTGTCAGGGTTGTTTTTAATCTCTTTAAGGCTAGAAAAAGTTAAGGTAGTACATAAATTTTTAATAGCTTATCTGGCAAAGCCATTGTTGGGGATGGTAGCAACTAGGGGCTTAATCCTATTGCAGGTTTTCCATATGGATGGTGGCATTTTTCACTGTTAAATCAGAATCAATTGTTCAAATGTCAAATGTTCTGATGGAAGGTTGATAAATGTCATTTTTCAGTTTGCAAAGATTCGTGTGTAAATCTGTCGTATGTGCTTGCTGGAAGCTTGGTTCAAGTGAGCTCAATTAAATACCAACCCAGCATGAATACAACTTTTACTTCCAGACGCTGCAGTGATTGAAGTGTGACAGAAAGAGCATGAAAACTGCACATACTGCACGCAGATTTAACCTGCTGCTTGAGTGGTCTTTTCCTTGGTTGTTTCTTCCCCTCTAAATAAATATGTTTGGCTTACATGTTTGCTTGAGGGGGGTCAGTTAGATACAGGAAAAGCTTCACGGGTGTCTTGTATTTCTGGTGACTTCCTAAAGGTTGCACCTGCTTCATAAATGGAATAGTGCTTGATGCTAGGGCCACATCAAGGAAAGAACCTCGCAGCAAGGGGAAATAAGATCTCTGAGTTCACACAGGTCATCATTTTCAACCTTTATTGATACTGTATCCATATCAATTATGTATTTGTCACTTTTCTAGCACTCCCACTTTGTCTTTCTATCCGGAGCTGCTATGCTCAGCCTTGCTTCTTTCTTTCTTTCAGATCATTGATAAGGAGACGCCTGACAGCAAGGGTTGGGGGCTGGGTGTACATTAGTGCTTAGGAGATGTCTCCAGCACATCCTTATTAGGAGCCATATCCAGATGGAGCACATACCACAAGCCTTTTGAAAGCAGAGGAGAGTTATGATAAGGAGGGAGAGAGGAATAGAATAATTCCCAAGTGTAAATCTCAGGGCACCACATCCACTGGAAGGCAACAGATCCTCCTAGCATTCCCAGGAGATGAGATATTATTTTAATGAAGCTTATGCCATCTGCTTTTCTATTTTGCATTTTTAATTTCCCTTTTCTGGTCTGAAATCCCTACCCAGACAGTCTGTGTCTGTCTTTCCTAGCAGTCATGACATTAGTTTGTGTTAAAACAGAATGGGCAGTGTGGAAATTGGTTGGAGTGCTGTAAAACAGGCAACAGGTGGGATGAGGGACTGTGCTCATCAGCACATCCACCACGCTGGGAGCCTGGCAGTAAATGTCCTGCATGCCTGTGTGCAGATGAACATGTAGGAGAGAGGCAGAGACACTGACAGCAGCCTTCAGCCCTCCAAGGTGCCTCTGGCCTTAGGTGTAAGCACCTCCCCTCCTTGGATTAGATAGGGAATAAGGCACCGTTTTTGGAAGGTTCCTCAAAGGGCCCATAAAAGTTTGTGAAAATTGAATGTCTATGCTAAAGAAACTGAATCACACCTCAAGGATGTTACTGGAATGCTGTTCACTTAGACCAAGCAGAGCTGATAGGGTTAAAAAGCAGCAGAAACACTGTCACAAGGACATAGAAAATGGTGTTCCCTGGTGTGTCTGACGTGGACAAAACTAATTCGTGACTGAGCCCCATCTTGGTGGAGATTGAAGTGAACAGAGGATATAATCTATCACGGGACAGAGGCTGATGGCATGTCTGTATTGTTAGCTCCTGCCTTCCAGCCTGCTGCAGTGTATTCATGACAGATACTGAATTGCTCTGTGGTCAGAGAGGAATAGTACCAGGAGTATCAGTCAGAACTACAAAGCCCTCAGGGTTCAACTTAACAAAATTGGTGCATTTCTGGCTGAAACTTTACAGAAGGTCTCTGATCCTAGTAAACAACAGACTGCCCCATGTGGCTTCTGAGATTAATCTTTCAATTGGTGTAGGTGTTTTACCCCTTCCCCTGGGGTGGGGTGTGTGTTCAGAGCTTGTCTTAAAACTCTCCATTGAAGAGCCACAAAGCACACAGCAGAGCAACCTCTCCTAGTGCTGCCCAAAAGGATGCAGTGCTCAGAGATCCCCTTCCAGGTCTACTTTTGCCTCAGGTCAAGATGCAGAGCTGGGAAGTGCAGTCACAGACAGAGCCAGCAGTGAGCATCTTATGTAGGCTAAAAGGCTCTGTATCTGCCTCCATCTGTGGCTCCTTTTCTGCATCATCACTTCCCAGTCTGCTCCAAAACTTGTGCTTTCTGAAGCTTTTCATACAGAAAATAGAATAATAAAGGGGAAGTTGAAGTAGACTGGACAGATCAATGCCATTAGTGTATCATTTTGTCAGTATTTCAAGTACTGTACTATTCCCAGTTGCTCTTCTGTAACAAGGTGATTAATGCTAATTAGGTACAGCAGCTGTTGTTTCTGGGAAGATGCTCTGTAGGTAAATTAGGGAAACATTTTATAAAAAGGCTCCAACTGTAAAGCTAGGTCCCCAGGTTCCAGCTCTGTTGACAGAACTGCAGATTTTCATATCCATAACTGTTTGCATGGCGACCTCAAGTGACATCATTACCTTAAGTGCAAAAAGCCATTTTGCTCCCCTGGGAGCACCCATTTCCTTGAACACAGTCCGTGCAGTGTGCAGGGGGAAGGGCGAGGTGGAAGCCAGAGAGCAGGAGCAATGCAGCACTGCTATTGATTTTCTCCATGAGGACAGTAGTGCAGCCCACTACTCAGAAGTCTCGTGGAGCTTGAGAGGAATTTATTTAAACATTTTTTCATCTCTTATTACTCTTTCCATTTATAAGAGAAATACACAGATTTATGGTAGCATCCTTCCTGTAGGATATTTCCAGGCTCTTTCTGAGAGAGTGAGCAGCTGCATCACATTAAGGCTAGTAGGGCTGTCTACCGACAGAGCTGCAAAGATGAGGGCAGAAAACCCGTTCTGACAGGCATATTATTGCAGATTAGTTAGAAAAGAAGTAGAGGGGCAGAAAGGAAGAGGTGCCTGAGACAGGCTTGGGTAAGGAGTAAAGCCATTCTGACAAACTGTAACAAAGCAATCACTGGATTTCAGCAGAGACATCCAGGCAGGAGGGAATGTGTGAGAGAGTGAGACAGAGGGAAGAGAGGTTCCAGTCAGCAAACCCCAGGAGCAGAGCACGAGCATATGCATATGGGAATGATGTGGCATGAGATTCACCAAATGACCTGGCTTTTCGTATCACTGTAATTTTGCTTGATTTGTTATGCCACTGCACCAGGGCTTGGCTGGCCTTGCCTAGCCCTCCACAGTATGTGCACTTCTCCCATGACACATTCCTGGGTACCAACACACATCACGAGCCAAGAGGCTCACACCCACTCACATCTTGTGTTGCACAGACCACACTTGGCTAATACTCCTTCAGGTAGAAAGTCGTGAAGAAGGAAGCTGTAATGTAAGTGGATAATTTTGGGGTGTTACCTGGCTATTCTTGAGCCAGTCCATATTTTTATGCTACCTGCAGTCTGATCGTATAGGAAGGAGAGCTAATCCTGAAGATATTATTTTATTTTGTATTGAGAATGGGCCAAAACATCCAGAGTCTGAATGGGGGTTTTATGCCTGAAGGGGAAACCCAGAACTGCAAATTACAGGTTCTCTTCTATGTCTGACCCACCACAGTCAAATCACCTCAATATGAGAAGCAGCTCAGAAGGTTGTGAAGAAAACCAAACTGAGCAAATTATTGAGATTCTCTGATGGACATGAGAAAAAAAAAATCAGTTAAAGAAGTAAGTAGTGATGACAGTAAAAAGTACCTGGTCTAGCAAAGCCTAACCCCAGCAGGCAGCACCACACAGTGGTCTGTTCAGAGGTCTCATTACACAAGTACATGTTACTCTCATCACTGTTTCCTGTGAAGCATGTAGAGAACTGGTTTAAAAGAAAGAGGTCCTCAGAGGTGATTTACAGCTTGTTCCTGACATTAAAAAGATGAACAGCAGTTGAGATGATAAGGCTGCCTGCTCAGATGTTGGTATCTTCAAAAAAATTAACTCAGAAAAGGGCAGTAATACTATATTCTGGCTCCTCAAAGTCCTGTGTCCTTAAATGTAGGTTCCACCTATTCCACCACAGTGTAACATTTCCCCAGTTCTGAATTACACAGGTGTTACTATTTCTGTAGTTCCTTCTGATGTCTCCAAAAGTAGATGAGTTCCTGCCTAGCAGTTGAGAGAAGCAAGTATAGCCCAGTGTAATTAATGTAAATTGGCTCCAGAAGAGACCACAGCATCTACAGACGGTGTTGGGTGATGCATTTATTTAATGTGTTTGATTGATTAATGATGAGCCTTAAACTATGCTTGATGGTTAATTGAATTTGTTCTGATTTTCATGTGATGTGGGCTCCCATTTTGTCTTCTCTGTGCTGCACTCTCAGTCTTAACAGGGAAAGGTTACTGTCTGCTTATTGAATGTGGGGACTAAAATGCTCCATCAGCAGATCAAGCTCTACGAAACAGAGATAACATACACTTCTCAAAGGGGAGGAGCATGTCCTGGTACAGTAAGTTCACTGCAATTCTTGGTTTTTAGCTGCTATCCTTATGGACAGAGGATATGTTCATAGCAACCTGAAAACTTCATGTTGCTTCTCTGAGATATTAAAGGATTCTTTGGAGACTCAGAATTCATAAAAACACAGAAACCTTGGTGTGCCACAGCAGAAAAGACAAGGATGTCATCCATATCATGTGTCCTGTCAGTAGTAGAGTCCTTGTTAGGTGAGGGTACCCTGGTGGTCCTGGATGCAGACCTCACCTGAGCATGAGCAGAGGTACACCCAAGGAACCCTTCTTCTGACCCCAGGCTTTGTTCCTGGCAGAGCTGACAGTGTTACATCCAGCAGTGCACAGCAGAGCCCCATTTTTCCAGACCCAGCCGTGGTGCAGCAAAAGGGCCTGAAAGGCCCAGCTCTAAGGTGGCAGGCAGGGAGATGTGCCACAAGAAATGTTTGTTGCAGCAGCAACAAAGGACAGTTGTTGGCCAGTCAGCAACAGCCACATTTCATTATGTCCATCAGTTTTGGTCTAGAGGTCTAGGGAGGAGTAATTCCCAAAGGCAGGAGGCAGCACAGAAGAAACCACTCTGTATTTCTTCATGGAAGGAGAGCTGGTTGAAGACATGGAGCAGTCGGGGCCTGTGCTGGACACATGTTTTCTAGGTTAGATTGGTAGAAGCAACTCAACAGCTTCAGCTGTTGTCAGTGTCTCAGCCTCTTACACCAACCAACACCACTGCTTTATGGAGAATCTTTAGGAGTGATAATTAAGCTGTAGTGAGGATAGCAGGACTAATTGTGCAGAAAGGCCTCTGAACCTTCAGAGTCCTGACAATCACTTCACTCCTGACAGGAATAGGGCAGTGGCCTCTCCAGGAAAGACCACAGCCTTCCTACTGTGCCATGTGTAGAAAGTCATTTGGCATCTGTCTGTTTCTTTCAGACCTCCGTCTTTTCGCACAGCTCTTTCCTTGTTCTGCTTGGCAGTCATGCTCTATAAAGCAGGGCCACTGAAGAAAAATAAACCTATTTTTACAGATGCCATATATTTACTATGATAAAATTTTATTTAAGAAAAAAGTCACTGCAGTAATTGGACAGTCTGATCCCATTTCTCTAGTTGTTAAACACAACTATCATTCAAAAAGCTTTAAGTGGTGCCTGCATCATGGCTGAGTAGCTTGTGCTGAGGGTATGCTTTTCTGCATCACTCATGGAAATGAGACTTTGCAACCTGGTACTGTGCAAAATAGCTGTGGTATCCTTTTTGAAACATCTTCCAGAAGGAAAAGCAGGAATTGTTGATCAAATTTTAAAATGTTTGAGCATTGTCCAAACCCTCTTTCTAAACTGACTTTTAGGAAACATGCCCCATAGACAAAATGCTTTTTCCAGGTCCAGTTACAAGTGGAAAGGAGGGGTAATACATACATTCTTGGCAGATGGATCCAAGTCTTTGTCAAATAATCATCTCCAACCTGTGTAATAATTGTGATCTGTTTGTGTCTACCTCCTACTAGTAGTAGACTCCTGTTGTCTCCACACTGCTTTGCGAACTGTTCCTCTCCCAGGCTTCCTCCCACTTTCTGCATCAGTGAAATCATACATCTCACTTTTAGAGACTGCACAGCTGAGCCATTTTTCTCAGTGACTCCTGCCTGCCTTCCTCTTCATGTCCCTTTCATCTATGAACTCTGACCAAATTTTATTTTCCTTAGCTCTCTGCCTTTTTTATCCCTCTTGCTGCTTACCATGACAGGAACTTGAATTGATTCAGCCTAAGTCTTTGTGAGTGTTCCAACCCTTTGTCTCATAAAGTAACACTGTTTATAGCACAATAAAATAAATCCTCTACAGGGCTTTAAGACAACTCTACTGTAAACCCAAAACCATCTCGTTTTTTGATATAACTTTGATTTCTTTTCTGCATTCTGCACTAAATGGAAGGCAATCCCTGCTTTTTCCACAGAACCCACATACCCTCTTTTTTTGATCATAACTGTGAAATCGGTATAATCAAGTCAGTAGTTGCTAATGTGTTCTGGAGGAATGATGCAGTTCTGTCTAGCTCACTAGTCTGAAGCTCATGAGTTTTAAACTGCTTTCTGCCATGATTAAACTGTGAGCTGGCTGTGAGAAGAAGGTTTAATCACACCAGGTGTTTCAGAGCTGTGGGCTGCTGGCAGCCCCTTGGCTGCAACTCAGCTCCCAAGTCTCACAGGTGCCAGAAAACAGCCCCTCTCTGTTCCCAATCACTTACCCTGCCTGAAAGTAAGAGCTGTTTTTTTAAAAAAAAGGGAAATATTTTCTATTAATTACTTTAAATACTGGTTCTAGAACTAGAAAATTGAGAGAACAGATGAAAAGTACAAGTGAGACAATTGTACTTTGTATAAGTTCATCTGAGAAACCGTGTTTGACATAATAAATTACACTGCTAAAAGTGTGTCTTGAACAGGGCAAGCATACTAAATATTTAAAGTGATGCTGTCAAGCATGGGTAGTTTGAGTCCATGATGGAGGCTGCCTTTAAAATTTGGATTTTCAGGTTTGCTTTCATTTTTTAAAAGAAAAATATCCTGGACTTAAGACTCCCTAGTAAATCATAGCGCTTTTTTTTTTAAGTTGACTAAAAGAACTTATAACTGATGACTCCAGAATTCTTCACAAATTCATGTCTAATTCACAAGGTGGTTTGGACTGTAAAAAGTCTGGGAGACTCATGTCACAAAGCACCTATGCCTTTTTTAGCTACTGATTTTCAGCCAGAACAGGAAAGACTCAAGTTCAGTTTCTTTTTCTGCTTGAATGCTTCAGCTCCCAGGTTGAAGAGTGGCTTTATGCAGCCTCTGATCTGTAGGGCAGGGGTTGAAGGAAAATGTGAAAGCAAAACTTTGACATAGTTATTTCTGTGCAGGCAGATGTCATGTTTCCTCCAAGCTCACATAGCTGACTCACATTTACCTGTGTGCAGAAAAGCTACAATACACCACAGTCCTTGAATTTGACTTTGGGTCCTTTGGATTTCCTGTCCTTCATTGGAACAGGTAGATCAACGAAAGGAGATGATCTTAGCTCCTTTGTTGGCACTGTGCTTTTTTCCATCTGCAGTTAAACAGTCCAGGGTACTGGGGAGGTCCCGTCTCCCTGGAAATTGGGGTCATGATTAGAGAAGGCTGTGACTGCTCTGAGTCTTGACCAAATGAATTGAACCCTCTACAGCACATTCATCTGACCTAGAACTAGGCTGTAATCTCTGCTTCAAAGCAGGGCAGATAGAGAACAGGAAAAGGGCAGGGCTAAAGAAGCAAAGCACCGTGCCAGTTGTTTGCATTTACCTGGTTATGACCATCCAATGGGACATGACCAGGACTTTGGAGTTCTGAGGAAAAGCTCCATGTGAAACTTCCTCTGTGCTATTGAGGAATGATAGCATCATGCCTGAGCTGGGAGTAAATTGTCTGGAGCATCAGTGGGTACTTCATTCCCAGCCTGTTACTTTTCTCACCTTACAGAAATCCTTTTTCACCATGAGGACAGTCAAGCATGAAAAATGTGTCCTGGGGAGATCGTGCCATCTTCAACCCTGAAGGTTTTGAAAATCTTGACTGAATAAAGCTCTGAGCAGCCCAGTCTGATCCCATAGCTGATGCTGCTTTGAGCAGGACTAGAAAACGGTGATCCTGCTTCTGGTTAGGACTCCAGGTTGTTTTTTTAAGATGTCATATACTTTCTGTTCATTACCAAAATGAACAAACAAAACAAACAAACAAACAAAAAAAACCAAAAACATTTTGTCTAGTTAGACCTTTGGATTCCTAGCATAACCACAGCTGGATTTGCAGAGGTAGATTTAGGTGACTTGCATGAACTGGCATAAAGCAGTCTTCTGATATGTCCCCTGGTAAACAAGAAAAACACAACTGCTGCTTGATTTTCACTTCATTATGAATGTTCTTTTTAAGTTTTAATTACTGCTTTTTCTTTCTCTTTAATTCACCAAACTTTCTTGATTGATTTTAAAAACATGTTAAAACTAATTTTCTCTTTTGCTTGTATGTCTTACTGATTCCAGTGCAGAGACAAGGAGATTGGTTCTTTTACAGATATGTTTCCTAACTTGCATTCCTTAGTGCTGAATGATTTTGTAATATGAGCAAGCAGCTGATTTCTTCTACCTACTGTGTCCTAGCAAAACATTGGGGCATTAGCACAGGGCACTAACAGAGTGTACAAAGCAGAACCAAATTAAAGTGTTTGTGCATGTGTTTGTGTGAGGTGACAGTCAAGCAGCTACCAAGGTGGCTCTGCAACATCTCCATTTTTTAGACCAATTTGAGCTCTTCTTGGTGTTGGTCATGTCTCAGCTAGCCTTTGGGAAAGACACTTTTATCTTAGATTGGCAGAAGGATTCTTTTCATCTGTGGTTTGGATTTTTAAGAGGATTTGCAGAAAGAGATCATGACCCAGAGGCTGGTTGTCACACACAGATCCCTACCTGCTGCATGCCACAAATAATGGAAGACACAGAATAAAACAAAAGCAAATGAGTCATCCCATCCCACATTTCTTCCTTTATGAATTCCATGGTTTTTTCCCTGTAGAATGAGGGAATGGATTTGAATCAAAGAAGATTAAAATCCATCCTGGAGGGCGAGGTTGACTATTTTAATGTGAAAAGCACTATTTTGATCTTCTTGAGAAGATTTTAGGGCAGGAGTGGAGGCAGCGGGCAAGTGTTCAAGACTGTTAAATGTATGGAGGTTGCCTTGGGAAAAAGTGAATGTTGGTCTGCAGCAAACTGATGTGCAGAAAAAATAAATACTCCCTCATGGTCCAAGAGTTCGGAACAAAGTTGTTTGTTCAAACAAAACATTACCAAGGTTACAGAACAATACTAAAACTTTTCAAAGGCAGGATGCTACAAAAGAACAACTTGCCAGACCTCACAGATCAGCTCTATAATTCAGAGGCAGGATCACAGAATTGTGAAAAATTAAACAGAGAATATTTGAGGTCCTAAAAACTAAAACTCAGGAGTACATGATTTGTAAACTGATATTACTAAAAAAAAAAAAGATTATTCAGGACAGTCCTTCAAAGCCTCTGGGGTCTGCTACATACAGGTCCCTCTGCCAGTCCAGCAGTGTTGAAGTTACCCAATTGTTTTCAAGTGGTCCTCAGAGACTTCCAGAAAGTGCCCCCTGGGCACTATCTACCACTGACGTGTGCTATTTTCTTTGACTTTTCCTTCACATCCCCAGATCCTTGCACTGTTGTTAGATGTTGGTTGACCTTCATGAGGTCTGTTCCGTATGATCAGGTTATGAAGTCAGCAGTAAATCCTAAGTACTATTTTTCTCAAGGTCAGCCAAAGTTAGCAGAGTGCACTTAACACTGTAAGTTAAGTACAAAAACCACAGTCTTTTTCCTTACCACTGAGGCCTTTCCAGTGAGCAAAGTGTGTTAGATTTAACCCCCAAATTTACCTCTCCATGTTACTGGAATTTGCCACTACAAAGCACCCTCTCCAGAACAGACAAAGCAGGGACACTTTGTTGGAGGTCTTGTTTATTCCAATTCACTGCTTTTAAGCATGAAATAAATTAAATTCACAGAAGAAAATACTTTCTGGCTCCGTTTTCCAGTACAGTTCTCTCCAGAGGACTGTAGAAGAGCAATGGCTCTCTGTGGCTTTTTCACCAGACATTGCTGCAGGCGTGATACTGTCAGAGCTGTTCTGACAGCTTTGTCATAGTGTGGTCAGGGGAGGAGATGCAGCTTGCTTTCCTTTATTTTTTAGTGGACCCTGGAGACCTGGCAGGAAGAAACCTTGTTTCTGTCATCAGGCTGAGTCAATATGACTTCAGGCACCCAGGGAACAGATGCAGGAGATAGAAAATTGCTACTTTGAGTTCCTTTTCTGTTTGTTCTCATTTTTATCCCTATGAGTTCCAAGTCAGGACGTGTCTCCTCAATCAGATGGCTTTGCTGGATTGTTTATTGAGTGATCAGAAAATTATGATCCTTACTCTCCTTCTCCCAGTGCACATACTGCCCAAGGAGAAGCTCTGTTTAAGCCAGTTCCTCAGATCCCAGTGCCCTCAGATTTTGGCTTAAGTGCCTTCCCTGGAAAGGATAAGGCTGTCAGTCCCTGGGCTTCCTTCATACCTCTGCTGAAGAGGAGTTAAAAGTTTTTTATTCCCTGAAGCCTGGTATTACCCTTCCATTCACCTCACAAATGCAGCTGTTAGAAGCCTCAAAGAATGCAGAGAATATTTTCTGCCCTGCTTTCTCTCTGCTCACAGCTTTTCCTTTTTCAGCACTGACTGTGCCAGCATCAGTGGGGTGGAGAGGCTGTCCGGAAAGCTGAGTGTTAACGCTGTTTCTGTCTGGGTCTTGGCAAAAACCAGGCTCCTTCCAGCACAGTGTGAGAGAAAGAGATTCCAAACTTGAGTCACTGAACATGCATGTGTCTGTGTGTAGAGACCACAGCTCCTCCATCCTCCCTGCACTTGAACTTCTTCCCTCAGGGGACCCAGTGTCTCAGTCCCACTCTCTGCAGACATCTCTCCTGCAGACATTCCAATTCAGAGTTTCTGATGTCACTTCACAAGTGAAGTTGTCTTAAGGACAGATAAACCTGACAGCTTTGTTTTCTGTCCCCAGGGTAATTTGAGATACAGTATGACCTAAAAGTTCCTGATGCTTGTGTGGAGAGAAATAATGAGGCAAAAAATACAACAGTTGATGGTGTTAACCTGCATACAGTTGATTGGCAATGGAAACCTGTGTTCTTGATTCAAATCAGATTATGAATGGAAAATTAGATTCTTTTATGAGAATGCGTAGCAAAAAGAAACACAAAGCAATCTTGTATCTTTTCAAAGACTCTCTAAAATCTCAGGAGGCCTTGAGGTTATACCTCCCTGCTGTCTTTTGCTTTACATTGGAGTCTGCAGGATTTTGTTCCTTGCACATGCTGCCTGCTCCATCAGCAACCAGCCAGGATCTTCCCACCATCATCTCTTCTTCATCTGTCTGTCCACCCAGTGGCACAATCTGACTGAAGAGAAGGCAAGTCATTTCTTATAAAGCCCCTAATAAGGTCCCTGACCCTTAAAAAGTCCTTTTTATATCTTGACCCTCTTCACTTCCCTTTTTCATCATTAAATTAAATCCACTTTCACTGTGCTTAGGTCTCTGTATATACTTTTGTATATACAGAGAGACTTTGTATATACGGAGACTTTGTATACTTTGTATATACAGAGACCTTAAAGCCTGTTGTATATCTTAATTATTGAAAGATAATTCAAACTGAAATTGTAATTAAAAGGAACTCTGCATCACTGAAATACCCACCATTCTAGGTATGCCTGTAGTCCTTATGCACAGTAGGAACTTTTTTCTTAATTTCCTCAGGCAAGCAACTGTGTCTTCTATGCACACTCCTTAGTCCCTTAGCTCTACTGCAATAAAGCCTTGCTTGCTGACACCCTCAGGCTGTTTCTCTACTCTTTTCTTCTACTCTCACAACTCTGTTGTTCCTTTCATCTTACCACAGCTCCAGTCAGGCAGCCAAATAGATAGCTGTACAACAATAAACCTTATGTTTGTATGCAGTTGGCAATTTTAGCTCTCAAATGTGCCAAGTGAAGCTGAACATGTGCTCACTGTGGCCCAACATATACCTGACCCAGGCATGCAAGGAGTACAAAAATTATGATAATTCTTGTATTGCTTTTGCATGTCTCCTTCCTTTTCTTTTAGAAATGCTTTAGAAAGTCCTTAGCTAATGGTCTTTTGATAAGCAAATCCAAGCTGGGATTTTTTTCCTTCCTTCAGTGCATACAGCTGGCCTTTCAAGAGGCAGGTAAAAATGTCCAGCATTTCTGCCTCAGTGGTTCATTTAGGAGAGAGGGTCAGATAGCAGGGACGTGGCAGCTGCAGCATTGCCAGCAGCCTCATTTAGTGCCATGGTGTTGAGAGCAGGCAGCTGGGAGGCAGAATCAGGAACCTCCCCTGCCAGCTGTTTGAAGGAGGTGGGCCCATTTGCCAATCAAAAGGCATGAGTCTTTGCAAGATCAGTAGTGTGTGGCATGACAGAAGGGGGCTCACATTCAGTCTTGCTAACACCTGCCTCCCCTTTGCCTAAATTCCCACTTACAGGCCCCCAAAAGCAATGTTAAACCTTGCACAAGCCAGCAGTGCTTTAGCACCCATCCTTTCTGCTTTGAGGCTGCCTGTGGTGAGCAGGGCTGGGGTAGCAGTGCCATAACCTCAGGCCTGAAGGGACATGCCAGCAGCTGGAAGCCTGTGGTAACAAACCTCTTCTGAGCACTACTGTCCCACCAAAAAAGGGCAAAAAAGCATGAAATACATCAGCATTAAAATACTAAACCATGACATAAACTTGTCATGTTGCAGATCTGTGTTAAAAATTGTCATCATCTTTCCCAGCACATTATTGCTTTCTTCAGCATGAGTCAGGCTTTCCTTGAGCCCCTTTGAGCTCTCCAAGCCACTTTGACTGAGGCTGCAGCTCAGCAGTGCACATGTCTGATTTCCAGCTGCAGGGCTCTGCAGTAGAGGTGGCATCTGTCATCCCCCACCCCTGCTCTGCTTCCTCTCCTGCAGCTCTTAAAGCTGCTACAGCCAGAATTTTGTCTTTCATCTTGTCTTTCAAGACTCTTTCTCAGGGATTTCAGCAGGGACATGAGTTTTCTCTGGCCAGTCCTGTTTCCCTCTGCCACTTAGAAGCATGGCTGTGTTTTGTCACCAATCCTTTTGAGTGGTGTAAGGAGAAAGCAGCTGCCAAACCCTCAGCCTTGCACCTGTAACATGAGGACATTAAGGAACATGAAACAGTTGATTGCCATCCCCTTTGCCATCCTCTGCTGTCTAACACCAACTGATACCAGCTTTGCCTAAGAAAGAAGACAGAGCATCCCTTGCGGATGGGAAAAGATGTAATAATTTATGATAGTTTGGGATAATCCCTGAGCCCAGTCCTGTTTTCTCTACCAAAGCAGGGGCCAGCCTGAAGAAGGAAGGTGGCAGCACCCTGCCCTCTCAGCCAAGGCACCCTACAGGGAGCAGGTTGCAGCATCTACTGAGCCCCATCCGTCACAGCATAGACCACAGAACAAAGCCAGAGATGAAGCCATGAGCTTTCTCTAAACTCTCTCTAAAGAAAGAGAAAGAGGAAAGGGTTCCGACTCCTCTCTGAAGTGAACCACCCACCCCAATCAAAATACCAAAATGACAGACCAGGCCCTTTGAAACTGTACTTGTAAGGTCTCCAGCTGCCCTAGATAAACCCTGCCTGCCTCCTTACATCTGCAAGACTTCAGAAGAGAGGGGAAGAGAGGAGCAGAAGCCTTTGAACCGCTCCAGGTGTAACAACCAGGCCACAATACTGAGCTGTCCCCAAGGGTCACCATGCCCCAGTGATCTGGCAGCAGGCCCAGGTGCCACCCAAGTCCCCCTCTGGGCAGCAGAGTAATTGGAAGTGACATGCCCTGCCAATATTCTGCTTACTATTGACTCTCTTTACCTTTTTCCAGGGAAGAAAACAGTCATGTTAACCAGCCTAGTTACCTGTCTCCATCTGCTTTTGCAGTTATTTCTGGAGCAGTAAAGAGATATGTCAGGGCATGAAAAACACAAGGGCTCTCCAACCCTGCTCCGAGACAATAGAGTCCACCATCCCTTTGAAACAGAATTCCCACCAACCTAATTAATGAAAGCTTAATCAGCAGATTGGTTAATCATAAACTTATTAAATAACTAATTGAGCTTTGAGGCCGTGTGTCAAATTTCCAGACTGTGGCAGTCCCTCGGAGGAGGGATCAGGTCAGTAATCCTGTTAGGAGAGCAGGCTGCTGTGTGGGACAGCTCCAGCTGAGCCAAGTACCCAGGACTGCAGTTCACTAATTGAATAGCAGGAAGAGGCACCCTGAGCTGTGCATATCCTGTTATCCTGTAGAGTTTCATAGTAAACAGACAATTCTTCCAGTGAAACAATGCCTGAAAGTCCCTTCTGGGGAGCAGAGTAATTGGAAGGTGACATGCCCTGCCAATACTCTGCTCACTATTGACTCTCTTTCTTTACCTTTTCCAGGGAAGAAAACAGTCATGTTAACCAGCCTAGTTACCTGTCTTCATCTGCTTTCATCTTACTAGACAGAAAATACAGAATTTTGTTTGAAGTACATAGGTTCATGGAAACCAAATACACAACATTTTTGCTGATAAATAAAGCCAGAAACATGGCTTGTACTGTCAGCTGCAGTTCAGTCCTGGTAAAAGAAAAGACTAAGAGTCCTTTCCAAGCACAATGCTGGAATCAGCAGGCTGTGAGTCCCTTCTAAGCTCCTGTGCTACTTGTGGCATTGTCACTTAGGGCTTTATTTGTTTTGCCTACTGATGGAATTCAATAAGTCATTCCAAGCAGGGCTATCTGCCAGTCAGTGAAAGCTTTCACAGTGACAACATATTAAAATATTTTAATTATTTTTTATTATTATTTTAAATCTGTGGTTTATGTAGGCAGTATAACACATGTGCTCTCCCATAGACCAATCTTTGGCATGAAAGGGTGGACATTTGACTAAGTATCTATGCAGTTCAAGCCTACTGATGTCAGACTATATTAAAAGTGTTTTTTAATACAAACAGACACTGTGTGATGACATCCTGTGTAACCAAATGCTGTGAATATTCAGCTAAGCAAGTTTATACTACTACTCTTCTGAATACACATCACATTTAGTACATGCACCAGTAACCTTAATGCTTCTTCACAGAACATCAGAACTCATAATAAATGTGATGTAGGCACTAATATTACGTCTGTGAGTCTTGAGTCTGTAGATTGTGCCTATAGCATAAGTGATGTTTTAAATGAATTGAATTATTTAAATGAAGAGTGCTAAATTGTTCTTAAAAGTGTCCCTTTTTTGGTTTTTTTTCCCCCTTTGTTTTTGTCTGTCATGCCATTTAGCAAGGTCAAGCAAATGGCTTTGACTTAAACGTGTTCAGTTGAGTAAAAATAATGAGGGGGTATTTGTAGAAGTTCTCCCCAGGTGAAGTAAATTAATTCTCTTTGTCCCTTTGAAATACCTTAAAAGAGAGCATAGCTCAGTTTTATGGATTAGGTCTTTTAGAGATCAGTTTGTAAACAGAAAATTTTTAGCTGTGCTTGTCAGGATGCAAATGCTTCCCCAGATGTCTAACTTTGTTCTTCTGGCTGGCAGGTAAAATATTCTTTGAAAAGTAAATGAAAATACCATATAAGTCCCTCTCTGAAGGTAAATGTGGAAAATGGGGAAAAAAAATACATTTAAATATCACCAGTGCTGTTCATATATTCCAGTTTTGACAGTGATAAATGAAATCCTTCTATCCAATATTTTGCAGCCATTAGGAATAAAAATCTCAATCCTTTAAAATTAAGTGAAAAGGCACATGCTGAATGAGAACAAAATAAATGCCCTTGTGAGGTAGGAGCTGCGACAATAGATGCCTTAGAAATCAGTACAGAAAGGTGTTGAAAGATGAAGAGATATTAATTGCTGCCTGCTGCTACGCACTCGCAACCTGTCTGCATAAAATGGCTGCAGAGACAGCTCGAGCAGAGGGCTGGGAGCAGGAATCCTGGTTCTCTGCTCCCCTGCTGCCACAGATCCTCTACATGGCTTTAAGCTAAAACAGTTATGTCGTTTCTACCAGCAGTAAAACACAATTTACTATTTTACAAAGATTATTCACTATTGTGTTAAGCCATGAAGAGGTAAAATGCTCTGTGTGTTCAAAATAGTGTTGGTTTGTTTTGTTTTGTTTTTACAAAGTGTACAGCCATGAGGTTTTCCTTGCAGGAAATTACGTGCTCTCTTCTGGGGCTAAGCCAAATAGTGGGTAGAAGGAGAGAAGCCATTCCTTCCCATAATCAGAGTCAGATACATGAGCTGTGGGGCTGGGATAGCATGGCTAGGGAATGAGGACATGCTGCTGGGAACATAAAGCTACTTTTGGAGATGTGTGGTTTACATAGATGATAGCTTTGGCTGGGACTGGAGCACTCCTTTATATGTTCTCCTCTGTGCTAAAGAATAGTGTGATGTTTTGGTGCATGTTTTCTGAAGGGAAGCACAAAATAACATCACCCAGGCCCTCGGAAACCTCTCAGTAACTTGCACAGGGAGCATTCTCCTGAGCATTACCTCAGAATGAGCTCTGCCCTGCTGTGCATGAAGTGCACTGGCTGCTGCTGATAGTAGCTCCCATGCAGGAAGTTAAGGGCTGCATCCTTCAACAGCAGATACAGACATTAGCTTTGTAGTCCCTAGGTCCTTTACCAGTTCTAGATCAGGCCTTCTTGGGAGCTGAAGGGAGCTTAGAACCACTCCCACCCCACTGCTGTTTGTACCAGTTCTCAGCCATGCCAAAGGCACAGAGCAGCAGCCAGATAAACAGAACATATGGAAATGCTGCTATTTGATCTTTAAAACCTGGTCCTAGAGGGACCTTGGAAAACAGGTTGATACACTGGTTCTTTCTAACCAGCTGAAGTTAGAAACTAGAAAATAGTTCACTATTTTCCCCAAGTTTGTCTGGGTCTGAAAAATAATATGATTCAGCTAAGAATACCATGTCTGACCCAGGTTGGAAGTTGGGTGACATAGCTGTCTGACCCTTGCTATCTGAACAGACTTTTCTGAAACCAGTGAAACAATATGCTTATTCAGATGCCCTGTCCTGAGTAATCACTGCTGATGCCTGGCCTGTATCAGCTTGAAACTTCAGTCCCCATGTTCACCATAGGGGGCTGGCCACAGATAGGTCCTTTTTGTTTCTGCTACACCTGTTTAGTAAAAATCACTTTTCTTTTGCCTTTTTTTTTCGGTGCAGGTAGGCACAGCCATCAGCTGCACTAACGCTGATGGTTATGGCCACATGGTCATACTTACACACCAGGGAGCACTGGGATCAGCATGGTCTTAGCACACAACTTCCTTACACCTTCCTTTCCGTGCAGCCTGCAGGCAAAGCCCAAATTTATGTATGTACCCTGAAATCCTCTCCATGCAGTGACACAGTCCTCACTGACAAATACTGTCTGTCAGAGGTGAAAGATAGAGAAGATTTCTGTGTAACCTAGATTCATGCTAATGTCCCTCAGCTAAGCGATGCAAGCGAACTGAAATCAAGACTTGGGCTTGAAGAAGCTGTAGACAGCATTTCATTCTTTCTCCTTTAATTTGCTCATGAATCTGTTCATCATTCAGCAGAATTTGAGCAGACGTATTAATTTCATTGAGTGTGATTTAAATTCTCAGCTTACTTGAGAAATTAGAATTCATCAGGGAATCAGAGTCCGCAGCCTCAGAAACAATTTAGCTGACTGTGGGGGACAGAGAAAGAAATACATCGCAAAATCCCATCTCATCAACCTTGAAAATGAAAAAATACAGTTCTGTCACACTGGATTAATTTCTCTTTGTCTTGCCACTTCAGCAAATCCCATGGGTCCACACTGCACTGTCCCCATAGCTCCATCTTCTCCTAGTCAGGCAGGTTCACAAGCAGTTGAGTTACTGACGTCCAGCCAGCAGCTCTCAGCAAAGAGACTGGAGCAGTCAGCATCTGCTTGTTCCACCCCGCAGTGCAAAAGAGGCAAATCAGACTCATCTGCCATAAAAGAGTGTTTGTGCCAGTCAGGCTGCCTCAGCTGAGGGGGCTGCAGGTAATCAAGCACAGTGACAGTGTGACAATGGCATCCTAAACCACTCTCCACCCACCATGTCTGATCATAGCCAGACTCACCCACTATCTTGGGACAAATGGAAAATGCAGATTTGGGGTGTCTGATTCTTCAAATATCTCTTCAGCATAGTACAGCGTGATGTTCACCAGATTCCTGCATTGTCTGCTTTGCCTCATGTCACAAAAGGAGCAGTTCTGCAGGAGACTCAAGCATATGACTACTTTTGGCATTTCTCGTTTGGGGAAGACAGTAGGCAAAACCAACACCACCCCTACATAGCAACATGCTCCAAACAAACTGTTCAGCATTTAATTTATTAAAAAATCTTGGAAGTATTATTAAAACTGATTATGATTTTGTTTAAATGCTGAAACCAGAGAAATAATTTTAAGGATTCCTTCAAGTCTGATTTTTAGTTTAGACACATTCATGTTAAGTTCATTCTGCTTCCCATGCTCCATTACTATTTTCTCTCATCATAAACCAGCTAGACACACCCTGCCAGTTGAACAGGTAACCATTTTAGATTGCACTAAATCATCTCAAGCAGTGCTTGAAATCATTCATTAGGGAAGTAGGTGTTCCCATGATAAGGGGAGAATTCAGCCCCCTCTTGACTCTCCCTAAAGAGGCTCTCTGTGTGGATGTGTGTCACTTGTGAGCATGCAGTTGTCTGTCCATCCACCCTCTGACATATCCTGGATCAGGTGAGTGAATACTGGGACAGGGACAGTTTGCTGAGTGTTTGGCATGCTGGGGCACCTTCTTATTAATTTTGCAGGCAACTATAATAGGAGACCACTGCCAGGCAGGACACAAGGCTGGGCCACTCGTGATGCTGATTGTGTCTGAAGCATGCATTTCCTTTGCTACTTTTTACTTAGGTGTTATCCCTGCCTCACTGAATGCTCCATAGTCTGCTTGGCTGTTGTCTTGTCACCAGCAGAGCTTACTTTGAAGCAGCACTTGGAGCAGATGGTGAATGACACAGATGGAGTCAACGAGCAGCACAGGCTAGTGTGGGGCTAGCAGGAAAGCAATGGTTTATTCTTTAAGCAGATGCATATTCTCTTAAATGATTTTTATGTCATAAGGGACAGAGTGTCTCAAAGATGAAGTGACAAGGTGAACAACAAAGGAGGAGCAAGATGTGATGTGGTTGGCAGATTCAGACAAAAGGCTGTTCCTCATGCTGTTCAGAGCAGTATAGGGGTGTCAGAAGGATCCTGGACCCCCTCCTCACATACACACACACACACACACTCACGTGCTCCACGTGTTCTTCTGACACAACATCCAGGATTAGCTGAAGTGGAACCAGTGCAGCCAAATTCCCCCGTGAGTCAGACTGACAGCACAGCTGTCTGTATTCTCCAAGTTCTCCACTGAAACAGAAAACTGCTGCTTTGCTTCACTCAAGCATGGAGATGAGTAGATTATCTGTGGTTGGGTGACGCTGGCTGGACAGCAGGAGCCAATCAAAGCTTTTCTATTACACATCTGGACAAAGGAGTGAAAACACAGAAACAACATGGTTTTTCCACAGGGTCACAGCCTCTTTCAGGCACCCACCTGGTCCCTTATGGACCTCCATGGGCTGCAGGGGTACCTCACCATGGGCTGCAGGGGAATCTGTTCTGGTACCTGGAGCAGCTCCTCTTCCTGCTTCTGTACTGACCTGGGTATCTGCAGGGTTATTTCTGACACACCCTCACTCTTCTGTCTGGCTGCAGTTTGCAGGATTTTCCCCCCTTTCCTAATTGTGTTATCCCAGACTCTCTACCACTGTTGCTAATGAGCCCAGCCATGCCCAGCAGCAGGTCTGTCTAGGAGCCTGGTAGCATTGGCTCTGTTAGACACAGGGAAACATCTAGAAGCTTCTCACAGAACTAGGTCACCTGTGCAACTCTCCATTACCAAAAATTTGCACATCAACTAAATGCATCACCCAACACAGTGATCCTGCTAATCATCAGACAGGATCTTCAGACTCCTAATTGAACATGTTTTGTAATGTCAAAGGCAAACACAAACTGCTTCATGCCTTCCCAACCTTCTCTGCTCTATCCTGCTTCTTGAAGGAACCTTCTGTCTGGAAAATTAGTGAAATGCCAGAAGGTTTCAGCCCTGCTGATGATTGCCCCTGAGCCATCACACCTGCACTCACAGTGTATTCAGCCCCCTGTAACCATTTCATCAGCATCATAAAGCATTGGCAGCTTGTCTCAGTGCTGTGTCTTTGTGGTCAGCACTGGAGCTTCTGATGGAGATGAGTGGAAATCAGGTTCTATTTCGTGTTGTAGTTATTTGCCTTCATAGTCTTGCTTTATCTCTCTCTGAACAGCAAAATTCATGTGGCCTGCAAAATATCAGCCTTTTATTCTGGAGACAGAGGTTAACAATGCATTTCCAAGTTCCATACTGAGAAATTACTCTGATTTAAGGTTTTGATTTCAATCCTAAACCAGTCTCTCAAGTTGCTCAAGCCAGAGTGAGTTATTAATCCAATCCTTTTCCTGCCAAGTTCCAAGTGCATTTATTCACCTCTGCTGTCAGCAGGAGCAAGCTGGGTATGGTTTGCAAGTGTATGTATTCTTGTCTCCATGTTCCCCATCATAATAACCTCTATCCCTGCTGTTTATTTCTCCCTCAAGAAAGAGAGCCTTGGATGTGTGTCCCCCTGCTCTGACTTGTGAGGAAGGGAAAGTGTTGGCTCACCTTGAACTTGCACACTATAGAAGCATGCTGTTTTTCCACAAGTGAGAAAAGCTGCTCTTCTCTCCGAGTGGAAATAAAATCTGCAGAAAAAAACACAACCCAACAACAGAATTCACATTGCAGGAGACGTCGAAGCAAAACAAATTCACTATTCAGATTCTTCAGCAAGCAGTCTGTTACACCTGTTATTCAGGCATGCCACAAAAGTAGTTTCCAGCATTTTCTCACACACTGGAGAATTTTTTTAGCTGTTCTCATTCCTGCCTTACTGGCCCCATGCTCAGCTTTTCCTACAAGCCTTGCCTGCTGTTGCACAATGAGGCTGGGGCAGTTAGCTCAACTTTTGTGACTAGCTGGTAACTCAACACTGTCGCAGACATCCTTTTATGAAAATCTTTTTCTTGGGATTTTTTCTTCCTGAGAAGCTGGGAGGCCTCAGGGACAGAATGTAAACAATGATTATCTGCTGCTGTGGAATGCAACAGGCGGGTCTGTGACTGGTCTCATGTGGATGTTTGGAGTTGACGGCCAATCACAGCCCAGCTGGCTTGGACACAGTGTCCAAGCCACAAACCTTTGTTATCATTCTTGCTTTTCTATTATTAGCCTAGCCTTCTGATGAGAACTTTTTCTTCTATTCTTTTAGTATAGTTTTAATGTAGTATATATAATAAAATATTAAATCAAGCCTTCTGAAACATGGAGTCAAATCCTCATCTGTTCCCTCATCTGAAAACCCCTGTGAACACTGTCACACAACACAACACAACTGATCTTCCACAAGAAACAAGGAAGGACTTTCAATCAGAAAATTTAATATCAGTTTATATACATGCCTGGGTTCCCATCCCTGCTAGAAGCAGAGTCTTATTAGTACAGCATGGTATTGGGGTCCATGCAGCAACTAGCTGCAGACAGGCAAAAGATCTGTGCCTGTTGTCTGCCTCAGCTGGGTTTCATCCAGAAGCTCCAAGACCTTATGGGTCTTGGAGACCCAGATTTTAGTGTGTTCCTGTCAAAATGCTGCTGTGATTGAAGATAGATTAGTTTTAGTCCCTGGTGACCTTGGAGAAAGTGGGACATGGTTCATCTGGCCTTTGCAGCATCCCTTCATAAGAGGTGGCGAGCTCATGTCCTTTGCTGTTAATTCTGCTGTGCCTTTTGCCACTACCAGATCTGGGTTTCTTCTTATGGTGGCCAGCTAGGCTGCTGCTCTAATTTTGCTTTTCCCATTCCTATCTCCTGTGCAGAGAAGCAGAGGGAGCTGGCTCGGAAGGGGTCCCTGAAGAATGGCAACATGGGAAGCCCAGTTAATCAGCAGCCCAAGAAGAACAATGTGATGGCACGAACAAGGTAAAGGACTGGAAGAGTACTCACAGTTGTGCTCTGAGCTGCAGTCCCTAATGGTCCTGGGGTGGTCAGGGACAGTGTTCATTGCATTTGCCTGCTGCCAGCCACACTGCAAGAGCAGTGATGGCCCTTCCTGGAGCTGGCAGGCCCAAATGCTCTGGGCTGTATTGCATCCCAGCCCCTGGGAAGATGCAAGGACACTTGAGCCCAGGACCAGGGGTAGTGCAGCCTGTAGAAGGCAGAGGCAGCCCAGCCAGGTTAAAATCAAGGGATTGATAGAGCCATCCTGCAGGATCTGAGTAATTTAGTACTGAGTTAGTACTGAGACCTAATCCTGTCAGTGGGAGTGGAGCTGTGCTTCTTCATGAAACACGGACTAGTTTAGTGCTTAATTCTGCCTTGGTTGCCTTTGTCACTGTAAGTTCCATTGCTCCTTTTTGATGGTGACCTGTTCTGCTACTGACAGATAATGAAGGCTTGTAAATAATCAGTCTCTGTGTGATTTTCTATACACCTTCTCCACCCTTGGAACAGCACAGTCACACTTTGCTGGAGGTGCTTTGGAAGAGCTCTGTCAGAGAGCATTAGGCAGTACTACAATGTGCTGTAAACAAAGACATTTATACTTATGAGCTAAATATTTTCTTTTAGAGTATTTTTATTTTTTGTCCGTGCAGACTTCAGTACACCAATGTATTACTTACCTATGTTCAGAAGGGAGGAAACCCCATGAGCCCACAGGATTGCATGCTTTGCATGCTGCTAGAAAGGTGGCAGGTTTTAGTGGAGGACCTCACTTAAAATGATGGAGGAATCTGGGGAATGCTGGATGTTTACTGGTGAATGGGAAAGTTACCTGGATTACCATATATTAAGTAGAATAGGATCTGCAGGTCAGAGCCTCTCTATATGAAATGCATCTGAAAGATGAGATTTCTTGTTCACACTAATTCCCCAGACCCAAAATATTAGTCATAAATCCTGACAGGACCTTGCCAACTTTTAGTTGTAAGCCCCTGAAATACATATGGGGAATATGCTGCATTGCTTCCTCTCTGTGTTCAGGTGTTGAAGCCATATAAAAGAGCCAGATCCTTCATGGCAGCAAAAAATTCAGGAACTGTGCTCAGCTGGGTTTTCCATGCCCACTGGTCCTCCTTATCTTCCAAATACATTCTGGAAAAACTTGTTTTCTTTTGGCAGTAGGCTGCAAGCTAGCATTCTGAGAGGAATGGTAGCAGATTTGCTGCTTGAGAGGTTTAGAAACACTGAAATTAGTGGAGGAAGATAATAAAGGAGAGAAGGTGGGATAAATAGAAGTATCTACCTGTAACAAGAGCAAATTTTCCATGGAGAGATTGTTGTTTCCAAGCTGCCAATGGAAGGAGAGGAGCAGTGACACCTATTGACAAAAGATTTCACACTGCCAGCTCAGTTTTATTTCACTTAGGGACATCTGGGCACCTCTGCATGCTTCAGTCTGTCTTGCCACTGACAGGGCAACACCAGCAAGGCAGAAATGCCACAAGCCTGTTCAAGCAGGTTTTCACAGGGTAACAATATAATGGGATATATTCCAGGAGGACACACTGCAAAATTTCCAGATTATTTTTTAAGTCTGAACTGTCGGCTTCCTCAGGTCTCTGCAGGAGAATTAAGCTAAAACCATTTCCCCCTTTTTGACAGTTCTGCTCTTCTCATCAAATGTTTTCCTTTGTGCTTTGCCTCTCCTACTCTCTACTCCACCTCCTCCTTTCTTCCCCAAAGCCTCTGTTATTTTGTATTATCCCTGTGGATTTCTGACATCCAGCCTCTAGTACAAGGTTGCCTTCACCATTCAGTCCTCTTCTGGGACAAGGGTGCAGCCAGCCTTACAGATGAGAGTAATTGGATCCATAACACTCTCAGTCTCCCTAAAATCAAATTAAATGTGAAACGAGGTCGGGGTGATGCTCTTCCTATGAGTGTAGACAGAGCCCACAACACCATCCACACCACTTGAACACAGCTGGGTGCTACAGTCTACTCAGGGCAACCTAAACTTGGACATTATGGTCCAACCTGTGTGGCTTCAAGTGAGCAAAAACACAAAGACAAAGAAGCTTATACCAGGGCAGCTGCAGACAAAAGCAGCTACCACCACTACCTGACTTTATTCCAAGGACAGTGGGAAGTGAAGATAAGGACAATCAGGATGTGAGGGAAATACTTAAATCAGGGGCAGAGACACTATAACAATTTTTGTCTGGGCAGTTAAATTAAAGTTTTTTATTATTAAGAAAAAAGACACTTCTCAAGAAGAAGATGTAGTGGGGGTTTTTTCATCAAGTAAATATCACCACAGTGTTCTCCTCCTAGATCGCCTGAGAGTGCTTCGTTCACTGATGATTTAATAACAACTGTCAGTGAGTATATATGGAGCAGGGACTGGAAAACTGGAGAGTGAAAGTGGGAGTCAGTACTTCTGATATCTGTATGGGCAAACTTGTGCTGCCAAATCTCAGCTTCAGTTCCAGACATCTTTGTTTCTTGACTTCCTGTCTTCATACCTCAGGAGCAGAAGGACAGTCCTGCTTCTGTGAGAAGGGCTACTGAATTTTGCAAGTGGATCCCATTTTCTCCAGTCCCCCTGGTGCAGCAGTTTGGAAATTCTGTGTCAGGTTTTAAGTTAATTTATTTAATTTATGTGTCAGTGAACACAGTAAGAAAATATAACTAATTGTGAACCTATATATCTGCTTTGTTATAGGATTTGATATATTACTTACTCTTACTCTTCCTGAGCCTGAGCACTGACTGTGCTTGCCAGGACTTCTTATTTCTAAAATTGTTAATGGCTTGCTGCAATTATCTGTGCAGAAGCAGAAAAACATTTCAGGTAGTTAGAGAGTAGCTGGAGCATGGATGAGATGGATTATCATATTTAGATTTATATTTCTTAAACTCTTAGTGGAGCATCATTGTGTATCATGTTGTTAATGACCACTTTGGAGAAAACCTGACTTAACTTATCAAAAAAGATTTTTGTCACTCCTATGGTTCTTACTTGCTGAACAAAGAATTCTACTCCATTTGCTGGGTTTAGTTAATCTTCTTTTAATTGTGAACCAAATTATTTTTGCATTTTTTTGGATGAAAGGACTCCATTGTGAACAAGATATCATTGTATTAACACATTTTCCTTATCCTAGAAGTTCTGAAGCCTGCACTCCATTTCACAAACTCTCCCAGACAGTTAAAGGTGCAGAGTCATCCTCAGCCTTTGTAAAATTTCTGATTAACTGAAAGTCATTGCAAAAAAATGGAATTTCAAAAGTGCTGGTCTGACTGGTTTCTTATGCTGGGCACACCAGCTTGGGTTTCTAATATTACTAAATCTAGTACTGAGACCTCAGAGGTGTTGTGTTGCCAGAGGCCTGGATAGGGATTCAGAAAGAGGCACCACATAATATCCCTGATGTCCAACAGCAGAATATTGGGATCACTCTAGCCTCTGGCTTCCCCTAGCCTCCTTCTCCTATGTACTTACTGCTGGTGTCAGGTACCCTTGCCAGGAAAAAAACAAGCAACAAAAAAATGAGCAATCTGATATGACAGGCAGTGCTAGCCAAACAGGTTTACCAGAATGAAGTACAGAATGTCCCAATGGTTTTTTTTTTTCCTTCCAGGAAAGGGTATGTTCCTAGGGCATGCCCAGTGTTAATCCCTGTGAAACCACTGTAGGCTACCCAGAGACTCATCTTGCTCCCTCTGAATTGCACCCATTTAAACATCTTCACCAATAAGTGGGGGCTTGCAAAGAAGTGGAATGGGGAAAGCTAACTATCATACAGCTTTACCCTAGGCAGTGTGTGGTTCTGAGGTTTACTGTGTGGTTAATGGACAACATTTAATTATTTCAGGCTCGTCGTTCCCAACAAGGGCTACTCGTCGCTAGACCAGAGTCCAGATGAAAAGCCCCTGGTAGCCCTGGATACAGACAGGTATGCAAGAGGTTAAAAACATGATATACATGACAGCTTAAGTGGGTTTTCATGCCAGAGGGCAGCACTCACATTCTTCCCTCCACTGTTCCCTCTGACCTGTGCCATGGTGGGTCTCTGTGTAAGAACAAGGGAGAAGAGCTGTGAGAAAAGAGCACTGTGATGGAGAGATCTGAGGGTCACAGATGAAAGCTGCTCTACAGGCTCCCTTGATGTAACTTCTCTGTGCCTCAAGAACAGTTTCATGGCACAAGAAAGATAGAACTAAGTGGGGAATACAGGTCTCATCTAACTAATTCCTTCTTCACTGTACTTGTACTTCCCTGCAGTGATGATGACTTCGATATGTCCAGATATTCCTCCTCGGGATACTCATCAGCTGAGGTGAGTTATACTCTCTCCTGCCATCCTTGCCATGAATACAAGTAATAGAGCAGCCAGAAATAGCTTATAGAGTCCTTGCACAGGCAGAAATGGCCACACAACAAATTTAGTAGTGGTATAGACTCCGTGAGTCTGGAAGGGGCCATGGCAGAAACTGTGTCACGTTGCTTTCTTCCCTGGTGATGACACAGAGATCTGCCCATCAACAGTTTTCACAGCTACCTTTGGTTTCACTCAAACTTTCCTTCATTCTGCCTAGTCCTGCAGTGACCCATGAGGTGCAAAAGCATCATCTTGACTGCCATGGCAGCTCAGCAACTGTATGCATGCCAAGGACACAAATACAGGATCTGAGGGTGTGCTGTGATTTCCAGTTACTGGAGTGGTCAGGGTCACCCAGGGTGTGTTTACTTGGAGCAAGCAGAAATTCCAGGGAGGACTTGCAGATATGAACTCTTGCCCTTTCAAAGAGAAAAGGCAGGAAGTTCAGGCTTGTTAGTCCCTCTGCATTGTTTCTGAGTAAATTCTTGTACTCTCTCATGAATATGTTGCTCAGCCTCTTGTAAGAAGCCTCTGGCTACTGCTTCTGCAGGATTTTGTATCCAAGGGCTGAGCAGCCATTCTGCCCACAAACTGCTCAGAACTCTTGCCCCTTGTATCTCTTCCTTGGATAAAATAGCTCTGAAACCCTGGGAAACAGCCAAGAGCAGTGACCATGTCAGATGATCTGAGCTGTTTCTGTGCCCTAAGTGTTGTTTATATAGATCCAGTTAGACAGCACTTGAACCTGAGATCACAGAGCCAAAATTTACCGTCTTTTCACTGCTATAGTGTGCCCCAGACTGAGAGGGGGGACTGCCCATCTGCTAGTAAATAATATTATTGTATTACTTTAACTGAGGGCTTGTCCTTAGGGAAAAATTATTCCATTGCAAAATAGCGTATCTCACTCTAGATATTCCTACTCTGGAGAAGCTAGTACCCTCCCCTCACTGAGGTCAAATCTAGGACTGGAGGGCAGTTGTTAATGATGGGGAAATACATTCCCAAATAAGGGAATGATGGATGAATCCTTCATCTTCTGACCACCAGAAGTAAGAACTCCCAAGTGTTTGACTGTTTGTCTCTTTGTCTGTAGCAGATCAACCAAGACTTGAACATCCAGCTGCTAAAGGATGGGTACCGGTTAGATGAGATCCCGGATGACGAGGACCTCGACCTAATCCCCCCTAAATCTGTCAACCCCACCTGCATGTGTTGCCAAGCCACCTCCTCCACTGCCTGTCACATCCAGTAGTGAGGCCGGCAGGCTGTGATCAGTGCTTTCCACTATAACTGTAAAACTTAACAGCCATTGCTTCCTCCTATGGTAGGACGTGCACCTCTTTGTGTTCATGGAGCCAGGAGAAACCAAAAAATTCATTTTATGATTGGTTGATAACTTATTTTAAACTATGGTAAAACAAAAGAGAAGTTGCTCAATGTGCCAGGCAGTGCCTGGCAGAGCTGACTGGTCTGGAGAGCGAATGCAGAGGGGTCCAGAGATACCTCCTTGGTTTGTTTAGGCACTGGGGATATTTTGTAAAGTGTCTTTTTCCAGAATGGGAAAGGTCAGATGGGACTTCAGGTAATCCTGCCCACTGAAACCAATCCATTTGAAAGATTAGGGCAAGTTGGAGGTATCAAAGTGTTTTACCAATGAGAGGAAGTCAGTTCTTAATTCATTCACTAAACCTGTTTCATTTGCATAACCAAAACAATATTATAACTGGGGCACAGGAATGGGGACGGACCAGGGCATCCTTTCTTATGGCAAGGCTAGCCAGGACTAGCATGACACAATTCATTCACTTGCAAAAGGGACAAGTAGCTGACATCTCACTGTGAGTCAGTACTAGCTAGAGCTGTTGTGTCACATAGCCAATGCAATCTACCCTTAGCGCCACATTAAATTACCACCAAACACATCAGGTTCGATCTGCAATCCACTCATGCACTTCAAGGACTTGCTCATTGCCCAGGAATACCAACCATACTTGTGACTTCAGTTCTGTCACGTATTCTGACTTCAGCCTGTATTTAATCCCTGTGCAAACCATCTCTTTCCAAAAATCTTAAACTTTGTTCAGCTGAGAAGAAATGAATCCTGCATGAGTCAGGACTAGAGACATACTGAACAACAGTGCTGGAAAAGCTAGTTGAAGACAGCACATTTTAAGAGTGCTTGACTCTTGATATTCTCTTGACACTGTGTCTCTGGGTGCTTGTGGGAGAAACTCATTAATGCTGAAGTCATCAGTGTGGTAGGGTCAGACTTGAGAGGAATTTTCAGCAACAGCAGAGTTATGAACAGCTTCAGCTGAAAGATGCCCATGAGAGGAAACTACTGTTCACCTCCTATCTGCCCAGTTTGAGCTAGACATGGTCCCAGGTCAGGAGCAGATGGTGCTGCAAAAGTTAGGAAACCTGTTACATTAGGTTGTTGGTCTGAGCTCCCAGCTCACCAGCAGATTGTTTTGTTGGTTTTTTTTTTGAACGCAGAATCACTTCTGGAATTAGGAAACATGTCCTCTCACCGACTGCAGCATATGCAAGGGATGGGCTGGCATTTTTCTTGATGTTGAAATCTTTTGCCACAGGCACAATTCTTGTGTTTTCCTGGCCTTTCAGGAGGAAGGACCACCTGCTTGGGGTCATCACCCGCTTTGTAGCCTAGGAAAGGAAAAAATGAGGGCAGTTCTGAGCTTCCTGTGAGAATTCCTGAGTCACAAAGCAGAGCCTGAGCTGCACCACAACAGACGGATACCCTATCTGAAATCTATGTGAAGTGAGCAGAGTCTTTAAGAAGTCTTAATTAGCAGGAGATTTCTTTAACATCCTGGAGATTTACTCTGTGCAGGGCAAAACTTGATACCAGCCACAGTGTGAGTGATAGAGCAGGCACACAAGATTCCCAGGCTTATTTACTTGATGGTGTTGACAACTTTTAAAGCTGTGCTTGTCCCCTCTGCCTAAAAAACATGCTGCCACTCTGGTTCTAGGCCATAGAAAGAGAACTTGAATGGTGCTGTTTACTGAGCATCCCTGCCTCTTCATACAGAAGTGATGGTTAACTTGCCAACTCTTGTGGGGATGGTGTTCCTCAAGTGAATTCATCTCCTTTTCTCACTACCTGGTAGTGCTGAGGGGGAGTATTTCCAAAATACAACTCAGGTATGAGGTTGTCCAGAGGTGAGGGAAGTAGAGAGTACAGAAATGATTAAAGGGAAAAACATTCCTTAAGGAGTCTTTTTTAATGGGGAATGTAGTCAAAACCTAATAGAAATACCATGGTCAAACCAAATCCTATAGGACATGACCAGCGCTCTTTAAAACTTCACTCTTCTGGAGAGGGACTTTGCAGTTCAGCACTGGTATCATGGAACGTCTTCATCACATTCATCCTCCTGGGTCAGTCTCTGTGCCTTCCAGCCAGGCTGCACACCTCAGCCTTTCCCACGGCCCTTGCTTGGGAGCTCGGAGCATTTCAGAGTTTCTGCTAGAGCAACAAGCCATCTCTTCACCTGGGCCAGCCACTGAGGGCTGAACACCCCACAGGTCTCCATCATGCTGCCATCATAGAATCATGCCATCATCTAGGTTCAAAAACACCCTTAAGATCACTGAGTCCAGCTATAGCCAAGCACTGTCCTGTTCAGTCTAGGATAGAATGAGGCTTGCTGTTACTCTTATCTCTCAGGGTTAACACCTCTCCTCTGAGGGACAGACTTAGTGGCCTTGGCAGTGCTGGATTAACAGTTGGATTCTATGATCTTAAAGGTTTTTTCCAACCTGAGGGGTTCTGTGACACCCACTGTCCCATGGCACCATTACCAAGTCCTTTTATTGCCCCTGTTGCTAGTTTTTGCCTGCCATGTGCCCTGAGACATTCCCCAACCCTGCAACTGCCTTCAGCACTTTGCATTTTGTGATGTGCATCTGCTTCTAGCACAGCCCTTTAGGGAGGGAGGGAGATTAATTCAGATGTTCTTCCACTTGGTGCTTCCTCCAAATACAAACCGAAGCACAACTCAAGCATTTTTGCCTGTGCACAGAAGGAGTTGGTGGCAGAAATAGTTGGTTTGGCATGACAGTACTGGACCATAAAATGGCAATTTTTTGGCTTCTCCTCTCTATGCTTTGTGTTCATATATTTTATTAGGGGAATAATGTAGAAAGGGTGGGGAAAAGTAGTTACCTGTGTAGGGTCATTACCAGAAAGGCTGAGTGGCTTAAGGCAATGCACATGTGGCTGTCATAGAAAACTGAACACTAACCCTTCTGAACTGCAGCCCCTTCAGCAGATTATGACCATGCAGCATGTTTGTTGGCTCATTGTGGAATATTGAGGACTGCCCATTGGTATGTATCAACGACAGATGAGGCGGGTTCCCCCTGTCTGGTCTCATGTTCAGACCTTTGCTTTAGCCAGCAGGTTTTCTGTATTCCCTCAGAGTCAGAGAATGGGTAAGGCTGGAAGGGGCCACAGTGGGGTCATCTGATCCAGCCTCTCTGCTCAAGCAAACCTTGTTGGAGTTTATGCTGAGGTGATTTCCTGGGAAGGTGTGAAGATAGATGGTTATCCTGTCACTGCTCTCCTTAGACCAGTCTCTGCCACCAGGGCCAGAAAAGCAGAAGGCAAGAGCACAGACTCTGACTCTGTCACAACATTTCTACAAATCTGCAGAGCTGCTGGGTGCTCTCTAAATGCAGATGGCATGCAAGAAAAAAAATTGTTCCTTCCTCCAGTCTTTGCACCAAACAAGATGGCCCTCTCAGGCCACATTTTCAATCCAAAGTTGTACAGAAAACCAAGGGGAGGAACACCATGGAGTATGAAATGCTGCACTGCTGTCTACCTAAATTACCATGCAAACAGGATATAAGGATATTGATGCTGGTGCCTCCAAAAAGGAATTTGCATTTGGTGTATCCTAAAGCCAGACTGGGTTTTTGTTAGGATTTTATGTAATGTCAGTCACCAAATTATGTGAGTTTCAGCAAATCCTTTTCTTTTATCAGATGTTAATCTGATAAAATATCAGCTAGTATCCTTGAATGTGAGCTGGATTTGAACTCTAGGGTCTCAGCACTCTGTTCCATCTCTCTTGTCAGCAAAAGCCACATTTCCAGATGTCTTTGGGAGGAGAAACATCCTCCTAGTATTGAGGAAGGTCTATAGATAGTGTGTTCATGTGTCTGTATATAAACCTCAGCTGAAAGGAGGCTGATGCCCATTCTGAAGGCTCATTTGATATCTTACCAGACACATCTTGAAGTGTACCCTTGGAAGAGCCACTGGGGGATATCTGACATTGCTGCATGTCTGTCCCTAACATGTGTGCTTGGCCATTGGATCTGCTGTGCTCTCCTGGCTGTCCTGCCTGCAGATGCCTTGCAACTGCAAAACCGGGTGACCATTCCTGCTGCATGGACTTTGAGAGGAACTTAGGACAACTTCCCCCGCAGACAAGAGGGACACAGCTCTTTCTGGTTTGTTTCATCAGCTCTTGTCCCAAAAGGAGGCACCCACTGTGTTCAGTGGTTCACTGGCTGACACACAGGTCTGCAATCCTGAGCAGGATCCTTCCCTTTCCATGTACAGTCTGATCCTGGGCTGGCCTGCAGGCTGTGCAGGAGAATGCGGGAGGCTTGAAAAATGCAGCACCCTGTGTGTGATTCAACAGAAACATGAAGATGCTTTTGAAGAAAGGAAGGACCCAGCTGGGCAACAGATGGAAAACAGGAAAAGGAAAACAAGCAATAACTAGAAAGATTGCCAAGTGCTGTCGTGGCCTCAGGCAGATCCCAGTTGTCCGAGTTGATCTGTCTCAGTGCAGTGCTGATGCCAGCAGGGAGCAAAGCTTGCTTTCAGATGTATGCACCAGAAACATCCTGTCCCTGAGCTGGCACTGCAGCCAGCTACAGTCCTGGTGTGTCTGCTGGACTGTTAGAGCACAGAAAAATGAGATCTGGGGTCCTTGCTGCTGTAGGTATTTGCTCTAACCTCAGGCAAGTCACATCAGGTCTTGATGTCAATTCCCTTCTGGGGCACATGGGAGAAACCTTTTATCCTGCATGGATACTGTCAAGTGAGAGGCACCATTGATAGGACAGTTCTGCAGGAAGGATGTAAATATAATGCTTTAGAAGTTTAATTCCTATTTTCAAAGTACTATTCTGCTTTCCCTCTCTTTACCATCTCCTGATGTTCCTCACGCATGCCAGAATGCAGCAGGGTGGAGGTTAGTACAGAGGTTAAGCATCTTTGGAGAAAGATGTTTGTCAAGGATGTGTAAACCAGTTACTTGGCAGCTGACTCTTCACAGCTGGCTTCTGAGTTTGCCTGCTCCCAGAGGGAACATGTACAAAGATTTGATGACCCAACAGCACCATCCACTGATAGCAGAATTAAGGAATTTAGGAGTGAAGCTTGGGATGGCACAAAGGGGAACAGAGGATTGAAAGGCTCGTTTTTGGGATATTCCCATGGCAGTTTCATGCTCTTGTTTTTAGCAACCATATGATCATCTTAGCCTTTAGGCTGGTGGTTCTGCCTGGGCTCCTCCTTTGCTGTTCCATTCTCACTTCACACCCACCTGGGGTACTGCCACTCTTGCCTAGAATGCCGTGGGCTTTGGCACCTGGCTGCTGCTTGGCTCAGCAAGCTTGGGCTGCATGATCAAAAGCAACATTTGCATAGAGGAGCAGTGCCACAGGGCTAGCTGGGAAGGCATGGAAAGGTCTTCATTTTAAGCTGCTTTTCACCTCTAGGCATACTTGTCTGTTCCTTTCAAGGCTCAGCTGTGAGAGGGATTGCTCCAAACTGCACCTCATCAGACAAACCCACCTTTGTTACAGAACCACACAAGACTTGAAGCAGAAGGGCCAGGAATTTAGCATAAAGAGAGATTCTGTGGCTGGGATTATCTGCAGGAGGTCAATGGAGGTTTCTAATAGGGGTTGTGGTCCATATTTTAACTTCCTGTATTATGCAGCTGAGCTGCTGCATTACTTCCCAAAAATTACAGCTACATCCCTTCCTTTGCCCCACTTGACATTGCTGGCAGTCCCAGAATGACAGCAGCTGAACACTGCCTGTCTGAGCACATCTTTGACAGCTTGCTGGGGAGGCAGAGGCTGGGACTGACTGAGATCACACAAAGCACAGCCCCATGGCCCACACAAGCATGCAGCAAACCATGTCACAGAGCAGCACAGACACCAGCAGGACAGGTTGCAGCTTTCCCTGGTGCCTACTTGAAAGCAGTAGGCACCAGGAAAAGGCCACTGAAAGGCCATCCTAAGATGCTTAGTAGCTATGCTGCTAATAGCATCATAGCTGCTAAGACATTTACCCTCCCAGAGCAGCATTTCTCTCCTAGCTGCCCATGCAGCTGTCCCAGGTGAGCTCCCTGGGAAGCACTGCTCTTCACCCAGGCTGCCTTTCTGCTTTTGCAATCTAAATAAGCTGCAACTCCATTTGGTACCCACCTTCCTCAAGCCTCCATGATTTGGGAGACACAGTTTGTTGAGAGATATAATATAGACAAATGGAAAGAGCTGAAAAACTTTGGCAAGCACTCTTCATGACAGACCTTCATATCCACCCCCAGTTCACAGATTTGTTTGTTCCATTTCTTTGCATGGAGAAGCTGCAGTAGCAGCTGTGTTCAACTTGTGGCTGCCTCTGTCCCAAGACAAACCCCAAGCAAAAGTCAGGCCAGCTGTAGGTCAGTGAACAGATGGGGTGAGAATCAGACAGGAGGCTGGGATTTCTCTTCACCCACATGAAGGCTGTGGGGCTGAGGATTCACCAGGTTCGTGCAAAACCTGGTGAGATGCAGCCCACCAAGCCGGATGCCTTCGCCCTCCTGGCCTTAGTGCTGTGGGTCCAGGTCTGCAGACCAGGTCCCAGACCTGCCAACCCACGTGCTCCTGGTGTGGGCTGGAGTCCTGCAGCAGAGGCCTTAGTGGGGAGCCTGTTGGCTCTGCTTTTGCTGCACTGGGGCAGGGTGCTGTGAGATACTGGTGGGGCTGTAGTTCCGCCAGGAGAAAGACTCTGGTGGAGGATGAAGTCTTTGCAGGGGAGACAATTCAGAAAGTTGGGTTTTTCCCCTCCCCTTTTTGCACTTTTTAAACCCTTTTTACTCCTTCCACAGAGGTTATTGAACCTTCAGTTTAATAAGGGAGATGAGCTGCCATTAAATAAGTTTCTGAAGGGTCTGAAAGCAGGTGCTGGCTGGCTTGCAGAGCCAGTCTGTGCCTGACATGATTTCCAGGCCTCATTGTCCAACCTGTAGCAGAGTCACCCCATGAGCTGGGCAAGGACTGGGGTGGTAGGGTCAGCACTGGCCATCATGCCAAACAGCCATGGCTTCCCAAACTGAAGAAGAATCAGACCAGAAAATGGGGGAAGGAGCAGCCGCAGTAGAAGGATAGCTAGTTGTCACAAGTAATCTTTGGTATCCGTGTCCAGTGGTTAGTCCTAGAATTGCAAGCCTTGTTATATTGCACACACGTCCTCCTTCCACTCCCCTTTTCTCAAAGCAGCCGTCGCCTTTCTTCCCCCTGCCCCATGCACTAATGATGAGCATCAGAGGCAGTTGCACCAAAGTGATTCTCAGCCCAGTTCTGCATCCCCCCCTTCTCACCCGAACCCAAGGCAACCCGGACTGTTGTTGGCCTTCACGAGTCTAGTAATTCCAGTTGGGTTTCTTTCCTTGTGTTTCATGGCTTCCTTCCCATGCACTCTAGCAGGGCAGTACAGGAGGCTCTGACCATGTCCCAGGAAGTTTCTTTGCCCCCAGCAGCACCTTGCAGACATGCACCTTACTGGGAATGTACTGGGTCAATGCTGGTGAGATCTGGCACTGCCGATCTTGAATGGGTGGCAGCTGATGGGGATCCACCCAAGGAAGTTGGCAGAAAGTGGCTACTGTCCCTTTTCTTTTCTTTTTTGAGGGAAAGAGGGATTTTTTTGGCATTACAATTATTGTCCATCTTCCAGTGGCCAAGTTCTGGGCTGCATTAATAATTGGGGTTCATTGGCTGTCCAGGCAGGTGTGGAGCTCTGCACCAACCTTAATAGCAAATGTCATGGCTGTAGCCAGAGCCTGTGTACAGGATGGGTTTCTTCCATGCTGGCAAAGTACTTTCAGCAGGCTCCAGATGGACACTTCTGGCGGACAGAAAAACAGCACTCCTCCAAGTCCAGATCAAATCTGCACTTCCATTTTGTGTCCTCAGCATGGGAAAAAAAATCAGCCTAAGCAAATGCCTTCCTGGTCTCCATTCCCCGTGTGGTGCCTGGTGCCCCAAGGGAAGGGATGGTGGGAGGTATTTCAAGGTCACCAAAAGCAAGATCCTTTTTGGATTTATTTAATGGAAATACATTTCAGGACGGGAGACCTCCCGACCTTTGTGTTAATCTCAAGAGCAGATGAATTTCTGGCTGTCCTTGCATATAGTGAAATATAGCTGAAACAGCTAATCACAAATAGAGTTAAATGTAGGGTTTGACCTGAATAACCTTTTAATTAGGAAGATAAATTTGTTGTAGCTTGACCTTAGTCCTTGTTAGGAACCTGCTAATCATTTGACATGCAGAGTGTATTAATGCTGCACTTAACTTGGCCATTGTTTTTTTTATCTGGTTTTGGGAGTTTTCTCACTTCCAAAGCATCAGTCTGCATCCTGTATGGGTTTTCTTTTGTTCCCTTTTTTCCCATTCAGATCATGTAGCACACTGTTGTACTTTTGTTCCCGTCTGTGTAGAGTATTGCCTTAAACAGATCAGTTGTGTTATGGTTTGTTTTGGGTTTTCTCTTTTCTACCATCAGTTTTATGCATTAATTTATTTTAAAATGTGGGGGTTTTTTTCAAAAACATGAAAAACGTGTATAGTATTTTTTTTTAACATTTCCATTGCAGTATTTATCATTGTTACTGGTTGTGTGTAGTGTAACAGAATTAATGATATTAAAAAGCATACATATGAAAACCAGCCTGACAGCCTTTTTTTTCATTGGAGCAAACCAGGGCAAGGGAGTGTGGACTGCACCAGCTCCTCGGAGCCCCCAGCAGTTGCAGATACTGAAACCAGGAGTGCAGCCTTCACTCCATGGCCTGCTTGGTCCCAGAAACAGCAGCTGCTGTGACCTGTGTGAATGGCAGAGGTAAATATTCCAGGACTGGCCACCAACGTTTGGGAAAATGAGTCCCCAGGGCAGCAGGAATGCACACAAGGCTGGACCGAGCTCCTGCATCTGGTCAGCAAGAAGCAGAAAGAACTGCTGCATCTGTATGACATCAATGGGTGAAGTAACCTTTTCTCCAGCCCTGCAGCTGTTCTGCCCTTCTAAGCTGTTGGCACAGGAGCCAAGCCCTGATTTTAAAGTCCAATACCAGCAGCTGGAAAACCTGTGGACCACCAGGAATAGAGGACAGCCATGGAGGCCAGTGGATCATGCTGGCAACAAATCTGGTGCAGGATTAGTACCCCCACAGCTGAGAGGCTTGGATTCCACCTCTGCACAGTGGTGCTCCCCAGACCTGTGACCTGGGTTGCTCCAAGACCAGGGAGCTGAGGCAGGGGTAGGCACTGCAGTGTCCACCTTCCCCTCCCAGCCTCCCACTGACTCCCTGCAGGGAATGAGGCTGATGGAGAGCCTAAACCTGGCTCAACAGAGACCAGTAGAGTGTGAAAATCAAGGGCAGCTTGTTTTCTTCTTCTCTAAGGACACAAAATTCACTTTTGCTGGAACCCACTCAGGTGTTCCAGGTTGTCCATCAGCAAACCAGGCAGGGCTCTGCAGCCCTTCAGGGGCACAGGTTGGCATCTCCCCTGCCAAGATGGGTGTGGGTCTGCTCCCATGAATCTGCCAAACTGAAGCAGCAGAGGGGCTGGAACAGAGCACAGCGGGGCTCTGAGTGGGCACAGTGTCATAGGCCAGAGCAGAGCAAGGCTTGACTTGTCCCCATCCCTGCAGGGGCATCTCTGCTCAACTCCCCAGCTCTGGAGAAAGAAAACTCAGTTCATGCCACTCCCACCCTGGCATGACCCAGCTGCCTCTGCACTGAGATGGGTGAGGATTGCTCACTCTGATTGCAGAGACCATTTCTCGGATGGAACAGCAAACAAGGCTCAACACAGGATCACCCAAATCCAGCTTTTAATTAAAAAGGGGAGACAGAGCAGGCAATAATTTCCCTGGCTACCTCATGAGGCTGGGGCAGCTGTGCTGGTGCTGTGACACAGTCATTGGTGGCAGTGGTGTGGGGTCTCTGTCTGCAGCTGGATTGCTGTAGGATTTCCTAGGCAATACAGGAGAAAGGGGCTTGAAAAGCCACAATCACTGCTCTTGCAGCTCCGAAAATAAAATTATCTTGACTAGGACCAGCTGAAACTATTTCCTACCATTGTAAGGTAGCTGCTGGCAGGAGGGGAGGGAGCTGGGAGCCAAGACAAAACAAGGAGGGTATGGCCCGAGAGGGATGTAGGCAGGAATTGCAGTCAGGGAGCATGGCTATGGGACTGAGAGAAAGCCACCAAATCCCAGTGCTCCCATTCTATGGCATAACTGATCCTATGAACATCACCCTGGGCTGCCAACCCACACCAGTCCCAGCAGGCTGCATGTTCCTCCTTAAAAAACACAGGACCCTCAACAGCACTTGCACCAACTCCTGCTGCTCGCTGTGCTCTGTCAAAGACCATCCAAGAGTGGGTTCCACAGGAGCTCTGGAAACAGAACAAGTTTGTAACACAGGTAAGTGCTGCAGGAGAAGAAAACTTTGGGGTTTCTACACCTACCCAGTTGTAGATGCCCCACACGTCAGTTGCAGATGCAGGAGGGTGGCACTCAGAGGCCGCCTCGCTGTGTCTCTGTAGCGAGGCATTGTCATACGCTCCCTGATCATATGGAGATCAGGAGAGTGTTTGACACCCCATGGCATGTGCTTGCTGACTTGTCCGCTGGGGCTGCATCCTGCAGTGGCTTTGGTCTTTTAGAGCTGGCAGAGCAGAAGGTCCGACATGTCAGCCCTGTCCATGGGGAGGTTTCAGAGAGTGCCAGGCACAGGATCTGCTGAATTAGGGAAACTGAGGCAGTGACAGGGCTCATGCCAGGCTGCATGAGTGTGACCTGGTGATGATGGGGTTGCTTTGAGAGCTGCTGTAACACAATTTCCAGACTCAGATGAGTTCCAGCTGGTGGGTCTTCCATCCCAGGGGACCATGTGAAGGGCTGGGGAGAGTTCTGAGCACTGAAAAACGCCTTCCAGCCCTGGTCCTGCAGGAGGAGCGATCCCTGAGCTGAGGCCCCACTCAAGGGGGCATCTGTGGGACACAGCTTTCCCCTCACAGGCTAAGAAGGTCAGCAGCACTGAGGCAAAGCTCACTGCAAACCAGCTCATCTCCTGCAGCCTCGTTACCATGTGCATTGTAATGAGGGAGCAAGCAGAGGGCATGGACAGGGACGTCACCACTGTGCAGGACAGAAATAGTGCATGCTACCAACCAGGGCACCCCTCTCCTCCATGAAACACAGCCCTCTCAGGCTTGCCAGCTGTAGGACATTGGTACAGTCCTGTAACTCCCTTCCCAGCCTCTGCTTGCCCCATTCCTGGCAGCCCCAGTGCACTCACCCCATCTCCCATTAGGCAAAGTGCTTGAGTGTCTGTGGACACCTTGGATGCAGGGGCAGAGGAGCCAGTGATTCCATCCTCTCTCCCATGGTTCTGGGTGAGGGAGGAACTTGGGGAGAGAATCACAGCGCTGCTACAACCCCCAAGAGAGGCTTGATGCTCAGATCTCCAGCTGCATTTCCAGCACTAGATCCTGCCTAGTAGCCCGTTTCACCGTGTGTCCCAGCAGCTGTGAAGGCAGATGCTGCCACATGGAATGGGTGTCTCTTCCCACTCCCTACTATCTGTAGGGATTAACAATGCCCCCATTACAAAATCCATTGGGCCAAGGTCAGCCCAAGCAGCTGACTGAGGAGATGGGGATTCCCTGTAGTTTCCCTGGCAATGCAGGGGAACTACAGGCACATCATCAGCCATCAATCCCGCTGCCTATTGGCCTGAGATGAACTGGTTGTCCAGCTCCAAAAGTTCTGCCAGGGTGCTAGCTGTCCTTCTGTGTCACAGAGAGCACGTGTCCATGGGGTCTGGGGTCTGATGGTGCTGGCACTGGGTCTGTTCAGCCCCTCTTTGCATCTTGTGTCCTCCTGACAGTGCCAAAGGGATGCTCTCTCAGTATATGTGCTTGTGGCTTTGCCATGGCCATCCATCTCTTTTCCTGGACTGAGACCATCCCTATCCCAGAGATGTCTGCACATCCTGAGGGTTCTGACTTCCCCTGGTAGTAAGTGCTGCCTGGGGAGTACTCTCCTGGTGCCCCATAGTCCCGAGGGACCTCTATGAGAGATCCTTAAGGAAGCCAGATTTACACCCTGGACAATTGTTTGTATGCATGTTCTCCTCCAGCCATGCTTGGGACTGTACAACACCTAAAATCCTGCTGGCATCCCTGAGCCTGACTGCACATACCTTAGCATCTCCCAGATTTTGGGGCCACATCAGTGTTTCTTGTGCTGCTTGTATTTTCTGTTATCATTGTGTGCTCTACTTACCAAGAACGTGTTCCCTGGCCACACTGTGTGTTATGCAGTAATCAGCCCTGTCCTTCACCCACTGCAGGTCTGGCAGCACATTTTTAATCCCCACATGTTTACCTTTAGGATGTCCCTGTTGCTGAAGCAGCTTTTTTCATCCTTTGGCAGAGGGCAGAAAAGATGCTGTTCAACCAGCACAGTCATCATTCTGCTACTGCATCAAATCCCCATGGGCCAAAATTAGGTGTGAGACTTTGCAGAAAACATGTGATTTGCTTTAAATTACTGAGTTTAGAAACTAAAACCAAGCAACAAGAATAAACAGTGAACACTGGATTCCCCATATATGTCCCTACGCCTGAGCCTCAGAGAGAATTTTCTCAAGGTCTTCTCCACTGAGAAACAGGAATATTTTCCTCAATTGGCATGGGTGTGGTAATGAGAATTTTAGGGAATTGACCATGCAAGAGAGAGTGGTGTTTGTCGGCAGGAAGACCCACTGGAAATGGCCTACTGAGATGGCAATGCCAGGGTACATTCATTTATCTCAGAGGCTTACCTTGCCCCATGGCACCGGTGAAGGGCAAAGGTGGTCTTCCATCAAAACTGGCTTGGGCAATTGTTCCCCTCAGACCCCCTCCCACAGTCTGGGGAAGTTCCTGGGAAGGGTGGAGAAACTTCACTGACTGCTGGCTTGGTGGGCACTTTAACAGCCCTTGCAGACTGCTGCTCTCCCACCACACACAAGCTGGAGACCAAGAAAGCGTGCAAGGGAAAGCTCTTGGAGCATAGTAACACAGCCAAAAATAGAAGCTGTCATTGACACCCGTGTTTGTCAGCTTCATGCTGGGCTGCTGAGGACGTGCTTGCTTTTGGCAAGTTGTCCAGGAAGAGCTGCCATCCATCTGGGATGCTGAGCACTGACACAGGCTAAATAAGGAGGGGTACTTTGAAAGCAGCACATCATTAATGAGGGTGTGAAATGCCCTTGTCTGACTACGATCTGAGAGCACAGTGCCAGGGGCAACGCCACCCGGGCCCCTCCATGTGTGCTGCTGATCATAAATCCATGGCACTGTGGTACTCACAGTGGGGGATCCTTCAGCACAGAGCTCTCTGGGGACCCCCACTCCAGTGTGGCAGCAGCCTGCCGTGCTGTGCCCACACCAAGCAGTACCCCAATCCTCCTGGGAGCAGGGAAACCCCCTGAAACCCCATCCCAGACTAAAACCATCCCGTGAAAAGCATGCCCCGGCCTAAAAGCATCCCATTGAAAAACCTGGCCCGGCCCCAAATCATTCCATGAAAAGCACATCCCAGTCCCAAAGCATCTCATGAAAAGCCCATCCCGACCCGAAAGCATCCCGGCACAGCCCTGCCAACTCCAAACCGCGATCCATCTCAGTCCCGGGGGCACCCCCATTCCCACGCAGCCCCGGACACCCCCAGCAGGTCCAGCCCCGCCGCCCCGGAGCTGCCCTTCCCGGGCCGAACTACATCTCCCATCGGGGAGCGCCGGCCCGTGGGCCGGTCCGGGGCGGGAGCCGGGGCGGGGCGGGCAGCGCCCAACCCCGGAACCGCGCTCAGCCCCGAGCCCGGAGCCCCCGGACCGGCAGACCCGGCCATGGCCCGGCGGTGCCGGTGAGTGAGCGGCTCCCGGGGCTGCGCTCGGGGCGGGGGGCACAAGCGCGGCTCGGGGGGTGCGGGCGGAGGCGGGCGAGGGGTCCCCCGAGCGCAGACCCCGGGCTGCGGCATCGGCGATGGCTCGGGAAGGCCCGCGGGGAGCGGGGTGAAGGTGCTGCGCTTTGCCCGGACCTGGGGAGCGAGCCCTGCGCAGCCCGCCGTGCCGGGACCGCGCGGGCTCCGTGATGGGTGGGAGCCTGGCCGCCCAGAGAAGATGAGCGGAGCCGGGAGACGCGTCCCCGGCACCACTCACAAAGCGTAGCTTCAACTTTTGCCGCTTGATAAGATGTTGGCAGTGAAACTTTGCAGATGGGCATAGGCAGCTCATTGTGCTCTATGCTGGGTTGGGTTTGGAGTGGGTTTTGGGACAGCTCCACTGTCACTGGCCATGGCAAGGAGCAGCCAAAGCTGTCAGAAAGCACAAAAGCTTCTTCTCCTTTTCCTCCCTTACCACCTTGGGATACTCTTGATGTCCAAGGGGCAAATGCCTGGCGAGCAGACACCTACATCCCAGTGGAGAGTGACGCTTATGGGGTTGTGTCTGCCTGGCTGGATCTGCACATGGAAGAGCTGCGAGGGAGCACTTAAAGGGATTGGTGATTGTGTTTGGGCCAAGGTTGTCCAGCGTCACCAACTGTTGGATACGGATGCAAATTCCGGGACTTGCGTAAACAGCCCATCATCGTGAGCCATCCACAGCTCTCTGGCGCTGCCAGTGCCTGAAGTTTGATGGTGGCTCGATGGCTGGAAAATCGGCAGGGCTGTGCCAGAGGGATGTACTTAGGTTTCCATTTCTCCCCCATATCGTGTTGTAGTGTTTGGATGTTGGGTGGGCTCAGGTTTCAGCCTGCATCAGCATCCGAAACGCTGAGCGCTCCCAAAGGGCTGAGTCAGCTCTTTGAAGAAAGAATCTGTGTGACCAAATGGGGCACTAAGTCCCACTTGTGGGGTGGGAGGACAGAGATGAGCAGTGAAATTGACATGCATTTTGGGGAGAGGCTGTTGGAGTGATGGTGTGGTAGATGGCACACGTCTGGTACCAGCCAGAGATGGGCTGGGGGCAACAGACAGTGGCAAAGACGCCAAAATCTTTGTGGCAGTGTATCTCACATGGCAAAAGTGGCAAATGAAATAAGCTAATTGCAGCAGTATTTGGTGTTCTGCTTTTGCCACTGTTGGACACAAGATCTGATGGCCCTGCAGGTGCCGAGGAGCTGATTGCTGGGCTCAGGGTTACTCCATAGGCCACAATTTCAGAGCCAGGCTCCCTCCCTCCAGCTCCCCCAGAGCCTGTGGGACTTCTCCAAAGTGGACAAGGACATGTTCTTAAAGGGAGAGCCCTGGAGCTTTCTCTCTCTCGTGCCCAATGTTCTTTGATACAAGTGGACCAGAAGGACTAATTTTGTTTTAAAGTCTCCACAAATTTTTGTGGCTCAGATAAATTCAGGCTCCCTGATGTGCCTCCAGGCAGGGAAAAGCAAAAGCCTCTGGTCATGATTTAGTCATGAGACAAAATCACCATGAGCTGTGTGCAGGGTTAAAGTGAAAACCCATCCTCTTAAACTTCATCTTGGTAATTAGCACGGGGTGAAAAACAAAGAAAGAGGATTTTGTAAAGGGGGAATTGTCAGGGGTGTTAAATATTAAGTTGTCTGCTGCCAGAATTGGATCCCAGTGACTGCTTTGTATTCATGGTTGAACACTGGATGAGGTGACTAAATGGGTTTGGAGCATCACTTGACGCTGAAACTTTAAAGGACAAAACTGGGCTGCAAAGTCACGATTCCTGTAATAAAGGTGAATGTATTAAAGGCTGGGCAGGGCTGATGCCACAGCTTCAACTCCTCTTGCAGACAGAGCGAGGTGCTGGCAGCCTGTCTGCACTTTGCAGATGAGCTCTTTATTCATTCACATGGCCACCCTGGATTTGGGGTTTATCCTCCAAGTGCCCAGTGCTGTTTAATCCTATCTTACAAACCAGCCAGTAGCAGTGGGGCACAGCTTGCTTCTTTTCACAAGTCAGCCTCATTACTCTCCTCTGGATCATGACTCTGCTTAAAATTGCAAGATTTGGGGGAGAAAGCAAAAACCACCCCAAACCCTCTATTGGATTTGTTTTTTGGTTGGTTTTTTTTTTTCGTTTTGCTTTCTGACTGTGGCGCTCCTGTGAGTGCAGGGAGGGGATGCGCCTTTGCCGGCCCTTCCCGCTCACCTGGCAGGGAGGTGAGATGCCAGCCTGGGTCCGGCGCTCCGGGAGCCGGAGCTGGTGGAAGCAGCGCCCGTGTGCGGCCGCCCCTCCCGGCCGGGCTCCGCTCGCCTTGGCACACCCCGGCCGGAGGGTTGGCTGGTCACGCATCCGTCACGGAGCTGAGAAAACACGGCGGTGACGGTGACGTGCTGGTCCCCTCCTCCTGCCCGCGGGCACCCGCTGCTCCCGGAGCGCCCGGCTCCGAGCACCGGCACGCCCCGCGCCATGGAGAGGATGGAGCTGCCGGGGACGCGGAGAGGTAGCGCTGCTCCTTTCTTATGTGCTTAAAAAGACATCTGTGGTGGAGCCAGGCGGCAGGCGGGGATCCCCAGGAAGCCATGGCCAGGTAAGCACTGGGGCACCGTGCCCCGGAGGGATGAGGTGCCTCCTGCATGGGCCTGGCTGTGTCCAGCAGCTGAGTCAGGGGGGGAATTTGCAGCAGCCCTTGACAGCAAGGGTCTGTCACTTTGCAGGAGGTGCAGAGAGTCCCCCCAATGCCGCATGTGCAGGAGCCCCTCAGGCCAGGCAGTGTGTCCATCCCTGCTCCACTCCCTTGCCCACAGCAAGGACAGTGAAGGTGAGGGGTCCTCTGGGGCACTGTGTTCTCCTGGCTGTCCCTGCAAAGGCAGAGCTGCTGCCCTGGCTCATGGGCTGGGTGTCTGTGTCACACACATGCCCCCCGAGGTGCCTTGAGTACTGCAGGGATTAACCCAGACCCCCAGAGGGATCCAGCTTAGTATTTGGGGGAATCCACAGGATTAAGGGGGAATCAGTGCCTCTGATCCATGTGGAATCAGGGTGTGTGAGGAGCAGCCCTGTGCCCTGTGCCAGTGTTGTCACCAAGGTGCCCCACTCGTCCCACCTGCTCCCATCAGCACAAAGCAGGAGGAGCAGTGATTTCACCCTATTTGACTCCAAAAAGCCCTCCAGAGAACTCTAGTGCTCTGCTGCAGAGCCCTCCAAGGGAAATTAAACCCCCAGGATGGGCTTGTTTGTCCCCTGTGTTGGGTGTGCAAAGTCCCTTTGTCAGGGCAGGTTCCCTGCAGGCAGTTCCAGACGGGGCACGTGGAGGCTCTTTTTGCTCCCACAGCTTTTTTGCAGAGAAGGCGTTTCTCCCTTAACTCGCTGTCCTCATTCCCTGCACTTGTGTGGGGTTGGAGATGCCTCCTGGTAAAATCTGCAGTGTTTCTGTACTATTTCCTGAGCTCAACTCTTGCCAAGATGTTTGGGGAGGAGGCGGCAGCACCTTGCAGTGGAAGAGGGAGGGTTTCCTGGCATCCCAGTGTGGGAAGTGGGTGTGTGTCCCCAGCAGGAGCTTGGCCCCTAGCATGGTTCAGACCTGACCCTGCCAGGGCAATAGAGACCAGTTGTATGTTATTGACCCTCTTTCAATGAATGTCCTAATTGCAAAGTGGCTGGGGTTAGTGGTGCTGTGGGTCTCGCAGCCCGCGGTTAGCAGTGGTGTTGGTAAAAATAGAAGCGGTCAAAAAATGGATTTTTATTTTTACTCCATAAAGTGTGTCCTGCTCAGATGTTTTGCTTTCATCTCGAGTTGAGGCAAGGCGACTCACTGCTTCCACAGAACACAGAGAAAAAGCTTTGTTTTGGGTCAGCTGGGAAGCTGCGGCGCAGCAAGCTGCAAACATGCTGTTTGACTTTGACACTCTCCCTTCTCGCTTTCTTTTTTTTGTTTGTTTTTTTTTTTTTTTTGAGGAGTTAAAGGTCGCCACAATGTCATCTTGGAGCAAAATAACAAGTTAGCATTACACAAAAAGAAAAAATATTTGTTGAAACAGGCAGTGCATGAGCAGGCACCTCTGCAGGCTGCAGCTTGTGAGTGAGAGGCAGAAGGCATCTCCGGGGATCCTGGGAGACTTAGCTCTCACCTGGGACGGAGCAAATCTCCCACTGGAGGATGTACACTCTGTTAACAAGGCAAAAAAATACAGGGCAGAGACCAAGATTGTTTTTGGAGACCTCCTTGGCCCATCACTGTGCTGAGTGATGCCTGCAAACACTGTTCTCAGCATCTTTGTTGAAATGGTGTCCAAGTGGGCAGTGTCCATCAGCAGCCACGGGGTTTGACCCAGCCACAGCAGTCAGAGCAGAATTAAATCCACCAGCTCAATCATCCAGCTTCCACATCTCTCTGAGGCAGGTCGGTGTCCAAGGGACTCAAGAGGCTGCAAAACCTTTCTTAAAAAACACTATTTCTCTATTGACAGTGGCAGTGATGGCTCCCTCATGTGTGCCATGAGCTCCAGTCCATGGGAGGGGGGAGGGAAAGAAAGAAACAGCCAAAAATAGAGCAGCTTCGAAGAAGTTCATAAATAATAAACCAGCTTCCTGAAAGGGAGATAAAAATCCAGAAACTCCTTGAAGCCCTCAGAGCTGCTGTCAATTTTAGATGGAGCCACAGCAGCATCAGATATTTCTTGGGCTTAAAACCCTGAATGAGAATTGGCAAAGAAAACACTATTTTACCCTCTTTTTTTGTAAAGAAGATGTGAAAACTTCAAAAAAATATATTTTCCAAAATAATTTGCAAGTCCTGCTTGGTGGAGGATGCATTTTATTTTTTCCCATCTTGAGCTTTGCAGTCCCTAGATAAAGCACGAGTGAGACACAGGCGTGTCTCCAGAGTCACAGGTATTTGTTTCCATCTCTCTCTCTCTCTCTCTGGCATCCCCAAACCTGCCAATGTTGAGGGTGAGGCCTTGTTTGGGCTCAGCATACCTGTCTGTATTTCTGGAAGCATCCTGCTGCTTTGTGGCTGCACTCAGCTTTGCTAGTTTTGGCCAAGGTCCTTCTGCTTCACCTTAAAGCCAAGGAAGAATTGAGGCAGGGATGAAGGTTTCTCCCAAACACAGCCTCATTCCGCCATCACCTCCTCTCTGTCTTTATTGCCCAATTTTGGCTGGGCTCAGCTGGCCTTGCATCACAAATACTGTGTGGGTGAGAGCCCCATTGCCCTCGTGGGAGGCAGGATCCAGCGCTGGGTGACACAGTTGGAGTGGCTGGAGCTGTCCCCATCCTGTGACTGAGCTCCCTGCTGGCAAGTGAGGGCTCTGTGGGAGTTGGCTGTGGGACAAGTTGTTTAACTAAACCTATCGCCTGTTCAGGCTAATCACTTCCTAATGCCTCTATAATCCCATTTAAAGCAACTGGCTGTCTAGAAAGTTACTGGCTCCCCGGGGAAGGTTAGGATGACCCATCTGGCCACACAAAAAGTTCCCCCAACTGCAAGGTCGTGTCCAATACGTGCTTCAAGATGGATATAAACACAGAATGTTTTGTTGAGCGTGTGCACAGATGCTGCTGTGGGTTTACACGTAGCCATCACTGTAGTGGAGCAACAAAGCTTAGGTGGCATTCAGGACCTCTTTCTGCTTTACTTTTCCTTTCCTGGGGAGAAAGATCTATTGAGGCACAGGATCCACTTGTTCCAGATTGCCATGCCTGTGGCAGGGAGACGCTTTTGTAATTCATTTTGGATCTTTTTCTTCCTTTTTGTTAAGGAAAAAAACAACCTTATTAGAGGAAGTCTCTGCAACTGGTTTCATTTGTGCCCCAAAAGAGTTTTTTCCCCTCTGGTTTGCCCACAGCCAGCAGGTTTACAGCCCCAGAGCTTGGGGAGGAGGTGGCTGTGTTTGCTGGCATCAGGCAGATACCAGGCAGCTGCTCTCCAGCTTTGCAGCTCCTCTCCCTCCCCTGCTCCTCCTGCAGCTGTGTTTGTTTCTCGCTCTCCCATGTCCTTACTTTACTTTTCCCCCCTGGATCCCGGCGTTATGCTTGGCGGAGCCCAGCCAGGCCCTGGCCAAGGAAAAGCCATTAGGCTCTTGGCACAGCCCACTTCCCGGGGGCCGGGCAGGGGGGAGTGGGATGGAGCTGAAACACTGGAGCTGGAGCCTTGCTGGATGGAGGGAGGGCCCTCTGGGCCCACTGCTCACTTCCTACAAGGTTAGTTTTTCTTCCAGAAAAGCTGGAAGTTCTTTTCCACCCAGATCTGCTGTAAAGCTCTGAGCACATGGCAGGAGCTAGCCATTCTGTGCTACTTACTGCATCCCCTACGCCTTACATGCCCCCCAACGCCAGACACGAGCCACTTGTACCCCATCCCCATTTGGCTCTCTGTGAGCTGTGGAGAAGCAGGGATTTACTCACCTTCAGTGCAAAGCATCACCCAAGTGAAGCAGTTGGGACATGCTTGGGACAAGAAAGGGATGTTGCTGCAGATGAATTAAATCTGCCAGGGAGGCAATATGATTAAAATTAGGATTGGCTGCATGGAATTCATTATGTGGTGTCTTTTATAGCTCTCAGTTATGCCTTTCTCTTAAAGACACTCTCAGTGGGCTCCTGATCTGGCTCCTGTTCAGCCTCCTACTGCCACTCAGTCTCCACTCCTGACTCACTGAAGGTGTTCCCAACAACAAAAAGCCATTAAATGTGGGAATGATTTGGTCCTTGTTGCCCTAGGGTTGTTCCCCATGTCGGGCTCAGGCTGTTCCCTGCATGTGTTGTCTTGCCCAGGGTAATTGGAGATGATGTCTGGTACTTGGAACACAGCTCCTGGCAAGTCACAGATGGGCAGAGGAGGCCGGGGGGAGCAAGTGCATGACACGCTGTCCCTTGATTCAGAGGTTCTCTCAGACTAATTATATCCTCTCCTTTTTCAGAGATGGGTGTTCTGGGACGCGGTGGAGGTGGGAGCTCTCCTAACAATCCGGTGTCTTCTCCTGGTAGCCCCAGGCGTGCTTCCTTCCCACTGTGCTGGAGAAAGCTCTAGGGAAAGCGCAGCGCCATGTACACGTTCCTGCCAGAGAACTTCACGCCAGTGAAGCAGAAACCCTCCAAGGAGCTGAGGCCGATGCTGGGTGCCATCCTGCTGGGCCTCATCCTGTTCATTGCAGCGGTGGTGGCCTGGTGCTACTACACGGTGTCCCTGAGGAAGGCGGAGCGGCTCAAGACGGAGCTGATGGACCTGCGGGCGGACGGCTTCGTCATCCGCAACCAGCACGGCGAGGTGGTGTTCCGGCTGGCCTTCCGCTCGGGCAGCCTGGACCTGGAGTCGTGCTCCAAGGAGGGTGAGATCCTGAGCTGCTCGCGCTCGAGCCGGGGCCCGCTCAACTTCTTCATCCAGACGGTGAAGCCCAAGGACACGGTGATGTGCTACCGCGTGCGCTGGGAGGAGCTGGCGGCCGGCCCGGCCGTGGAGCACACCATGTTCTGGGAGGACGCCCACTGGTACGGGGGCTCGGAGATGAGCATCCAGCACTGGCCCATCCGCCTGGCCGGCTACCAGGAGCCCGTACCCTACGTGACCAGCGACGTCTACTCCTTCCGTGACAGCTTTGGCGGCATCCTCGAGCGCTACTGGCTCTCCTCCAAGGCGGCGGCCATCAAGATCAACGACTCCGTGCCCTTCCACCTGGGCTTCAACGCCACCGAGCGCGCCCTCTTCTTCCAGGCCCGTTACAAGGACTCGCCCTACAAGCCCCCACCAGGCCAGCAGCCCTTCCCTGAGCTCAGCTACCGCGTCTGCGTGGGCTCCGACATCACCTCCATCCACAAGTACATGGTGCGCAGGTACTTCAACAAGCCCTCCAAGATCCCTGCTGAGAACGCCTTCCGGTACCCCATATGGTCCACATGGGCCCTCTACAAGAATGATATCGACCAGGATAAACTCTTGCGGTTTGCTGAAAAGATCAAGAAATACCATTTTAACTGCAGCCACATAGAAATTGATGACATGTACACCCAGGCCTATGGAGATTTTGACTTTGACCCTGTCAAGTTCCCCAACGTAACAGAGATGTTTGCAAAGCTGAGAGAAGATGGCTTTAAGGTCACTCTGTGGACTCATCCTTTCATAAACTACAATTCCTCCAATTTTGGTGTGGGGATTGAGCGTCAGCTGTTCATCAAGGAGCCCACGGGGCGGCTGCCAGCCATGGTGGAGTGGTGGAACGGCATCGGGGCCATCCTGGACTTCACCAACCCAGCAGCCCGTGACTGGTTCCAGAGCCACCTGCGCCAGCTGCGGCACAAGTACGGCATCTCGTCCTTCAAGTTTGACGCGGGCGAGACCAGCTACCTGCCCAAGCAGTTCAGCACCTTCCGCCCGCTGTCCGACCCCAGCATCTGGTCCCGGCGCTACACGGAGATGGCCATCCCCTTCTACGAGCTGGCCGAGGTGCGCGTGGGCTACCAGTCACAGAACATCTCCTGCTTCTTCCGCATCATTGACCGCGACTCTGTCTGGGGCTACGAGCTCGGCCTCAAGTCCCTCATCCCCACTGTCCTCACCATCAGCATGCTGGGCTACCCCTTCATATCTGCAGACATGATAGGAGGCAATTTCTTCCCCAATAAAACTAATGGGGCAGTGGAGATCCCCAACCGGGAGCTGTACGTGCGCTGGCTGGAGCTGTCGGCCTTCATGCCCTCCATGCAGTTCTCCATCCCGCCCTGGCTCTACGACAAGGAGGTGGTGGAGATCGCCCAGAAGTTCACGCAGCTCCACGAGTCCCTGGTGGCCCCGCTGCTGCTGGAGCTGGCGGGGGAGGTCACCGACACGGGCGACCCCATCATCCGTCCCATCTGGTGGATCTCGCCCCGCGACGAGGCCACTCACCGCATCGACTCCCAGTTCCTCATTGGGGACACCCTGATGGTGGCTCCTGTGCTGGAGATGGGCAAGCAGGAGCGCGACGTCTACCTGCCAGCGGGCAAGTGGCGCAGCTACAAGGGGGAGCTGTTTGAGAAGACCCCGGTGCTGCTCACCGACTATCCCGTTGATCTGGACGAAGTTGCCTATTTCCTCTGGGTTTCCTAACAGGCTTCTTAATCAGCTTTGGAATAACCATGCCTTACCTAGGACTGTCTAACAAATAATAACTCTAATTGCACATTTCATTTGAGACTGGGTTGGAGGAAGGGAACTAAATCAACTTCACTGTTCTTGGGGATAATTTTTTTTTTTTAATTTGGGGATTGGTCTTCATTTTTTAAATTTGGGTCCTGTGGTAGGCTCTGATTGGATTACAGTAGGCAGCAATTTATCTGTATAGGTCAGAAAGGAGTTGTCAGTTTGTCTGCAGACACATGGTAAACCCAGTACCTTTTCAATTCTCAAGGATTTCAAGTGTTGGAAGTTGCTTAGTGGCAGTGGGGAGCATTCCTAGTCTTGTGGGAGCACCTTGCACTGGGTATGGGGGTGTGTGCTGTGGGAGGATTGCTACAGCACAGCCTGCCGTAAGTTTTTTAATATGGAAAATATATTCAAATGGATATTTTTAAGAGCATAAAGCAAATAGAGTTACATATATATAAATATATATATACACACCTATTTTTTCCCCTTTTTGCCTGGCATGGCGCTGGACTAACAGTTGCCCCATGCTCCCACTTTCCTGGGTGCCAGGCAGGCCAGGTCACTCAAGTGATGTCCATGTGTTTTAACTGAATGGGTCGCTTATTTCCTGCTGGGACAGCTGCATCCCACCTGCTCGCCCATTTGACTTCCTCTACAAGGCTCTTGCCCGTGTGTTTTGCCCGGGGCATCAACATTGCCTTTCCTGGAGCAGCACCGCCTCTACCAGCATGTCCCATTTTTTAAAGCACTTATGACCCCACTTGGTTACATGATTATCCCGCTGATTCCATCCTTTTTGGTTTTTAAGGACAGATGAGGTTTGTTGCTGGCAGAAGGGCTGCCTGGAGCAAAGCTGTCCCCAGACACTGCGTGGGAGCAGCTGGTTCCCACAAGCAGCACGTGTCGTGGACTGACAGCACCGTTTGCCGATAGCCTGTGGGTGGAAAACACCAGCTCTGCTAACTGATGGGTCCGTGCCAGCGCCTGTTCTCACTGCACCCACGGAAATGTTCTCATCTAACGCAGAGTTAAGCTAATACCCATCTCAGGTCACCGTTAGAGGTGATGATTTTGTTGAAGCTTTTCCTCAGTCAGCCCTTGTCTCTCCCTGGGAGAGTCCTGGGGAGCTTTCTCAGGCAGTGTTGGTGTTGCTGGAGGTGGGATTGCTGTCAGAGGCTCCTGGGGTGCATGTGGGGTGATGTCATCCTGTACCCCAAGTCCCCAGCAGCTGCGTCTTCAGCAGATTTCCCATTTGGTTTTGTATGGGAAAATGCATTTACAGAGACCCGAGGCAGGGCCAACAGGTTTGAAGTCTTCCCGACGGCAAGAATTCCCAGCTCTGTCCCAGTTGGAACATGTGTCAACCCCTGAATTTTTAATGAGCTTCTGCAGAATTGGATTGTGATGGCTGGGAAGGGTTGGGCACCTTGCCCAGGCTACAGCCAGCCAGGGACAGCTCAGCATCTGTGGGACTTCTCCTGGAATTGTGTCTGGGCTGGGCATGGGTCTGGCAGGAGTCGGCCATGCAGGGAGATGGTGCTTGTTTTGGGTAGGGTTGGGTACCATGAGGATCTTTCTCAAAGCCCATCTCCAGCCACAGAGCTTTTCAGGAGGCAGAAAAGGAGATGTACTAAGCTTGAGGGTTGTGATGGGGTGCAGGAGGAGAAATTTCGGTGTTAGGGGTAAAATCTGAAGTGCTTTTGTAGCTAGGAAGTGAGGAAGTCTGGTTTCATGGACTCCCTGAAGACCTGAATCTCCTCTGTATAATTTAATCCCAAAGTGAGATGTAGGGGATCCTTACAGGTCCCTGGCCAGCTGGAGCACAAGCGTTTCCTGAAGCCTGTTTGTTTCTCGAGCTTTTAATTCTGAAGGACTCAAGTTTCTTCTCTGCCACTGGTGCAGAAAATGATGATGTTACAAGTTACAGACACCGTCTGGCAAGGAATTAATCCTGGAACCTCAGTGTCACTCATCAGGGCACTGGCAGGACTTGGCCCTGGCTTGCAGGTGAGGAGATGAGTCTGGCCAAAGCCTTTAAGAATGGCCAAGTGTGGAGGGAGCTTCTGCAGCCCTATAAATGCATGAAGACCAAGCTTTGAGGGGCTCCAGCTCTTCCCTTTCAACCTTTGCTCATTAAATAAATACTTGCCATCCCTTGGCATGGGAGTCATTATGATGCCTTAAGAGACTACCTAGAACAGAGGCTAGACAGTATTAAAGGAATAGTTATTTATTAGAAAGGCCTTCAAGGATACACTTTGGGCAGTACAAGGGCCTGTCTGTGGCTCCAGCCAAGATGGACGACAGGTCACGAGTTTTCACACTTTTATAAGTTTTGATCCATTTCCATATTGGGGTTAATTGTCCCATTACAGCTTCAGGTTGTGAAGTCCCATCCTCCCAGTTTGTTCTCCTCAATTCGCTGTTTATACTTTTTGGGCCTGAAGCTGCAACGGTGTCCTTGGTTCTCAGGCTGGAAAAGGATTGTTTTGTCTGCCTAAACTGTGAGGAGAACTTGCTAACACTTTATATGGAGTTCAGAGTTATATACTAATGCAGTACAGAATCTGGAAAATAAGAAACATAAGGTGTCAGTTAGGTGGAGGAGATGTTGCACAGCTCAGCTGCCAGTGCAGAATTGGGATTCTTGGCACAGGACTTCATGGGAAGGATCCTGGCATGACCATGAGACACTGTCTTCTCTTTCCCTGGTTCTGTGCCACTCACTGTGTGCATCACTCATGAGGGATGAGGCTGTGTGAAGAGAAACACAGCATCTCTGTTAGTATCCTCCTACTGTTAAGATGATGGTTGCAGCCAGATGAGTGCCTTCAATCTCCTTGCAGTGGTTTCAGGCACTGTCAGGAAGGTCATGGAGGAAATTCTCCATTAGACACACTGTCTTCTTTCCCCTCCCCTGAAAAAGAAAGGATTTTATTAACAAAGTTATCATTTTCTTTTATTTAACTATATCAATGAATGGGTAAGATTACAGAATATCCTTATTTTTCTAAATGCTGTAATTAGGGCACAAGTGGACATGGCTGTTCAGTGGTCCAGCAAGGAAAAAGGTAAAGCTGCTGAGAGGACTATGAGCTGATGTTGGGGACAGCCTCAGCAGTGCTGCCTTAAGCTGTCTCACAGGCTTCTAGATGGCCTTTCCAACTTTTTACCAAAACCACTATTTCTAACACTATGCTGTAGCATTTGAGGATCTTTCGGACCTTGCAGACCAGAAGCTCTGCACAGATACCTTGGGAACTGCTGCTAGGGATATTCCTCTTATTTATGCCATGGGTCACAGGCCAAAGCTGGGTTTAGCTTGTCTCAGCCAAGAAAAAGCCCCAGGCAAGGTTTGGGAGTTGGATTCAGCCTTTTCACACATGATGCTTATGTGATTGAATTTTGAAGCTTGCACTGTTGTGAATCAGGTTTTCTGGATGCTTGTGTTTGTACATGCTGTCCTCTGTCAGACTGTAATGCTGGTGGGTCTGTTTTTAACCACTTTTCTAACTGCTAATTGGTATGAACTGTAACATGAATCACCTTGATTGAGATAAAATTTTGGAAAACAAAAAGAAGTTTAACTATGTCCATCTGTACCAAGTTGGTGGGTTGGCTGGTTCAGGGAGATCTGGGGCTTTTCTTACCCTAGTCTTCACTGAAATCAGGGTGAAGATTGTTGTTTTATTTAAAGCTTGCAGCTTTTATGTATGTTTTAAAAGAAAAAATTGGCAGTAACCTCACTCTTGTGTCTGCAGTGGTGGCAGACAATCCCACTGGATTGAGGATTGTCCTCCCTTAGGTCCTGACAGCAGAGACTAGCTGTGCCTTAGGGCTGGCCATGAAAAGGCCATGTCCAGGTGGACCCCAATGTTGTGTCAGCCCCCAGGAGTGGGGACCACACCCACCTTTAGGGTCATGGCCCTATTTCTACTGACATTCACCCCAAAAAAGATTTATCAACACTGAGTCTCGGGATTTGCTAGTCCATGCTGCTCTCAAAGGACACACACCAAGACTGTAGGGGATGAGCAAGAGGAGCCTCTTCTCAGCTTCCCTTTGGCTCTCCAGAAGGTCTTTCTCACTGTTCCCACTGTCCCCATGGTTCCCTTTTCCAGAGGGCATTGACAGCAAGGACGTGGATGGAGTAGATGTTTGTGGCTATGGGAGGGCCAGGAATGGAGCATGTGAGACTCATTTAGGAGCCTGCCTTGCCCCACATCAGCCCCTTTGCCCCAAACAATGTTTTCCTTCCCTTTCCATTGTCACCACACAAACCATAGCTGCCTTATGCCATTGGGCATCACTAGCAGTGGCCAACCCATACAGCATGGCTTGAGGGTTGAGAGAGACTTCATTTCACTCCTTTTGCAATAAAAGACATTTTCCCAATGCTTTTCCTTTGACTTCTTCCTTGGGTGTAAGTGCCATCCATACACTTGGCTGATGATCACATGGGGGATGAAGCTGGAGCTGCTGAAGACCTTTGGGCAAGTTGACAACTTAGGGCCCTCACAGCCTTGCAGGAGACCCTCAGTGATACAGAGGTCCTCCTAGAATTGGTGCTTTGGGTTTGAGTTTGGTTTACATCCTCACAAAACCTGGTGCGGTGTGTAGACAGCATGTCTGAGGCTCACCATGGACATGGGGGCAGTGAGTGGGATCAGCTCCATGCTGGGTCTCAGCTACATGGCAGTGCTTGAAAACACATCCACAGCTGTGCATTGCACAGGGAGGAGTGTTAATGGCAAAATCCAAACCCCAGAGGAGCTACAGCAGAAGTCCAATTTGTTGCAAACTGGATTTCAAGGAGGTGCCTATGGGTGATAGCAGAGCAGTGGCTGCTGGCCCAGGAGACCCGAGCTGTGAGCATGTCCACGCCTGCCTGAAATCACAGCTTTGATTAAAAGTAAGAAAAAGCCAAGAGGCAGGCAGAGCCCAAGGCTGGGGGTGACTGTGGTGAAAGGACAAACTGACAGCAGCAGAGCTCCTTTGGGCACATGGCCAGGCTGGTAGCCTCAGGAAAAAGCACAGCCTCCTCAATCCAGGCAGGAGCTGCCAGCCTGCAGATCACTTGTGCCAGGAGAGCCATGAATATGGTTTGTGCTGACACAAAACCCCAGAGGCCAAGTAGAGAAAAACAGATTTTTATTTGTTTGGGTTTTTTATTTTGCCTGTAGGGCTGGGTGTTTTTCAGCTCAGCAGTCATCAAAGAAGGCAGTAAACTTCCCCTGCCAAAAAACAGGCAGCCTGTGGTGAGCCAGGTTCTGTAGGAGAGTCTCATGTCACCAGCACCTCCAGCAAAGAGCACGTGCACAGCACTTGGAGTGTAAAAAATCAACCAGGACTGAAGCTTAGCAAGGCAAACAAGATGTCCCTCCAATAGGACACAGCCCCTGTGTGGCAGGGTGTGGAGAGGTGTCTGTGGAGCCACCTGCTCACAGGATGCCTCCAGCACCTGTCCCCTGTGGCTTCCTGTGGCTCAGCTGGGCAGCAGGGAAAGGCACTGAGGGACAGATTGGAAGGAGATGGGGGGACATTTTTTCAGCCATGGGACCAGGCATCCCGTATCACCCCCAGGGTTTGCAGGAAGTCTCAGTGTTGCCTATTTTTCTCCCCGTCAGCCTGGGGTGCAGGTGGGTGGCAGAGCTGTGCACATGCAGAGCACATGGATCACAGGGGCAGAGGTACAGTATGAGGGTGATAGAGTCTGGCTCTCTCCTCTCTCAGCACTGTGGGCATGAGCTTTGCAGAAAAGTTTTTTTAAGTGCAGGAACAACATCCAGAGGAATTTTGCTGGGCCACCCTGGGATCCTCTGGTTCCCCCAAGACCATTATGGGGAACCATTTGGAGCTTCGAAGCAGCAAATGTAGAAACACTTTCTCAGACTTGAGGGAGATGCCTCATTGGAAACTACCATCCTGGCATGGGAGAAAGCCCATGGTAAGTATTCAGTGCTGTCCTGTTAACCCTGAGCTCAACTGCCAGACTGAACATTGCTTTCCCTTTCACATCCCTGCATTAAGGCTGGTTTTCCCTCTCCACTGCCACACCAGCGATAGCATTACTGCAATTCCAGCTGCTTTCAGGGGCACCTAGAAGATATTCTGGCTCATCCCACTTGGCACTGCTGTTGTGTCCATGCAGGGTCCTCATGGAACAATGGACCTACTGATGGATAACAGGTCTGAGCCAGTTTTGGATCTGCTTCCTCTGGGTACCAGACAAGCTCTCGACTGAGTACAATGTTCCCCAGACCCATTTTGTTTACTTAATTTACTTTACCCATTTACTTTTTGTATGGAGCAGCCCATGGGCAAACCCCTAAAAACCAAAGCTTTTTCTTGCCCTGGGGCTACAAACAGCTTTACTTCCCAAATGCCCACTGGAAGTGTGCTGGAGCCAGCAAAGTGATCTGTCTCCCACTTTGGGAAGGTGCATTGCAGCCCAGAGATCCTTAGACTCTCTTAAACTGCTTAGTCATGTCAACCTAAAATTTCTTTTTGCTTAAAAAGAGCAGGAAACATTAGACCAAGAGTGGAAAGCGTTTCACAGCCAGCCTGGTCACCCCAAGCCTTCAGGAGCTGCTGGGACACCTTCATTCTGGAGAGATCACCTCTGTGGGCCAAAGGATACAGAAGGATCCACCTGTCATGGACCGGGATCTCCATTAACACAGGATGGGAAAACATACTCAGTGGGGAAATTGAGGCAGCCTGGTACTCAGGCTGGTTTGTTAATTGTCTGAACTCTCTGAGGAGGCCATATTCTCTCCTGACACCTGACAGATTACACCTTTGTCCTTTGTCCTAAACATGGTCCTAAAACACACATGGAGCCTACTAAGTATAAACTTCTGCATGACTTGCTACTAGGATTTAATATTGACTGCCATGAGATATCACCACATTTTATAGGCTTACCTGAATGCAGACCATGGACATGGTTCTCAGTAATTTATAAAAGGGAGAAAATAGCTGCCACAGCACTAGCAAGTGCTGTAGCTTTCTTGCTGCTTGGATAGCTCAGGCCATGGGAAATGCAAACTCCTAACTCCTGCATCAGCTCCCATCTCATATGCAGGCTGCAAATTTGGTGCCTTCCTCTTCAAGATAACTACAGACTGCTTTCTGTAAAAAAAAAGTACTTTGCTGCAGCTGCCTCTTTCACTAAGCACATGAAATTTTCAATGTCCATGGGGATCATCTGTGAAACTGGGTAACAAAGAAGACCATGTAATTGCCTTTAGACAGAAGAAGCGTGCATGGCAATTCTTGGTGGGAAAAGATTATGAGCAGAGACTGTGTTTCTGTCCATTACACTTGTCTCAATGCAGTAACAAAGACACCCATCCAATACATTTTAATAAATTATTTGTAGAACAATTGCCACACAGAACAGAAGTGTCAGTGTTTCCTTCAAATTGCACTCTGAAATATTGCTGCATTAAAAATTATGAAAATTCCCAGGTTATTAAAGCCACTAGTAAACTAATCACCAATTGCACAGCTGAAGAGGAGCCTGTTAGGAAACCCAGAGGAAATAGGCAACTTCGTCCAGATCAACGGGATAGTCGGTGAGCAGCACCGGGGTCTTCTCAAACAGCTCCCCCTTGTAGCTGCGCCACTTGCCCGCTGGCAGGTAGACATCGCGCTCCTGCTTGCCCATCTCCAGCACAGGAGCCACCATCAGGGTGTCCCCAATGAGGAACTGGGAGTCGATGCGGTGAGTGGCCTCGTCGCGGGGCGAGATCCACCAGATGGGACGGATGATGGGGTCGCCCGTGTCGGTGACCTCCCCCGCCAGCTCCAGCAGCAGCGGGGCCACCAGGGACTCGTGGAGCTGCGTGAACTTCTGGGCGATCTCCACCACCTCCTTGTCGTAGAGCCAGGGTGGGATGGAGAACTGCATGGAGGGCATGAAGGCCGACAGCTCCAGCCAGCGCACGTACAGCTCCCGGTTGGGGATCTCAGCCGCCCCCTCCGTCTTGTTGGGGAGGAAGTTTCCTCCGATCATATCTGGCAGGACAAAGGGGTAGCCCAGCATGCTGATGGTGAGGACAGTGGGGATGAGGGACTTGAGGCCGAGCTCGTAGCCCCAGACAGAGTCACGGTCAATGATGCGGAAGAAGCAGGAGATGTTCTGTGACTGGTAGCCCACGCGCACCTCGGCCAGCTCGTAGAAGGGGATGGCCATCTCCGTGTAGCGCCGGGACCAGATGCTGGGGTCGGACAGCGGGCGGAAGGTGCTGAACTGCTTGGGCAGGTAGCTGGTCTCGCCCGCGTCAAACTTGAAGGACGAGATGCCGTACTTGTGCCGCAGCTGGCGCAGGTGGCTCTGGAACCAGTCACGGGCTGCTGGGTTGGTGAAGTCCAGGATGGCCCCGATGCCGTTCCACCACTCCACCATGGCCGGCAGCCGCCCCGTGGGCTCCTTGATGAACAGCTGATGCTCAATCCCCACTTCATAATTGGGCGAATCTATGTGTATAAAAGGATGAATCCACAGAGTGACCTTAAAGCCATCTTCTCTCAGCTTTGCAAACATCTCAGTTACGTTGGGGAACTTGACAGGGTCAAAGTCAAAATCTCCATAGGCCTGGGTGTACATGTCATCAATCTCTATGTGGCTGCAGTTAAAATGGTACTTCTTAATGTCTCTTGCAAAATTCAGAACTTTATCCTGGTCGATATCATTCTTGTAGAGGGCCCATGTGGACCATATGGGGTACCGGAAGGCGTTCTCAGCAGGGATCTTGGAGGGCTTGTTGAAGTACCTGCGCACCATGTACTTGTGGATGGAGGTGATGTCGGAGCCCACGCAGACGCGGTAGCTGAGCTCGGGGAAGGGCTGCTGGCCTGGTGGGGGCTTGTAGGGCGAGTCCTTGTAACGGGCCTGGAAGAAGAGGGCGCGCTCGGTGGCGTTGAAGCCCAGGTGGAAGGGCACGGAGTCGTTGATCTTGATGGCCGCCGCCTTGGAGGAGAGCCAGTAGCGCTCGAGGATGCCGCCAAAGCTGTCGCGGAAGGAGTAGACGTCGCTGGTCACGTAGGGTACGGGCTCCTGGTAGCCAGCCAGGCGGATGGGCCAGTGCTGGATGCTCATCTCCGAGCCCCCGTACCAGTGGGCGTCCTCCCAGAACATGGTGTGCTCCACGGCCGGGCCGGCCGCCAGCTCCTCCCAGCGCACGCGGTAGCACATCACCGTGTCCTTGGGCTTCACCGTCTGGATGAAGAAGTTGAGCGGGCCCCGGCTCGAGCGTGAGCAGCTCAGGATCTCACCCTCCTTGGAGCACGACTCCAGGTCCAGGCTGCCCGAGCGGAAGGCCAGCCGGAACACCACCTCGCCGTGCTGGTTGCGGATGACGAAGCCGTCCGCCCGCAGGTCCATCAGCTCTGTCTTGAGCCGCTCCGCCTTCCTCAGGGACACCGTGTAGTAGCACCAGGCCACCACCGCTGCAATGAACAGGATGAGGCCCAGCAGGATGGCACCCAGCATCGGCCTCAGCTCCTTGGAGGGCTTCACTGGTGCTACAATGTCAGTCAAGTGCCCTTCTTTGGCACCGTCCTTTGGAAAGTTTCCATGTTTTCCCGAGCGGTGGGTAATCCGAGTGTCCATTATCCCTTTGCAGCTTCAACACCTGGTTAGCAACTTTGCTGCTGAATTCTTTTACTCCAGCTGATTAAATGAAAATCCAAGATGCTGCATGAAGCTTTGTCACAATGTCCTTCTCAAAGCTTGTCTGCTCACACCTGCAATGGTTTTTCATAAAACCGAGAGTCATAAACACCAAAACAAGCCAATTAAATCTTGCTGAAGGCCGCAGCTCCTCTGCTCTGTCCGCAGCCCAGCCTCCCTGCCCTCTGTCTCTGGCTCACTTCGCTCTGCAGTGGCAGCCTGCTCACTGGCAGCTGTGTTGAGCTTTTTTGGAGCATGTCTGTGCCAGGATTCCTATGACCCTCTCTTGGCTGCAGCCTCGCTCTGTCCCACAGAGCAAGGATGAAGGGATGAAAGTCAGACTAGAGCCTGGAGGAGAATGGGGCCAGGGCAAGGGGCTGCTGCCTGAGCATACAAACTGGACATCACAGGCTGATCTGTGTTTACATTAATTATGAGCCCTGCTGGATTTCCTCTCCTGCCCACAACCTCCCTGCATTAAACAAAGGCAGAGAAATGCTGCACTGAAGTTTCCAGCCCCCACCTGCTGCTCCCCACCACACTCCCAGGGATGCAGCTGGCAAAAGATGTTTTATCTCCCTATGCACTTTGCTCCTTCCCTGAACTGCTTGGGGATGTGGGGGTGTGTTTGTGGGGATGTGTTTTTCTTTCCTTTCAACTGCCTGCCCTGCTACCTATTCCAAAGCCATCACCCCAGGAAAGCCCCTCTGGCCCTTGCAGGGGGAAAAGGGAATCTTCCAGTACATCTCTGTCTCTGTATTTTTATTATCATTCAGTTCTCCTAATTTATTACCACTCGGTAGCTGCTGGGCATATGCCAGGCAAGATGCTACACTGCAGTGGAGCTGGAAGATGTTTTGGTTCACAGTATGACGATAGGTGTATTAAATTGAAGTTGTTGCAAGACCAGGACTACATCAAAACCTTGTTTTGCTGAGAAATGCACAGAAGGTGACGTGTTCCAGCTGCATCAAGCATCACCAAGCCAGCTAATGCAGCACAGCTGAGTATCTACTGCCAACAAAAACACAGGCAGGAGAAACTGAGGCTGGAGGCTCGAGACAATGCATTCTGTGCAACCATGTTTGTGGCTCCCCTGGCCACTTCCTGGGGTCTGTATGATCTGACAGGATGAAAACTTGCAGGAGCAGCCTATATGGAGAGAGGGAAAAGGAGCCAGCTTGCTCATCTGATCTGTGCCCAGCAATAAATGGCTGGGTGTATTTACCCATGTCACTATGACATCGGCGTCTAAATATACAGAGATGATAAGGCACCCAGGGAGCCATTAAAAATGCCAGAGGTCAACACATTTTGGATCGATCACAGCAGATCCCAAACCACCCAAATTAACTGCCTGGTTAGTTTTTGAAGTGCATTCTTGGGATGAGAGAGACTTAGCTGAGAAAAAGAGCTGGAGTGGATAAAAGTGTTCTCAGGCAAGCCCTGGCCAGGGCAGGAGGGTAAGAAAAGGAAGGTTATTGCTGCCCCAAAGAGATGGTGATCCAGGACATGGGTGGTTTTGGGGAGCAGGTTGGATTACACATGCTCAGGGCACTCTGCCAGCCCCAAAGGGCTCAGAGCTGGCAGCTTCCCAGTGCTGGCCTGGCTCCTGACACGGCTTTGCAGCTCCAGCCCGGGTGGTTTCCAGTGAAACCCTCGTGTTTTTGCAAAACAACATTTTCATTTTGAAGGTGTTATTGTGTGCTGGGTCAGTCCTCAGTTGCTGACTGAGGAGCTTTCTTCCTCTTCTTCCTTCCTCCTTTCACCGTCCCAGCAGCCTGGGGACAGGACTTCCCTTTAAGACAAGTTGCACCATTTTCCAGGGTGAAAAAATAAGAAGTGGAAAGAGAAGGTTTTCTTCTTTCTTTTTTCTTCTTTCTTTTTTTCTTCTGTCTTTTTTTTCTTTTTTCTCTTTTTTTTCTTCTTTTTTTTTATATTAAGCAACACATTAAAAACCCCAGAACACATGGACATCATGACTCAAAAATCTGTCCAAGAATAAAGGATGTGAGGGAAGTTTGCAAGCCTTCTATGCAGTGATTTGACTCCCAGAGAGTTGCTTTAAATCCCTTGATTTCCCCAGGAGCAGAAGATCAGGGGCAGAAAAATCATATACAAGCAAGCTGGAATTCCTGAGCCAAGCCATCCTGTCTCCAGGGATTTTTGGGTTTCCCTCACTCCTATGATGTTGTGGGATGCCATATATATACCCCAGCCCTTCCCCTCACAGAGAAGAGGGGAGATGTGAGTGGTCTGTGGGGACAGCAGGCACTGGTACTTCTGGAGGCAGCAGAGGATGAAATTTGGATTCCTAGCAGAGATTCCACCAGGGTAGAAGAGCTTCTGGAGCTGCACTCCCATCCTTTAAAGCTTATGTCTCCAGAAAGCATTAAACATCTGCTGGCCTAGCTGTCAGCCTGAGTGATGCCCAGGGGTGATGAGAAGGACTTTTGCTAAGGGGTGCACAGAGGTGATCCAGAGCCCAGATCCAGCCCTATCCTTGCTCCATCCATGGGTTTATGGCATCACAGAGACCCTTGTCTGAGAATACTTAACTGGTCCTTGCAGAGCCTCTGTGCTCTGGTGAGTGCTTTGTTAACCCCCCCCCAGAGTGCAAGTGCTCCCAAGGCAGGTTGTGCTGAATTCTCCCACAGTGCCCTGGAAGCCAGATGTACCCTGGACACCAGCACTGCTGTGTTATATTTGGGCTGCTTTATCAGGTGCTAATCAGGTATGGATCTGGGCCTGTCTGTCGCCCAGGCTGAAAGAAGCCAGGATTCCTCACCCCAAGGATCTTAGCAGCACTTAGCATGCACAGATTAAACATTGACATAGCTGTGATAAGCCGAAAATGAGCCAGGACTTTAGACCCTCTTATAGCCAAACGGGAGCTTCAAGGGTTTCAAGTGACGAAACACAAATCAGCCAGCTCAAAGGGCAACTACACCCCTAAACCCCTTATGCACCTACCCTCAGAGTCTCCTTCCCCCAGACCAAATTTATCCCTAGAACCTCCCCCAGTCTCCTGGCACTTGTGTCACGAAGTTTGTCAGGCCTCTATTCAGGAATCACAGCTATGTGATTCCTGAATCCTCAGATTATCAGCATTCTAAGACTCTGAGGCTGCCTCAGTTGCTGCTAAGAGCACCAAGGTCATGATTTTGATCCCTGGATGGGCCACTCACATAAGAATTGGACTAAAGGATGATCCCTGAGAGTCACCTCCAACTCAGAATATTCTGTGATTCTGCATATGTTTACCTTCCTGGTGGTTCAGGGAGAGCATCACTCTTTAAAGAACCCATCAGGAAACAATTCTTCCTTTAAACAGAATGGCAGTTTTCTATATTGAAGTTCCCTTTATAGGTTATCAAACACTTAGTCACTATCAGGTGCTTTTAGCGAGATTATACAACATGTCCTAGCAGAAAGACCCATAGGTAGCTAAACATAATAAGCCATAAACAAACTACTGCCCTGTCAAATGCTGCAAGAACTGATTAATCATTTACCAAGCCCTTTTAGACTGTTTAAAATGGACCTTTTTAGCAGAAAAGTCATGCAAAGTAGAAAGCAGTTCCCATTAGCTCTCATTTCCTGCAGCAGCTTGACAAATAGGGGTAGTGTATGGGGGATTTATTGACAATAAAGGGACTCAGGGGAGGTTTGCTCACCATTTTTTCCTATGCATATAGATGGTGTGAGGAAAGAGGCATCTGCTGCCTCTGCAGCTGAGGAGGGAGAGCCAAGGTTATTGCATGAGCTGCCACAGATTAGCTGCAAGCCCGACAAGGCTTAACACAAGGTGGAAGTGGCTGGGGGGTGGCTGCATAGGGTAAAGTGACATTGCTCTGCAGTCCATGGGGTGCAGGTAGGGACAACAAAATCTCTGCCAGCAGCACACGGTGCTTACAGAACACCTGCAGCAGCACGAGCAGGTGGAGAGAAAGGACACAGTCAGAGCCTGTCCCTCAGAGTGGTGCAGGATCCTGCTCCACCTGCAAATACACTCCTTTGTGTCCTGGAGCAGGGAGGATACCAGCCCTAATGCTGAGTGCACCCCTCACCCTAGGTCTGGGCTTTTAGAAGCGCCCAATAGCTCCAGGGATGGATGGGATGACTGTCCTCACTGCTTCAACCCTTGGCCTGTGAGGATCTCACCCAGCACCTTGGGCTGGAGCAGCAGTTTGGTTCATAGTAACCCCATGCCAGCCACAGAGCCCGACCAGCTGGGAGGCCTTTGGCTGTACCCTGCACATGGAGAGACCTTCACCAGCTCACACCACCAGACAACTCTGAGCAGGCCTATTTCTGGAAGCCATCCTGATTTTGGGGACTCTGCCCTGCTCCCCATGGTTCCTGATGCCTGGGGGGTTTTTGTCTCACCTCAGCATGAAGGTGGCTGCACAGACATTGCTGGTTTCTGCCTGTACAGAGTGCTGCTGCAAAGCTGATTACCCTGTGCAAGCCTGACAGTGTCATAAACCCCCTGGAACCTTGCAAAGCCAGCTCAGATCTGGAGCAGTAATATTACCTGAGGTTTTTCCTAATCCAGAGGATTCCAGTCCCTCAGTACTGGGGAAAAAAAAAGGTAGAGTTTACTGCACAGGTCTTTCATTCCTAATTGCTATAGGAACAGGATCTGGAAGATCCATTCCTGTCTTCTTGTTCAAACTCCTCCTCTGAAGCTAGCAGAAAAAAGCCTTGCAAAATCAACTTTTTTCCCCCGTTTCAGGTCTCTCTCTGACTCCCCAAGATGCACACAGTGTCCTTGCACTGCTCCAAGCTGCCAGTAGTGGCCACAGCATCCCACTGCAGCCTGGGAGCTGCTCTGACCATATCCTTGGGAAGGAGCTCCATCTGCCGTGCCAGTGACCCAGGCTGAAACCCAGGGACCATTGCCAGACCTGTCCCAGGCTGTGGGGTGACTGGTCATCAGGCATCCCCTGGGTACACCGAGCTTATCAGACCCAATTACCAGGATCAATGCTTGTGAGGAGCTCCAGGGGGATTTTGAGGTGCTTTCCCCTCAAACAAACCAAACAAGGAGGGATTAGCAAAGCACAGGTGAGGGCAGAAAAGGTCCTTGTGTGCCACAGCTGCAACCATGTGAGCAGTCTGGAGGACTGTGGAAATACAGGAAAATGGGGGGGGGGAAAGGGTGCTGTCATCTCAGTCTGCTTTGAATGAAGTCAGTAGGCTGAGCTCATGCCAGGTGAAGGAATGAGCCAGGTACTCACCTGGGGCCCAGCTGGGCTTTCTCCCACTTAAGGAGAAAGGCTCCCACCCAGGCTCAGCTGGCAGCTCCTCTGAGAGACAAAGCTCCTGGGAGCTGCCTGCAATAGAAAAGAGATAAAGAGGCTCAATTCTTGAAGGCTTTTCTTGGAGGGGAACTGCTCGCTCTTGCTATTTTCTTGTGACAATGAGTCAGACCTGCCACGAGGGCAGGACAGCGTGGGTCCTTGAGGGATGCTTCAGGTTCTGCATGGGTTAAGCCAAGTGCCTGGCAGGGTGAGGGGTCCTGGGCAATGCAGCTCCTGCCTGCACCTGTGGGACTTCTTGTGGCACTTATGCACCCACAGTGGGAGATGAGGCTCTCAGACAGGCTGAGTGCATCTGCTCTGGGCTCCGCCCAGACTCAGTCTGCTGCTCACAGTCTGCTTTACTTTATCCCAGACCAGCTCCACTTCCCAGCCATGGCAGTATTTTGGCATGTAAAAATTTCTTTTTCCTCCTGCATTCCTTCTTGGAGATACAAGATCTTTACGGTAGTTATTTTCCTAAACATCTGATGCCATTTGATCTCTATGATCAAAGGTTCCAATGCAGGGAAAACCTGCCAAAGGCCAGAGAGCTGAAAAGAAAGCCAATGAGCATCTCCACCTTGCCCAAAGTATGTTACCTTTAAAGAGTGGAAGATTTCACCTCTAAAATACTGAAAAAACTCCCCAGAACCCCAGTGCTCCTCACTCCATATTCACACAGATACAGTGTGAATTTTGCCATCTCTTTCCTGGGATAACCCTAAAGGTAAAGAATTGAGCTGAGATTTTAAGCCTCTTCCTGATGTCTCCAGTGTCACAAAACACTGCTCAGGCTACAAGGCTGGGGTGAAAGTGTAATAGGCTGGGCAGTCCCTGAGCACCCCACAAGTTTAGAGCTAGCAAAATATTTGTCTCCACTACCTCTGCCAGCTGTTGTGTGCTGGAAAGCAATGCCTGTCCCACTCCAGACAGGGCTGCAGTTGGTGTGTGGTGAGTGAGTGACCCCTGTGCATGAAAGTGTGGTGGCCAGCACCACACCACAATCTGGAGATTAAGTTTCACTTGATCATTACTTCACTCTGATTAAATTCACCATGAGCTGCAACATGATGAGAAAAAACAATGCACCCATCAAACTGACGATGGAGACAAGAACAAGGCTCCTCCATGGGACTTGGGCTGGCAAGGACTAACTGATGTGGGAATTATGTGACCGAAGGTCAGCGATTACAGGACTCTCCTGCTCCACATGGGAGAGGCCACAGCTGGAAAATAGCTTGCTCTCTCCTAGGGACATCCCAGGAAAAGCTGTGAAAACAATTTGAAGAAAGCCTCTGCATGCGTGAGGCTAGGTCATTCCCTAAGAAAGCCAGTGTAGGGGGGAAGAATGGACTCTAAGGCTACAGAGCAATTTTATATGCAAGTACTTTCTTGCACATATAAGAATCCAGGCCAAAGTGGTGTCTTGAAACCCTAAAAATCTCAGTGGCTAATGTTCAACTGATTCTTTTTTGGTCTGTGCTGATAGGTTGCTCTTGGACTGACCACTCTTCTCCAGGGCCTAAATATGGCACTGGTTTCTGGTGTGGGCTCTCCTCAGTCTGGTGCCAAGGAAATGCAGCGAAGAGTGTTTGCATTTTCAGTCCCAGTCAAGTAGAGGAGAATTTAATATCTGCATTTTTTAAATTAAATTGCCTATAATTTACCACAATTTGACCTGTTTCTGTGGGGGAAAAAAAAAACACAGTAATCACAGAGAAACCAGCTGGTATTTTTCTTATGCACAGTGCTACTGTGCATAAGTCAGACAAGACCAGCCTCACCACAGCAAGAATTTACCCCAGCCTTCCCCTTTGTTTGGTTGTAGAATATCCTTTACTATATCCACATCTTATTTGAAGCCAGGTTACCCCTCTGATAGTGGGAAAGCTGGGAGCCATCCTCCCAGGGCTGCACAAAGAGGGGGCTGCACAAAGAGGGAGCTGCACCATTGCAAGGCCCTGACCTGAGACCATGCCCTTGCATGGATGCCAGTACTGCACTGTTTTCATTTGACAGCTTGACCATTAAAGGAAGCAACTCCCAGCCCTCCAGCTGACTCCTGGTCTCATGGGCAGAGCTGGGAGGTGTGACATTGATACCATTTAGGACTGGACCCCAAAAGTGAAAGTGAAGCCACCATTTTTTAAGTGTCTTTGTGCAAAAGGCTTAATGGTTTATTAAAGTGAGAATGACCTCAGCAAACATATGAGACAGACAAGAGCTGAGAGGATGTGGCTGAATGGGAACATCTTGCTAGCAAAATTGTAACTCTCACTTGCCCTGCCACTGTTCACCTGTCAGCCTTTGCTGCTTCTCCTTTGGAAGGGATGTGAGGTTTTCTCCCTATGCAGAGCCCAAAGTGATGCATGAAAAGTCAAATTCAACCCAAGCGACCCTCAGGATGATGATCGGGGGTAAATCCAGACCAGGAGCCTGTTCCCCCATCCAGGAGCTCAACTGCCCCTTCCATCACTCTCTGGCTCTAGGACAGTCACAGCTGGTTTGTGAGGCTTTATCTCTGCCATGAGCTATAACTCTGCCTAAAATCCTCTTGGTAGGAACCATTCTCTCTAAAGAGAGAATAACCCTGTGACAGCAGGGCCAAGTTCAGGGTTTCAGCAGACACATCCCACGCCCCTCCGAGCACTCCTGCTGAACTTTGCTTTTTTTTGCCAGGCCAGCCCTGCATCCCCCTCTGCTCCCAGCCCTGGCAAAGGCAGGGCCAGCCTGCTTGGCATGCATCTGTCACTGCTGGGAGCAATCCCTGCTGCTAGGCAGCCGAGCCTGGCAGCCGCGAGCATCCCGGTCCAGCATCCCCCCCCATCCTGGCTCGCCATCATATGATTTCTCCCAAGGGACAACCGCTGAGCAGGACTGTGTCTCCGAGCTGATCCTTTGCTGATAAGCCAGCTGCCAAGCCTCCACTGCTGAGACAAAAGAGTTTTTCTCTTCCCAGCAGGGCTTTTCTGCTGTGAATGACAGAGAAAGGGGTAAAAGTGAGCTGCCTGACACTTCTCGTGGGCAAGAGGCTTTGGGGGCTCCTTGTCCCCTGCTCTGCTGGCAGATCATGGAGCTTTTCAGGCTGAGCCTGGGCTGCATTTGCCTCCTTCCTTGGCTTGAGGGTAAGTTTCTCCTCTTTTGGGGTAGCTGTAAAGTGGGAAGAGAACAGCCTCCTGGGTTTTAACCTGCTTTCCTGCTGAACTGTTGCTTGGGCTGCAAAGCTCAAGAACCCACCAGCTGTAGGACAAGTGCCAACAGGCACATTTCAGGGCAGCATTTAAATGGGATTAAACACAGGGGTACAAAAGAGTGAGGGACAGGCTGGCAAGGTGCTGGGATGGCTGGGCCAGGGACACTGTGGCATCATGCCAGCAGCTTTTATAAAGTGCTTTTAAGCTGCTGAGAGTAGTGGATGAATAAACCTGCTCAGGGAGGGAGACAGCCACTAAGTGACCTCCTAAACACTGATATTCCTCCCGGTCCCAGCTGCTCCTTCCTAGAAGAAGTGAGTGAGCTAAGAGCATGCTAGCAGCATGGGAGAGGGTAGTGGGAAGTGCAGAAGTATTAGTCCCACTCCTGTGGTGGTTGGCTGGGAGCGGGATGTGCTGGGGAGCTGCAGAATCTGCATTGCTCACCTCCATGGAGCAAACTTGGTAGCATCTCACGCTGATATTCAGCTGCTTTCTGGGGTTGCTCCAGTCCTGTATCCTGCCCATGCACAGAAGTATTTTGAATCCAAGCAGCCCTGGTTTGATGTGCATGGGTAGATGCACAAAGCAGAAGTCCCTGCTGAGCATCATCCCAGAGATCTGGGGCAGTGCCACCCAGGAACAGTTTCCCAGGAGTGGTGCTACCATGGTCTCACTAATCTCATCATGGACATCAAGAGGAATTAATTTTCTTTAAAACTGGGAAAACTCCCTGAGCTAATAAGCCTTTTTATTTTGCTGCTATGACTGAGATGTCAGGTTGAAAGCAACTCATTGATATAAATCACTGAAGTTCTTCAAGGCTCCTTCAGTCCCTGAAGCAGCAAGGAGAACAGCCCTGCAGTTTTACAGGTTACATGCTCAGAGCTGTTCAAAATCCCTCGACCAGAGGACCACAACTATTTGGGCTGCCCGGCTGAGATGTTTATTCTTTAAAGACAAACCTCAGACTGGCACCTCTGACCAGCTACTTTCCATTCCTTGCTGCACAAGTGAGTGTTCCCTGGGATGCTTTGAGAAGTTACCTTCTCAATTTGCTCTGCTGCTGGGTAATAGGAGAGGTTTGTGCTCCTACAGGTTTGACTTCTGCTCCATCTACTGCTGTTTTCTGCACCTCAAAAGTTGCCAATTAAAGTGAACTGAATCTCTCACTTTGTTAAGCCCCAGGCTGAGGCTATGTCCCTGTAGTGGTAAGGGGTGATGATGCACATGCATCTTTTAAGTTAGAGGAGATTTGGTTAGGATCTGGAGATTATACCACGATGGCATGCAAAGAGAGCAGAACAGCCTTCAAGGTGCTGCTCTTCCTTTGCCTCTAAGGTAGGATTTTGTCTGGTGTTAGAATAAAGTGATTTTTTACTGCTGCCATACAACACAATCCACATGGTTTTGTTTTATTAGGGAAGTATGGAGGATCACAGGGTATTTAATTTCCTTTCTAGTGTAATGCTTTTGGTGCAAACATGATCAGCCACTGCATTTCAGCCAGACCAGTAATAAAACAATAAAACCACCACTGTTTTGCAGAAAGGAATTCATCTTCCCAATGTCTGGCAATGCCCAATGAAGCTCAAAGCACAGAGCACAAACGTGTTCATGCCTGGGGCTGAAATTCCTCTGTGGCAGCTTTTCCCCATCCCCTCCTGCCTGGAGCTCCTGAGTTTTAAGGCTACTGGCAGGACAGAGATGCTTGCTCTTAACAGACCTCTGAGGGGTTAGTTTCCTGCTGAAAACTGGAAATCCTGGAATTTCCTAAGCTGGTCCTGACAGTTGTTCCTTTGGAAAGTACCTGCAAACAGAGAAGAGGCAAAAATTAGTTAGATGTCAGAAAAAAAATTCTTCACGGAAAGAGTGATTGGGCAATGGAATGGGCTGCCCAGGAAGGTGCTGGAGTCACCATCCCCGGAGGTGTTTAGAAAAAGACTGGATGTGGCACCCAGTGCCATGGTTTAGTTGATAAGGAAGTGTTAGGTTAGGTCACAGGTTGGACTTGATGGTCTCAAAGGTCTTTTCCAACCTGGTTCACCCTGTGATTCTGTAAAAAGTTTTGTTAAAAAGCCAGACCTAATGGTGACCCCGTGAGGTGCACTGGGCAGTGGGAAGTCAGGCACCAGCAGGATCTATGCCTACATGTACAGAAAGAAAACTGCTGAAATAAAACTGCATTTAACACTGACTCTGGACCCCCATGCACTGGGTGTGAGGCTGTGGTGTCTGTGTTTGGCATCTTGGCCTGATCCCATATCTTGGGAGCCACTCTCCTCTCCCTCAGATCCATGGTAATGCTTGCCCCGATCCCTGATGCCCTGACCTCAAAAGGCAGCCCTAAGCATTTTGCACTGAGGAGGCAGAAAGGCCAAGCTTGTACAATTCTTCTGCTCCCACATTGACTTTTCAGCCCCCAACTATTTTTCACTTGGGGGATTTCCTGTCTGTGATGCATTTAACTCTTCAGTAGCTACCAGACCTTCTCCTTTGGCTTGTGCAGGTTCTCCCCAGCAGCAGCAAACAATGCCTGGGTGCAGAAGCACTTCCTGCCCACTGCAAGCCTTCCCTTGGCACCCCTTGTCCCATCCAGGATCGGTCCTTGGCCAGTTAGCCCCTCTCCATCTCCTCCAGACCTCTCTGGATTTTGTAGACACCCACCATATCCCCACCCCAGGGACTGGTTTTCCTCACTTGCATCAGCTTTGTGGTGACTTCACCAACCTCCCCTGCTTCCTATAATTTATAGATTTTTTTTTTCATTCAAAACCTTCCTCCTTTTCCTACGGCTGCTCTGGTCCCTTGGAGACCTTTGCTGAGCTACTTGGTCAAAAGTGGACCTTGCAGTGATGTGGAAAGATATGAAACCCTGTTGGTAAACCAAAATCAAGATATTCTTAAGAAAACAGCAGTGTTTGGGAAAAAAATATGGGCCAAGCTGTCCCAAACTATTTGCAAATGTCTTTGATCAAGACATCACAGGCAATGCTTAGAAACAGCAGAAACTTTCCCAGTCACACTGGGATTACTGGTAACCAAGGCTTTCTCAGTGGCATTACCTTAATTAGGAACGTTGCATGGATTTTGCCCCTAATCCTCCATGGAACAGCATGTCCCCAGGGTGGTCATGCTGCAGAAAAGCAGGGGCCTGTATTTGCTTGCTTTTCTATCTTGTAACCAGACAGAGTGTCAGTATCGTAGGACAAATGAGCTGGCATCAAGAAGCCTTGCTAGAAATTGTTTATTTTGTTCCTAAAAATATGAAGAGGCCAAAGTGTTCAAGTATGAGCAGCCCAAAGCAGGCATCTACTTGGACTCTGTGGGTAAGGCTGGCATTTTCCAGAAACGCTAAATCCCATCCTCAGGGAGTACACTGGATGCTCTGGTTCCTCCAGGTTAACATTCTTTAAAATGCTAGAGCTCATGGCCTTATTTGTAGGACTACTGGGCAGCAGGACTTGGGATGTCATTTTGTCTCCTGAGTAATGATTCTTGGTGCCTGATGTGTGTCTCAAAGTAAACATCCTCCAGGTTTAGTTGTGGGGCACAAGCAATGGCTGCTGGCAGCCACATGTAACTGCAATGTTTGCAGGTAACAAACATGATGATTGTTTAGAGGGGAACATAAAACATCAGGCACTCCACAGAGAGCAAAACACGTATTTCCTGCTGGGTCAAACAGCAGCACTCTTCAAAGTGTAGTGAAAATACCCAAAATTTTCAAATGGAGAGTCATTGCCAAGAAAGGAAAAGAAAATACAGCAAAGATTGCGGCATGCTTAATAATAAAACCTGTAATAAAACATATGAGAAAAAGACCTGGATGAGCAGCCTAGAGAGAGAATACAAAAAACTGCCAGCAGAAATTTTCAAACATTATCTGAAGCAGGAAGTTGGTGGGGGTCAGGAGGTCAGTAAATGACTGGCACAAATGCAAGAAGGGTGACCAAAAGTAGGGCAGTGTAGAAAGGCTGAATGGATTACTGGCCGTAGTGCTCCCTTCAGACATGGTCAGGGAGGACATGGCAGTCACTCCCTCTGCAGTTTGAAGTGTTATCAAACAGAACTGGCAACAGAGGAAGTTTAAGGAGGGAGAAAAAAAAAAAAAGGATAAATAAACTATGGCAAAGGACCAGCCCAAATATCTTTTGAGTTACAGAAAACTAAAGATGACATTAAAAAATGTTTAAGGAGTGTATTAAATTCCTATTTAATGCAATCTTGACACCAAAGGGCTGCATTGAAATAATGCCCTTCTTAAGAGGGATCCTTGCATAGCCTAGGGAGACACAGGTCCTTAGGCTCCATTTCAGCATGGGCAAGTCAGTGGAAGAAAAGAAGAGTATTTACAGACAGATAAACATGAGAAAAGTCAATGCAGCTTTTGTAATGGGAATGCCTGACATCCATGATGGTATCAGTAAGAACATAAATGTGCTGAGCAGATCAAGGTCTTGTGCCAGTGTTTGCAAAAGGCTTTTGATAAGAATCTTCCATCAAGGCCCTTAAGAAATTCCATTCTCATGGAGTAGGAGACAGACCTAGCCCACAGACTGGAACAAAGACTGGAATAAGTTGACATGATCACAGCAGTGATAGTATCAGAAGGTGCTCAGAAAGATCAGAAGGGATCTGATCTTGCAGCTTCCTGTGGCAGCTTCCTGATGCCACAAAGTAATTAAGAATAATCAAAACTTAAGCTGACATTGTGAAACTGGAGAAGGAGCTCTGATACTGATGGAGCAACAAAATGATATTTTTCTTTGAACTTCAGAGCTGAAAAATGTAGTGGGCAAAACCATTTTACCCATAAATACCCATTGATACTCTCTGAGTTAGTTCATACAGAGCACTGGAATCGCTGCCCAGAGAGGCTGTGGAATCTCCCTGTCTGAAGATGTTCAAACCCCATGTGGATGTGATTCTGTGTCACCTGCTCCATGTGATCCTGTGTTGGCTGGATTTGACTGTTTGATCTCAGTGGTCCCTTCCAACCCCAACAAATCTGTGATTCTGTGATTTTTGGAAGGAGGCACTGGCATCTTGTTGTCTTGAGTGAGCTACTTACTTGTCTGATTCTTGCCCTCTTCCTCTATACAGGCAGATGTTAATGGCCCAGCGCTGCAGACAGGATCCTGGGCTCAGCAGTTTTATCTGACCCAGCACAGTTGTCATATTCCTCTGTTACATTCTAATGCACATCTCAAATTACTACTTTGGAAGTGGGTTTCTCACAGTTAACCCGAAGCGAAGATGTGAGAATCCTGAATTCCACATCCTAAGGAAAAATGGCGAGGGTGGGGTGGGGCTGGGGGGACTGTATTAATCAATTTCAATTTCCTAAAGTTTAAGGGAAACTACTTATGAGACATTGCTCCTGCCTTTAGAGGCTGGCAGAAACTCAAGTCCAAAATGCATTGAATGTCTTACCTCCACCCAGCCCTCAGTAAGGGTTAAAGAGAACAGGACTCACAAGTTGCCCACAAATAGCCCAGGAATTTAATTTCCATTTAGGCACATTGGCTTGGCAGGAATTGTCTGGATTGGTGGCTATCACAGGTCCATGCAAGTCAATATCCCAGCACAGACACATTGATCAGACAATCCCAGAGCTGGTGGAGAAGCACTGTGGTTTCTGGCTCCTCTCCTCAGGCATTCAGGCTGAGCAGGAAGCCCTGAGCTGTTTCTGCTTTACACAGCCCCAAGGCATTATTAATCTAGCAGAACCCTAGAATTTCCTGAGAGAAAAACATGAGAGCTCCTTTAAACTATTGTTTATTCCATTGTTATTGTGTACCAGCTTCTGTTTATACTGTCACAAATCTCTTCAGGTACTGAGCCAAATACTTATATTGGCTCAGTATTGTTTTGGTTTGCTGTGGTGGTTTTTTTCATTTGGGAGGGGAAACTCTGCAGAAATAGTTTAGATAAAAATCAGTGTTCTTGCCTAACATCACTTTTCTGTGTCCTCTTTATGCTTGCTCAGTACTATATGCCCATGGGGCTTTTATAATTCTGTCTCCTGGGGAAAAGAGAGAAAAAAAAGTCACTGTAAAATCTGGGAGTTGCAAGGTGTTGTTATTAAAAGATTTCTCAGAATGTCCAGAAATTTGAAACTTCTATTTCTATCCATCTTAGGCATAAAACATACAGCAGAAAGTTCACCTGAAACACTGGTGGATGGTTTAGCACTTAACATTTTGCTCAGGATATTCACAGGCCACACCTGATGAAGTTATACTGAAAACAGTGGCAATCCTTCAGCTAATGTGATATTCGTCCTAAATCCTCTGAGATGTTGGGACCTGTTGCTCTTAAAAGCAACAAGCAATTACAGAAATTGCTTCAAATTGTGTGTTTGTTGCAGGACAGCTGCAATGTCTCCCTCTTACTAAAGGATTCTTAGAAGTGGTACTTTTGTTCCTAAGGTGCACAGACCAATGTCAGGTGTGCTAAATCCAAGATAATTTCAATACTTACATGAGCTGCCTCAGCCAAATACTTACACATTTCTGGTGGGATATGGTTTTATCCCTTCACTGCTTTAATACCTCCACTTAATAGAATACCGCCACTTAATAGAAAGTGTAGCCCAAGGTGGCCTCATTGGCCCCAGATGAACAGCACAAGGGGGATTTAAACTGCTCTTTTATAAGAAAGATTTGACCTGGGTAGGGGCAAAAGATCCCTCAAACTAATTTGTTTGGAGGGAGGGAAGGATGGCTACCTAGTTAAAACAATTGAAGTACTGAATTAAATACATACATATATATATATATATATATATATATATATATATATATATATATATATACAGGCAGATATTTGATATAATCATTCAGGTTGGAAGGATGTTTTTCCTCATTAGTTATATAACTGCTATTTTCCTCTAGCGTTGCTCATGGCTATTTGCACGCTCCTGCTTTTCAAAGAAATGTCATTCCAGGAAATTAGGAAGCTGTGTGAACAGTTTATCTGGGCATGCCCTTCCAGGAAAGGACTGGTGGGTTACCTTTTGCCTCCCCCAGGGTATTTACAAAGGGACGTGTTAGTGCACAGTACTGAACCTGCTCTGATTGTACCGCAGTAGCAGAGGGACAAGGCTTCCTCATAAGGAACACCCGGCTGGAAAAGTGCATCCGTGCCTCCCAGGAGACCAACAGCATCAGCCTGGCCAGCTGCAAGGAGCACTCCCAGCAGCAGAGGTGGGGCTGGAACCCTGACACGGGCACCATCGTCAGCCTGCACACAGGGCGCTGCCTGTCGGCACACAGGATGCGCCAGAACGCCCTGGTCAAGCTGGAGCCCTGCGGGGACTGGGAACGCCAGGCATGGCTCTGCAGCAGGAAGGGACACTTGACTCTGCAGAGCTTGGGCTTCCACCTTGGCACCAAGGAGGGAGGCCACAAGGTCTTTGTCTCGAGGGAGAAGGACAAGTTCAGCAGGTGGAAGACGCTGGCGGATGAAACCGTCTGTGCTGCTGCCCGGACAGCAGCTGGGAGGCCCAGCAAACCAACACAACAAGCTCTAGACACACAAGTGTGGATCTATGAAAGTAAGAGGAGGTAGCTTTAGTGTCAGATAACATCTAACTTTCATGTCATCCAAGCCATCTAACACCAGGCTTGCACATGTCATTCTAACTCATGTTCACTTCGGCCCCACCTGGAGAAACACCAAATGGCTCCACTGGTCCCACTGGTTTCCAGTGGTGGCTGTACAGTGTTTTCCAGAAGCATGCAAAACCTTACATGATCAGGTCTCCAAAGCCCAGGTGCATTTCTGAGGACAGGCAAATATTTTGGTAAAATATTTCTGAATTGGTGCCCACAGCTAAGAATAGTGGAAATTGCTTTCCCAAGCACAAAACACCCAAGGAAGTCTCCCAAAGTCAGGCACTTTAGACTTCGAAAGAGCTTTGGTACTTTGGAATGTCTCTTTTTGGTAAAACAACTGGAGGCAGCTGAAAACTTCTTTTAAACTTATAAATATTATTGAGAGGCAGTTGTATCAGAAATTATTGCTTCAGTTTCTGAAATTAAAGTTCTCTTCTGTGACACCCCAACAGTGCACCTTTCACTAATGAAATCTAGTTGTAACCTTCATTCAATGTTCTCATTAGCCTCAGTGAACCTTGCTGCTGGTGCCCAGTGAAGCCATAAAGACACTGGTGGACACAGCAAGTAGTGGGAGGGAGCTTAAGTGTTGCCCTCCCTTTGCATTAGGAAATCCCAGAAGATGACATCAAAAATCATTAGAAAATGGGGTTTATAGGGACCAATTACGGCCTTGGCCTTTGCTGAAGAGAATCCAAACTGCTTTCACCAGTATTCATTGGCCTTTGTCTTAGACTGGACACAGAAAGGGCAAAAACCCTGGTCTTGTCACAATTTTAGGAGTTTGACATAAGGCTACCAAACACCAGGCATGGTCATTTTACCAAGATGTGGCTGTGATCATTTGTTGTGTGCCCAGTGAAGCCCACTGCTGATCACTGATAGTTCATGGTCCAGTCTGTTTCCCACTTTCATTTAAGTCCTTTCTGCAAATAAATGTGGTTTTTAATACTTTTCTTGTAAAGTTGTGTGCAGAACTGAGACCTGAAAATCACATTCCATTCCTCCTCTCCTCCTCCCCTCCCCTCCTTTCTCCCACTCCAGAGACCCAAAACCACCCGGTGTTTGTAATGATTTTTTATGTATTTGTCCACTCTGTAGGTGATGAAGTTCCCAACATTCCTCAGGGAAAATTACTTCCCTGAGAGGAGGCTATTCCTTACCTTAAGGTTGATGGACCCAATGAGATTTTCAGCTCTGTAGAAATGAGTAAAGAGAAAATGTGATGTATCTGCTTGGCGTAAGCAGATGGATTATAAATATAACCTTTTGACACAGAGACACTGTATCTAATTTGAAATAAAAAGAGATACATCAGCTGCTTTGGCTGTCATGTGTAGAGAAGGTGGCCTTTTTCCCCCTCAAGGTTTTTAATTAGCCAACTAGAAGGTCATCATGTAATTATCACAACAGTTACAAATGTACTGTTTGTTTAACATTAAGTTAAATATGGACCACACAAATTAGATACCATAATAGGCTAGTTAAATATAGGCTAGGAAATGCGTGGAACATTTAAGATATGGGAAAAAGGCATGTGAAAAGAGCGTTTTCATTCCCCAAGGCAATGCTCCTGGCAGCCCAGGGCTGCCTTGGAGCCAGGATCCCTAAATAAGGCTGTGAGGGTAAACACAGAGCAGCTTTTGAATCAGGCTGTGCCACTCAGTGTGTCTCACACAAAGTCAAAATTTTCCTATCAATCCCATGGTTCAGTCTACTGTAGGGAACCTCTGACTACTCACGAACAACACCAAAATCCTATACATTTGTTCAGGCATTTCTTATCTAACTTCCACCTGAGCATCAACAGACAACTTATACTTTGGTGGATTATCTGCTCAGTAAATTACACCTGTGTAGCTGTGCTGTGGTTGTTCATTCCATAGGATGGGATGGGGTCTGGATTGGCAGCAGGGAGCCCTGAAGTCACAGTGTTCTTGGTCTTGGCATGTGCATCATTGCAGCAGAGGGGTGAATTGCTGACACCAAACTTCACACAGCCTCCCCTCTAGCAGTAGGTGCTTGCCCACACACCCTACTCTGCAGCAGGACTGGAGGGCAAAGGAAGGTACTGAGCCTTGCAGGAGGTATGGCCTGCTTAAAACCCTTTGGATCCCAATTTTATATCTGCAGTGTTGTTAACAGCTGCGATTCTTCCACTTGCCTCTTCCTCACACATCATCCTTTAACAGCTGGTGTTGCACTCATACTGTTAAAACCCATGACCACATCTACCACCAGAAAACAGGCTCTGCTTTGATTGTTGATTCCATCTTGAGAGGTTCACTTCACCTTTAAAATCTGTGACAGCTGAAAGCCCCTGATGCACAGGAGGGGGTGATTGCTACTGCACCACATCCTTCTCACCCTGCAGGGCAGAGAACCAAACCAGCAGGGTTGGGCTCCTTTTCCTTGCTGGGCAATGAGCATATCCAGGTTCCTGTACAAAAAGTAAATGATAATCACACAGATCTTTGCTTTATTTCCTTCCAAGCTAAAACCATTGATTCATCAAAGATCGATGCTGTGGACAGAGAGTCTTCTGTGAGCTTGACTGACCCCCCTCTGGCTAACAAGTTCAACAGCACAGTGTCTCCAGCAAAGACCAAACAGGCACAGCTCCCAGCAAATGAGGGTGAGCACGTTTCTGAATGCATGCATAAGAACACCAGGAAGGAAAGTGTGGGCAGCACTTTGAGGTTACTCAGCTATTTTCAGTGGTGGAAGTGTACCTGAGGACTTCTGAAGAACTTCCATGTGTACTACTGAATGCTTTCACCCAACATGCCGAGGAGTTTCCCTTGGAAAGCAGAGCAGTGATACAGGCTTAACCTGGAGGCATAGCCACCCACTGTTTTAGGAGCAAAAATTATCTGTGGTTGGGGAACACCGAGTGACAGTAAAGTTTCCTTTTCCTTTCTGGGTCCCATATAAAAGGGATTTGTGGTTACAGTGAAGCCTCATGAGAAATCTGGACCCCTGGTCCAACTGGAAGCTGCTAATCAGAGTCTTTCTGCTTCTTCCACTAGACCCATCCCACAACCACTCCAAGAAACATGGAAATCGGGGGAAAAACACTGGGGCCAGGCTTGCAGGTAGGTCCAGGGATCAGCCAGAGGAGGAAGGGACCAGGCAGATGAAGGTTCATCAGTGCCTCTGTCCTTCCCATTGTGACAGAGATACATTTCCCTGGGGTACTGCTGAGGATGCTCAGTAGGGAATAAGGGCACAAAATTACCTGTCAGAAAGACTCTTTTTAAATCTCCACAGGCCTGCGATAAAAAAAAAATAGTAAAAACATGAAAGTCAGACAGCTGCTAGCACTACTGCTTTATCCCAGCCCTTCTTCTTTTGTATCAGAAAGATGCAGAGTGGAGAAGGATGAGATATTCCTGTCTTCATAGCAAGAAAGAAAAACTTTTGTGGCCACTTTCAATAGAAGGATGCTATGCAGTGTAAAAACAGCTCTAAGAGGTTGATCTTGTAGACAATGCACTTTTCCTGTTATCTGGCATTTTCCAGGGACATTACAGGCAATTTTTTGTGGTAGTTGTGGCTATTGCTAGGAACAGTTTGCATAAGTACAGCAAACAAGTGATGCTTTCTCTGATACCCTTTCAGGCACGAACTGGAAGACAGCCATGCTGGTCCTCAGCCCCCTGGCTTTCATACTGGGATTAATAATACTGACACTCAATGTTCACTACAACAAGTAAGTGAGAGTCAGGTTCATTGGCTTTGCCATGAACAGCATCTTAAAGAAAATCTCCAACGTCTCAAAACAAAAGTCTTCGTCTTGGCACCCTTCCCCATTCCACACCTAATGTCACAGGCTCTCAGCAGATGGCTCTGGTCACCAATGTGTCACCCTTGGGGATTTCTCCTCTCTGCCACCCAGTTTATCCATCCCACTCACTGACCCACCCAAATGCAGCCACTACTGTTGGCTCCTCCTCCCCTACACGTCTTGTGCCATCCCTGAAGGAAGTGCCATTACAGTTGCTGACGTGGAGAAGCAACCAAGTGACAGACAGGTGCAGTTACTCTCTTCTCTCTTCACTTAGGAAGAAGAAAATCCTCTCTGCTCTGAAGAGCTCTCCAGCCCACAGCAGCAGAGTTGATTTACGGGAGCCGACCCCGCTGCGAAGAGGGGTCCACCCCCAGCCGTACCTGCCACCATCCCGCTCCCCTTCCCTGAGGCGGGGAGAGATCCTCATCGAGTGGAAAGATGGGACTGTCACTCCTCTTTTTGACAACATCAATTACCAAGTGGACTAGCTCCAGAATGACAGAGCTTTTGTTCCCTCCCGTGTCACTGCTCCCACCAGGAAGGCTGCCACCACAGCTATCTCCTCCCTGCCCTTGCTGTTTTGACAGGAAGCACAGTTTGGGTTTTTTTTCTAAACACTTGAGTACAATCCTTTTGCACAGGACAAGGGCTGAAGCAAGCAGAGTAGATTGTTTGGTTTGTATAGGCACATGCTGCTTAGCAATTTCAGAACTGCTTTAACCCACAAGAAACCCCAGGTTTCCCTAAATGAAGCTGGGACTTCTGCCAGCTGCAACTGTCCATTGAATCAAAATTAGAGTTACTGAGCATATGAAAAAGTGAATCTTTGAAGACAATGCAAAAGGCAAAAAGCAAAAGTCCTGATGATCCTTAAATTCTTTTTAAGATAAAACTAGCTGCCAAGAGACACAGAAGGCCATCAGTTACATTGTCAATGTGAGAATGTAATTAATAAGCACTGCCTTCTATAAAATCTCTTCCAGGTATCTGCCAAAATATTCATTCCCACTAAGTTGTCAATTAAGTAACAGCATTAAAAGGTAGCACTCCACTGTCCTCTCTGCATCACTGCAAGAGCCCTGCTGAGAGAGCATGTGTCTCTCAAAAAAACTTTTCCATATTTAAGATGTACTAAACCTTATTATAACACACATCCTCTTTTATTATATAGACTGGCAAGAAATGTCGGTCATGCTTGTTGGGGATATTGCATATAGAGCCACTTTATTCCAGCTTCAGTCTCTGATTTCCTATAATCATATGGAATAGACAATGAATAGATACACTGCATAACCAGAGCAGTAATGCAGTTCTTTTTCTTTTAGATAGGAGTAAGACATTGTTTTCAGCCTTTACACTTCTTGTTTAAGCAAAATTACCTGCGACTATCGCACTCAATCCTGATCTTTTCTCAGTGAAATCTGCAATGTCTTAGTGCTTTCCTAATATTCATGAATGTAAGCTTTCTTTCTCTCTGATTCTGAGATGATGTAAGCATGGCTATAAGTCAAGAGTTATGTGGAGAAAGAAACAATAACACCAGGAAATTACAAGTATGAGCTGTGTCAGTGCATTTGTTCAGTAGAGCAAGGGAAACAGTATCCTCACATCGCTTACTTGAGCAACGCCTTTCACTTGACCTAAATTAAGCTGTTCTGCTATTTCAGTGGAGGTTAGATTTCTCTTGAGTTTGGTTTTATTTAACATACAGCAGAAGTAAGGTCTCTCCAGGGAATTTAAAATCTCTGGGGTTTTTAATCATCTTAAAATCTCTGGTTGTTTGTTTTTGAGGTTTTTTTTTATTATTTTTCTTTTTAAATGGTAAAAAGTTTACTGTCATAAGATGTTATTATAACAAAAAACTTTAGTGGTCTTAAAAAAAACCAAAACAACCAAGCCCTATTGGTTTAGGGCATAAATATCATAGAGGTTGGAAAGAAATATCTTTGCCAGGCAGATTATTCCATATTTATTTACTGGAGGGTTTCCCAGATGCTCCTTGGGAAAATATTTTACTATTAGACATGGGCAGAGGAAGAACTCTTTCTTCACCAGTGAGCAGCAAGAATCACAGTTAAATTCTGACTTTCCAACATTTCTACTTTAAATGAAACTCAAAGACTCTGGGATCAAAATATGTTTAAGAATCATTTTACTCACAAAATTTGTGGGAATACATTCTGTACGTAAATCACTTAAAATGCACACACAGTGCCTTACCCATTATCACAGTTACACCCCTTGGAATTTTTCCAAGGAGTACATCACCTGACAGTGCACAGCACTGGTCACTCTCCGAAACCTTGACAGGCTTTGGGAGCACTATGTGAGCAGTGCCATTAAAAAGGAAATACTGGCTTGGAGCTGAGCTAATGTGTTTTCCAAAGCATCAAGTGCCCGCGTCCATTATTGCTGAACGGGCAGAACCGATGACTTGTTAATGACTCTCTAACTCCAGCTTAATATGCTAATCTTGCTCATAAACAGGAAGGCAGCAACACCATTGTTTACACAGCACTGATTAAATGGTACCTCAAACAATAATGAAAAACTAAGACTGAGGCTGCACAGGCTTTTAACTCTTCTCTCCCACTTTCACTGGTTGTTACACTCTCTGCCACCTCCTGAGTGGAACACTTCTGAGGAACAGTTCATAATCAAAATAAAGCCTGATGTAATGTGGACGAGCACTGAAGTTTTTTATGTGTATAGATACATACATATTTACATATAAAAGCCTCCTTATAGTGCATCCCCTTTTTTGAAAATATAAATATATGCTATTTTAAATAACTCCACTGGAAGATAATGGAGTGACATGCAAGAGATTCTTGTCACACCAGTACCAACATTAGTTATGTCTGCTACCCCAAGAGATGAGTGGGTGCAGCCATAGAAACTGATAGTATGAAACAGACATAGACTGCACACAAGCTTGGATATCCTATGCAGAAAGTGGATTAAATACCCTTTCCCAACCCCCTGGAAAATCTATGGCTAAGCTGTCTGTTAAAGATCAAAAAATTAAAAGAAAGAGGCAAAAGAACTTCAATTTACCACTTAAATACTGTACCTCAACCATTTACTAAGACTGTCTGGGTGGAAAATCTTCTCACAACAGCACATTATGGATGTACATAAATTCATGATACAAAAAAAAAAAGACCTGAAATGATCTGACAAGTTATCACTGCATATCACTGGAAGAGTTGGGAATAGAACTACTGCTTCCTCATTTGAAATTCAAGGTATGACTTCTGCAGTAAGCGTTTTGTTATTAAAAATCCCCATATGCTCATTTTCTCAACTCTCTGGCTTTACATTAGCAAGTCAAGATGTATCAAGTGTTTGATTTTTCAAAAAGACCTGTGGTTGTTCAGCACTTCAAGGAAGAAAAAAAAGGGGGAAAAAAAGAAAAAGAAAAGGAGACAGAGGAAGTCTTTTGTTAGCTCTGGGTTCAATTCAGACATCTCTGGCTTAGGGTTCAATCAGACTATGCTTTTTTGTGCTAGCTAGGAGAGACAAAAGCTAGGAGAGACATTCTCTTAAAAAGCTCCTTGTATCCTCAGTAAATTTCTACAGATTAAAAACAAAAAAGGAAATCTACATTTCTGCAGCCATGTAATTCTTCCTCCAGTTTAAAACATAAGAAGCACACCTGTCTCCTCAAGAAATCCCCTTATGCTTCACAAAACCACTTATTCTCTGGAGCACAGAAATTGATGCACTTCTTTCAGCATTGCTTGCATGTCCTCATATTCTGCAAATTTGCAGGCATCCTCCAGCTTCAGCCACTGGAAAGCTTGGTGCTCCTCTGACAGCTTGATTTCTGTGTTGCAGTCCTTCATTTCTGCCAGCCAGTACACAACGGTCTTGGGCTTGCCATGGACAGGGTAGTGCAGCTCCTTCTTGTAGCCCTCGATGAGGGTGAGCTGGCTGGCCTGCAGACCTGCCTCCTCCTGTGTTTCCCGGAAGGCTGTCTGCAGGTCATCCTCCCCAGGGTCCACGTGGCCTGCCAAGAAGGTGGAAAAGTAAATCTCCGGGAAGGAAACTCACGTTCTGCTTTAATTGGGAAACACTGGGAGGCAGAGATGAGAGCACATGGTAGCTGACACAGGATGAAATGGAAATTGGAGAAGAGAGATTGCTTTTCCAGATCTTATGTCTTGATTTGTCTTTGTCTTGTGGCTTTTAGAATCACTGTTTATCCCTCACCTCCTGAAACTTCCATCAGCCTCTCAGCATCAGAAGTCCTTTCTTCCCACTCCTCCCTTCCACTTCTGGAGAACCCTACATCCATAAAGCTCCACCTTGGATTATACTGAGGACTGAGTCCCTCATTTTTCCTTCATCCAGTTAGAGCAGAGACAGGTCATCTGAGAGTCTCAATCCTCTCTCAAACATGTCCTCTCACATAAGCTTAAGGCTCAATTCTGCAAAACTCTTACTTGGGCCAACAGTCCAGAAACAATGGGACCATTTAAAAGATGCATTTCATTTAGGCAGACAGGGATTTTTTTCTCTTCTATACTCCCCTCTGAAACAAGCAACAAGTCTAAGAGCTAGTCCTTTCAACAGCTGGATAGTTCTCCTAGGACACACCATTTATTTCACATTGCTCAGAATGAGAGGTGCCACTACAAACAAAGGATAAATATAACACATCCCCAGCCATTTGTACTTTTGTTGAGAAATGTCAGATTTGGTTTTCTCATGAAAGCTCCAGAATATAAATAGAACAAGCGAAGCAAGACCTCAAAAAAGCAACATAGGAGGAGCTGGAACATTTTGGGAGGTAAAAAAGTTTAAGCTCTGTTTTGTCCCTGGTGTCACTCTACTTTCTATGTAGTTGGCTCCAAATAGCTATAATTTAATTGTAGAGATGAATTGTTCCTCAGGTCTGAGATACTCAAAGTGCCCTTTTAGTACCACAACTGGGGTATATGGGAAGTTTGTTTTGCCTTTGCAACAGGTCCTACTCACTTCCCTGCCTGTGTATCAAAAGTGTGAACACCTCTTACAACAAAACATCACCTCAGATATAAAATGCACTTTTCTTTCAAGCAGTCACTGTGCAGAAAATAGCATCTGATGTCGATACCTGTTGATAACCTCAGGTCTAAGCTCAGTAAGTTGCCACGTTTGTGCAGTACAGCCTACCTGCAGAGCAGGTAAAAGGACTGCAGGCAGCACCTCATACAACACAGCTTTCAGATCCTTTCAGATCCTCCCATCTGTTCTCACTGGTGCAGTTCTAATAGACTGAGAAGGAAAATGAACTCTACATCCCCTTCCCATCAGCCTCAGCTAGTGCAAAGTCACAGTCCTAGGGGCAGAGATAAGGCTGATGAGGTTCATGTGAGGGGATCCAAGCAAGTCCAGTTTAATCCCGTAAGAGTTGCAGCAGCTTAGAGAACTTTTAAAATAACAAAGTACAACTGTAGCTGTAAACTGCCTTTTGTGTGAGTTTGAGACACTATTACAACTTCTCCTTCTGGCTCCAGCCCCATGGAATCTGTGTAAACATCACATACACGTTACCACACTGCACCTCCCAGGGTTACCTTGGAAGACCCCTCCTATCACAGATATTATAAAATGGAATAGCTTCTCCTCAATAAATTCCCCCAAATCAATACCAAGCTTCAATTACAGGCCACCATCAGATTCTGGTTTTTGATCTCTAAAATCTGAAGTGGTGTGTTGAGGGAGGTGATTCTCCCCCTCTGCTCTGGTGTGACCCCACCTGCAAAGCTGCATCAATCTGGAGTCCTCAGCAAGGGAAGGACATTCACCTGCTGGATTGAGTTCAGAGGAAGCCATGAATACAATCAGGGAGTGGAGCACCTCTGGATGAGAGAGTTGGGGCTGCTCAGTCTGGAGAAGAGAAGGCTCTGGGGAGACCTCAGAGCCCCTTCCAGTGCCTAAAGGGTGGTGGTTTATGAGAAAATTTGGGACAGACTTTTGGAAAGGGCCTGGAATGACAGGAGAAGGGCTCCTGCTTTCTATCTAGGAGAGGGCAGATGCAGACTACAGACAAGGAAGACTTGTTTTTACTATGAGGGTGGTGAAATACTGGCACAAGTTTCCCAGAGAAGCAGTGAGTGCCTCATCCCTGGAAACATCCAGGTTGGATGGGACTCCGAGCAACTTGTTCTAGTTGAGGATGCTCCTGCCCACTGGTGGGGGCTTGGACTAGACAACCTTTAAGAGTCCCTCCCAACCTACACTATTAGGTGTGTGAGATGTATGCTTATGAGACAATTAGCTCCCTACCAAAACTCCTACAAGTAATTTAAATCACTTGTCCAGAATTACTGCGTTCCCAGGGAGCCTTCCACGAGGATTTCTTCTCACAACAATCAATCATGTCCCAGCAGATGTTTTTTTTAGCTTTCCACTAGGCTGCAAACTCAATTCCCTAAGGCTCTTGGTGGAGTAGACAAAGGGGGAGGTTTGGAAAGTTTTGTTCTTTCCCTCTATAGGAGAGCCTAACTGACACTGTAAAAAGATTTTTTCCCTCCAATCTGCAAGTTCTTGTTTATAAACTGCTGCATCATGCTTTGAAGGTGACACATTTTACAAAATAGAAGCAAAAACTATTGGGGAAAAAATCTCAGGTGGGAAAAAACAGCAAGAAGATCTCCAGGGAACCTGAAGTACTTTTGTGCTGCACTTTTCCTGGTACCAGGGCTGTGACTGTGGCTCTGTGACATGCCTTTATGGAGGAGGTGCTGCTCTGTCCTGGGACACAGGGCTTGTTTTCTCCTCTGAGGCCTCACTGATGACCAAGAATGGCTGGTAAGGTTAATTCTCATATCTGTCCCTCTCATCTCTATTGCATTAGGCAAGTGATCTTCATTAATGATCTCCTGCATCTCCTAAGAAAGGTGTATTAAAGTGTTCAATTACAGATTTCAGTTTGCCTTCCTGCTGACTGTGACCACAGCCCTGCAGACTCTGACCACACATGGGTCAAACAATCCTGCACTGGCCACACTGCAGGTGCCTGGAAAAGGGTGAGACCTGAGACAAGAAGCCAGAACATCCCCTCATTGCCTCACTTCAGTCGTGTGCACACCTTGCCAGAAACATCAGACACCTGAGGAGCTGGGCTGGGTGACAGTCCCTGCCCCAACCCAAATCAGTCATGCCCAACACTTGGTACAGCCACAACTGTCAGGGGGTTTCAGCCTCAGAACTGCCCCCTCAGCTGTGCCAGGGGCACCATCACACAAACAGCACAGCCAGCAGCTTCTCCCAGGTGGTGACTACCCCTCTAAACTGACCTCAGCCAAAATCCTCTCAGCAGCCTGACACCAATGACCGCCAGGAGTGTCACCAGAACAGAAATCACCTTTGGGCGGGGTCCAGTGGTGGCTCCCGTAGGATGTCTGCAGCAGGAGGTACTCAATGCTGTCAGTGACCTTAGAGGACGGTGCTGGCTGCAGCCTCCTGAAGATGATCAAGCCACAAGCTCTCACAGCCATTCCCCTCTGCCAGCTGCACCAGGAGCTGCGGAACAGCACAAAACATGGGGCTTGAACAGACCAGCTCTATTTAGCCAGCAAACAGATCTCAGCACAGCAAAAAAGTTGTCCACCCCTTCGAAGTTACTACAGAATTAAATTGTATATTATTAGCTACCTTTGAATTGTAAAAAAATTTCCTTTGTTATTGAGAAACATGAAAAATGACCTGCATGTCATGTCTTTGCAGCTGATAAATTACAAACCACATTGCAGGGAGGGGAAAAAAATTACAAAGCAAAAGGAAAGCCACAGATTAACACTCTGAAACTTTTCCACTGCAAAACTGCAAAGGCCCTGCACAGAGGTAATACCTCACCATTACTGGAACTGGCATATGGAAATAATTGCTCTGGACAGTTTCCTGGAGCACAGGACTCCTCAGGATATCGGGGCAAAGCCGAGAAAATGAATGACAAAGGACAGACTCTCTGCTGTCCCACCTAGACAGAAGGCTGTCATACAAAACTAAAAGTTTCTTAACATGCCTGTTAAGCACTGGTTTGATGTAAACAATAAGGAACACACCTCTTAAGTAATAAATATTGTCAGCAATAAGCTACGCAGCCAGCATGAGTGGTCCTATAGAGAAAAAGAAGCAACGGAGATGAGTAAGCCATGCTACAAATCTGGCCGATTCCCAGTTCCGGGAAAAGCTTTACATTCCGACAGAGAAGCATAGATCAGTAAATAATTTTACAGAGCACTGGATTTTCCTGGGACGCCAAGAGCAGCATTGTGAGACCTCCAGCTCCCAACACGGGAAACCAGAGCACGGAGCCCTTCGCCACCAGCCCCGCCCCGGCACGACGCTCGTCTCCTTTGGTCAGCCACTTCAACCGCTTCCTTTAGCTCCTGCCTACTTCCTTCGGTTCAGCCACCACAAGGACAACACCCCTCTGCGGCCCCCGCGGCACCAGCACCACCTCCCGTGCGCGCCTGGAAGGACAAGGACAAATCCCCGCGGGGCCCCCCCGCCGGCGCCTGGCCCCGCTGCCCTGCCCCCTCCTCGCCGCCCGCAGAGGGTCCCCCCCGTGCCCAGGGATGGGGACACCGGGACCCCGGGGACACCGGGACCGGGGACACGTGTCACCCCCACAGCGGCCACCATGGACCCCGCCCTCACCTCTGCTTCTGGGTCCGGCAGTGGGCGGGAACCAGCGCCTGATTGGCGTCAGCATTAGCCAATCGCAGCGGCAGCACCTCAGCCGGTAGCTACTCCCTTTTCGTCCAGCCGTCCAGCCTTCACTTAGACCCCACCCCCATACCGTAGAAGGCCTCGGATTGGCCTCTCGCGGCCGGGAGGTGCCCTACCCGCCTCTCTCCCCTCTCGCTATTGGCTGGTTGTGCGCGCGAGGCTGCGCGCGGGCGTTTGAAGCGGGAAAAGCGTTGTTGCCATGGAGACGCGGCTTAATGGCCGCCGCCGAGCGGCGCCGCGGCCGGTGAGTGAGGGGAGACCCCAGCCCTGAGGGGACGGGGACAGCTGGGTCAGGGAGGGCTCTAGGGACATCACCCTTACCGGCCCCACCGGGCTCTAGACAGGGGAAAAGCTGTGGTGGGACAGCTCCTTGAAGGATGAGACATGTCCCCCCTTCAGACACGCGGTGCAAGTCGGGACGCGTGGCGGTTTGTTTAGCTACATTTTTATAATTACAAAATATTTTTCATTTATGTATTTTATATATTTTACAGATAGCACATGGTTTATATACCACATAAAAATATGTAAGTGCAATTAAAATTACATATTTTTATACATTATGTAAAATATATAAAATACTTAATTACTACCTAAAATATATTTTAATATATTTTGTATAAGATCTATGAAATATATTTTTTATGTTTGTATGTTTTAAAACTCAAGTAAAACTTTGGAATTATAAAAGAAACCGTGAGGGGCATTTGGCAGACCCTGCTGGGAGGATGAGCTCAGGCACGGTTTTCAAATAATTGGCACCCTGCCATAACTGGTGGGTTATTTTCTCGGCACGTGGTTGAATATTGGACGCTTCCAATAGTCAGTATCCCAATATTGGACGCTTCCCCTTCCCCATGCAGCTGTTACTGGCAGCTGTTGGGATTAGCTGCAGGATGGGGCCTCTTCTGCTGAGGTCACCAGGCTATAAATAGTATGGAGAGGGGAATAAAATACTCTGACATGCTTTGTGGGGAAGCAAAAAAATCTCCAATATTTGGTTTTTTGTCAGCCAGTTCTATTGACATTAATTAGTATGGATAGAGCACCACAATATTCTGAAGTGCTTTCTGCAGAAACAAAATAATCCCCAGTATTTAGTTGTTTGTAAGGGTGTTTTAATGACATTAATTGTTTTATTAACTTCCTCAAGGTATGTCAGTGGCAAAGGAAACCCCTGTTTCTTACTTGTTCCTGCAAGCAGCAGACCTGTGTCAAGCTCCAGCTGTAAAATAGCGTTTAAAACAATTTAGCATTAAAACCATTCCCTCCTCTCCAGTTATTTTTGCTGTACTGAAGCTGTAAGTGGTCATCTATTGTCAGTGTCCAGCTTCAAAACAGCTGAACGCTTGTTCCAAGGAGCAGTGGAGTGTTTAATGCCCTGTTGTTTACGTGCAGGGTGGAGTAATCCTATGATCTTCCAAAGGGATCTGCTGCAACGTCAACCACGGCTTCACAGATCCCCACCTTTTGCATTAAACTAAAACTTTTGGCTCATTTTACAAAACAGATTATCTCTTGTTGTTGAGCTTGTCTTAAAAAAGTGCAGCTCCCTGTTCTTCGCAGGAATGCCCTAATTCCCAGGGAAAGGGGTCAGAATGATTAATGGTAAAGCATTTTGTGTGGTGCTCTGGGAAAGCAAATTAGCCATTCACTTCTGGAGGGTTAAATCAGATTTGGCTTTGGATCACCTAAAAAAAGAGCTTAATGTTCAAATGAATAAGGAAGGAAGATGGATGGGTAGTGACAAGAATTCCTTTCCCTTTTTCCTATTCATTCTTTGCTTCTGTATTTCAAGAAACCTGCAAATTCTTTGGCATGAGCAGAACCTGTGATGAAGTGCTGAAGTCTTTTTTGGGGTAAAATGGTTGCAAGTAGTGAGTACAGTGTGCTGCTGTAGCTGCTATCAGGGGAAAACACCCACCTGCTATACACATTTACAAACTTTTAAAGCTCTTAAGTTCTATTTTTATAAGGTACTTGTAGAGGACAATGGTTTACACAGAAAACAAGGTGGTTTTTATGGTTTGTATGCTTATTAACAATTTCTATGTTTATCAAATACCCTTGAAAATCTTGACTAATAAAATTATTTCATAATCAGGCCAGGTTTTAGGATTCAGAGTGATTACCTTAGCCTATATGCAGGACAAAATGTGTAATTTGCATTTGTAGGAGTGTCATGTAAGATTTCTTCACTTTATTTCCCTAATTTAAAGAACAGATATAATGACATTTGTGTTCTCTCTCAGTGGTGACACTCAGGAAATCATCTTAATCTAAACTTGTCACTCTAAATCATCTAAAATTGTCAGGTCAATATGAATGGGATTACAGGACATGTGAGGGTTACTCAAATGAATGGGGTGCTGAGATCTTTAATAAATCAGAAGTTAATAATGATCAAGGTATAGTGGTTCTAGGCTGCTTTATTCTTAAAATAATTTCTATGGGGCTTTAACATCATTTATTTTATATACAGTGATTGACACTCACCAAGCACCTTTGAAGACCTTTCCTCCACCTTGAAAAGTGTATTGAGAAGGAAAAGATCTTGTGAAAGAGGTAATTAATAATTAAAAGCATTTTAAAATGGAGAGTCAGCTCCTAGAGCATAATTTTGTTGTAAGTTAATTTCCTAGGACAGGACAGAAAAATGTAACCACTCCTTTTTATTATTTACACCTGACTTTTCTGTTTTTCATCAGCTTTATGACCATTGAAAACCCTCTAATACTGAAGCTGAGGAAGAGTTCTCTTATGACAGACTGCAATCTAATTCTGAAGCTAAGCTGGTCCCTTTTATATATAATTCTGATGCTTTTTTACAATAAGCACTCACACATTATCAGCATCTGGAAGCCTTTTAAGATCTTTTAAAAACATCTTGGCATATGAAACAAGTTGTAGAGAACTCATGTTTGCCACGTAGAGGTGTCAGGCTGGGTGCATGTGGAGAATTATACCTCCACACTCACCTCTTTCTCAAAATATATTATATTCAACTATTTCAAGAAGTCCCAGTCTTTAATCTCAACCCTGTTTTCAGTGAAGCTACCCATATCTTTGTGGGGAACAAGGCCTAAGTTTTGATATGAAGATACCACCCTGAAGAATGGTATGTTTTTCTGCCCCATGATATGTTATGGGTGAGGAAACAAATAACTGAGGAAATGCTGGCTGTTGCAAGACTGAGAGTCTTCTGCCTTTTTTTTGCCAGAAGATGGCATTAACAATTTAGGATTCTTGAAAATCTCCTCTTAGTTTTCACAAAGCCAGTTTATTTTGATGAATTGTTTATCTGTTACAAAAAGCATCCTCAGACACAAAGATCTCTCATCTAGGATTGGATGAATTAAAGTGTTCTTTCAATAAGGAGAAAGATATCCCTTTTTTTTGAGCATCAGTGATCGAAAGGTGAGAAGAGTTTCACTGGCAATTGCAGTTTTCCCTGAGTTCTTTCATGTTTGAACCACACAAAATCTTTTAGCAATTGTCTACTCTTGAGTTTCAATGTGATCAAAAATGCTGATTTTCTCATTATGCCAATGCCTAATTTTTTCCTGTGGTTAATTATTTTATTCCTCCTTTATTAGTGAATGGGTTTTTTTTTTTTTTTCCCTAGCTTGTGAAATTCCTGTCCTGTCAAAAAGGAGTTGGTGGAGTTATCCCTGAAACCACTTAGATCCAGTAAGACTTATTCTATCTGGAAAGGCAGATCTCAAGTCTCATTAAGAGGCCAGGTCTCATTAAGAAACCATTTAGTTGCTTTCACATGGCACAGAGCTTTAGCTAATTAGCCACAGAAGCTGCTTACATTGCTCTTTTAGGTTCTGCAGTACCTACATTACTTGGGTTTTCCTAATGCCAAGAATTCTTCTGACTTGTCATTCCATATAATGACAACCTGTTATTTCTAGCTGTTTAAGTATATTTTGTTTCATTTTTAATTAGAACCTTGACCTTCAAATTTGTAATTCTCTTCCCTTGTCTGCTGTTCTTTTTTTAGAAAGTGTCTCCATTGTTTCCCTTTCTATTCTTTTTTCTCTTTCCTGTGTTCACCATTATAATTTGAACAGAGGTTGTGACTGAATTAGTGTCTTTGGACACTCTGTATTTAATATAAGGATATATGAAGATATAGGTGTAATCTAGGATACAGATAGAGAGTAGACAAAGTAAATTTATTTGATTATTTTTGCCTTTAACAGATTTTCAACATTTTTGAGATTAGTATCTTGGCCTTGAGTTCTAGTTGCTCCTTTCATCAAACAGAAGCTTCTCATGGCAGTGCATACAGAGAGTTGCACTTCTGTATGTAAAACCACCTGCACTGGTTTTACATCTAAAGCTACCTTATGTAAGAAAGGGAATTTTTCCAAAATGTATTTAATTTAAGTCTCAGGTTCCTGTGTGTTTTTATATGTTAGAGAAGTTGGCAAGTGGAGAATACTTGTGAAACCCTTGCACACATGTGGTATTTAGTCTCCCTGATCTCTGTGTTTGCTGTCCTCTCTGTCAGTTTTGATTTCCACCTTCCAGGATCTATCAGCCTCAGCAGTGACTCTAACTTTACCTCAGGATTCAGAATCACATTATCTACAGATTAAATAAATTCACTTACTTGTGAATTTTTTGGTCATGTAGTTCATTGTTGTTGAATCTCATAATTTTACCTAAAGCATGGACTGTAAGTAATTTTAAATGTTCTCTACATTTTGGCCTCTGTAGTATCTTACACAGTCAGCACTTTATATATTAATCCATATGATTTTATTGTTATTATTACTACAACATAATGTGTTAATTAATGACATGGACTCAAATTTGGGGATGACCTTATTTTCTTCTCTAATGTCATTGTAGAGAGCCTTGAAAATCCTCACAAAGACTCTACCCTGAACTACAGGGAAGAAAACTTAAATGACTCATTTTTGTTGAGTCTTACTGTGACCTCCAAACATGAGTAAGAGCAGTATTTGTTAAGGTCCTAGACTGAACAAAGATATGAGAAAGCAGTGGGCAGCAAACACTTGACGTGCTATCATTTTTGTGTTTTATGGAAGAAGTAAAAATATCTGCAGATATTAGTCCGTCGGGATACAGACAGCTGCACCATGCATTGCCAGTAAGACATAAGTGAAGAAGCTGGGGGATTTGGGGTATACTTTTCAGTGATTCATGTTTCTTTTTTGGGTTTTTGGGTTTCCCAAGAATGCAAGTATGGCATTCCAGTGGCATATATAGTTTTAGAGAAATGCTGTCTTTCAGATTTTGCAGAATTGTTTTTTTGGTTTTTCTGTCAAGGAGACTCAGAAATGCTCAGAGGATTCATGACATAAAAGAGAAAGGTACACAACAAAACTGCAGCTTTGCTATAGTTCATCTGTAAGATGAACGGTCTTAATTAGGCAGCTTGAGGTGAGGACAAGTGCAATTTTTTTCTTCTCTGGTTAGTTAACCAGGGGTAGCTGAACCACGTTAGACCATGTGCCTTGATATTAAATTGACTGTCTAAAATTAGGCATTTTACATTCTATAGCTTGAGGACAGGGTTTCAGTAGCTGTGGCATTCATCAAGTAGACATCAGGCGTGTAGGAACTCTGTGGCAGTGAGTAATATTGCCTTGTGCATTTCTTACATGTTGTATATTGTATATAATTTTAAAATACAGTTTCATGGATAAAAGATGTGTTTCATGTTTTACTTTATTGTTGTTATGGCTATTTTTTTTTGTGTTTGTCAGTCTAGTGTATGGTAAACTTGGAGTTAAACAAGCTTCTAGCCTAACTGCAAGTAATGGCATCAGTAAACGTGCAGTTTCTTCATTAGTAACTTTGTCAGATGTGGTGTTTCATATTATTCTAATGTTTATTTTGTTTGATTTCTTGCAGGCTCTAGGTTGAAGATGGCATCATGCCTTTACGAATGCCTTTGTGAAGCAGGACTTGAAAAATACTATCCCCACTTTGCTGCCTTTGGTGTTCAGACAATTGATGAGCTTGCCGAGGTTGCCGTGGAAGATTTTTCCAAACTGGGGGTCCATGACATAAATGACCGCAAACATCTTTTCCACCTCATTAGAATAATCAAATTTACACAACAAGAAAGCACTGCAAACTTAAGCAAGCAGGATTTTCAACCACATGGCCTTTTCATTCAGCCTCAGGTGACCAAGTCAGGACCCCGTAGACAGCTGCGTTTCGAGTCCTTTTGTGGAGAAAATGATGGAACAGTTAAAGACTCTGAACCGGAGTTGTATCAGTCATCTGATTTCAGTGCCGATGAAGAGAAGGACAATGTAGGGGAAATGCTGGGACACATCCCACCACACAGTCCAGAACCGATCAGATTAACTAGAAGAGACCTAAATATTGCTGGAATAGGTTCAAAAAATGACCTGAGCTGTCCAACAGTTTCTGATGATATTGCTCCTCTCCTGGGTGATTCTGAAGTTCCTCCTGTACAAAGAGTAACTCATATTTCAGGGTATAATTATGGACTACCTCATTCCTGTATCAGGTAATAATCACTCACCTTTATTTTGCTAATACTTCAGGTTAGTCATAATTGATTCTTTCTTAATTGTGGAGCAGAATCTGTATTCCTCACCTCCAAATAAGCAATCCAAGCACTACAGAGCAATGCAGTCTTACAGACAAGAGAGATATTAATAGGCATTTCCAACTCTCCGAGTCTTATAGAAGGAATCATCTGAATTTGACCAGCTGCTACTCACCAAGGTTGTCTAAGAATAGTCTTTATTATCTTTCAGGATTTAAGGCTTTCTTTTCTTGGTATTTGAGCCAATCTTTGTCTTTCCATGGGATTATTTTTTAAAACATTACTTTACCAAAATACAGCATTGCCTATTGTTAAATTTGTCAAGCTTTTCTTGGTAAAAAGGATACAAGCTGTGATGGCTATATTTGTTTATAAAGAAATCTATGAACTGAAGCTTTAAAAGGAAGCAAAATGAATACAGCTGGGAAGGGTTACAGACCTGGTGGTGAGAGGGATGCCTTGCAGCTGCTCCCTAGGCATGTGATCTGTAACTTCCATACTTTTCCCAGTGTTTGGTACTGGAGGGGCTGGGGTTATCATGAACCACCGGTAAATCTACCCTGGCAACATTTTTAAAGCACTCAATATTTTTTCCTGATTCACCAGCAGAGCATGTACGCCTCTGCCCACGTAATACCAGTATCTAGCTTTTGCAATGCAGTCATGGTAGTCAATATGCAATGAAAAGAGGTAGTTTTATGAAGTTAGGTGTGGTCTGGGAAGGTTGTGGAGAAAGATTTGGTACAGGGAAAGATCCATGGAGTTGAGGTGTCAGTTACAGCTCTCACCTGGAGTGCATGTAGCCTGGAGGGATAGATGCTGCTGCCACGGTGGAAAAGTACTAAGGTGACATAATAAGTAGAGCACTTAAACTGTGAAAGGCAAGACAGGTTTATAACTCTCCTTGGCTGGAAAAAAAAATCATTCCCACCTTCTGGAGAAGTGTACTAACCTCCAATATATATTGATATCTGGGTGTATTCTCTGTCTCTTCAGGAAGATGAGCCAATGTGCAGCTAAAAGGACAGGATTTATAATGCTGGCAAATTAAAAAATGATACATTATTAAACCTAATGCCTTAAGTAAAGGAGTTAAAGATTTTTAATCCTGCAATAGAGACATGTTCTTCATTGTTCTCTCTTTCCTTGTTCTCTTCTTTTGCAAGCACATTCTTCTGTACTAAGTATTATGGCTCATCTCGTGGGCTTTCTGCATCCTCCTCCTGAAATGCCTCCACTTAATTTTCTTGTGTTTGGAGAGTTGTGCATTTCAGGCAGGCTTGGAGCAGCATGCTTACACTCAGGTTTGATTCCTGTTTTGCAAGTGCTTAACTGCTTTGCTGAATCCATCCCTTCCCGTGGCACCTTGTGATTTGACCGTTGTGAAGGCTCACCTAGTCTCATCTATGAGAAATATTGGAAAACAGACACAATTTCAGATAGGAGAAGGACAAAGAGCTCTTTTAATGTGTTCAAATTTATTTTGAACTTGCCCACAGCAAATGACTTCATTATGCAAAGGCATAATTGTCCTTCTGACCTATTATTCAGTTAGATTTCTGATGATCTGTGTCATGACTGTTGTTTGACTTTTTTGCCTAGTAATGAAAAATTATTTTATTGTAAAATACAATTTATATTTTAAAAGAGTTAGTAAGAAATACAAACTTTGGGTTCAGCATATAGAATTAATGTGCATTCTATTCCCTACAAAATATACTCAACAAAAATGTTCCTCTGTACTAGAAAAAAATATTCCTTTTTTCTCATTAACAGTCTCTAAATTTTCAGGGTTTTTTGTTCTCCAAATACTGCAATCCTTTCTGCTTCAAGCTCTTAGAGCACAACAGGCTCTTGCTGCAGGTCACCAATTACGCCCTCTGGCACAAGAATTAAACTTCAGAGCTTCTGATCATTTGTTGGACAACATTTGGTGCCTAGTGATATGCATAAGCTCACACCAGCTTATGAAGCATCTTATTTCAAGTGTCATTGCCTTTCTTTTCCAACAAAAGAATTTTCCATCTAAATGCACAGCCTGATCCTGGACTGCACAGGAAAGCTGTACTAAAATTAAAGGGAGTCTAGTGACAAATGAAGATTGCTCATGTGTGGTCTTCAAAGACATATCTTGAGATTTAAATGTTCATCTCATGTGCTTCTGGGGAATCATGGAGCACAACAGCAATGATACCACAAGCATATGGATGTTAATGAGATGTTGAGTTACTTGTGTGGTTACAATTTGTTAGACAACTGGTATATATGAGTTTTCAGTTGCTATGCTAAGAGATTTTGGCACCTGGACAGTGTGGCAGAAACACTGCTTTTGGACAAGCTGGGGCTTGATTATTTGAAATGCAAATCCAGGCTGAAAATTGTTACTGATTTGGCTGAAGACAGCTTGAAGAAGGGGGAGATATATTGAATACACTTTGGTTAATTCAAGCCTATTCTATTCACAAAATGCTGTACACAGCAGGTTAATCAATGAAACATGAAATTACCTCCTGTTTCTGAGATGTCTGGAAGGGGACTGAAGTAAAATTGCTGAAACGTAAGAGCACAACTTTGTTTATGGTCTAAAACCACATAACCCTTTTATGAAAAAAGACCAAAGGGGAGACAAGGATGAGATCAGTTGTTTTTTTTTTTTTTGAGCTGAATAGGAACATGGTGATACTATCTGATTTGCCAGTTTGAATCATTTACTTGTAACCAGTTGGAACAATCTGTAATGGGAAGAAAAAAGTCCAGTAGGAGAGGAAAAGCAGCTAAGTATTGTATATTTTCCTTTTCAAGATCTATTCATATTTTCATTGTACATGATTAAGTGACTAATTGTGAGTGCAAATAATTGCACAAGAATAAATTTCATTACATAACTTGGATATTATGTCAGCTTCCATCTCATGTTTGTGTACAACTGAAAATATGTCAGTCCAGCAGCAAGTTCAGGAGTGTAGCTGTACAAACATAACTATTCCTTTATCAGAAGCGTACAGGAAGCATCAGTTTGTTTAGGAAAAATCATTAGAAACTGCATCATGTAAAAATGAGATGTGTTATGGAGTTTTTTGATAGGCATTAAGAGCAGAAATATTCTGTGGTAAATGTAACAAATTCAGGCGTATTCTAGATTCTGTTGTAACTTAATTTTAAAATGTGGACCTCCATTATTGTTGTAGATCCAATACTTTCGACAAAGAGACTCCATGGACAGAGAGTGAAAAAATCAGAGTGTGTGTCCGAAAACGTCCTCTCTGCGTGAGGGAGGAGAGACGTGGGGAGGCAAATATAATCACAGTGAAAGATCAGGAAACCCTACTTCTCCACGAGAAGAAGGAGGCAGTTGATCTTACACAATACATTTTACAGGTAACATCCTGCATTGAAGGTTGTGTTTATGGGCCAGTCACTTGCATGGAAGGGTAAAGCTGGAGTTTCCATGAGGAAAAAACAGAAAAGGACTATTAGTATTTCTTATACTGAAATAGGTGGTGGGCTTTTGATTTAGATCAAAGTTGTCTATATCTGAGTTCTTCTGATTTATGCCAGACTGTGCCAGCAAACCTGAGCCCAGAATTTTAAGGTCTAGAAGTATGTCTCTTGGAACTTTGTATGTGGCAAAATAAGCCCTCTGCTACATGCCACTGCTGCAGGAGAAGTGCCTGCTGATGGCTTTCCAGGGTACTTCAATGAGGAGTTCCCTTTCCACTGTTTAAGCATTGTAGTAGGTCTGTTTCAAGGAATCATACATACCCTCGTCCTGTCCCTTCCATTTTTCTCAAATGCTTTTGAAAATTAAGTTCCCGTTTGTCTTTGTCTCTTAATCCCAAATATTTTGTGCTGTCATAGTTCAAATTCTCACTTGTGACTGACAACACCAGGAACAGAACTGATTTGTAGAGGCAGCAAGCTATTCTTGCTCTCCTGACTGTTATTTTTACAATCTGGGCCCTAGTAACAACTGTTTAAAGTATCTGGTAAAATTTCAGATCTCTCTCAGGCCCAGTTCTTGTGCCACCTTTTACAGTGGGACACATGCTGAATCATTTCCACAGACCCTGCTTCTTTGAGTCTGATCTGGAGTGTGGGAAGTTTTGATTTTCTTGCCCCCTTTTGAGTTCAGACAGTGTAGCTTTGCTTAGGAGCAGCTTCTTTCTTCTCTGGCACAAAACTTTTTAAGAACAGAGGCAATTAATCACAACTAAGTCACAAGTGAGAACTAATTTTGAGAGAGTCAAGAGTTCTCAGTTCTTTTTCTGTTACAGTCTGACAGTACATCTGTAGACTGATTAATTTCATGAATAGGTTTTCTTAATTAGCTTTTTTTTGTTTCTTGTTAAAAGGCTCTGGCATGTTATGCTTCAGAGTGATGGGAAATTTGAGGCATTTTTGTGTTCTTTTTTTTCCCCCTACCCTGAATCTCTTAACTGGTGTGTTCCTACATGAGTTGTGCTGCATATTAAGTGTGCTAGATCACTCTCTACCTAATCCAAAGCCATATGAAGTCACTCGAAAGACTTTCATTATTTCATTTTACCTTTGAATGGAGTTGGAGGGGATGTGAAACATATTCATGCTCATGTAAAGATTATCTTTGTTTTTTAGCATGTTTTTTGTTTTGATGAAGTCTTCGAGGAGTCATGTACCAATCAGGATGTGTACATGAAGACAGCTTATCCTCTCATTCAGCATATTTTTAACGGGTAGGGCATCAGTGCTTACACTGGTTATTTTATGTTTTCTTGTTTTCCAGTTTTATGTGTATGCCTGAATTTTGCTTTATGCTTTTCACCTTTTGACACGTACCTTGATTTCACGTTTGCCACATGCCTTCCCCCTTTCAGAATATCTTTGATTGCAATTTTGACAAAAGTAAATCAAGGAAAACTTTCTTCACGCTAAGTGACAAATCTCAATTACAGAAGAAGGTTAAATTGAACTCAGTTGCAACAAAGTGACAGCATGGTCAGCCTAGAATAAAAACATGTGTTCCAGGATTTCTGAGCTCTCATCTTCACTCTACAAAGGCTCCTGTGTGGAAGAGCACACTCATCTGTAGAGAAATAATGTTTCTCTACAGATAATAATGTCTCAGGAAAGAGTAGTCTCTTTCCTGAGTCTACTGAGAGATATTTTTACATGTATTTGTACAGTTCACAAGGTAATAGAAATTATGAATAGCCTTGTGATTTATTTTTATTGATTTATATTTGCTTAGAGTTTTAATTGTAATTACATACTTCCTGATTAATAGGAAATTTATGGTGGTTTTACATGAGGCATCTTATTGCTATGCAAGGTTATATATATATATATATATATGGAATATATACTTGAATATAATTACTTTGAGTCTTTGAAGGAAAATATGACATATCCATACTGAAAATTAACAAAATGGAGCATTCTGTTACTGAAAATCTCCACGTGTCATCAACAGTGACAGAGTATCATGCTCTTGAGAAAAGGAAAGTGAGAATGGAGAATGAGGCTTGTACCTTGCTGTGTAATAATCACTAAAGCCACAATTCTGCTAGTCCAGTAATGCCACCAGAAGAAATTATGCTATTTTTTTCCCAGCTTCCCCCTTACTTTTCCATCCCTCCTGCCAGCATTCATTTAATCTGACACCATGGTGAGGTCAGTCTGCAATCTAAACTGGCAAGAAATTGTTCACTGTGATTATTGCAGCCCTACATTTTTACCCATTCCTCTGCCAGGAGTACTGAGCCAGGTACAAAGTCTTTTCTTTAAAAGGGGCAGGGAAAGGAAAGGAAAGGAAAGGAAAGGAAAGGAAGAGAGCCAGCACCTTGTGCCACATCAGATCTCCATAGGGTATACCTGGAAATCATTGTTAAGCATCCTGCATTTTCCCAGAGAGGGTAGCAGACCAAACCTCATTGCTAAGGGGCCTCTATAGATAGATACCAGCATTGCAGAATATTATTTAATAGATATGAATTAATCAGATGTGTCACTAAACACATATGCTGTCTTCACAGAGGCAATGCAACTTGCTTTGCATACGGGCAGACTGGTGCTGGCAAGACTTACACCATGATAGGGAATCACCGGAACCCAGGACTCTATGCCCTGGCTGCCCAGGACATCTTTAGGTACCTGGAAGCATCACCATCCAGGAAAGAGCTAGTGGTTCTGATCAGTTTTTATGAGATCTACTGTGGACACCTTTATGACCTGCTAAATGGAAGGCAAAGGTATGATTTCCTACAAGCCTGTGGTTGTGAATCAGTTGGTTACTGTTTGGAAATCAATTATTCTTTTCACGTGATTACATTTAACATACTAGCATTTATAGTAAATGTTATATATTTAATTAGGGTTGTTCACAGGAGATACTTTAGGAGGATAGCAAGATCTGACAGTAGATACTGTGACATTGATAGGGACTCCTGGTTTGTTTGGGGGAAAAATAAGGACTTAGGTTTGAGATACAAGCTCAGGCTCTTGCTTACACTGTAATAAGATAATAGCTGGACATCCATAGGCAGAGAAACAAGCTTCTTGTGGCCAGAAGTTCCTGTCTTAAAATCATAGAACATTTTGAGAAGGAACCTTAAAGATCATCTTGTTCCACTCCTGCTGCCCTGGTCAGGGACAACTTCCACTAGACCAGGTTGCTCCAAGCCCCATCCAGCCTGGCCTTGAACATTTTTGGGCATGGGACATCCACAACTTGTTTGGACAGCCTGTTGTGTGTCAGCCATTGGGGAGTAACTCTGGCTGTCCCTCCTGCTGTTCCAGTGGGGATTTGGCTCTTGCCAGTCCAGTCTCTGAAGATCCTGTTGATCTCCTAAGTGCTGGACTCTGCAGAGCCTGCTCACCTTCTCCCTGGGCACCTTTGCCTGGGAGCCCAGTGACTCAGCCCAGCAAGCCTCTGGAGGTGATGCTGAAATATGACTCTAAGGCTGTAGGAGCTGCTTTAAAATCCTGTGCAAAAAACATTAGAATATGAATAGAACAAAATTTACAGATTGATGAGGACTTAGAGGAGCCTGAGATGTAGTTTAAAGGGAGACAGGAACTCTTAACATGTAAACGTGGTTATTTACTTCCCTGCTTTATTATATTCTTGAACTAGCAGAAGTGCACTAGTAATGTCTCTTTAGCAGTGAAACGTCAGTGGTACTTGTTATAAATTAAGTATCTCTTCAGCTCTGAAAATAAATTTATGACAGCAGGGCCTCTCCCTTGTCAGTAGCCTTGATTGCTTTTTCTCAGTGTCACAGCACGGACGTGTGTTTTCATTGCTGCTTTCTAAGATTTCAGAGATCTTCTTTTTTACACTGTTCTCTTGTCAGACTTTTTGCAAGAGAAGATGGCAAGCATGTCGTTCAGATAGTTGGACTGCGGGAGGTTCAGGTGGATTCTGTAGATGAGCTGTTGGAGGTAATGTTTGGGATTTGTTCTTTGTCTTCTGCAGCCCAATTTGCTTATTTGTGAGGTGTGTCACTTACAGAGATTATTTACTGTGTAGCACAAGTGTGTGTTCCTGTTTAAGGCCCTGAAATTGATAACCCCAGCAAGGCACCAAGGGGCTCTATTAAAAGTGCCTTTATTGCTGTTTCTTGTGTTAGCCACATGCTAACAGCTGTCACTTCTGCTGCCATTCCATAGGGAAAGATTCCAGAAGTTAAATATTATCCCAGTAAGGGACCTTGAAAGCTGGATATGTATTTTCTCTCAGTGTGGTGTCTTGTGGGTCTATGAACTTAGATTTTTGTATATAAAAGATATGTGGTTTTTGCACAGAATATATAAATTTGAAAATTATTAGAAACAGACATTAGAAAATACTTAAGATTGGCATATTTTGTCTGAGTTAGGATTAAAATACTGCTTATGTGTGTGCATGATAACAGCCAAGTAAAATGAAGATCTTTAAACAGTAGCTAACATTCACCAAGAACAAGGCTTCAGTTTTCTTCCCTACCTGGCTGAGCCCTAAAAGGACACTGGCAAATTTTCTGTATTGTCCTGCAGCAAGCAAGCTGATTAAATCGACTTTCTATTTAGTCTGACTTTGCATAGTTTAATTTTTTTTTTTTTTTTTTGGTAAGGAAGTGTCAATACAAGTGCCTGATACTGTAACTGGCTCATTAAAATTGTCATAATGTTGTCCACTGATATTGCACTTAATTCAGTTGTTTATCTTCCCATTAACTCCAAGCTTCAGGACAAGCTGGTGATGCTTCTGTGAGTTAGAGTGCAAATTTGCTACATGTTTGATTTGCAATTCCTTGGTATTATCACATTCCACACACAGAAGAACTATTAAATTACTTAATTTTTACCGATATCCTGGGGGAAAAAATACATTGTTCACAAGCCCTTTTGAAAACAGAAATGTCACTGGCTTGACTCAGAACTTCTGGGTATTCTGCCACAGCTATATGGAAATATATCCTATGGTACTTTGAACACATCCCTGGTTAGTTACTACTCATTGATGTTGGCTTTGATTCAGAAATTGTCTTCACTTAGCACTGATATAAAGCTCAGAAGCTGCAGTGGGTGGTTATGTTACTCATTGAGAACTGGCCACTGAAAAGCATGAATAATTCACATCTATCAGCTGAGAATGTATTGATTTTGCTAGGCAGTATTTTGATTTGTTCTTGCAGCCAGAAGCAAAATTAATGGCTTTTCTATGAATGTCCTGCTGCAGTCAACGTTAGACTTTCTGCAACAGTCCATTAAAGTTTTCAAAAAAGAATTATCCAGATTTTTATCTTGAAGGAGCCTTTATCCTTCTGCCCTGCCTTCCTTCCTTGTTTTCTTATTTTAATGTTTTATTGAGTATAATTAATCTTTTAAATTTGTTCCTTACTCTGGCATAATTTTTTTTTTTTAGTTTTGGAAATTTAGAAAGGTTTTGGCAGTTCATGAATTTGTGTGTGACTTTCTGGATAACTGTGCTCATCTACTACAAGAGAAAGTAAAATTTTAAAAGAACACAAAAATGGTCAATCTCATAAGGCTCTTAGATTGTATCTGTAGTACTAGAAAAGTATGCCAGCAATATAAGAAAGAATTTAATTTTGTAAGTTGAATATTTTGCAAATATGAGTGAGTGTGTGATGCAACAGATTGTTACTAGCAGTGTAACTCTTTAAGCAGTGTAGCTCTTTAAGCTCTGTAGTGTCACTACAAGCAAGTCCATGAACAAAGCTCTGAAAGAAATATTGGAAGGGATCCAGTCTACCTCTACTGCCTTGCACCAAATCTTAAGGCTGTAATGCACCTTTCCTCACAATGTTTCCTCACCTTGTGAGGACAAGATATCTTTCTGAGATATTGTAGTTTTATTTGGAATTCATTTGGATTTTGTCCCCTTATTTTGCAGGTGATTTTGAAGGGGGGAAAAGAACGTAGCACAGGAGTTACTGCTGTCAACTCCGATTCCTCTCGGTCTCATGCTATCATCCAAATTCAAATTAAAGACACAAGCAACAGGGCATTTGGGAGGTAAGACCGGAAAAGCAGAAGTGCTCAGTGCTGATGTCAAGCCCAGGGACATCCAAGAGACAAAGAGGAGGTGTTAGTGCACAGGTGTGAGTTAAATTAGAAGGCAGGGTTAAAAAGGACTACGAAAAGTTCCACAGTCCTTTCTATGTTTCCAAGGAGAATGTTTTAGGCACATCTGCAAGAGCTTTGTCAAAATTGTTCATACAAATTTCCAGTGAAGGAGTTTGACAATCAAATCCATCCCCTCATCTTCAGTGTTTAATTTGGCTAAAGATAGACACCTTCAGTGTACTTATCCACATGTGACCTCACCACCTTTGAAGTAATAGAATGAAATTGCCACTTCTGGGATCCTTGCAGTAAATTATGTCAGGTGCATTTGCCCCTCAAAGCATTTCTGTCCTGTAATTGACTACAAAAGGAGTGTGGGTTGACCAGCCCACAACAAATGATTCCACAACAAATGTTTGCCTTTGGCCAGAAGAATCAGAGTACCTCACATAAACCTCCATGATAATTTGAGTGTGTGACTCTGATGCTATCTGCAGCAGACAGAAAGAGCAGTTTACTTACACTTGTGGCATCCACTTTATGTATTCAAAAATGAATTGTACCTCTTTCAGTCATCTTTTCTCCAGAGTAAACAACCTCAAGAAATAGGTCTGAGGAAGAATGTCTGTGCATCTGCATTACTGCCAAGTATCACAAAATCCTGCTAACACCTCCTTCCATTAGCTACCACACTGTCTTCTTTCCCAGGATCTAATTTTGAACACAAGGCAAAATGGGAGGGCCACAAACACTGAAGAGAGCAAAAGACAGAACAGGCAGGCTTAGAAATAAAAGTATAGAGGTTTATGTAGGTGTGGCATTTGAACTGGGGGGGGTTTGTGTGCCTGAAAGGGAGGAGGAGCTGAACTGAGGGGAGGGTGCCAAGATGTGCCAATAAAAGAAGCCAGGGATGTTGCAGAAAAAGAGGAAGGACAAAGACAAAGATACAGTGCCACAGTCAGTACAGCAGCTGGCACCCAGAGCTAGGGAGTGTGAAAGGGAGTACTGGAGTTCTGTGGAAAGAAACAGCAGGTATCACTGAAAGCTCAGTGTATTACTTGCTACACTGGAAATTTCTGTTCCTGTTGTCCTGAATTTCCATTTGACATGGCAGTTGTCTCTTTTACCTGGAAGGAGAAATCAAAACATTTACAATTTCTTTTAGCCCTGTTCTTAGGAAACTAAAAACACAGTGATTATCTGGAAAGATGAATGTGTTGTACTTTACACAGCTTATCCATTAAACTGTGGAGCACTGTCATCACATGTAACTACACTTTATATTATTTAATGTTAAGATGCTCTGACACGGTTCCTGCTCCTATGCTTATTTTGGTATCTCAGATATTTCCAATGGATGTTTCTTGTTGTTCAAAAGTAGTTATTTCTAATCACTCTTCTAATGCCATGTGTTGCAGCCTGCTGGTTTAATAAAAAAAAAAAAAAGAAGAGGGGACAAAAGCCCCTAAGATAAATGCAACTTTGTTTTTTCTAGGATATCATTCATTGACTTGGCTGGCAGTGAAAGAGCAGCTGATGCCAAAGAAAAGGATCGACAAACAAAAATGGAAGGAGCAGAAATAAACCAAAGTCTTTTGGCAGTAAGCTACTGTTATGTCTGGGGAAAGTTTTGTATTTAATTACTAGCATGTGTTTTAGAATAAAAATGAACCACAGAATAATGTATGCATGTATTCCATGGAGAGGAAAAAATAACCAAGGTACTAAGTGTGTTCAGTTTAATATGTCGCATGACCAAAAAACAATTTAAGAAGGAAGAGATATCCCTATAAAAATTAAGTATTTTTAATCCATTCTTACTGCCAGACTGGTAAAGATAGCATGGACAATGTTAGGTGTAGTATAAGTGTCCCACATTTAATATAGAATGTTTTGTTCCTTCTAAAGAATACTGGCTTGGAATTGCGATGTTTGTTTCATGAAAGCACATCTGTTCCTGCCAGTTATTTTTGCCACTTAGGCTTCTCTTTCAAATCAAGAATAAAGGACTTAAGAGCATAATAACGATCAATTTATGTGTGGGGAGAAAGGAACAGGAAGAAATGCACTCCTGAGGCAAACTGTCTTTTTAAGTGTCCTTAGTCAGGCAAAGAGGGACAAAGGAGCAGAAAAATGCCATCTAAGATAAAGCAGAAGTGCCTGTAAGTGTAAATGCTGCAGAAAGGTTTGCACCTGCTCTAATGCAAACAAGCAGGGCTCAGTGATGACTGGGGGCTTCTCTGAGCCAGGCTGAAGGTGATTCAGGTTCCAGGGTAGGAGCCAGTGGTGCAGAAGTTTGTACCTCTTAGTATGTTGTAAATAGGAGGTAGCTTGCTCTGCTTTGGGAATGTAGATGCTCTTTTGCACAGAGGCTCTTCCTGTACTGGAATATTAGTATTTGTACTGGGGAGGTAGCCTGTGAAGTGAATGTGTTTCTGTACTTCATGCTTTCTTGAGTATTTGCTGGTGAATAACTGAGTGTCATGGGGAGTTGGTACCTCTATAGAAAGAAGTCTGATCTTGAAGGTCTGCTCCAGCCTAAACAATTCTGTGATTCCCAAGAATCCTAAGCCCATGAAATTCTTTTAAAAGAAATGGTAAAATCAGAGTCTGTACATTTTTGGTATTGTGTGAAACTAAGAAGATACCTGGAAATCTACAAGTTGTGACTGAATTAAAAATAGAAAGCAGCTTTGGGTAAATCTTCGTAACCTGCAGCCTGTAAAACCTAGCTCTGGCCTCAATGATCATAACACTCTCTTCAGACCTTTTAACCCATGAAATCTCAAGTCTGCTGCTGGTTTGAATATTCATGTTGTTTTCAAGTGGAAAACTTTCAGACGCTGCAACTATGAGAGCACTATAACGAATTACAATAATTTAATCTCTTACTTGTTACAGGTGCAGTTTTTGATAAAATACGGGGAAAGTGAGAATAAGTGTCATTTTCAGTGGGAGTTTGTAAAATGTAGAAAGGCTGTAAATGCTTGATGGCAGTATCACCATGACAATACTGTAATCTGCTATCTTGAGAAGAAAGAAAATAAGAGAGGTAGCTCAAAAAGCTCTGTCCTTTGGGTACACCTGCTCTGCAAGCTGCAGCATAGTCTAGGCTACACCCAGTCTGGCTTCAGACTAGCTAGATGTAGTGCAGGCAGCAGCTCTGTGTAGCTCCATGTGTGCTCAATGTGTGTGCTTGCTCCTTGCATCTGGTGCTGCCCATGGAGCCATCAGGCAGGGCACAAATTGACCTTGCAAGGGACAACACATAGTAAGAGACAAAGTGACACAGGACCTGGGTATGCTTGGTTTGATGTTGTTCAGATCCTTGCCAGTGCATGACTGATCTGTTTTCCCCTTCTGCTTTTTCTTTCTTTTGGTAGCTAAAGGAATGCATTCGGGCGTTGGATCAGGAACAAGTGCATACTCCTTTCCGGCAAAGCAAGTTAACTCTGGTAAGATGAGCAGAAAGGCAAGAGGAGAGGTTTCCCTGCTGAGGACAAAAATAAGCAAAAAATCAAATAAATAAATGAATAAATAGATAGCATAGTTCAGTAACTACTTCCTCTCTTGAGGAAGAGAGGAAATGCATAGCTTTTGTAAATTTTAAATTTAAAGGTAATCACAGAATTAAAGTTAACTGCAAATTTCCTCCAGCCAACAATGGGGACTGGCATGGGAAAAAAAGAAACAAGCCAAGAGCTGAAACCAAACAAAACCCCATTACATCACCATCCAGACTCATACCATTCAGACTCACCACCATCCATCTCCCCATAGTCTGAAAACAATTTTGCATCTTCTATTCAGTTACTGTCCTGGGTGCTTTCATCAACAGTTCTTTCCTTCAGCTGTAAGTTTTGCTTTATTCCTCAAACCATATTGGCACCCTTGCAGCATCTGGAACAAGGGCTTGTTTAGAGCCCTAATTAATACTTGCATTCATTTTAAACTATAAACAAATAAAGGCAAGAAAAACTGAGACAAGAGGACTACGTTTATCAAAAAAATTAAAAAGCCACTACAAAAATTCAACTCATGTTGAATTTCTTCTGTAGATGTTAATTTACAGGATGTGCAGGAGGCATGAACTGCTAAGAACCCAATTTCTTTTTCCTTCAAACCTTAGGTGCTGAAAGACTCTTTCATTGGCAATTCCAAGACATGTATGATAGCCAATGTTTCACCAAGCAACCTAGCTGCAGAGCACACCCTGAACACTCTGCGATATGCTGACAGGTAGGAGGTGAAACTCAGTTCTTGCCAGGGTGAAAATCACAAAGTAAAAAGAACGTATGATGTCTGCCATTACATTTTGTTATAGTTGAATTGAAAATGTCGATTTAGGCAAGAAACAGAATCTTTAAAAAGCTAATAAAATCATTACTTGTTCCAACTCTTATATTTTGTCTTAAATTCTTTTGGGTCTTGTAAGTACTTTCTGATGGCCACTTTCAGTGATGAAAACATCACTGTGTGCCCTGTAACTGCAGGATTACTGACCTTAGCAATCAAAAGTTTTAGTTTAGTTTTGTATTTTGATTCTACTTAGAATGTGTGCAAGGCCTTCACCCTCCCTCCTACAGAGCAGGAAGTAAATTACAAGCTGTGCAGTGCTGGTCTTAAAAGGACAAGAGACAACTTGAGGGGCAAGAGGAGCAGAGGGAGCAGCTGAGGGTCAGGGTGGTAGGGGGAAGGGTGATACCAGTCAATCATCTCTTCCAGCTGCACTGCTGAGTCTGATCCAGGAGCAGTGCAGCCCTGTGCACATCACCTGAGCTATGAAGCCCCACTGCAACTACTTCAAAAATCCTGCTTTGAGCCTTGTGGGACTCTGTGATGTGCTGTGGAGAACACCAGCTGGTTCTGCTGCATTATAATGTGTGGAAATGCACTTGCACTGAAACTGAGGCCATTTCCATTCACTTGACCCATTATGCACTGCTCAAGGAACAGCTTAAAAAGACTGCTATAGATTTTTCGAAAAGTCCAGGAATTTTAGCAGAAGAGTTTTGATACCTGTGAAGATCACAGACAGAAAACAAACCACAATGTTGAATTCAATATTTAGTCTTAGTATGTGAAAGCATTAATTTGTTTTGATGATGCTGTTATTTATCTGAAAGCATGACATCTTCTAAATCCAGCCTCTTTTTTACAGGGTCAAAGAGCTGAAGAAAGGGATTCGATACCCTGCCCCTGTCACAAAAAGGCGTCGCAAAGCTGGAACTGTATCTCCAAGGCATATCCCAGGCTCTCCCTTTTTGCCACCTGGGGAAAAGAGCTCTCCAAAGAAAGTGAAGCTAGGCCTACAGCATCCCTCAAGTGCTGCAAAACCAAAGGCATATCCTGCAACACTCCAGCCACCTGGTGTCCCTCTTACCTCTACCCCCAAGGGAACTGGCAAAGGACATGCCTACATGGAAGATACCAGCAGTCCCTGCTTCCACCACACCACCCCAGTTAAGGGAGTCCTAGAAATAACACATCCCCTGAAGAAAAGTTATCTATCCCCCCTCCCTGAAAAGAGCTCCTCAGTGGAGGATTTCATTTCCACAGAAGAGAGTGGCCAGCAAGACAAGTATATGCAAAACAGAACACCTGTCCAGTGCCTGAAAGTTCAGACAGTGCAACCTCTTCAGAAACAATTTGTTCCTAATGACGATAATTCCTCTGGAGATGGCAATCTCCAAAGTGAACAGGAATGGGGAAATACTTTTGCTAAACAGTCTGTTGAAGCGTGGACATATCTGCCTCCCTATCAGAAGGAAAGGGAAGAACATTTACGTCTTTATCACCAGCAGTTTCAGCAACCCCCTATTCTAAAGCAAAAGTTGAACTATCAACCCCTTGAGAGGTTTTTAATGCAGTACAAGCCCGAAGAGATTCAATTGAAGCAGGAGCTGAGCCTACCTCCAACTGAAGGGCAGAGCAAAGAGTGGATACAGCAGGAAGATCTGGATGACAGTGATTTCAGTGAAGATTCTTTCTCACCTGTCTGTAGTCAAAAGAGTGTGAAAAGAGGAAATAGCAGCAAATCCAGTCAACATTCATTTTTCCTTCATGAAAGAGAGCAAGGAACCGAAGAAGAGCAAAAAGGCCAAAAGCGGCAGGATTTATTTTTTAAATATTCAACACCCACGGAAGATCGCGGATTAGATGACAGCTGGGATTGTAGTGAGGGTCGCTCAGCAGTAGAGGAACCCATTAAAAATGCAGGCTGCAGCAAAAGTCCTGCAGACTGGAACTATGACTTAGCTGAATTCCCTCCAAGCAATACTGCAGAGAAACCCTACTGCCTGCAGGAAGATCCTGCTTGCAGCTGGAGAAATGGCAAGGACTTCCTAGCTGATCACAAAGAGTTCAAGTCCAAACACAGACGTATTGTTTACTCCAGTGAAGCCACCTTAACTCCAGAAACGGATGCTTCAACTCCGTGTGTATCTCCTGTATTGAAATCAGGAACTCCAGAGTGCAAAGAATTTGATCTCCAGCATGAGGAGAAGGAAGAATCCACTTTGGCTAAAAAGGCTACCCTTGTAGGAGGAGGTGTAAATTGGAAAGCTCAAAAAAATGGAGTCAGCCACTCTGTTTCATCCAGTTCCTCAGACTTCACCTCCGAGCTCATGACCCCACTGCGGGTGTCACCTCTTGATGGTGAGGACACAACTGAAACAGAGAAAGCGACTTCCAACCAAGAGCAGCCCCACGGCGAGAAGCAGGTGCCGGACAGTGACGCCCAGAGCAGGTTTGAGGAGGAGGACTGGCAGTGCACCAGGAGCAGATCCATGACCGACAGCATGCTGGAGCTGGCAGAGCAGCCCGGCCATGGGCAAAGGCTCTGTGCCCTGCTGGGCTCCTCTCAAGCCACAAACAAGAAGCTCCCACCCACCTGTGGTCGTGTGAAGCCGTGCTGCTGCCACCTGCGATCAGTTTTATCCAAGCAGGGAGTCCGGCGCAGTTTGTTTGTTGAACGTGACCTGACAGAAACATCCACAGCTGGATCCACAGCTGGATCTGCCGTTCCCGGGCCAGAGACCCCCTCTCGGGAGAGCAGCCGGCTGCAGCAGCCCAAGCCAGGACTGAGGAATGAGGATCTCACCCATTTTGAAGACCCTGCCAAGTCATCGTTCGGCAATGAGGAGACAGGGTTGCTAAAAAACAAGTCAAAGCAGAGTATTTTTACACAGGAGACTTTTGCTGCAGATGCAGGATTTGCAACCAAAGATAATAAGCCAATGGCAAATGCAAAATGCCCCTCACAGGTGTCCAGCAGCTGTTCTCCAAGTGCTGCATCAGAGGTGGGGAAATGGCAGAAGGAAGCCCTAGAAAAGGCACAGTAAGTCTTGCTCATCATGAAGTTTGTAGTGAAGCTTAGAAAATCTGGACATGTGATACATTGGCCTTTTTTTGTATGTCATACTCCTATGTACTTAAAAAACCAATGGTTAATCATTCTATTAAATAATTATAAGATTCATCATAATTTATAGTAATTATCTTAAAAATATATGGTTGCTTTTATTTAGTGATATTTTAAAATCTCACAGGAAGCCAATTATTATATTGTTCTAGGATAATGCTAGACAAATAAATATTATAATACAAACTGCAGTTCTCAGTAATTAAATGGCTTACTGTAAGCTGTAAAGTACTTAAAACATATCAAAACCTTCCATCAAGAATCAGGTTATAGCTGTTCCATCAATGAAAAGAAAAGCTGCTAGGGCAGCTGAACAGTCACTGAAGATGTAGATACAAAGCTTCTGAGTACTCTGAGCTGCCATTGTCAGCTCCCAGGGACTGGGCTGCATTCCCTTGACTGAAAATACCTTGTTAGTCAGTGAAACTTGCTCAGAGGAATCAACAGCAGCCCTGCCTTCCTGCTCAGCCTGTTTCTCACTGGAATTACAGACTCATGGCCATAAGCCATTTCACCTATTAATTAGACAATTGTTGTGCTCCTTGATTCTCCTACAGTGAAAAGCAGTTGTTTGCTGCCTGTGCTAAAGAAGGGCTGTGGTCACTCCTCTGTGAGCAGCCCTCAGTCACCCAGCTCATCCTGAAGCCCACACCAGTGCAGTCCACTGCACTTCATGGAGCACTGGTGTGCCCTTCCCGAGTGCCAGGGACACAGAACAGCAAGGCTCCCTCTGGGGTATTCCTCTTTATTGAGGCCAGCTGTGATTACAAGCAATGATTACACTACAGGCTGTGTAACCAGTAACAGGCTGTGTTTTTTGTTAAACAGAAAGACTCTAATTCGTGCTCATCAGCAGCAGCTGGATGAACTGGCACACCTGTGCTTCAAAGAGGAGTGCTTGATAAATCAGATGTCAGCAATGGTAAGTGTTTCAAATGATGGTTTTGGTGGCTGTTGAGCCTGCATAAATTAATCTTAGAGATTATTAACTTGAATTGGTGATGTGCTGTTCCTTTTCAGTTCAAGCCCTTCTCCAAGGCCTGTCTTAGTCCTGGGAGAGCCTCTCATTTTCAGTGCCTGCTGTGTTTGCCAGTCTCCACTCTGACAGGCCCTTGGGGAGCAGGAGATGGATGGGCCAACCCTGAAGCCCTTGTCTCTGATAAGAGAGCCTTCCCTTATCTCACATCAAGGGGCAGACTGTACCAGACAGGCCATCTGTCCCTGTGATGTTTTATTTCTTACAGGCTGGGACAAGTAAGCAATCCCACAGAACAGAGCACACCCCTAGGGCAGGACATTGGTGGGATTTGGCTCTTCCCTCTGGGAGCCTCTTTGCCTCTCACACTGCAGGTGTGCCAACAGCCTGGGCCTCGCTTACTCCAGTGTTCTGACCACTGTGGCTTGTGCCTCACATGCTCTTGGCTTTGATTACTCAAGTGTTTCTTGGCTTGTCTTTGTCTCAGATGACATTGGTGTACTCTAGACCTAAAAACTGGCACCTGCATGGCCCCACTGCTAGCTAGGCAATCCCAGTTCTCTGTTTCTCCCGTATCCCAACAGATGCCTGTCACACCTATGTGAAAATCCAGACTATGAACATTTTCCAGTGAGAACTCCTGCCTTCCCAGTTCCCTCAGCTTCTCAGTAAAGCCAAGCTCCATTGGTGCATTGCATTATCAAACCATTTCAATTCCTGTCACAGTTCAGATCTGAAGTACAGGGACTCTTCCCTCAGGGACTTTGGAGTGAGGCCACCATGTGGCTTATTCACTGTGATTTCAAACTGCACATGCTGTTTTACAGATAACATACAGTTCACCAAGCAGCACAGGAGACATAAACTGTATTAGTTTTGTGGCAGACAATGCAGTGAAACAAAGCTATCTTTCATCTTCTTAATTTTTTTTAATCTTCTGAGATTGTTCTTAAATCTGTTAGTCACTGGACACCAGCTCTCCCCCTGCATTTATTTGCCTCTTGCAGCAAGCAGTAATTTTCTGGCTAGCAGAATTTTTACAAGCTTGCCAGGCCTTCCCAGCAGTGTGTGAATAACATACCCTGTAGTTTTATTTCACAGCATGACCTTTTTTGGGTAATGAAATGTGCTTGGGCTTCATGCATCAGCTTCTCTCCTTCCATTTGCAGATGGTTTCAACTTCTCCAGCCACGAAACTTTGGCTGCAGGAGAAACTCCTGCCAAGATCAGACACACACTGAACAAAGCAATATTTAAAGTGCTTAAGAAAAATATGCCACAGCAGCTGGGCTAGTCTTCATCACTGTCCTGATTTCCCTGCAGGACAGAGATGCAGTGCAGGAGATACAGCTGGAGTACTGCCAAATAAGCTTTTGCGTGATTGATTTTCATACACAGCAGCTGAATTTCCCAGCCCTGGGGAAGCTGACACCTCCCAGCTTCTCAGGCACAGACCTATGAACAAAGGCACCAAACTACTCTCAGCTGGAGAGCAGAGCCCGTCCAAGTGCTCCCTTACTAATACAAGCCCTACTTAAAAAAGGATGAAAACCACAGTTTTTGTCATGGTCCCATAATGGTTTTTATCCATGTGGCTATGAAAGGTAGAGTTCCCTGGGCTGAGGCTGGGTGTGGTGCTGGTATTGCTCTGGCAGACCTGCAGCCATGGCCCCATGACCTGATGGGACATAAATCCCTTACATCTCTCAATATTGGGCTGATCCATAGTGGCCTAACTCACCATTTATTTTCATAATTGACAAATCCAACATGAGAGGTGTCAGGAATAGAGTTCAGTACATGGTAAAACCAGATGACCAGTCCTGGTACCAAACCTTTGAAAAGCTAAGCAGAGTAGAAGAGTGACAGCAGCTGCTTTATTTTTATTTTTAAGCCACACATGAGCTGTAATTTCACTAACCGATAAAACTACCAGAGTCAGTGAACCTTGGTATTTAGAGGCACTGACCTTTGTCTGTGAGGGCTGTGACTTAATAAGGAAATGCTGATTTAATCTACTAATATGCAGAACGCTTTTATGTTCTGCTGCGGTGTAAAAAATACTCTGATTTTTTCAACCTACTGATACTGTTCCCTACTGTTTCCTTGTGCCTTCCTTGCCAGGATTTTCAGAATTTCATGGCCATGCTGGATGAAATCTTGGTGCTGAAGTCAAAGTGTGTCCAAACAATGCGAGCCCAGCTTCAGCTCTGTTCAGCCTCCCCTGGCACTGACAAATCACTGCAAACACGTCCACCCGTTTAGACCTTCTTTGCCTGCACATGCACTGGAGCAGCTACAGGAAACGCCAGCCAGCACTTTGCTACACCTGGTGCTGCAGAGCGTGGGTGGTAGGGGATAGTTTTTGGTTTGATGTTTGTGACTAGCGTGTGTTTTATATAAGAGTGGAGCGAATTCTGAGTAAATGAGAGATGACTAATTGGCACCATAAGCTTTGTATTTCATTAATACCAGTAAGCCACATTCTGAACAGTAACAATTCAGCAGCCTTAAAATATCTCACTCACCAAGTAGCACTCAAGTTGTGTTAATGTATCATAGCAGCATCTCACATGTTAAAAGCAATCCTGTGATGCCAAGTAAGGGAAACAACTTTGAAGCCAGATACAGGTCAGAACAGAAAAAAAAAGCTACCCAGAAAAGTCTTTACAAACAAAAGCCAGGAAAGACAGAGGAGCCAGGGGTTGTTACACTAAGGTGTCTGGACCTTAAGTATTTGGAAGTCAAGGCAGGATGTGAAGTGCTGTCAGTTTCAGAAGAAGGAAACCTATAGTTGAATTAATGCTTGGGATGAACCCTCCAGAGCTCCTGAAAGAGGTGTCTTTAAGTTATGGGTAACAAGTGGTTTAGCAGGGACTTCCTACCAAAGATTCCATCTGGCATGTTAATAAGCACATGGGTTTCATGCTGCTGCCCAGAGGAAGACGCCAGCAGCTGTACCTGCAGCACACCACATCCAATGCCTGCTCTGAGCAGAGCTGAACAGATTTCTCACATGAAAACAGGGTCTGCTTGGAGGCACTGGGCTTCCAGAAGCTGCTGACAGCACTGTCATGTGAAACTGGTATTTGAATCAAGGGCTATGGAGCCATCAGCTGGAGCCCTGCAGAAGCCCTGGTGCTGCAAGCATTGCATCTGAACCACAAAGCCAGTCCACTTGCTTTGAAGGCACAAGTGACCTTGAGACATACTTGCTGTGTGTGCACTCCCACTCCAAAATTAGGGCTGTCGCAGCACATTCATCCATCTCTGTGTATCCTCAGTAACGCCTGTGGTAGCTCATTCAAAGCCTGCTCAGTAGCCAGAAATGCCAAGGGGAACGGAACACTGCTGTTTGACCAGCTGTGGGTTTTGCTGCCTGCCTGCACAGCCTCCCTGAGGAGCCCGGGTTGGACTGAGCAGCAGGACAGTAATCACAGGGACACTCTGGGATGCATATTTGGTGCAAACACTCCCAGGAATGTCACCCAGCGTAGGCCTGGGGAACAGAAGCAAATCCCTCGTCACTGCCCTAGCTGTTGAGTTGTTTTTAGCACTGGTTAGTCTCCATCTTGCAGCTGAGACTGGATTCCTCTGTGGAGAAGAGAGCAGAGTTTCTCTGGGGTCTGAGGTTATGCCTCTCAAAACGGTTCCTGTGTCCTGGTCCAGGACCAGCAGCAAGGCACCTGAACCTGGGTCAGAAGCCTCCCTCACTCACCCAGGGCTGTGAGGCATCCAGGAGCAAAACTCTTGGTATTTCTGCATGGCACAGAGCAGTGGTGCCTGACAGCCACCAGAGAGCTGTAGAGCAGTGGGAGATCAGCACTCTGCTAAAACCACTCAGGGAGGAACAAGTGTTTAAAACCACCGATTCCCTCCACTTCCTGGGGTCAGGGAGAGCTTTCCTGTGAGTAAGGCGAGGGGAATACAGGGCAGCTGGGCAGTCCTCCTGATAGCCTAAAATAAATGTGGGCACTTAGTTTCCCCGGCATGTTCTCAGCAAGCATGCAGCAAACACTGCTGTCACGGAGCAGCTGAGGAGTTTGGCGAGTCTATTTGAAACCAAAGAAGAGGTCAGACTGTAGGATGTGTGCACAGGTCACAGGCAAATGTGATGCCCAGTCAGAAACAGTGCCAGGGAGGAAAATTTTCCCTCCACGTATTCTGACATTTGGGAAATGAGTGTTGGTTGATCACTCTTTCAGGTTTTTAAAAAGCAGCTGAGCAAAGTATATTCACAGGCATTTAGTGTGTCTTACAGAAGCTGGCTATTCCTAAGCAACACACAAGAATCATTTGCACAACCCACAGTGCCATGTCCTAACCTCAGAATCTGCAGGCACAGTTGTGACAAGACAGAAGAGTGACCAAAAATTTCTGTGAGCAGAGGAGATGTGAGTTAAGTCAGCGGCCAGATTGGAGCCACCTGTGAATCCCATCTGATCTACTGTGAAAAAAGCAAATCTGGCAGATCTGAGCCCCAGCAGCAATTCCCAGAGCAGGAACTATCTGCTCCCTCGAGGAACAGCCAGGGACACTGAGAAACAACAAATAATCAAAACAACAACCACACACAATTTTCCAATGTCTGATACAATCTTTTTTTCTTAAATATGTTATCCAGCCAATCCACATGACTATACCTTCTTAAATATTTTATTATGTCTGTTCTCCAAATTTTATTTTCTCTACTGAAGGTGAGATTTGACAAAAATAAAATAAAGCATCTGGCTGTGAAAAGCAGCCCATCCTTGGCAATAACAGGGACATTGCTGCACGCCCCAAAGATACCAACAATGGGTTCCTCATGTGCAACAGAAACTATCCAGCTGTTGTCAGAAATGGTAACATTTTTCTCTCCCCTTTGAGGTTTATTACCTAGTTGCTGCTTTAATTCTTGTGTGAAAATGTGCTAAATGAACATTTTAAGTGTCATCCCCTTCCTACTGTTTGATATTTCACTGACAACTGCTACAAAAGGTTTTCACTTCAACTTGAACATGCATTCAAGTGTCATAAAAGCAATCTAAGAGATTTAGAGAGCTTGGCCATGTACCATCAAATAAACACAGAACTAAAATGGATTGACTTTTGTATTCAGATGCAACAATGACTATTAATGCTTATTAGCAAAGGCTTGATACTTTATTTCAATAATTGACAGAATTTAAAATAAAATTCAGTTTGCTACAGAACTCTGGTGAAAATCATTTTAGGTAAACATCATCAAAATGTCCATTCGATTGACTGCAAAAGATTAAGTGCGGCTGGAAATCTGTACGGGGATTTTCACAGAGCCTGTTGGTGTGGAAAGTTTTGGGTGCCCTGACCCACAGCTGGACTGACCGTTCCTGGCCTGGAGAGCAGCCACAGAACGCTGTTGACACAGGCTCTGTGCTCCAGCAGATCCGCGGCAGGAGCCACTGAGCCGGGCAAGAAAAGCCCTGGGGCACTGGGGCAGCCCGACTGCAGGATCAGGAGCCCTCGGCTGCCATGGGGGTTGAAGGGTGGCTCTGCAGTACCAGAGCCATCTCCAGGCTGCTGCTGTCCAGAACCAGGAGGAGGCAGCTCAAAGATGCTCTCCTTGAAAGCACAACCACCAGCTTAGGCACTGTCTCTACACTTCTTACCAGCCTTCCCGCCCAGGCACACAGATCTCAGACGGAACTCTGACAAAGGCACAGCAGGGACATAAATCAGTGTGACCTGACAGCCTAAGGAAAGGCTCCAAAGTCGTGTGACCGGGGATGCAGCCAACCTTCTCACCAGTCAGCAGCAGGGCAGAGCCCAGCCTTGCTCCAGCCAGCAGGACCTCCCCCAGCCACAATGAACTGTGCCTGGACAGTACCAGATTAACAAGTGCTGCACAGCACCCTGAACATTCAACTCTGGTCACACAGGAGCTCTTGTTACACATTCATTCAGCAGTTCCTCTTGTCTAAGCCACCCCCTTAACCCCTCACTCTGGTATTTTCTTCTCTGAGATGCCAACATAGCAATACCCTTCATGCCTTCAGCCACCCAAGGATTTAAACCCAGAAACATCACTGCCAAAGCAAGAGTAGCATGACCAGGGTAGATTTGGGTGGGCATGGGTATCTGAAATAAGACCTTGCATCTTCACAGCTGCCACTTCCTGTATTCACCTCCCCAAGAGCTCAAACAGCCAAGTGATTATTCTGTGGGGTTAAGAGCCAGACCTTGGAGGGGAACTGTGAAAAAAAAAAACAAACCCACACACTAATACAATCAGAGATAATTTTATTCAGAGGTTTGGTCTAAATAGCTGTTTCTTTGCTGGCAAAGACTTCTTGCCCCTTCCAGACTGTCTGGTACCAGATGGGGATCGCTGGGGTAGCAATTCTGAGAAAACCAGAACGAGCAACACAACCAAATGCTCTCAGCAGTGATGGCAAAGCAGTTTGAATTTTGTTTTCAAGGTTTTTCAAATAATCAGGAACCCCATTTCCTCACCTCACTGTTGCATTTCTCGCCTGGGAAGGAAGAAAAGCTGTGCATTACCTGCACTCACAGAGGCAGCAGCTGCTGTCCCACCAGCTGCTCAATGTCCTTCTTAGACAATCTTTATTTCAGCTCCACCACTAGAAAATGGTGAAGGTCAACACTACGGGGTATGTGCAAGGCAACCTGCCCTGCTCCTCCTCATCATCCCTCTCCACATCTCCTAGATACTTGCCAGCAGATCCCCCTCTTGCATCATTTTAAGTAAACATTTAATTCACACAGTTGCGCACCCCACAGAGAATTCCATGAGTGCACACTGGGCCTAAATTGGATGTTTTGGTCATAGAGAGTTAACAACATAATGGAGACAAATGCCATCCCCTTTGGAGTCCTGGTGAGGTGAAACCTCCTACTGAAAAACCTACACTGGTGCAATGGGCTGAGACATTTTGCCCTCCAGCAGGCTGATGCTCCAGTTCCAGGCTCTAACGTGAGTTTGGATCCCTAGGCTGGGGTTTTGCCACAAAACAGAAATAAGCCACAGAGAAGCAAAGCACCTTCTACCACTGCAGCTGCAGCCCAGAGACCTCTGGTTGTTTACTCAACAATGTTCACACATGCCCACAGGAGCTGGCAGCACCTGGGTGGGCAGGATCCAGCAAGGTCCCCGTTTGCTGAAGCCAAAGAGCATGAGAGATGGGAACCATGACACTGGGAGTTATATTTCAGGGTTTTATTAGTTGTTCTTCTGCAGAATCAAAATATTTAGCAAATTAGAGATTCCTCAAGACTGCTGATATTTCATGTATTTAGAACTTGATCAATGTACAACGTAATACTTTGAACTATCAAAAACAACCCCAAACCTGATTTGTAGTACTAGATATTATTACGTAATTCTATAGCAGTGTGAAAAATGGAACTAATGCAGTGAGTATATTTGTTTTAAAGAAAGTGCTTGAAAGAAATCTCCTGCATCACACTGTGTATTATTTAGAACAAAAAGATTAACTGACTTTCTAGGAGGGCATTGTCTTAAATATCCTACAAGCCTGGGGGATTTACAATACTGAGCCCCAGCTCTCTGCCTTCAGGTTCAAGAACCAACACAAGTTGCAGGTCTGGGTTGAGTTCACAGCTTACCTGCTTCAAGGGAACCTACCACTCAGCACTGGACACTCATGTCTGGCAAAAGTGTTGGATGCATGGGTAAAAAACAAAAACCAAGAGGACAAAAAAAACCCAAGGTTCTCTCTTTATGCATAGTGACAGTTTCTGAACCAGTGTTTTACTAAGTTACAGACTAACTTTCAACCAAAAAATAAAATTCCATTGCACTAAAGGTCAAATTTAACCAGGTAATCTGGACTGTGACACAGTCAAGTAATTCAGTACAAGCAGACAAGACACCATGAAAGCAGCTTCAAAGAGCCAAAGCATCCTAGTTTCAGAACCAACTTAATATTCTTCTGTCCAACTCCAGTGCAACAATGAGGGGGGAACCACTCCATCTCTACCTATGTACAATTCCAGTCGAGGCTGGGCAGTCTCAACTTTCCGTGGCCAAGCTGGAAAAAGGAAACTTAGGAAAGGACACTTTAAAATTTAATTTAAGAATGAAAGTTGGCCCTCAGTGGAAAGAGAAATGCTGGAGTGATGCACGCAGGCAGGCTTGCTCAGACACTCTCCCTTGTATGCAAAAAGCTGGACTCCTTCCGCTGAGACCAAGTCACACTGGATGTGAAGGTGGCTGGGCTCGTCCTGCTCCGTTGCACGCCAAGAATCCAGGAATGTGTCTTCAGCTAGCTCCTGCACGGGCCATTAGATCTTCCAAAGCATTGTGTTGGTCGTTATTGTGTAATAATAAGACCTCCTTAATGTCTTTGATTTCAAAGCCCATTTCTTTAAATTGACTCATTAATTGGAGAAGTTCTGTGATCTGAAAGACAGACAGCCTGTTATTTGCAAGAGAAAAGCAGATGGCTCAGTGCTTGGTGGAGGTGTAGCACAGAGCCTGTCTTCAGCAGCTGAGCATGCCATGATTGTGGATTCCTCCTCCCCAAGCACAGCCCATTCCAGCTCTGTTGGGAGAAAGTTTGCTCACACCTGAGCCACCAGAGATCCAGGCACAGCAGCCCACAGGGACCTTCAGTCCCCTGTTTGCCGTCCTTAACTTCCAAACCCCTCTTCAACCAGGGCGCCAAAGCTCAGCCTGCCATGGTGTGTCTCTGTCTCTTTTAGAAGTTAATTTATCAACCTGGCCCAATGTGGGATCCCAAAAATGCTGATTAATGGCACCCAGCTGCCCCATCCAGCAGCTCCTGCTGCACCTGATTTTTTTTAAAGTTACTTGGACTTCAGGAACAGCGCCATCGCCCTTGCCATCAATTGGCTTCTAAGATCTAGGGCAAAGCTGGGGGATTAGCACACTCTACTCACTCTACTGTGTGCATACAATATTTACAACACTAACTGTGAATCCTCCCTGAGCTTTGAAGAACAAGGTGGCAAGAAGTGAGTCAGCTGATCACTTTCATGAACCCTCTGCCATTTACAGTGCATCTGAGCCACTCCATGAGAAGGAAATATCCCAAACAAGCAAGCAGTTTGAAATGGGCAATCAGAAGATTAGCAATTTCCAATTCTGGGGCTGAGCCAATAGCAAATGGGTTTCTCAAACTCAAGTTACTTTCCATCCTTGCACTGCTATTGCTCTGTTTATAAGATTATCACTTGTCCAAGGAAGGCAGGAAGGCATATATCTAGGTTTGAGGGGGTTGGGTTGCACCTCTAAAGACTTCATGTAATAACTTGTCACACAATAGGATGGCAGACTTTAAAAGATCCTCCTGTCCTCTGCCCTTGCTACTTGCTCCTGCTGTACCTTTGGTGCTGGTAAAGCAGCCAGACAATGAACCAGACCCCAACACATGCATTTTCTAGCTTCTTCCAGAGCAAGCCCTAACCCAATTTGCTAAGCAGCTGGGCAGATGCAGTTGCACAACAGAGAAAATTTATGGCCAGGGCAGGCTGGCAAGGTTTGAAAGACAATTTGCTGCTGCTGAAGTTAACTGTATCTGTACCAAGCACCTGGCCCACAAGATAACTCTGGGTATTCAAAACAATACGACCACAATAAGCAGGGTCTTAAAAAAATCCTGTCCCCATAAAAATGGATGCAAATGAGACTAATAGAATGGCACAGACAAATTCTAATGCTTTAACAATTTTTAGCTTATCAACACAAAGATGTCCTTTGACAGTCAGTTTTGGAAACAAGGCAGCATTACCATGAAAACCAGAATTAATCAGCCAGAGGAACTGCTGCTGGAATTCCCTGTCACAGGATATTTTTCTATTCCTGCACACATCGCACCCTCACCTTCTCCTCTGAACACTGGTGCATTTCCAAAGCTGCTTCAACAAGAAGTGGATCAAAGCCCTTCTCACAAAGCTGTCCATGTGCAAACAGGTAATCTAAAACCTGTGGGGAATGAAGAAAACAAACTGTGTTTGCAGAGAGGCACTTGCAGCAGGCAGCTGAATGTCACCTTGGTACATGTGGAGGGGTTGGGCATGATTCTACCCAGCACTTCACCAGGGACAGAGATACAGTCCTTCCTAGCAGAGTTGAGACACTCCTTAGAGAACAGCTTGTGCAGAGAAAGCAAGACAAACCCTTCTGTCCTACTGTGCTCTCTGACCATCCCCTCAGTTCTAGTCAGAGCAGCCTCAGAAGTGTATCTTTAGCCCTCTGATAGCAGAACAGAAGTTTCATTGTGTTTTTTATACTACAAGTTTTAAAAATGAAACTGTAGGTCCAGCAGCCAGGACATGTCTACTTTTAGCTTCCTCTCAGACAGCCACAAAAGCTGATGCAATCTGAGAGCAGTCAGCCTTTGAAGATCAGCTCAGCATATCAGCAAGTGAGCTGCAAATCCCAGGTCATGCACACAGAAACTGCTGCCAAATTTCTTATGCATCATCAGCTTTAAGGGGAAGGGTCAGGTAGGCAATGCTAGATATGTGAAAGAACCAGCGCTTGCAAGCAGAGCAGGATTTAAAATTGCCCTCCTAAGGACTTTTTTTTTCCACTTGATAGCTCAGTTCACTCCAGCGCACAGCTTAAGCCACTCTCTGTGTGTAGGGAAAGGGCCAGCAGATCAGTCCCACAAGCAGGAGTCCCTGGGACATGCTCTGTGCAGCACACAGCCTGCTGAGGGCCAGCATAGGAGGCTGGGCCATGTTCTCCCACTTTGAAGTGTTTGTTTGAAGCAGATCCAAGAGCCACACTTTGCCCAGCAGCGCTTTGTGCCCAGTGACCTGGTTTGAGCAGGCGTTGGAGGCAGCGCTCGAGCAGGAAGGAGCAGCACCAGGACACACAAGTCGGTCAGTGGGGCCCTGCAGGAGCCTGTCAGAGCTGTCTTAGGCCTGCAGGGGCCAATCTCTCCACAAGGAGAGACGTCAGTATTGTAAACCCTCATGCTCAGAACAAAGGAAGGTGGCTGGACTTCTGTCACATGGCTCTTAACACAGTACACAGAGCCATGCTAAGCTTCCTTTGGATGTGTTTGTGGCTCTTGGGGAGACACAGAAACTCCCCCCCAGTTTCACATAGAGCAAAGGGCCCATCCCAAACTCAGCATGGCTCCAACCCAGCACACAGAGGCGTGGCTGACTCCAGCAATCTCTCACCAGAAATAAGCACAAGCTCTAGGCTGCAACCCCCTATTGGGGTAACAGTATTTACCCCACCCATTCTGCAAACCCAAGACAGCTTCCCAGGAGAACCAGCATGCAATCAAGCATTTCTTTGCACTGCACGAGCTCTTACCTGATCTATGTTCTGTCCCTTCTTCTTCATGGCTTTCAGGACGTTCTCAGGCGAGTAGCCCATGTTGACCACAGTCTCCACACAGTGCCTCTCGCTGGGGGAGAGGCCCTGCTGCAGCTCAGCCGCGAGACCGCCTGGCCACTTCGTGCAGCTGCTATTATTGGGCACTTTAGACACTGCAAAGTTTTGGTGTGTTACCTAAGGGAGAAAACCCAGAGGCTGAGGTGATGGTCATCTCCTGCATCCCCACATCCTGTTTCTGCCTAATGCTGGAACCAGGATACCCCATGTAATTAATTCAAAAGGTTTTCTAGAGTGCCCTTAGGAAGTTACACACTGTGAGGATGAAACCAAGTAGCCTGATTCCCACCATACTCTTTTAACCCTCAAAGCAACAATCAACAACCCAGATTCTCCACAATGAACCCCCTCCTACTGGTGTGACCAAAGCCTTTGAACACCCAAGCACAGCAACAGTGAAGGCTGGGATATAGCCAATCCCTGCACCTCAAAGGAAGCACAGATTGCTTCCTTCTCCTCAGGTTTACTCATGACCTATGGTTTTCTGTACTCAAAGGAACACCACTTACCAAGATTACCATAAACATGATCCAATGCAAGCAAGCACACAGGTGTATTTGGAAACTTACCACAGGGTTTTCTGTTTCCTGGTAGTCTGGGTGTACCTGCTGGACAACACACAAATAAAACAAGTATAAATATCATGTACCGGTCAGCAGAATTTGCCAGAGCTGGGCAAGGAAGGTTTTATAGATGATTCTACCACAGGATGGGAGATTTTAGGGTCTGATCAGGCTTCCACATACAAGATGCTGACATTACCCATTGCCTGCAACTATAGAATCATCCTCATCATAATGATCATTCCTCCTCTCAGCACTCTATACTTGGATTATACTCCAAGAAGGATGTGTGTACCCCCACAATAATTACAAAACTGTTTATTCTGTCACTGTAACAGCTGCTTGTTCACACAGCCCCAGTTCAGCTCCTCACCAAGTCTGCACTGCCTGCATAACAGTGATAATTTAGAAGTCATTGCCTAAAAATTTCTCTGGACCTTTTGACTATGTGAAGGGGTCAGAGAAAAATACACCTCTTTTCTATTCCCAAAGCACAGAACTCTATACACCACACAGGAGCAACATGCCACACTGGCTCAAAAAAACATGTGAGTTTTCTGCCTAGCACTTGTCCCACTCCCAGCACACCAGCAGGGCTGGGTCATGTTCCCTGCTGTGCACCTGCTCTGCTTCTGCAGAACCAGTCCACCACTTTGTACAGCCTTGCCCAAGTTAACAGCAGTGCAAAGCCAGGCCTTGGCCCCACCAAAGCTACACATTTCAGTTCAATACATTCAGAACTCCTGCGTTTTAAACAGAGTTAGAACAGACTGCAAGAAATCACTGTGGGCCGAGAAATGCAGCTTTTAGCATTTCTTAATACTTATTATGCCAGCACAGATTGCTTGAAAGGTTGTCCACATCCTTCAGAAAGGCCTTCTTAGTGCCCAAACTGAACAACAAAAAACCCCCTGCAGAAGACCAATTCTGAAAAGATCCATTAAGATTTTGACAATTTCCATTTATTTATTCCAAAAGACCCCAAACCACCACCAAGGAGGTTTTGCTCTGCATTCCCAAACATCTTCCAGGGTAAGGATTTCTCTTCTAGAAAACCAACCCTGAGACATCATATTCATTCTGATGCATTAGGGTATCCAAGAACCTATTCTCATGGTGTGTTCTTCAGACACATCCTCTCTCCAGACACTTTTTCAAGGGCAGTACTGGAATATAGGATACATTGAAATAGGGAAAAGAGCCCTGATGTCAGCCAGTGGGTTATCAATGGAAGGATGATGCTTTGTTATTGACACTGCAGCCAAGAAAACCAAAACTGTTTCTGACACCAGAGATTCAACAGTCTGGAAAAGCCAACTCCTCCTACACAATCTTCTTAATTTCAATCGCCTGTCTTCATTAGTCATTTCTACCTCTGCTAAAGCTGCAAAAATCAACATGCTGAGATTCAAGAAAAAGTGAAAGTGAGGGGACCACCACAGAACCTATGCAGCCCCAGATTTATTTCCATCCAAAGATTCCTAGATCCAATTCAGTGGTAAAGCAAAAACTCCCATGGTAACTGCAAATTCAAAAAGTTAAAATTTCTAATCTTGTGAGGGGAAAAAAAAATCACTATGGAATACATTTAGATATAAGCCTTCTGCTCCCAGTCACAGAGATGACTGTGATTTTGTTGTACTGTTTTCATACTCTGAGGGTTTTTGTTACATTTATTTCAATTCTTTTGTTGCATTTACTTATATTTCTTGCATATCAGCCATCATTTTTCAGTGGAATTATACTGTGGAAACATAAAACAAGTATAATCTGAAGTCTTGGAATTTAAACATGAAGAACTAAATTCCATCACCATAATTATTTCTTGGTTCACTACTTCCAAGGCATAAATAGTTTCAAATTAATGAATTAATCTTATTAGTTCTCCTAATAAGTCTATTTTCTCTTCCCATTTTGCATCTTCCCTTACAACACTGTCAAGAATACACTCTCCCTCTTGGTCTTTAAAAAAATTTAATTCAGCAGAGAGATTTTAATTGTTTGAGTGTAAATTCAGGCATCTTAATGCCAGTGTATCCAGTTGTAAGTGGTCTTTCATCCCCAGAGATGCCATGTGTTCCACAACTGAGGCATACAGGCCCCTCCCACACCTGTGACCTCCAGCAGTGAGCAGGTGCTCAGCACACTGCTGCTCCTGCCAAAGTTAACAGCATTGAATTTGTTCCAGTCATCAACAACCAGCTGTTCTGCTCTGCTCTCTCAGATACACCGCTTCCCAGAATACTGTACTTCACAATTATGAGTGCATTTATCTAACCCCAAAAAGAGCTGGGAGGACAAAAGGGAGAAGCAGCATCACTTGTTTCACAGCACATGGTGTCACACAAAAACCTACAGCACGACACTAAAACCAGGGAATCACTGAAACACTGCCTCTATTGGACAAAGAAAAAACCCAGATTATTTTAGAACAAGCGAGAGGATTTGACTCCACAGCTTTCACTAGGCTTCATGAGTACTGGTGTCCAGATCTGTGGTTCTTCGTAAAAACCCCCACAAACTTAATCTAATCTCTGTTCTTAGTCACAAAGAGACAGAAACAACGCCTGATGTGAAGTTACTGTCCCCAGATTTTAGAACTTGCAACAAGATTGACTCTTCATTTCCTTAATCTCGCATCTCAGAGCTGTATGGTGAATAACTGTAACATTAAAAATACAAGATTATCTTCACACTGATTTTGGTCTCCACCAAGCAATGACTACCCTCCTTCACAAGAAAGGGCAAATACAAGGTTTCACATCACTATAATCTTTTTTTTTCCTCTTAAAGATTACATTTTTAAAGGATGTGGAAGAAATTGAAGCTTGAAGCTAAAAAAAAAAATAGGCTTACTTCACTGCAGGTCAACTGCAAGCACTTTTTTCTTCCCTGAATGATGCAGCATATCTGGGTGTTTTAACCTACTACTACTTCTATTCCTTGAGAAGCCTGCATTTCCTCCATTTCCAGCAAATAAGCAAACTAAGGAAGAAAACCAGAAGAGATTTGATTCAAAGCCTAACAGCAGTTCAGAATCTGATATATCTCATCTGGATAGGACAGAATGCAGGACTGTACACAGAAGATGCCTTTTATGCTTAGCTCAAATGTGTGCAATTATCAACAACAAATGAGAGCTGAATAGCTAAAAAAAACCAATCACTGGATTTGGTCTAAAACTGTCAAATATGAGGCAAAATGCAGGGTAATAATCTCAAGTTTAGAACTACTGCCACAGAGACCTGTTGGACTGATCAATTTACCATGTACATTAAGAGGATCTACAATTCACTCCTAGCAAATGAAATTATAACCAAAGTAACAGGGCAATTTAGAGGCAAGAGCTGCCTCTGCATCTCCACCTCTCACCCCAGTTCCACTCCACTCCGAGTTTACCGTAGTCGATGGGCTTTGAGATGATTCTTCTTCTGTACAAACAGTCGAAACAGCCAGGGATGACAGCCTGGATGAAGAGGATAATGTCTCCCTGCCACTGTCCTCATTTAGAGCGGAAAGACCAAGCATATGGTGTCCATTCAGTTCACTGGCTTTGCTCTGAGCACAGGTCTGCAAAGAGCTAAGCAAAGTGCCGTTGCGGAGACAGGTAGTGCTGTGGAAAGTGCTCGTGAGCTTTGATGATTTCTGATCCCCCTCATCGGAGTCAAGCTTAGGGAATGACAGGGATTTGATATTGCTCACTGAAGTGATGGGGGAAAGGGACACTTTGGAAGACAAGGACATCTTTTCACAGTTTCCCAACTGTGGTAAAGTGATAAAGCCATTGGGTTTGTGAAGGGGTTTGAAGTCCAACGTGGCCTTTTCTATGGATGCCAAAACTTCCTCATCTTGCAACACAGACTCAGACCCTCCTTTAGGCAAGGTATTATCTAACAGCTGGGCAACAATCGGCCCAGTAGTACCAACATGAATTTCAAGGATATTTTTTAATTCCTCCTTATCATCGATAGTTTTTAATTCCAGTTTGTCAAACGGGTCTTCTTCACATTCAAAATCAGCTGGGTTGAAATCTGCCTTTGGACGAGGTGGACTGACGACCTTTTGCTTCACAGAGCTGGTGTTGGCTGGAGTAGGAGTCAGAATATTATTGTGCTGCAGGCTAGCAAGGATGGGGTTAATAGGAGGAGGCATGGCTTCAGGGCAAGGTCCCTCTGAGAACCCCATCTTGGTGCTGTCCTCTGGAGCTGCTTTTGAGTTTGCTAGAGCTTCTTCTGCCTTGCGTTCAGCTTCTCTCTGGGCAGCCTGAATTTTTTTGATGTCTTCAGCCCACTCGATTGTTTTCTTTTCCAGCGAGAAGTCATACTGAATGGACGTGGAGGGGAAAGGAGAGAAGGGGAAGTAAAAAACCAAAAAAGTTATAAGGATCATAGCTGCTACTTCTAACAGCAACATAAATTAATGCAAAGAGAATAAGAGCTACATGAATTACTAGGAACAGCAACATTTTTAAACAGCCTGAAGATTGACAAAGCTGGCAGACACCAGAAGTAATTAATTTTACCTCTAACAGTAAAATTTGGCTGCAACCTGGATTAGAGAACTGTATTTTGCCTCCTTCCTCCATTTAGCTTTGCTTTAGAACTACTCATCATCCCAAGATCAGTTTCACAGCCCTCCCACCTACTTCCCCCAGGACAAGGGAGGTAGCAAGGGGAAATCTAATGAGTTATTAGATGAACAATGACACTCTGATCTGGCACCACTGAACTATCCCCAGTCCACAAGTTCAACAAGTCATTCAGCAGAGTATTTGTGCATCCAAAGGCCAATACAGTATTACTCAGTTTCCCCTAAAAGATTCCTAAGGGACTTAATATTAGAGTGTTACACCCATTGGTTTAAGGCAGTATTTTCTTTCTCACTCCAGTGCAGTGCCTCACCAGCCAAAGGGGATACAGTGGCTACACCAATGACAACACATACAGCCAGCAGCAGATTTTGCTGCAGTTACTGATGTGACAGGATCTCAAAAGCTTTTCCCATTTAACATCAGGTCTTTTAAGGCCAGATCAGCACAGGGAGGCATCTACTCACTACCAGTGTACTGACCACAGAGTGGCTTAGCTGTAAAGGGCATAATTCTGAGGAGCCTAACTCCATCTTAAAATATCCACACATTTTTTTTATACTAAAAATATGGGTGGGAAGCTAAGTTTCCTGCATTTTTTTTAAACAGTGCTCTTAACAGCTATAACAAGAGTAAAATTCCACTGTGAGATGCACAGTCCACACTGTGCAGGGTGAACAGGCACACTATGCTGGATGAGCCCCAGCTTGGCAGAAAAATGGAGACACAGCACAATCAAGCCAGCAACAGGACATCAGTATCTCCTTTGGCTCTCCCACACCAGCTTAACTGAGTGGAAATATGGGTACTAGGAAAATCAGGTAATTGTTCAATGGTTATGAGGGAAAAGCCATGAAGTAGAATAACAGGGTAATATGTAGGGCAGGGAGAGAACAAAAACAGCAAGAAAAAAGCAGAACCATCTATGGCAATATGTCACAGACAAGGTAAAAAGAATCGTCAATTGGGATTGGTCAAGGAAAATCATGGATCCAAATGAGAAAGTATAATTCAATCAGACCTCCTGTATCACAATCTGCATTTGCAGATTAGATTTCAAACAGCTGCACTAAAGGAATTGATTTTTTGCTACTAGCAATTTATTTTAGCAGAATACTAGCAGAAACATGCTCCTTAGGACAGGGAAGCCATCCATGTACCCAGCTGTAACCTGTGTGCCCCACAGCTTGGAAAGAACTCTCACTCAGAACTACCCAGAAAATAAGAATGGAAAATTATGTCATTGTCTGGGTGTATCAGTTCTTAGGATTTATCCTATTAAAAACTATATTCATATTTTGTCAAGGTAACATTCAGAACTAACTTAAAGCACACAAAACCACTGTGCTTCTTTGAAACAGATAGACTAAAACAAATGCTTAAAAATAAAGGCCTAATGGTTTTCAAGGCAATAAAAATTAGAAGCTTTCTGCATGACCCATCATATTTTACTTTTCTATATAGCCCAACAGATCTTCTAGAAATACAAGACTGTCTGTGTGCAAACTGTGACAGCTTGGAATGTACAGCGCCACACGTTGAGGCCAGGGTGAGGGGAGAGAGAGCAGGAAGGCAAAATATCACTTACCTGGGTTTCTCTGACAAGCTGAGAAGAATCAGACAGACAGAAACCAATGGGTAATCCAACCTTTGCTGGGGTTTTGAACTTGTCTCCTATCTTAAATGGGACATCATCAAGGTAACTGAAAGGCCCTGAAATCAGAAGCAGGAATTGTATTAAGAAAAAAACCTCACAACTCACGAATTTCACGCTTTCAGTTCAGGCTCACATTGCTGTGTTTGGGAGCTACTTTATCTCCACTGCAGCATCTACACCAGATATGATATATGTAGATATATGTATGATATATGTAGATATGATATACAACACAATTGGAGTTTGAAGCTGTTTGGACCTCAGTGTCTCTTAGTTTAGGGAGCTGGGTCAGAGTTTGTTTAATTCCTAAATTCGAGCCCATAACTGTTAAGAAAAGAAAAAGAAAAAAAAATAAAGGCAAACCCCCTCACAACCTTTGTGACAACACTATCCCTCCACAACTGGATGCTGAAGCTCTCCCGAACACTGTATTCTATCTCTATAAAAAGATCTATCATTTTTTTGTCATATTCAAAGTAGATTTTAAAATTACTCAGCTTTAGAACAACTAAGACAAACTACAATCCAGGTTTTGACATACAAGTAGTATGTAGCATTTGGACAGAAAGTGGTCACAAATGTAAAGCAATGAAGCAAAGCCATTCCACTTTAAACAAAACACAGTGAAATACTAAGGCTATTAACACAGCAACTCTAATTTTTGAAATAAGGCAATCTAACTCTATCAGGCCCTACATCTGTTGTTTTTTTCTAGGATGACATTTCTCCAGCAAATTCCCAAGGAAAAAGCACTTAGAGCTCTACCACCTCCAAACAGCCAGAGTATTTGTGTGCTTTACTTGAGCAACTGTGAAAAAGTATGAGAAAACCCAAAATATAAACAAAACAGCTTTTCCATTAACTGAAAGTGGTCTCTTGGATCACTCATCTAATCACTTTGGAATCACAGGCAAGGTTTCTGGTACGTGTAACAATCTGAAGAGTGACTCTAGGCCTCACTTGTAGCTTCTCCCTGAGTGACACAGATACAGAAAGACATTAAAGGCAACATCTAAGATGGTGTTCAGTGACCAAGCCCTCCTCACTCAGTGAACTGTGACTAGCTGCTTTTATCTGACCCATTTTCATACTCAGATGGCAGTATAAGTACTGTTTGTGTTCCCTCATGTTGATTCATCTACAAGGCAGCCACAGACTCCCAGAGGCTGAGCAGCTTTCATAAACAAGAACATCCTGTCAATTTGCAGTTAAAGGCTTTTATGCTCTCATTACTTGAGCTCTTATACTATGCACACACTGGGTGGTCACAGAGTTCTGGTAGGACACTTTGAAATTATCAAGATGAACGACCTACATCCCTCCTGCACCTCCAGGATGAAAAAAAAATACTCCAGGTAGAACACGACAGTGTTTTCAGTGATCCTTACTGAGAATCACATATTCAAGCATTGCACAGCATGGCCTCCAGACAGCACCTCACCTGGCCAACACTACCACTCTTTGCAACACAGGATTCAAGTTGTGCTTGAGCTGCCAACTTGAGAGCCTGATATGCCAAAGCATTTGCTTATACAGAAATAACTGTGGCAGCCTCTGCAGCCAGGTCAGAGACAATCAGACCTGCCAACTGCTGCTACCACAGCCTGTTAGTCCCACTGGCACAAGTCCTGCTCTATACCAGATGATCCAAGTGCAGCAAGATTACTTCTCCACATGGATTTCCCAGCTCAAATTGTTCAGCATGCAAATCCTTTTCTTATTAGACCCATTGACAATATGTAGTAGGCACTTCCCCTTGCACAACTACGCCTGAAGCAAATACCAGCCACAGAGGGTACAAGCACAAACTTTGCTGTTTTAATACCAGTAGTACTGTTTTGCACAGCAAATAAAAAATACTAAGCACACTCAACTAGCATTATTAAGCTGCCAGCTTAACCCCAGAAGCTTGACTAAGGAATAAAAACTTCCTACTTTCTTCCCCAGTATACTGATTTTTTTAATAACAACCCTTGCTAACAACCTCATCCTGAATATGAGAAAAAGCCAATAAGCACATATTAAAAACACTTCAAATGGTTTAGGACATTTGATGGCAAAAAGTCTGAGGCAAAATACCTCTGCACATAAAATTCAGCCCAATCAGAACAGTACTAGCTTCGTGAAGCTAAACTCTTATCCAGAGAGCCAAGAATCCTTTTCTTTCTGTAAGCAGATCAAGTACACACACTGAGGAGTAAAGGGTGCAAATTGTTTTAAATTCCACATTCTAGAGCAGTAAGAAAAACCTATATAAAAAAGGTATTATGAAAGACATTGTTACCACAGTCACAGGTTTAAGTGAAACAAGTCTTTACCAAACTGTTATTTAGTAAGTCTGTTAGCCACTTCATCCTTGTATCAGTTAAAAACATACTGAGTAATTTCTGAGAATAGGCCTGGCAAAAGTGTACTTGTCAGCCCGACCTCTGTACTACATTCCTGGCACAACAAACTACTGTAGGAGTAGGATTTCTCTCCACTTCAGTGTAACTCATAGAAGTGTCCAGTTTGGCACTAAAGTGGAAACACTTCAGAAAAACAAACCAACAACAACAAAACAACCAAAACAGGCGTGAATGAGGAACGGTTTTGAAACCATGTGAAAGGAACTTAGTTGCTGTGGTCACATGAACCACTTACTTAATTGTTGGAAATCAGTTTAAAAGCTTTGAAATTGTATAGCGACAGCAAAAATACAACTGAAATATTGAAGCATCACACTTGGCATAATCCACGTAGGAAAAGGGATTCCTTTCCCTCCACTCATACCTTGTGTTCCCATCTTCATCTCCGTTTGAACATGGTCCTGAACAACCTGCTTTAGGTGACCCTGCCAAGGGTGTGGACATGACAATCTGCAGATGTCCCTGCCAGCCTCAAGCATTCTGTGATTCAGTGACAGCCCTCTGACCTCTAATAAGCAGTTCAACAATAATCACAAGAGATACATCAACAATATTGACTGATTTCATCAGCCTGCCAGAGACACCGAGCTGAAGGCAGCCATGGGGATGGATGCTTTACAGTAAACCAGAATTCACTCAGTGAGATAACCCTGGAGTAGACTTAAACAACTGCCCTGCTGATCTCTTAAGACATAATTAAGACAAGGAAGTTGGTCCACTGCTCCTCAGAAACAGGACTGTGACAGTGTGATTAGGAACAGAGGGTACACAAAGGAGCACACAAGTCAACCAGGCAGCTCATAGCACCATTTGTTTGGACCTTGTTACTTTGAAGCCAGCAGCATCTTCCACCACACCATACTTTTCTGGGAAATATTTAAGACATGTCGAATTCTGGCCCTGAGCAGCCTTTATTAGTCTGGTTAGGTGAGGAGAAAAATCAAAACAGACATAAAAGACCAGCAGATCAGAGTGTTCATAGAAACTGTTTTCAGACACAGGAGCAACTACTGAATAGCTGTCAAGTACCAAATGAAAGAATCAGTTGTCTTGCAGCAAAGTCACTGGGCCACAACAAAGAAGGAGACCATCAAAAAAAGAAGTTTTGATACACTATTTCTATTTATCCTTAACCCAGTATTTAAGTGAGACATTTCTTATTTTGTACTACTCTTACTTCAACTTCACACTTGCAAGACTAAATAAAAAGCTCCAGGAAAAACTGAATTCCCCAGGACACCTTTATTGCAAAAATTATCCAGAAGGACAAGGTTGAATTTCTAAAAGCATTAGTTCTGATAGCCTGGAAAGTCATGATTACTGATTTGAGGAATCCATATTGCATACAACAAACTGAACTTTAATGTTCCACAGCAACATTAATTACACTGAAATTACACCCCGTTTTCTTAAAAATAAGGATATTACAGGCAAATAACTTTCATGATACCAATCACCTGCATGACTTTATGCATCTCATATGCAGAAGACAGAAAAATAGTCTTTTCTTCATCTGTCTTCTGAATCAAGTTTGTCCAATTTAGGAGAGAAATTCATGGTTGAGCAAAAATGAAGCATAATTCAATGTTGTATTAAAAGCTTCACTTTCAATTCAACTTCTCATGTGACTTCCATAGGAAGATGCTCCAGATCTAGAGCCCACTTAAGCAAGCACCAGAGCAGATCAGCTTTAATTTTGAAGGGGAATTTGTTGGGGAAGGAGAACATGTTATTCTACCATGAAGGAACAGGGAACAGCCAGAGACTGATTTTCAGTTTAATCAGAGAACAGGCAAACACAGCATCAGCAAGCAACTATGCATGAAGAAAGCCAAGGCACTTCATTCCTAACAAAAAACTACTCAGAGGCTGAACAGATTAGTCTCTATGGACAGTCTAGGCTAGGACATTAGTCAGCAGCAATAGCAGGATTCATCCTATTGAAAAGACAAGGATGCTAAATCTCACTTACCATGAGAGTCGGATCCCAACTTCTTAGAAGCCATCTAGAACCTGAAAAACATTTTAAAACAGCTTGAACAATTTTGTATATGTAGCACAGATTGTGTCTATGCAGTTCCAGAGTCTTATCTCTAGATTATGGAACACATTGCAGACACCTCATGTGCCTGCTCCTAACACAGATAAGCAAACATATTTTTTAGCCTTGAAACTAATTGATCAGAGAAATAACTTAGACCAGGGTCTGCCAATTGAAACAGCAAAATAAAGGAAAAAAAAAGCCTCAACCAGAAAACCAAAATGGCCAACAGGCAAGACACAACCAGGGTGAACAGGAAGACAGAGTTACAGATCACAGCACACAGAGGCCACTCTGTCCCAGCCTCATGAAGTACACCCTGCCTCCCTTGGCATTAAGAATAGCTCTTCCTACTGGAAATACCACGCTGATCCTCTTCAGTTTAATCCCTGCTGCTCTAAAAAAGGGATACTACTGCACTGGGTATGCAGCCAGTTAGCAGCATGGCACTCATCTAGACACACTGGGAAATGCATAAAACAGGTGTAAAATAAATGGTACCATGAGAAAGACACCTTGGATACACACAAAAAACCAATGAGAACAGGCCCCATCCACTGCCTACAACACTTAGCAACAACTTTAAAAATGTGGATGTGAATCATTCATGGCAAAGATGTTAAATACAGAAGTGGCTAGCCAGCTTTTAACAGAGAGTAGGCCTGGCTCACCAAAAGAGTTGATCAAGACAGAATTAGCTGTCAGCTAAAACTCTGCTCCAGGATGCTTATGGTATACTAAATAACATGGGGTTTTTTGCTAGATTAGAAGTACATCACAAAGTACTACAGCATAATTTCCAGAATAACTCAATTTATTTTTAAGTGTTCCTTGTAGCATGACAAAGACGAAGAGCTGCCCTTTGTCTCTGAAGTTCTCCATCTCAGACTGAAATGCCCAATAGCTGTTCTTCGAAACCATGGAGACCTCTGGTACATCCCCACAGGCAGCAGAGCACAACAACATGGGACAGATCTAACATTCATGCCCATCATTCCTCTTGTCAAGGACTCTTGTGAGCACTGTTCCCATTGCAGATTCCAACTGCCAACATTACATATTAAAGGAAGGTGAGGATTACACAGCTTAGCTATTGCTGCTGCTGACAGGACTGGGGACAAGAAGAGCCAGTTTCAAGTACTTTAGGAAAATACCTTTTGCAGTGCAAAGATCCCTTCCAACATTATATTGAAATCAACAAGTGAACCAGCCCTGGCTAATGGGAAACCTACACAAAGCTAAAGCCAAAGCTGTACGAACATCACCCACGTGCAACCAGACTTTGTGAAACACAGTGGGCAGATGCTGGGCCATGGGGAAGTGAGTCATGCTGGGCAAGTCCAGGTGCATGATGCACATAAAAACTGTGTGTCATCCTGCTTAATGTTTGTCAGGTTCTTTCAGGAACTCAACAACCTCTGTCAGCAGTGCTATTACGTCTGAAACTATTCCACTAAGCCAGAAACTGGTTCTGGCACCTTGTTCTCAGAAACAAACAAAACATTAAGGCTTCCAAGACAGAAAGAAAAGAAGGTGAAACAGTGCCAACCCTGCCATCCAAGGAAGGATGTCAAGGGCAAAGCCACCAGACTACCCAGAAAAGCTGCATGTCAACCACTGGAGCTGAACAAGCCTTACAGGTCCCAGTGCCCAGACTGCAGACAACACCCCAAAAAATAGTTACATTTTCAGACCCAGGTTTCACTACCAGACAAGCTGTTGAGTTTGGTAGTTCCTCTGTGTGAGAGTAGCAATTAGGCATTGTTTTTAGTGAAAAAGCCAGGTGACATGTAGAATCATACAGCCTTCACATCCTCACCAGTCCCCTGTTTGTCACTGGAGACTGTGTGCAAACACTGCTTACTCTCCACTTAACTTGGGACCTCCAACACTTCTTTTGATTTCTCAAAGTTTTTTTTCTAGTCACTACCTCAGAATTTTTCAGAGGATTCCAAAAACTTCTGATTAGAGAAAGTAACTTCCTCACTTTGCCAGCTTCAGTTAATAAGGGTGCTTGCTCAAAGCAGCACCAGTTACTACAGGTTACTGCCCCAGGGACACAACTGGCAATGCGTATAAACCCCAACAAGCCAAAACTGCACATCCAGCTTCCAAGGAGTTCTGCAGTAGCCTATCACTCTGGATAGGCATAAAGTCTCAGTGTCATCCCACATAAGATACATGTATCTTGCTTTTGCTGAGCCTGTAGTATCCTAACACTGACCTAGTGTCTGCATTGCCTTCAAGATGCAACAGAAAAATAATCCCTCTGCCATATGCAACACCTTAATTAACCACAGAACTAGCTAAGGCACATCAGCAGCAAGCTAGTCATGAAATTGATCATTTCAAGAGCCAGTCACTTTAGATTCACATAGCATTTGAGTTTATATCACACAGGTCTTGCTGATGCACTGTGAGTGTGCACTTATTAAGACAACATTACTTCACAAGGCACTTGCCAGCAAACAAAACCGTTAAGCACTATACACTGTAACACAAGAACAGGCTGCCAGCCACATTTCATCACCACCTTCCCAAAGGAGGTTTAATTAAAATAGTGTCTTATGACTGATTGGATTTGACAGGCTAGTCAGGGACCACTGTTAAAAGCATATTGCTGTTGCTCTATTGTCCAAGCTGGGAAAACAGTATCTGCATGCACTTAGGCAGTTACTCATTTGTTACTATGATTCTGGGCACTATCTTAACATTAATTACACAGCGCAGTAAAGGTTTGCTGATTTTTGTTTCCACTAATTTTGAATTTTAATTTGAAATTTGAACTGCTTCCAAAGCTTCATTCCAAATCAGATGATGGACAAGTGCAGCTCTACCACGGTTTCCTTTGGTCTCCAGACTCCAGAACAAGATGCTGAAGGGCACTGCCACAACAGCACATGGTGGCACAGATTTGGCCTGATACCTTACTGCACATTGTAAACTGACAGAGGACAGAAAAAACTTTTTCACCTCTTTTCCTGCTCTAGAAGAACCAGTTAGTTGCATAGTACTACAGGATGTTCTTACAGCCACCTACAAGCTCTCTTTTATAAATGTAGACCTCCCCAGCTTCACTCCCGCATTCTTGGCTTTGGACAACTCTCCATGGAGAGGATCAGGGCTGCAAGAACCTACAAGTTATAAGGAACTGAAGCAACCTGATGGGAACTCTTCCCTACTCATCTGTATAATTTTTTACTTAGCAACACCGAGGCAGCAGGTCAGGATTCATAAAACCAGCCAGAGTAACAAAGCATAGCAAGAGCGAGGATGAGGGCAGAGGACCTCAGAGTGATCATGACAGAAGGGGAGAGGGGACAGGGAAACAACCACAACAACAAACAACAACACAAAGATGCAGAAACAGAAGTGGCAAGGCAAAACTGATGACAGCGACAACTGGCACAGAGAGGTGATGAGTTGGAATGGCTTGAAGAGACAGAGGTGACCAAGGCAATTCACTGGGCACGTCATCACTTAAACCTGAATGGCATTTAGTTGTGCTGCCAGACAAGGAGAACAGAGAAAAGCGTAACTTGGTGCAAGAGGCAATGCCAAAGGGAGAGACTCATCAACAGAAGAGAACAAAAAAATTATTACAAAGAGTGACTCTTTAAGAGCTTCTGGGAAGTAGGGGTGGTTTATTGCTATTATTTCAGTGTTTCTTCATTCCTTTTCTTCTGAAGGAGTTCTGACTAGGCAAGTTGGAAGTATCCTACCACTAATAATACCTGTACTTGCTTTATTCATGATAGCTTAAACCAATTTAACGATTTGACAATAAGAACTGGACTCCTGCTGCTATATTTCTGAGTATAGGGTGCAAACATGTCTACATTCCAGGCATGTGTATTCTCTGAAGTCATTTCCACCTAAAATTTGATAAATGAAAAATTAATAACTTATGGGTGATAGAAAACTTGAAAATGCTTCAAGTTATCAACCATAATCAAATCAGCACATCTATGATTTTCAGAGAAAGAGACCTGATCTTGCAATTTCCATTTCACCTGCTAATACATATTGTGTAGCCTACACACTTCAAAGGATGCACCATTCAGTCTGAAAACTACAAACATAAGGCTGAAAATGTAAAAAGAAATTTCCTGCCTATGTTTGTTTAATGAACTGCTGGGTTTACAGTAAAGAAAAAAGCAAAAATCACTTTGTTTCAAGAGATTGATTTCTAACGATCACAGGTGTTCAAAATTTAGACACTGTGTTCAGTTTTCACTGTACCTACTTGTTTCAGTGCAAGTGTAGGGCTAAAACCAACATCAGGCTTCTGTACATATAGCTTCAAACAGCAAAAACAGAAGTCAACAGTGCGTGTTGCTAAGACAAAACAAAAGTTCTCATCAAAGCTTCCTGTCTATCTAAGTGTTCAACCACTGCTACACAGCTCAGATCTCTTATGACCTCTCTCAGCAAAAAGCTGCTAAGTTCACTTCAGTAGAAAACAGATTCCATGCTTTTACTGCAGTATCCAAAGAGATGGCATCACCCCAAAACCTGCAGCAATCACTTCTGCTTTGCACCTCTAAGAGTTCTGCAAACAAGAGCACATGGAGGTACTCCCCTTGCAAAAACGGATGTTTTTGCAAGGGGATGTTAAATGATGTTAAACCACTGGTAACAGCTCTCTGGATAAAGCTGTAAAACTACACGTCATGTACTGCAACATGGCCAAAACACTCCCTCCCAGCTCCCCCACCAAAATTAACCCAAATCAAGCAAAACAACAATAAAAAACAAAGCAAAAACTACAGCCAAAAAAAACCCCAAGACCCCCAAACCAAGAACCCACAAAAAGAGAGAAGAAAAACCATCTCTTTCACTAGTCTTAACAGAAAAGTAACTTCTAACTTGATCTACAGTAATTCCTCTTAAGTGCTACCACAGGAGATGTGGTAGCACTTAATCCAGAAGATAAAATAAATTAAATTTCTTGGTCAATTTTAAGATGGACATAAACAAACCAAACCCTCCTTGAAGACAACACTCATAAAGTTGCTATCCAACTTTCAAGGGACACCAGTTAAAACAAATCTAATGATATCTTTATCTTATGGGATACAAATACAAGTGACCATCATCCTACATTTAACCATTCAGAGTAGGGCTCACACAGACAAAAGGGGGCTTGCGGGAGGAAAGTGTGAGGTGTCCCTGCTGCATACATATCCCACGGATCAACAGTCCAAGCAGCTGTGATGAGAGATCTAAATCTGAAGAGCAGCCTACATCAAACTAATGCAGCTTGCTATTAACTAGTGCAATGATTGAGGGGCAGAGGGACAGGAACAAATAAAATGGCACTTTCTAAAGCATTTTTCATTTTTCAAATACATGAGTAGGAAAGAAAGGGAGAAAAGACCCTGGCAAACAGGACTGTGCAGATCACATTACTGGATTACAAGACAACACTAGTGATGGTCACAACATCCATTATGGAGTCTTTCATGGGGATGTTTGATTGCATCTTCCTAGCAGTGATAAACATCAGGAGACATTGATTCTTCAAATTGTGCCACTGCTTAACGTGACACAATTTGAAGTCACAAAGTGGGTAATCAGCCTTTTGCTCCAGGACCTCTCTGCTGGGAGCTTCCGCACGCTCTGAGAGAGGCATGGCAGCTCCCTGTCATTCCGTATGGATTCATGGCACTGACATCAGACACCTGCAGTTCCAGTTACCTCATATCATGTCCCACTTTGTTCATTAAAGACACTGGACTTGTTACAAGCACATAGTGGTTGGCTGGTTAAGGATTTAAGGTTCATAACTGGTAACAGACAGCTCCATTCCTGTAAGATCCCGACTATGTGTTTGAAACATAAGGTAATTTGCCATACACTTCACCCAGAAATCAGGGACAACCCTACAATGGCTGTGCAAATGAAGCACACTAATACACCAATTTTTTAGTCACTTTGTGACTTATCAGCCATACAGGTTCTCAACACAGTTGAAGTTTATACACAACACAAACCTCTACAAATACAAGTTTCACAGGCAACAGCACAAGGAAACAGAAAAGTAATTACAGGCAGCCCTGAGGTCAAAGCAGATCAAGGTAAGCTTTTCCTTTGGCCAGACACTGACATGCCAAACAACAGCATGGAAAATGCACCTATTATAAATGCACCTATCATATTTAACTGTGGCAGCAAATGAGTTACCTTTTCAAAAAGGACTCTTTCCAGAAAACTCAATCCTGTCACAAGAGAAAACCATCTGTAACAAACATCTAAGGCTGGACTGATTTCCAGACTCCAGAAAATTGGGCAGTAGTGGAGGTTCTGTTCATCCAAGAACAGATATGGACTTCAGAATGCAGATTAGTGATTTTTACCCAAATCATTTAAAGATCACATAAACAGAACAGCTGAGAGAAAAGATAGGTCTTCTTTTTTTTTTTTTACAAGGTCAGCTTCACTAATCTACAAACTACAATATCACTGAGGAAAAGAATGGTAAACTAGAAATAGAGGACTAACTTCCCCTCCTTGAGGCACAAGAGAAGCAAGACAGAAATTCAAGAGATAAAAATATAAATGTGCTATGCAATTCCTACATTCTAGGGAAAAAAATGAAAAAGATGACTCAGGACTCATACCAGCAATGAGGGCTGCAATAATCTCAATACAGTAATGAAACAAGTCCCAAATTTGATGAGCAGAGCAACTGTTTTTAACTGCTATTTTCCTATATCTAAAGTTTGGATAACAAATACCTACCAGTTTTGAGAGTTTGAAACTGTCAGATGGTAAGCATCTGGTAACTATCAACAAATGTAGCTACTTCAGCTTAATTATCATAAGATTTCATACTACTACAAAAGAGTCAATTTTTTCTAAGCCATCTTAGCACTAGCTAGAGCCAAGAATGTGCATCAACTTCCCTCGTTAATCACAGCACTTTAGAAGAAAGTTAATATTTCAATATAACCCTTCTTGAGGGAAACTGCTGTTTACTAGTTTCAACAACAAAATAGCCCACTTAATGTTCTTTTGGTAACGAAGCATGGAAAAGCATGGAATATCCTGAACATTTAGAATGTATGCCTGCAACCCAGAATATCCTAAACTAATTAAAATGCTGCTCTATTTGTTGCAGTGGTACTTCAATATGTAACAAGCTGATTCTGAAGTACTTGAGTATTATTAATATTTCAGACTTGTCCCACTTATGAATGAGAGCTAGACAGACACTCTCAAAATGCACAACAGAGTAAAACAGCTTTTAATCCATTAATCACAACATATACTATTTTTAATGCAAAAATAACAATCTCTGCAGTTTCAAGCTTTTTGTTCTTATAGTCTTTAACCAAGGGAGGTAACAGGTAGCTGACCTGGTAATACTTAGAAATAAATTCAACTCTGTTGACCGTACCAGGACCTAATCAAAAACTCAAATACCAATACCAACACAAAAACTCAAACTATTTTGGTACATAAGGCAATTTGTAGTCATTAATTTTCAATATTTATTTATTAACCATAACAATTCATTTAAACAATTCATTACAACAATTAAACTGCTATGTAAAAAGTCCATTCCAAAGAAAGCCATAAGGTTGTCATCTTCTCCCTGTAAAAGCTCAGAAGAGAAATTTTAACATTTGTTCATAATTATGGTATTGGTTATAAATTTGGTGAAATATTAACACTTATGGAATTGATTTAACAAAGCAGACAAAAATCTATCAAGAAATGCAGTTGGCCAAAGTTTTTAAATGGAAAAATAAAATCTGCCAGCAGGTCAAACATCACTTGCAATTCCATGTATTGGATCTCAGCCAAAATATGTGCTTCTTGTACTTTACAAGAATAATGAGAACAGTGTTATACTACTATAGATGCATTAATTTTTCCTTTTATACTTGGGTCACATGCACTACCCACTCTTACCACACATTTAACATTTTCCCAGCAAAATTCGGCATGGTACTGAGGGAAAAAATAACCTGTAACATTAACTATTCCACCTCCAAACAACCCTGCCCATCCTGCAGCAAGCAGGCTGAAACATTGATACTCAGCATGGGAGCCACTGTTTCAGACCCTGATTGCACACTCAGCCCAAGCAATTTCAACAAACATCAGGCCAACAACAGCCTTTTCCCATTCCTGAAAGGATCTCTCCCATCACGTGGTTAAAACTGTTAAACTATTTCTGCCATCTGATGTCCCTGTTTCACACTGACACATCTTATTTCTCTCAACTAAAAGAGGCACATTCTAAGAATATAAATTCCCTGCAAACTCACTTGATTCAATCATGAACATTTCAGTTTGGAATGGATGTTCAAAGATCACCTAGTCCACACACTCTGTACAGGCAAGGGTATCTCTTCTTCAATCAGACTGCTCAAAGCCCCATCCAACCTGTCCTGGAACAGCTCTAGGGATGAGTTATCCGCAGCTCCCCAGGGCAACCTGTTAAGTTCCTCACCACCTTCATTTCTTCCTTATGTTCAGTCTCAATCTTCCCTCTTTTCAGTTTCATATTTCAGTGTTGCCATTTTCCAGGAAACATCCCAATTCACCATAGATTAATCTTTCTCCAAATACACACTTTGAGATACATGGAAGGAAAAGTCCTAAACACTTCATACTCCTGAAGGAACTAAGAGCTGGTCATAGGACACCTGGAAAAGTGTGGTTTCCAAAACACTCATTTGTGAAGTGACAATATAAGCTCATAGCATCTTAAATCTCACTGATTTTCAAAACATGCCTCATGAGACTTGGTTTGCCTTTGCCGTGACAGTGCTGTTGTGAGAAACCTGAATTGCATCCTAGGTGTCACAGGTGTGACATTCCTCACAAGCTTATTTGACATTTTCTGGGGTTTACGCATTTCTCCAACACATCATCACTAGTACTGGCTTAGCTTTCAATGCAAACTCATTTTGTCCTTAATTCATGTGTCACTCCTGTTTAGCCAACAGGCATCTGTCTTCATCTAACCCATCTTACCAAGACTGAGGCAAGAAAACAAGCATAGACAGAAGCATGTATCACATGCCAGGTTTTGTGGCACTGAAGGATGAAACTAAAAGACCAGGAAGAAAACAAACCCTTATCACTCACTGTTCATGAATACTCACTTCAGCTACTGGCATGTGTTCGCTGAGCTGAGGCCTCATCAGGGACATACTCCTTACCTAACCAACTCAAAAGAACAAAGGAGTCAAACTGAAATTCAAAAAAATGTATCAAGCAAGTGAAAAGATGGTCCCATTACAGTAATGCCTAAAACCAATCTTTTTTCATCTCCAGGCATACTATCAGTCAATCCTGCTTTCAAGTTTTCCCACTCAGTCCAAACAGGACTGAATGACTGCATTAAAAAGATGAGCTAGATGGGAAATACTATGGGTAGATAGCACCAAATTAAATTTCACTACCAGAAGTCATGTTTTCAAATGAAAAAAAAATTCACTTGTTTTAATTAACAAGGAACTGGTGCACAATAGCATTAAGAGCAGGAAACTGATTTAAAATTAAGAGTAATTTCTTCATTATTTCTTGCAATGGCTTGTAAACTTTGGAGCGGCTGGAACTGATATAAAGATGATGTTCTGCCCTTTAAAAACACACAGCAACAGAAGTATCATTACCAGCTATCAAAAAAATAAATGCTCGGTATATGAAATCAGCAGCAGACACTTGAACAGCTCAGCAAACTGGCGGTACCCACACTGAGTATACTTCTGAAACAATTAATTTGGAACACAGGAAGGTAAGTTGCCTTGAGCAAGCTTGTCTAGTGTAGAAAAATAAAAATTTGCCTCTGAATAGTGAAGTGAAACTGAGATTGCCCTCAGCTATAGCGGATCTATTACAAAACAAGAGCATCATAAGTAAAGGAACTGCTTGTTGTGTTTTATGTCAGAAAACTTCATGGGCCTACACTACCTGAGGGCAGCATACTCAGTCCTGAGCACAAACATCTTCCTTGCAATCTCTTCATTTTGTACTTCTTGAATAGCAAATGCCCCTCTATTAGGGGCTGCTTAAATTGAAATATGGTTCAGCCTGTAATCCAACTACAGATTGAAAAATTCAGGAATGGAAGCCAGAAGCAAGGAAAAACCGAAGAGACTGCAGATCTGTTAAACATGGTTTACTCTGTGTGTGCAACTGCTACAGCTGAGGTTACCAGCAGTGAAGATACACAAACATGCAGACCAACAACCCCCACCCTCCAAGAGGGAAAGCAAAGCAACTACTCAATCCTTGAGATGTACTTTTCAAGGATGCTCCAGCTGCTATAGTCACCTTCACATAATGCTTCAGAAAGCCTTTCTGTACCACAGGTGTCATTCCTCCCTCCCTGACACATTCACACAAGGTACTTGGTAGATCCCCAAGCTTCATAAAATAATCTCCTTGCCCACCTATCTTAATTCCTACTGTTTCCACTTAAAATGAGCTTTAAGATTTAAATTTCCTCACTTAAAACAAACTGAAGGGGTGTGCTTTCCCCCTGTGTAAGACAACAAGTCTGCCCTCCCAGCACTGCAACCCTACTTGCAAACCCTGCCAATATTTCAGCAGGTAAGTTTAAGAAGTAGTGTAAAAGTCTGCACTTATAGAGTGAACTTTCTATCACAAATGCACAGAACAAAATCCACAGACTTGTAAGGTAGTAGGAGAGACGGACAGACACACAATTACAAGCCTCCCAACAGGGCATATGGATACTGAACTTCCAGTGCTCAAGTGGAACGGAAAAGAGAAAAGAAACTAAAGACAAGGAAAGACACTGCTTTCAGATGAAATCTAGATACCTACAGGATATTTATAATGCCAGGAATTACACACTTCTCATTCTTTTTTTTTTTTTCCCCTGAGGGCAAAGTAGTTTTGCTGACATTCCCTTACACCCTCTGCACCACATAGCTCTTACAGGAGACTCCAGAATACCTGTCAAGGCACTTAACCAGCAGACAAACTGTCCCTGCTTTGCAGGTTTGAGGAATAATGCACAAAGCTGAAGCAGTTTCCTCACAGTCATCCAGCTCAGCCAGCAGCAAAGTCAGAACACAACCTGCATTTCCCAAATCCCAAACCCACAGCTACCCCAGGAATCTCACTGCAGTCTCTCAAGTTTGGAACAGTATCTATTCCCTACCAAATTACTCCTATTCAGTCTTTTTCATCTCACTATAAAAGCCCCAAGGATACACTTCAGATTTGCATATGAAGTTTGGTGTAGTCCAAACTTTATTTTTAAGTTACCATTTCCAATTAATTTAAGTCTGTAATTTTGTTATATACTATATAGCCTGTCTCACTTAGTAGTACAAACTTTTCCCCTGCACATCACAAAGTTCTTCAGCAGATACAGTAATGAATGCAAGTCCCAGAACACTTAAAGCAATGAATAACTAAACAGAAATGGCTCATTTTATGCGCAAAAAGAAACCTTCAGAGATGCATTAGCTTAATTTTCTCAGGACATTTTGACAGATCTGACTCAGTTTCAGCAATCTAGCCTTACTTTATTTCATAACTAGACCAGACTAGGTTGCTGGATGAAGCTGCCCCATGACCACCAAAGTCATCCCACAGATTCTCCTCTCCAAACATTTAAGGCTGGCAAGAACACAGGACTGCTGACAGCACAGAGATCTCTCTCAGTGGACCACCATAATAACCATGACACAGCAGTAAGATGATTTTTTTTTTAAGAAGTGGCAATACTGTGGGCTGACCATTCCTCCTCTGAGCTATCAGATTTTCTACTGTCACCTGAGAATCAGTCCCAGCCTGCTCTTCTCATAACCCATATGTCTGGTTCAATCCAGCTTACTTTAGGAAATTAATCCAGTGCTGCCTAACAACAGAACATGAGTATCATATTCAGATTCCTGCAAGAACATCAAATTACAGGAGAAATTTGCTTTCAGTGAAGACCAGCATAAAATGGATACACAGCTTCTCTCCCAGCCTGAATGGAAAGTGAGAAATCCTTTCCATTACTTGGTATAACTGATTTACCCAGAGTACAGCCAGATTCCCTGCACTAAACACGGTCACATTTCAAGTGTTCATCTCCAATATCAGAACACATACAGAACATCCCCAGAGACAGACAGGCTTTCAGAACTGTACAATAACCGTGTATGCAATATGGGAGGTCAGTATGAACAGGGTGACATTACTGTGCCACAAAAACAGCCATCACAGCCATTTCAGAGTTCCCAGAGTCCACCTCCAACTTCAAAAGCAGCTCAGACCACCTCACCATTCATTTCAAAACCAACTTCTTCACCTTTGCCTTCCTTCATTTATTTTTCATCTTATAATACAACTGTGGATTCTTTAAGGTACATTTATTAAGGCTTTTCCAGTTGAAGACCTTCATATAGATGAGATTACAGACTGTAACAGTATTACTTTCACATTCACACTTGAATTCGATAGCTCTCTCTTTGCATACAAATTCAGAAATATTCAACAGTGTTAGTTAAAAGCAACAAGCCATCTTACTGTCTTTTCTTGGGTTTTCTTTGCAAAAGAGACATTAAATTTCTAAGCACTCACTTCCAGGTAAGTAAACAGAAAACAGCAGGCTGTTTTAGGCTCCCTCCCACAAGCAAGAATAAAAATACCTCTAACTACAGGTACTTTTTTTTCCCCACCTCTTCTTAGTAAGGAATATCAAGGTACTTGCTGGAAACAGTTATTTTGTATATTGTTACAAACATAGCAAGCAAAATGAAATTCAATAATCCTTCACCTGTTTTCTACCAAGAAGTCAGACTGTCAACAAACTGCTTGTGGTGACATAATACTTAATTAAAAGATTAAGAACACATTCTTTTCTCGGAGGCTATGCAGCGTAAAGCTTTTCCGGCCTTTTTCATCAAACACAGTTTTATTCCAGATGATTAATAGTGACTTTATTCAAGAGTCCCTTCCGTGCTACATGTGCCTATATTTCTACGTCAAATTATGACACAGTACTATGCAAGGACACCACATGAGGGTATTAGTCATTAGGGTGGAACCCAGAGTGGCTTTGCTGTATCACAGAAGGAAACACTTGAAAGTTTAAGCAAGTACTTTGGAGAGTGTTAATAAACTAGGAATCTAGTTTTATTTTAGTGCTCACAATTGATGAAGTGTACCAAACTGAACACACAAGCACTTCCCTGTGTCTGAATTAGGCACAGGGCTAAAACATGACACAGCACAACTGGTAACAGGCACACCTTTGAAACACACCTTCCTGAAATTCAGGGAATAAATCTCATCAGTCATTTCAGTCATAGCTTCCTCTGCTGCTAGCCTAGAGATGACAAATGGTGCAAGCACAAACGTATGCATAAGGAAGGGGCTTAAAAATAAAATCTTTCACATAATCTAGTATATAGTTACCAAAACCACCGAATTCCAGTAACAGAGACCAGACAAGAGCTCACAACTCTTTACTACTAATTTCCTGTATACCCACCAGCAAAATACATTAATTGTACTCATATGCAGATAGTCCTCCAGATGAAGAGCTGACTACATCTTGGATAGAACTCACCTTCTTCTGATTTAAAATGTTACTCTTGTGTAAGAGTTTCTGACACAAAATGCAGCTGAGAATAAATAAGCTCAGTCAGTTACTGTAATACTACTATTGCAGCATGGCATTTTGAACCAATCTGCTTTCCTTGTAGAAGGGAAGATTTAAGTCTAAATTAGAGCAATGATACTGTGTTCCCTTTCTGATATAATTCTGTATATTCTGAACCACTGTGCTCCCTTTCTGATATAATTCTGTATATTCTGAACCAAGTACATTACAAGCTTAAGAGATTCTGGAAAGATCTTGTAGCTTTCAAAAAAAAATACAAACCAAACCGAGACTGGTCATACAATCAGTCCTTTAAAAGTTTCCCATCCACAGGAAAGACAGCATTTCTTAACAGTTAAGAAAAAAAGCCCTTTGCACGAAAGGATTTTAAATAAATCTAAGACTTGAGAGAGGGAAAGCCCCCAGTGCTCAGGTTCTGATGGAGACCTCAGCACAAGACTACACTGACTGCAAAAGGTCATTAGGGACACAGAACAGGAGCTTATTCAAACCAAGTCAGAGGGTCAAAGCATTAAGCAACGCACTTGCATACCAGAGAGGATTACCTGCCTAAGTAGTTAACACACAACAACTGTGAGCTCAGGCTTGTATCGATCAGTGCACTAATCCCAAGAGTCGATTGCAGAGTGGTGTGTGCTGCAAGATCAATAGCCTTGCCTTCCCAGTTAGCAGCGTCAGCACACACAATGCAGGGATGAGAAACAAACCTTTGATGCATCCTAGAAGACCTACTTTTTCAAACAAGAAAACTATTTATAAATTGTAAACAACCCTTCTTTGCCTTTCCTTCAAAGAACTGTTTTCACAAACAGCTTCAGAGCTTTCCAATTATGGCTCCACTAGATCTTCCTTACGCTGACATTGATCTGAATTGCACTGATCAATTTTAAATAGAGAATCATGCCTTTAGGAAGAAATCCCTGTAAAATGACAGCTGAAACTCTGGAATTCATGATTGAAGAGACTGGGAGTGATTATGCTAGACAAAATACCAGAGAAGGTTGAAAAGAAGTAATAAGGAAAACTAAATTTCTCACAGATAATTTATCAAAATATTCAACCCAGCATCAACTGTAAAATGCAGGAACGGACTGCTGTTAAAAACTCATGATGCAGAGACTGGATATGGACAACAATTATCAATTAACTAAACTGGACAACAAAATTATCAATCCCTAGAGTTTGTGAAAGCAACAAGAAACCATAAGCTTACACAAATTAAAAAGGAGGATGAGTAAGGTGACACCTTCTGTGTCATTACAGCACTTCTGCCCCCAGCACCAGCCAAAGCAGCTCCAGCTGTCACAGTGTGACAGATGAGGCTGGATTGGTCCAGAAACCTGACTCCATTCTGTCAGTTACAGGTTTTTGTCTCCAGGATAACAAAACATCATAATGGAATAATGGAGATGGAGCTCTTCCACGTGTTTTTGATGATCTTTCGCCATTGATTTTTCTATCCATCAACATAAACTATACAGTAAATCTCCCAGCTGACCAGTATACTCATTTTTTCAATATTCTGAAATTTTAAATTCTCTTCATTAAAGAGAAACTAACACCTATTGATTCACATATGTTAAATATGAGAGATTTTTGGTTTTCCCTTTTAGAGTTTCGTGTCTGTTTCTTTCAGCTCACACTTGATTAGCACTTTAGCAGCAGCAACTTCTTCCCTGACTCCTTTGTGTCACAGGGCATGCACAGGAAAAAAAAAAAGAAAAAAAAAAAAAAAAAGAAAAAAAAAAAAAAAAAGGAGATATCAGGTCAAGTACAGATGGTGAGGCAAGGAAAGGACCATCACTTTCAGTTTTTTTTCCTGAGACTAAACCCATAAACTTGCAAAAGCTGTTTAAAAATTACACACTTTTTTGTTTCCCTGCCCTTAGAATTAAGGTTTTTCCCTAAAAGGTTTAAGCCACGCAGTGGAAACAGTAACCTTAAGAACCACTGGCACTTCTGAATTGTAGCTCTGTGTGTACAGGAAACTGAAGTCATTGAGCAGCAGTTCTTCGTGGTGCTGTAACCCAACACCACCCCGCACACGCCCCAAAACGCTCCTCGTGCTGCTGCCACGGGCAGCACCTCAACCCACCCTACTGCCCGTGCCTGCTGACAGCTACACAGATTATCCTGGGCAGAAAAGGGAAGGAGGCCAAAACAGGCTTTCCCCACTCTTGCCTGAAAAATGCCAGAAAACCAGGAGTGCCTGCACAGGAGCAGATGGTCCCATGCTCCAAGGCTGATAAGGGAAGGTGATGAAGAGATCTGGCTAGCTGCAGCACCTCCTCTTTTTCCTCAACACCCTGGATCCCAGCTGGAGCAGGAACAAGATCCCTCTCACCAAGCTCCCACAAAAACCTCTTAGCCCCTTAACAGGCTGTGGGATGCAGCAAGCCTTGCATCAGCAGCACAGCCACTGAAGTTACACCATCAAGCACAACCCAGTTGCCCCTGAGTTTGGCAACACTCAATTGCCAAAGTGAGTCACGTAGGAATATCGACCTCAAAGTGCTTAAATCCAACACAAATTCATTTTACTGGGTCTGGGATGGCAGCTATAATAGTTCCACAGCCAAGTGCCAGAGTCCATCTGCTTATCTCCACTCTAATGAGACAACATCAGTGTCGTAACATTTCTATATGTTTTTCACTTCTTTGGATTTTTTAATGATGTGGGGAATAAAAACAGTGAATAGGGCAGCTATTCATCTCCATCTATTGTCATTTCTTTTACTAATTAAAAAAAAAAAAACAACAGAACAAATGTATCCCTTTAGTAGGATAAATTTTGAGTATCAAAACACAGAAAGACAGCCCTTGAATTACACTAAACATAAATAAATGCACTGAATCTCTTATTTCTAGTAAGCACCGAACTAAAGGGATCACAAAGCATTATCAGGAAGTTGAATCAACTAAACTGAAATATTCTTACACCAAAGTATACATCCATGGGATGTCTCATACTCTGAGAAAGATGGAGTCAAAAGCAGAATAGCTAACTGGAAAAGATCCAGAAAGTGGTGATCAGCATAAAAAGAGAAGTGTAGGGCTACAACCCACGAAATAAAGATCTTTAGCCTACAAGGAGACGCAGCCAAAGAGTGAATGCCCCGTGATTTAGCAGAACTCTAAAGTCACAAGCAGCATAGGAAAGATGAGCACCGTGATTTGCACAGCACAAGACGCAGAAATTAACAAGTTACCTGAAGGCAGACTCGACACACACCACACCCCCAAAGAAAATCAGATGTTTGTTTTGGCTCTTCACCGATTTAGTTACTGCGAGGAAGCACTTCCGAACATCACGGACACCAGCAGCTTACTCGGATTTTAACAGCCACTGAGCAAACTCATCAAGGGCAAACTCATCAGGGGTTACTCGGCAGAAAGACATTGCCTGAACTCCGGCGGTCCCGGAAACTGCTGGAAAGCAGAAGCCTGTGGGGCAGGAGCGTCACCCCGTCTTGCTCCGCGAGCCCAGCCCCGGGCCGAGTGCCGGCACCCCAGGGCGGCTTTACCGAGCGGGAGCGGAGGGGCCCTGTCCCCGGAGAGGAAGAAGGGGCGCGGTCCGTCCCCAGCTGCCCCCGCCCGGTACCTGCGGCCCCCGCGAACCCCGCCCGTACCTGCGGCGCTCCAGACTCGCTGCCCCACCCAGTACCTGCGCGCCCCCACTCTAGCCCGGTACCTGCGGCCCTCGGCCCCGCTGTCCCGCCGTGCCGCGGTCACCGCCCGTCGTCCCTACGGGCCCCGCTCGGCGCCGCCGGACCCGGGCGACGCCATCTTGTCTGGGCCCCGCCGGCGGGATGGCGTCACGCTGTGGCGTCACCTGCGCCCGCCGGGCCAATCGGGAGCGGTGGGCGGTGACGTCACCGCAACAGGGAGGGGCGGGGCGAAGTCAGAGCCACGCCTCCCCTGGGGGCGGGGGAGGGAGTGTCCGTGCGTCGTCCGTGTCCGTGTCCGTGTCCCCGTCCCCGTCGCTGTCGCCTGCCTTTGCCAGCCGTGACCCTGTCCCTCTCCCATCCCAGCCCTTTTTCCATCCCCTTACCAGCCACTGTCCGTGTTGCATCCCTCACTCTGCCCTGTTCCATCGCTGTCCCAGCCCCTGTCGCTGCACTTGTCCCTGTCCGTGCCTGTTCCATCCCCGCCCCTGTCCTGTCCTCTCCCTGCCCCTGTTGCTGCTCCTGTCCCCATCCCTGTCCCTATCCCTATCTCTATCCCTGTCCCCGTCCCTACCCCTATCTGTATCCCTGTCCCTCCCCCTGTCCCTATCCCTGTCCCTGTCGCTATCCCTATCCCTGTCCCTATCCCTATCCCTGTCCCTATCCCTATCCCTATCCCTGTCCCTGTCGCTATCCCTGTCCCTATCCCTATCCCTGTCCCTATCCCTATCCCTGTCCCTGTCCCTATCCCTACCCCTTTTCCTGCCCCTGCCCCGTTCCCTGTGCCATCTCTGTCCCTGCCCTTGTCCCTGTCACTGTTCCTTTACCTGCTCTGGTCCCTGCTTCTGTTCCCAGCTCCTGCAGTGCCTCCTGCCCCTCTCCCAGCTGTGCCAGGGCTCCCCAAGGGGCTGGATGAGGCTGGTGAGTGGGACACAGAGAAGCCATTTCATCCTACACCCTTCAGCCCCTTCCCTCAGCTGCCACGGCCACCTCACCCTCCCCAGGGGCTCAGGGACATTCCCGCTGGGTTTTCAGGTTTTTGAGCGGTCCTTGTTCTGAAATGGAGGGGTTTTGTCCAAAATGGGTGTAGTAGTTGTCTGTGTGAGGGTGGATAGGGAGAGGGGAGTTAGTCATGGTAAATCACGACTGAAAACAGCCAAACTAGAATTATTGCTTGTACACTCAGAGGAAGCTGGAAAGCTTGAGGGGTTCTTTTATGGTTTCTTTTTCAGTTTGGCTTCTCACAGCACCCTTGCCATAGGGTTAGTTGGATGAAAACACAGAATAAAGGTCATAAAACCAATGTTGTACACATCAGGAAAATATGTACTGATTCCATGTGACTTGAGGCACCATCAGATATCAGGTGGTCAGAAGCTGGCTTTTCCTTAAAGCCAGTCTGCATATCACATGTTTTCCTTGTTTCTCTACCCAGCAATACCACTGGCAAGCAGTGATTGCTGGGTTTGGATCATATGAAGCTTTGCCTCTGAAATCACAGAAAAAGAGTGTAGGAGCCATGTAGACATCAGAAAAAGCATTCATCCTTCCACATGGATCTCAAAGGGATACAATGAAATGTAAATACATACAAATGTTGTCTCCTTAATTCCCCAGCAGTAAGTGATTTCTCAGGAGGAATGTGTGAGAAAATGTGGGAGATTCAGAACTCCTGAACAACTAACCAATATGATCAAGCAGAGGCCATTTATTGTTTACATTACAGACATATTTATAGATTCTACAAACTACTAAGTACACACTTCTTGATTGGTGCCTTTGTCTTGTTCACTCGTTTTCTGCCTGCACTTCTCAGAGTGTGTGATTGGTTACAGTTCAGGTGTTTCACAGTCCTGTTATCTAGTCCTTGTGGTCTTGATATTAGGTTTCTCAGCCTCTTCTTTCTTAATTTATCACAGTTTATATCTCAGTAGCCTTGATGAATTCCTGAGACTTTGATAACAAACTTAGGAGCAGGCTGGCTGGTGCACACCATGGCCTAACCCTTGCAAAAACATTGCAACAGGAAAATGACTGGGAGTAAAATTAGAGAAAACTGGGAGTAAAATTAGAATGTAACTGGGGAGTTACATTCACATTCCAGCAGAATTATAACAGTACAGAAAACAGAGGGTGAAGCACAGTCACGACTCCCTGGGTGGGATGTGGTCAGCATGCCCAACTTCCCACACACAATCCATGCTAAAGGGGACTGAAGGAAGGTGGAGCAGAGTGGAGACACCAGGCCCAGGCTCTATTGAAATCCTGGCAAGAGGGGGAACTCAGTGGTGCAGATAAACTGTATAGCAGCTGAAAAACGAGGAGGAAAAGGGGATGCCTTGCTTCTGAACCAGCTACTGTGGCGAGGTCACAAATGCCCACCTCCACCCCAGAGGCTGCCTCAGGTGTGATGCTGACATTACCCACCTCCAAGGTACAACCCTGGACATGATGCATGACTAGAGATACTCTACTAAAAATAGAGTAACTAGTGCAAAACCAGTATAAAAGTAAGTTAAAAATGGGGACAAGTTAGGGAAGGTTCCACTGTAACTTCTGGGATTGACTGACTGATCAGGCTGAACCTGTCAAAACTATATGTATGGTGATTGTTTATCACAATTGCTCTGAATAAGTTTTTGCAGCCAGATCCTTTCACCAGCAATCTTTGCACCTTAACCTGTCACAGTGGTCTATTACAATAATAAAAGATTATTGTTCTGTAAACTGTCCTTCAAAATGTGAGTCCTTCAGGAGCATTAACAGTGTGTAAATTACTTGAGAGTGCAGCCCCGGGAGAGGGTCTCTCTAATGCTTTTGGTGTGCATTCCTAGATCTTTCCTGAGGTGCCAAGAGACCAGATTAAGGTGTAGAAACCCTCAAAGGGGTTTTTGTGTTTCCGTGTGACCCTGAAGGAGTCAGCTGAACTACTTTCTGATCCAGTGGACTATTCACTATTCAGTGAAGAGTTGGATATTAGGAAGAATTTCTTCACAGAATGGGTGATTAAACTTTGGGAATGAGGTGCTTAGGGAGGTGGAGGAGTGACCATTCTGGAGATCTTTAGGGAAAGACTGGACATGGCACTCAGTGCCATGGTCTGGTTGACAAGGTGGTCACTCATAGGTTGGACTGGGTGAGCTTAGAGGTCTTTTCCAACCTAATTGATTCTTTGATTCTGTCCTCATAGCGGGACCCTGACAGACTGGTCGGGCACGAGTGTCTCGGCTTTCCTGGGGCGCTGGCAGTCTGATCAAACAGGAAGGGTTTGGGAAAATCTCCGTTTCCTGGGAGGAATTCCCGAACGCCCACCTTGTACTGAGCCCGCCTCGCCGCTAGGGGGCGCCACACCCTCACCACGCTGGCTCCGCAGCCATGGCAAAGGCAGAGGGGGCGTGACCAGTTTTCTGGCCGGTTGCTAAGCAACAGGGTGCCGGGGCGGGGCGGAACCGCCGCCGCAAAGCTGCGACTTTATTGTCGTAAAAAGAGAAAAAAACCGAAACCCGTGGTGCTGTAAAATGCCGTGAGGCGCGGCCGGCGGGGCCTGAGGGACAGAGCCCGGGCCCGGTCCCTCTCCATATGCCCCGAACCGCCCCGTCCCGCTCCATGTGGGGCCCCTCCTCGTCCACATCCTCCTCATCCTTCTACTATGGCCCGGAAAACAGTTAGCAGGAAGCGTAAAGCGGCGGTGGCTGCCGCCGCGGGGACCGGGGGACTCCAGGGGGAGCAGGTAAGGGGTGAGGCGGGGGGTAGGGGAGAAGCGCTGGTTCCCGGTGGTGGGAAGGGAGATAAGCGCTGGTTCCCACGGCACGGCGGACGTGCCGGTCCCCGGGAGGAAGGGGGTGACCCTGTTGTCCGACGGATGGGAAAGGTGTCCTAGGGGGTTGGGGCTCCTGGGCAGCGGCAGCCAGGGTCCCGGTGGTAGCCAGGGATGAGGAGCCCCCGGTCTCGGTGTCACCTGGGAGGGACAGCCCCGCTCCTGGTGTCATCCCAAGAGGGGCAGCCCCCAAGTGCCAGGGTCACCGGGAGGAGGAGCCCCTGGTCCCAGGGTCAGTGCCCCGCTCTGTGCCCGCGCCCCGGGGCTCGCGGTGCCCCGTTGGGCTCGGCCGTTGTTCGGTCGCTGCCGCGGAGCGATGATGGCCGGATGGCTCTGGCCCGGCCGGAGGAGGCCGAGCGCCGCGGTTGGTACTGGGGAGTCACCCGGGTGTCACCCCTGCACCTGCCAGGCTGAGGGGGAGGGCAGTGTGCGCTGCCCCTCTCCCGTTCCAAGCGCTCCGCTTTTTCCCATGGTGAGCATTTGGCGTACCAACGGTGCCGAACCGCCACCGACTGTCGTTATATTGTCGCCGTGTTACTCCTTTAGCAGATATTTATGTTTAATTCGCGCTGCTAAAGGCTTGTCAGCATTCCCGAGTTAGTTTCCGTGCGCTGTGTTCCAAAGGCTTCAGGGTTTTGCCGGGGATATCGTTGAATTTGAAAGAGTGGTGTCTTAAAGTTTGTTTTAGTTGCTTTATCCAGTGTCTAACTTTATTATCCACAGTACGGGTGGGATCACTCTGTTCACAAAAGGAAAAGGCTCCCGCCGGTGAAAAGGTCTCTAGTGTACTACGTGAAAGGGAGAGAGGTTCGGATGCAGAATGAGTCCAGCTACCACCGCTTGTTGCATGGATACGCAGCCCAGCAGCTCCCAAGCCTCCTGAAGGAGAGGGAATTTCACCTCGGAACACTCAATAAAGTGTTTGCCTCCCAGTGGCTAAACCACCGACAAGTGGTGTGCGGGACAAAATGCAACACGGTGAGTGCCACCTCGCTGTTTTGTTTCCCTCTTCTCTATAATTATTTCACCCCCACCCTCAAACGATGCTTAAGCATCAAAGTGCGTGGATGACCTGGGAAAACATTAGGAATTAGGAGTGGAGTCAAAATCGTTCCCGATTAACTTTCAATGAAAGCAGTGCTTAACGATGATCTATTCTTATCTGAATATGTGGCATTGTAAGCCCCAGCGAGGCACCTCTGGAAGCATCTGTGTGACCTTACAGAGCGATTTACACCTGGCTGTGGGATGAAGAGCCAACAGCGGGATTGGATCTTTCCTTTTGTCCTGCAGATGAGAAGCTAATGGACAGATATTAGTCTCTAATTGTGGCTGTCAGTTCTTGGCCAGACTTGCTGTTAAGGTTCCTTTTTTCTGTTACTCTCAATCTTATACAGTTTGGTTTTACATATGGTTCTGTGCTGATGGCTTTTAAAAGTTGTTCTAAAACTGTGGTTAAACTCGAGGTATTTGTCAGAGCAGCCAGAAATGTTCTGAGCTAAAAAAAAAACAAAATATCAGATCTTCTGTGTTGCTTCTTGACTTCATAATTATTCACTCTAAAACTGTTTCCAGTGTTTGAATAGCTTCTGTGGTTTATGTATCTTTACATGCTTCTACAAAAACTGACAACTCCTCAGGTTCTTGAAGTGATGCTTTGAAACATTTCAGGGGAATATTAAAATGGTGTCTAGTCCTGTGGGATTAGTAAATGGAGGAGACCATATTTCATGGGTAGTATTCACCACCAGAGTTAGTAGCCCAAGTTCATTGGCTGAGGTTGCAATTTCATGTCAGGAGTTGTGATTGAATTAGTGCAAAATCCTAAACTGCAGGTTAGTTGGTGCCACAGATGGGAATTGAGGGTTACAAGGAGGGATTGCATAGATGCAGCAGCTCTTAAATCTCAGAGAGTATCAGGTGCTGCAATTGCTTCTTTGCCTCAAGATCCTTCTGTGCCAAAGCCATGCTCAGTGGTCTGACCAGCAAGGGTTAGTGGGCTGTTGTTTTCCATTTCTGATGAAACATTCTGAGATGTTCTGTTATTATTCACAGTTGCACAGGGAGAGGCTTTTATGTAGTAGCTCTGAAGAAGCAGGGTCGAACTGTATAAACAAAACAATCTTTTAACAGCAATAAGCTCAAAATAGAATCTCTCTGCCTACTTTCTCCACATACGTTCATCTCCTCAGCCAGTCAGCAGCCAGCATTGCTTGTGGTTGTAGAGGTGCTTACGGGAGAGAAACTCCTGCTGAAACACAAGCTCCCAAAAATCTTGCTTACTCTAGCGAGTTGACTGTGTGTTTTATAGCGTTGCCACGATTTTGCTGTGTTCTGTAACTTTTGTAGCTTGGGCGTATCTGCAGCGAAGATAAATGGGCAAGTGGGTTGTTAACGCAACCTTGCAGAAAATTGTTTGGAACCAAACAATCATGAAGCTGAAGAGGGATTCAGTAGTATTGTTGTTCCCTTTGCACATGCTGCAACCTAGAGTGTTTGTCCACAGCCAGACTTAATGTTAGAGACAGACCTCCTGTGTCATTGAGCAAAATAGTGATTGCAAAAGAAGTTCCTGAAGCATTGTGAAAGATCATATGTGAATTATGACTGCTGTAATAGCTGTACCTTGTTTGTGTTGTGCTCACATATGAACAAGTAAAGCATTAAACTCTACACTCTAATTACAAGATGTTTCTCTCTCATCTCCTTAGTGAGTGACCTATTAAAGAAAAATGCCTTTGCTGATTCTCATATGCTGAAGTTGTGGCATTCAAGTTGGGAGTAAATTGAAAACACCTTGGTTGACTTCAGCGAGGTTTGCTGCATTGGAGTTGCATTTAATTAAAGTTAATGCAAGAGAAAAATATAAACTACAGCAGTTATTTTAATCAGGGCTTGACTGTGGCTCTGACTGCTTTTAGCATTTAATTTATAAATTACCCTTCACTGTGCAGTGCCAGCAGGATTCAGTGTTCTTAATGACAAAACAAAAATACGCTCTTGTCATAGAGAAAGACGTTTGGGTTTAGTCACTCGGCAGTTACTAGTTACTATAAAAGTACTGAAGAGAATATGGAGTTTTCTGTCAATTACTCTTTTTTTTGATGACAATTATAATTTGTTCAGTTATATGGAATAACTTTTTATCTTTAAAGCTAATCAAGGGAGTGAAATAACTTTATTCTTCTCCATGGTGCTCAAGTTGAGCAGTAAATCAAATATTTCAGATATTTGTGTTCTGTAAAGGTGCATGCTTTTTCTGGTTGATTGAAAATTATGGGAACTATTGTAAGCATTCAAGCACCTAAAATTTCAAGTGAAATCACCCAGACTTTTCACCTGGGCTTTGCAGAGCCGGGATTCCTGTTTGCAAGAATTTCCTAGACCTTGCACGAAATGGGCTCCTTAATGTTTTTCCAATTCAAATGAATGAGTGGGGGTGCAGACATTTAGGGTGTGTTCTGATAGGTATCTAAATTACCAAAAACTGATGCTGTGAAGATACATAGAAGAAACTGTCTCAGAAGAAGATATGGTGTGTAATCTGCAGTCTTCTGTTCAGGCTTCATAGAGAAACTTATGAGACTTAGGTAGGAGACAGGCTTATGGCAGACAAAAACATAGAACACAAAGTTCCTGTGTTTTGGTTTGGTTTTTTTTTTCCTCTTTACTATTTCAGGAAATTATGAAGGATAAAGTAGCATCTAAAAAGTAGTTTCTGTAATAATTTTTCAACTTCTTTTGCTCTGTTAGTTACATGTACATGTTCAAGATATAATCCTTTCGCTAATTGCAAAGATAAAGATGAAAAACTGTTAATAACTGTATCTCATTCCCTAAATACAAAAAGCTAATTAGTTTCCAGTTGCTTGAAAATATATTTGCTTGGAATCTAGTTTGTTTTTTTTCCTTTTTCCAGGCAAGCTCTATAGGTGTATTTGTGTTGAAAAACTTCCTTTCTGAATGCTCTGAAATGGTTTCTAAGGCAGCTTTTCCCAGGCATGCTTGGGTTGGTTTCTGAATGCTGGCTGAAACCTTTTCTCTCTTTAGCAGATTGCTGTGTTTCCTTGGCTGCCCTGCTGTAGGTCACCAGCTCTCATTTCCTATTAGAGACTTTAAACGTGTCTGTTCTATGCATCTCATAAAATTACAGCCCGGTCTTGTAGTCCTGGGATTGTGGTGAGAGTACAATGGGAAGTTTCTCCTCTGTCTGTGAATGTGAACTGTCTATGAGGAAAATTATTTCCACTTGCTTTGCAAGTTAATGTGTCTTCTGGCTTTGCATATGTGAGGAAGCATTGAGATGACAGCTCATTTCTGATCACATGCAGGAAATGAGAAGTCCCCTCCAGTTTGTAGCTCTACTCAAAGTCCAGTGAACAGTGACTGAAACTCGGTGTAAATAAACCTTTGGTGCCTGTAGTTGATATCTCCATTCACATGTATTTCAGTGGCTCGTGACCAAATAGCCTGGTGTTGGTTTCTTGTCTGAAGAGTATTTGCTTTTCTGTCAACTGCATGTGATACTGTGTCTGTCTGGCAGTTTCTGTTCCAGGTATGGTGTGAGCTGTAGGGATGCCCTTTAGCAGACAACGTCTGTCACTTCTCCATCCTTTGCCATCTGTCAGCATGTACTAACTGTTTCCCAGCCCCCTGAAATTAAACACAGAGGGCCAAATGCAAGTAAAAAATTGTAAATGTGATTTTGGCACTGCACAAATGCAGTAACATCAAAGTCTGTGGCTATTAGCTGGTAGTGCTTCAGAGTTCGACAGAAAGGTGGACCCTGCCTCATTTCAGGGTCTTATCTCTGGAAATGTTAATTCAAAGTCAACCAACTTGCTGGCTGCTTTTATCTCTCCTCACTTCTCAGGTGGTTTCTTTATATTGTGGATTTTTTTGCTTGAGACCCTTTCAAGGAGGATGTGCAAGGCCATTACACATTTGAGTTGCCTCTACTGCATAACCTGTTAGTAAGTTTTGTGCTAAGATCAGTGCATGTTAGCGTGGCTGGAGTAGTTGCCATTCCCTGTGATATTTGAAAAGTCATATCAGGAAGATGAAGTCCCAGGTGACTGGAAAAGGGAAGCCATTGTATCTGTCTCGAGAAGTGGTAGAAAGGAGGACTCCAGGAACTACTGACCTGCCAGCCTCCCCTCTGTGCCTGAGAAGACCATGGGATCTAGTTTACTCTTAGAAACTCTGCTAAGGCACGTGGAGGACAGGGGGGTGAATTGAGGCAACCAGCATGGCTTTACCAAGGGTAAATCCTACCTGACAAACCAGAGGCCTCCTGTGATGCAGTGATGGCAGGAGTGGACAAGGAAAGGGTTACAGATGTCATTTATCTGTCATTTTGTACAGCCTTTGGCATGGTCCCCCACAACATCCTTCTGTCTAAATTGGAGGGAGATGGATTTGATGGACGGACTGTTGGGTGGTGAGGCGTTGGTTGGATAATCACATCTAGAGGTGGTTGGTTGGTGGGACAAGTGGAGTCCTTCATGGATCCGTACTGGGCCCAGTTCTTTAATATCTTCATTAAGGGCATAGAAGAGGGATCCAGTGCACTCTCAGCAAGTTTGATGGCAGCACCAAGCTGAGTGGTGCTTTGACACACCTGAAGGATGGGATGCCATCCAGAGACAAGCTTGAGGAGTGGGTCCATGGGAACATCATAAAGTTGAAGGCCAAGTGCTGGTGCTGCACCTGGGCTGGGACAAGCCCTGGTGCCAGCACAGGCTGGGCATGAACAGCCCCAGAGCAGCCCTGCCCAGAAGGGCTTGGGGTGCTGGGGGTGAGAGGCTGCACATGGCCCAGCCATGGCACTCACAGCCCAGAGAGCCAAACGTGTCCTGGGCTGCATCCAGAGCCCCGTGGGCAGCAGGGCAGGGAGGAGATTCTGCCCCTCTGCTCTGCTCTGCTGAGACCCACCTGGAGCACTGCATCCAGCCCTGGGCTCCCAGCACAGGAGGGACAGGGACCTGCTGGGGTGAGCCCAGAGGAGGCCACCAAGGTGATCAGAGGGATGGAGCAGCTCTTCTACAAGGAAAGGCTGAGGGAGTTTTAGTTGTTCAGCCTGGAGGAGAGGAGGCTCTGAGAAGACCTTATCATGTCCTTCCAGTACCCAAAGGGAACTTATCAAAAAGATGGGGACAGACAAATTGAACAGGGCTTGTTGTGACTGGAGAAGAGGTAATGGTTTTCAATTAAAGGAGTCACACTAGATACAAGGAAGATTCTTAAGCTTTACCATCAGGGTAGTGACGCACCAGCATGGGTTGCTCACACAGCTGCTGAGTGCTCGATCCATGGAAGCATTCAAGGACAGGTTGGACAGAGTTCTGAGTAATCTGGTCTAGCTGATGTCCCTGCTTGCTGCTGGGCACTTGGACAAGACAACCTTTAAGAGCTCCTTGCAACCCAAACCATTCTATGCTGCTTTATTTTGATCTTCAGCAGAAAGTGGACATACCATGCCCGTTTAGTAAAGTGTCCATGTTTCTTTGGGGCTTGGCATATATTAGTAAATCTGTATTGCTACAGAAAAAAGAAGCTGATGCCGAGTGTTTTCCCACCTGCACATTTTGGCTAGCGCTGGCTATGGAGCTTGCCTAGTGCATGTGGCTAGGGAGTCATCTGGATCAGCTTGCTGCTTTGTGTGCAGACAGGTTTTCTTGTAGGGTTAATTTCACCAAGGCAGATACAGTGGACCTTGCAGCTACTTGAGCACTAGTTATTGTCACAAGGGTGATGAGACTGTTTAGGTAAGGTGAGGTGGAGGTGGATGGTGAGGAGGAGGCATGTAGATTCTCAAAAGATAGGCTTAAGCCAGTTGTGAAACTTGAACGTGATTGAGTCTCTTTTAGTGACTGTTTTTAGCAGGGCAGTGTACTTATGTTGGGTTTCTTTCAGAAGTTACTATGAATGACAAGAATGTGCCCATGATTTCTGAGAGCACTGTGTGAAGAGCTGGTGCACAGAGCATGTTGTGAGCTCTTGCATGAAGAATGAGCAGTCTCTTTCATGCATATTATTTGTGCCTTTTAGATCTCCATCCATCCTGCTTGTGTAATAAAAACAGGATGGCACCCTTTAGTTTTGTTTTGATTGATTTGTACAACCAACTAAAAGATAGGGTAGGATTTGGAACTTTTCATCTGCTGTTTTTTGTGCAGGGGTAGCAGCTGAAGACACGAGTCTGTGCTGCCTTGAAATGGCATTCATAGACCTCTCTTTTAATCTTGCTGTTTGAAGTGAATGCTTTCAGTTGAAGATACATGGGAAGGGAATTTATCTGTATTGGATTATTAGCTTTCTGGGTGTTTCTTCCCCCTAAATTATTGTGTCCTGAAAGGCAGGCCAAAAAATGAAAAAACCTGCTAAACCGTTCTGCTCTCAGTATTGCATATAAGAGTATGATGGGTTTTGCAGTTCATACTCTCATCCTTGGATACTCTGGATGCATCCTTGGATAAAGACTGCCACTTTTGGCAAGTTGATTAATGAACTTCCCTCATCAGTGAAGCGAGGTAGTTCCTTAATTAACTTGATCCTAAGCAGGTTGGACAGCCAAGAGGACAGCCATATAGTAATTGCAGGGAAGCCATTTGCTAAAATGACTTCTCACCACTTCTGCAGGCTGAAAGAAAAATAAGTGTACAGCTATCAGTCTCTGCAAATGTGCAAAGATCATGAAGTTTTATGGCTATAAAACTATAATTTTATAAACTATAGTTTTAAAACTAAGACTTAAAACTAAGTCAGCTGTAGTACCTAACCATGCTTGTCTGCCTTGATCATAGCACTGTTGCAAGCTGTGCATCCAAACTGCTTTAAAAAAAATAGGGGAAATGGTTTTCTCTCTTCTGTGTCATCCAGGCTGTTTCCTTGTTAGAACACAGTTGTCTGGCATAGATCATGGCAGCTGAGTCTGCTGTGTTTCTCACAGATGAAGTGTGGTCCTTGCACTTCGGCCAGATGCCTGAAGCAATCCAGATATCAAGGCAGATCCTTGATGTTAAGTTGTTTGGCATAGTAAAGATTGACATGCATGTTTTATTAGAAGGAAGAACCAAATTTGTGCAAAGCTTAAAATCAAGAGACAAATACATGCAATTCAGTGTTTGGAGACTGGTGGAGTTTTTTTTATGTCCAGTGAAAACATTGTGGGCTGGGTTTTAGTTTCTATATAATGAGTAGCTGGGGAAAAAATTCTTATTTCTCTTTGAAATAACTGAACCATACAGTAATTTTCTCTGTTATCAGGACTTCGTCAAGGCTTTTAATGTCTACACTGCTTTGAAGTTGTTGGCAGATGTACTCATTTCAACAGCTGAAAATATTTTGTATTTTATTTACTCTGGTGTCTTTAAAACTCCTGAAATTGTGTGGAATTTTCTGCATTCTTAGCTGGGTTCTTCTCTTGTTTCTTAACATTTCTCCCTTTTTGGCTTTAAAAATGTCTGTCGACTGTGGCTTATCTTGGCTTCTGTTTGCTGGATTTATAGGGATGATTTCTGGGCAGCCAGAGGTGCAGCTTTCAAGTGTGAGGTTTTGCTTCCTGTTATGCCCCAGGTGGTGTAAGAATCTCTGTGTGTAGGCAGTGGTTGCTTATTTTACTCAGGGGAGGTGATGGTTGTTTTTAAACTACTCAGTGGCCAAGTTCCTTACCAGGCAAGTGGAGAAGTTACTGCTCTGACCTTTACATCCAAAACAACATAGCAAGTCCCTTACATGTGCAAAGTTAAGTTCTTTATCTTTTTAGTCCAATTAGTTTAGAGTTTAGGTAAAAGTAGTTTGCATTAGAGTAAGTTTTAATTAACCAACACAGGTGTATGACGAGGGTGTCAGACTGGAGAATGCAAAGGGGTTTTAATTTCATTCGTCCTACCAGTTGACTTGCACTTCCAGTTGTGAATCTCTTACAGCTGAAGCACAATTCTTCTTAGTCCATGAACATCCTTAGGTGTGGATGTGTTTTCCTAATTAGTACAACATTAGGACCTGCAGTTTAATCCTAACTCATAAACTGTTAACTTTTTTAAGGTTTTGGATATTTTTCAGTAGTTTAAGGAGGATTGGGGAGGGAATTGGGCATTTCTGCTGGAAAGAAATACTGGAGATGAAGGGAGATATGCACTCACGTGGAGAGGACAAGGGAAGGTGAGAGGAGAGGAAATGACTGATCCTGATTGTTCAGTGCAGGTGTTAATTTTCAGGTGGTTGGGCAGAAAGACTGCTGTGTGCATTGTGTTCTTACCAGCTGTATCCAGCAGTGAAGGCTTTGTAAGGCTTGGGAAGAGTGAGGAGTGCCTCCCTCCTCCTCAGCTACACCACAGCTGTTGCCATACACCACATGTTTGTGCAAAATAAAAAAGTAAACATGAAAATGTAGTCTCTGTAGGAATCATCTGTTTGTGCAAAACTGCTACCTACAATCAATTGCAGAATGAAGTTGATGCATAATTCTAGACACAACACACAAATAGCAACGAGTGGATTTCATCTTTTCTGTGGAATATGTGTTACATACCATACTTTATTAGGTTTTGATAGGATGTTAGTATTCTGCTAGTTCAGTACATCAAGTAATAGATATGCCACTAAATTATCTTATGTTATTATGTTATTTTTCCTATGCTTTTATTAAAGAACAGATCTACACTCTGTAAGAGTTCACCAAAAGCAGCTTGTATGTATAACTTCTCTCTAAGAACCTCTAGATTTTCTTCTGGTCATCTAGAAATGTCTGACAAAGGATTTTAGAACAATTTCCTTAAGGTGTGTATTTTAAAAATTTGTATTGAGGGTTTTTGTTGTTACTGTTATCATCTTTGGTTCACTTCCAGAGGTTTTGAAACAACATTCTTGGTTATAGAAGTAACAGACTAAAGATGACGTTGAATTTAAGTATAATCCTGGGCTATGAATTCTAGATCACTTGCCTTAGTGCTAAGTCAGCTTCAGATCCTCCATTTTCTTGCTGCATTCATGTTCCCTCACAGGGCTTTGTCTCCGCTGTTAGACCTATTTGACTGTCAGTGCAGCTGCCCTCTGAGCACCATCTGTGAAATGACCCAGCCCATGAGCCTCCCAAATGAAAGTGCACTTTGGCAGGCAATGTAAACCTTTGTTCTGGTTTAAACTGTAACCTCGTGGTTGCATATGTCTGAACTGACATAACGCTGGGCATAGGGTCTGTTTGAAGAGTTGTAAGGCTTTATAACATTTTTCTGACAAGGTGTCAGTGACATACTGCTCTAATTTCTTGTCTTTTTAAGTGGGATGAGTTATATAGCTAAATATCTTTCTTTCAGATGTTCACACAGGCCGTACTGTATTTAGTTACTATTCTCTGTTTATCACCAGAAAATAAATTCCACTTGCATAAACTGTCAGTCTGCCCAAGCCAAAACTTTATGGTGTGTTACTTGGGAGGCAGGAAGAATCATGCTAAGTTCCATGGGGCTTAATGGCTCTTTTGAGGTGGGTTTTTTCCTTCACTGTGGTAGGTGGAAATTGAAAAACAATATTGTTTTGTCGTACTGAACAGGGAAAAGAGTTTTATATTCAAGGTCTTTTTATTCAGGTGGGAAACCTCCCATGACAGATTTCTCTCCTCTCCCTTCCATTACTGTGAAAATGAAATTGGATGATTGATATAAACCCACTGTAATTGTTACTTAACCTGTTTTGAGAAGGAATCTATGCATTTTTCAGCAATCCTTGAAGCATTTGTGGATTTCAACTCAAAAAGAATGTCAGTTCAAAATAGGGAGGATATTTGACCATCTTGTTTTTCTTATCTGTTTTTTTTTTTTCCCTCAGTTATTTGTAGTAGATGTCCAGACTGGTCAAATTACCAAGATTCCTATCCTGAAGGATCGTGAGCCTGGCATGGTGAACCAGCAGGGATGTGGCATTCATGCCATTGAGATCAACCCCTCGAGGACCCTCCTGGCCACAGGTGGAGACAACCCCAACAGTCTTGCAATTTATCGTCTGCCTACACTTGATCCTGTCTGTGTGGGAGATGTAAGTGGGAGTATCTGGGGAAAATTTATTCTCTCACTTAAAAAGTAACCATTTTGAAGTGTGTTTGATCAGAGCAAGGTGTATATTTAGGAGTCTTGTAAGGAAGTAAAGTTCTGAAAACATTTCTGATTGAGTTGTCATTTCTGTTGTGGTATCTTAAATATAATTGAGTACTCAAACATGCAAGTGGATTTTCAGGGCTTTGGGTCAGATTTCTTCATCACCTTCATTCAGGTCTACTTTAGCTTACTTTTCAGCACGAAAAATGTAACACAATCCTAAGTATTAAAGTCTAACTGTGGTGATGAGCTCTGAAACTATTTATAGTGAAAAAGCTCTTTTGAGAAATGAAAAATATGTTACAAGTTTTTAATTTTTTCCCCTTATCCCAGTGCAGCTTCTGGATGTATTATTCCAGAGATGGAACTTGGTGTTGAAGATTAGTTCTGACCTTGTGGCTTGTGGCAGTTTGATATTAACTGGTACTGGTTTTATTTCTGAAACATCCTGAGGCCTTTTTAAAACAACCAGTCTTTAAAAAAACAGGCTGGAGGATATAGTAGTGTCCTGTGAGTGCTTCTCTCTCATTTCTCCTTTTTATTCAGAATTTCATGTAGTGTTAACTGCAACAGCAGAGGTCAGGTCAGAGTTTCTGCAGCAGCAGATAACCAGCTGGAGCAAGACTTGACTGAAGATTTGCATGACTTGCTCTTAATTTTTGTCACTTTTTAGCTTTTTAAACAAAACTAGAGTCTTATGGTCCTTTTTTTCCCCCACAGGTTTCTCACACACTAAAGAAAAGAGTCTTGAAACATTAATCTTAGGTCATGCATTGTAAACATAATATTTTGGTTACTTTTTATAGTAGGATATGTGTTAGAAGAAAAAAATCCTAACAAATAGATACTTTACAGAAGAATGCTGCTTTCAGAATAGAAAATGTGAGAATTCTGGAAATTCTTAGAATTTAGATGAATTTTTTCTTGGTCAGAGGCCTGTTTTTCCAAGACCTGTTTTTTCTTTATTAATTGCACACTTCAAAACCCAAAAAGGTAAAATTACTGCTAGGTACTTGAAGTGTTCCAGCTTGATACTGGAATCTTATCTGTATACTTTTAATGTAGGTCTGTCCTTCTGAGCTTGTACTAAAAATTGAAGTGAAGAATACTTGTCTGTTTTGAGACTGCTCTTGAGTATAATGGCACAGAAAAATCGGTCTTTCTTCTTTTAGGATGGACACAAGGACTGGATTTTTTCAATTGCATGGATCAGTGATACTATGGCTGTTTCTGGTAAAATCATGTTTTTTCTCTTGAGTTTTTTTTTTTGTTGTTGTTTACTTGTGTTTTAAGCTTTCCTTCTCTCTGAATGTTCTAGTGATGCACAGTATTTGATAAGTGTTAGGAAAGCATCTCTGTGGGGGCATTTAAACACTTCCTGGACTTAGTACAGTGCTTCATTTTATTTTGTTGTTGGGCCTTAGTCTAGATCTGAGTTTCCTAGTATTAGAATATTATTGTGTTTCTAGTGAAGGGGATGTTTGAACACAATGAGTCACAGGAAAAGATTCCACATAAGAGGAGTAATTTCAAGAGGGATATTGGTTATTGGTTAATAACTTCAGAACACTTGAGATCAATATCAGTTTCCTGAAGTCATGTGAAAGAGTAATTAATGAGAACTCAGATTGTTTCATCAAGCTCTCAGTACAGTTCTTTGTGTATGTGTATATGTATATATGCACTTACACTATGGCAGTCAATACAGAAGGCTGTAATAGAGAAACTCATTTAATGACTTTTTGGTGACTAGTTGGATAATCAATGTAACTTCATAAAGAATTGCTTAGGTAAAGGCAAAAATAGTAATGTTTTGTTGCATTAATTCAGCAGTTTACTGCCTTTCTGTGCTGAAAAGGTGTACTGTTCTGTACTCAGAGTTGTCAAACTTCAGGTGAGAGAAAATCATAATAGTCTTACATAAAAGTCACATGTTTGAATTGGTTTAGTTTAGTAGGATTTTTCTTCCAAATCCAAAAAGCTAATTCTGGAATTTCATTTTTGAATTTAATATAAAACTTGATCCTGCAGGTCTCTACCCTAAATATGTACAGCAGTTCCCTCACATTCAAGCTAGTAAGCTTGAAGAGAACAGCACAGATGATTACAGGTGTCCAGGGGAAAGATAAGGGCCTGATAGATTGCATAGCATGTGAGATGGAACTGATGGAAAGGTCAGGGGTGGATGTGTGAGTGGAAGTGTTCTCTACTGCCATATTCTCTGCTGTGGTGCTTATAGCAGGCTGGATGTAGGTTCCAGTCTGCACATCTCAGACACCAGGGAAAACTCATTGAAAGCAATTAGCAAGACTGGTTTCTAAACTGAATTCTTTAGAACTCACTGACAACCCTAATTAAGAGTGAAAAAAGACAACTAACTTCTGACATGGCTTTAATTGTACAGATTTCAATTACATCTGTATCTGAAAGTGTTAAGCAGAAATACTTGAACTCCACTCCAGACATTGAGGATATAGGAAGTATTTTTATGGCAAAAGGCTTCAGATGAGATGAATAATTCCCAGGATGGCATGAGCTTATGGTAGCAAATGATACTCTGCTTGGCTTCAGGACTAACCAGTTGAACAACATACATGGACTTTTTCCCCTGCCAGGGCTATTAAAAGGGACAGCTTCCTCCGAAAGTATGTCAAGATGTTTAGAAATTTTACTGATGAGTATTCAGCCTCCATAACAAACAAGATTAGGTGCAATTAAAACCAATGGCATGTGATGGAGTGGCAAGATGTTGTGCTGCTGGATGCAAGTGCCATTAGGATGCTCCTTTTTGTATTTTTCTCTAGTAGGTGATAGTGGCAGATGCCTGAATCCGTCTGTGAGGGGCAAAGCCACCTGTGCTGTGCTGGACCACTCCTGTTGCAACAAGATGTTTTGCTTTACTGTCTTTGCAGCTTCTCCCCTATGAGATAGCAAAGCTGATAAGTTTGATAGCCTCATATAGATATATAGCTTTTCTGGCATCTTCATTATGAATTTCTTTTGACAGAATTTTTCACTTTATGTAAAGAAATTGAGGTACTTGTCAAATCTGTCAGAGCTGACTTAGATGGAAGTGAGTTGTCTGAACACCAGAAGAGATGTGTATAAGGTCTTGGATTAAGTCTGTATTGATCAGTGAACCAGAGGCATTCAGCTTTCTTGATCCAGTGTTCTTAACATTAGTGATTCATATCTTAGATGAATGTCTTCCAATTTAGTAGAAAAATAAAATGAGTTATTGTCTGTTTAAGCTAAGTTACATTCTTTAAGAAAGAAGTGGCACAGGTTTTAGTGAAATAATTTTTCTGATAGATTTAATCCAAAGTGGTACAACTGTGATTAGAAATAAATGTTTGTGTTCAGCTCAAAAATTACTGTGTACTCAGCCATAAGCATACTGACAGAAATCAAGTAAACCCAAATTGGCATAAACCCAGCTGAGGTTTTTGTGGAGATATTTTGCATTGGTTTAACAGACTGGTTTACCAAGGCTGAGAGTGACAGGCTCAGGCTGAAGCTATATTGTTCAGTCACTTCTGAGTTCATTCTGTATATGAGATGATGGTTGTTGCACAGGGTTGTGGGTTTTGATGCATCCTAATTAGTTTAAAAATATATGAGATGGTCTGGCTGCTTGGAAACCATAGAGACAGCTGACAGTGAGTTCATAACATTCTGAACTTTACAGCTCAGTAAAATCATCCTTTTGTTAACATATGGGCTAACTAACAGCGTGTTCTGTTAGATTAAACTAAGAGTATCCTTTTTTTCAGACCCTATTGATTAATCCTTTTCTTAGAAAAGAGGAGTTCTGTATATGTGGAATGGACTATTCATGTGTGGACTATTCATCAGGTTCCCGGGATGGTTCGATGGGTCTCTGGGAAGTCACAGAGGATGTGTTATCCAAAAGTGATGCCAGGCACAATCTCTCTCAAGTTCCTGTCTATGCCCACATAACACACAGCGCTCTGAAGGATATCCCCAAGGAGAACACCAATCCTGACAATTGCAAAGTCCGAGCATTGGCTTTCAACAATAAGAACAAGGTCAGTAAGACAAGGAAAACAGTTGAGAAGTCCTAAAACTGTCCATGTGTATAGGAAAAACTAAAAAGTTAGCTAAATAGAATATGCCAGAGTAGCAAGTTAATATGTTTTTCTCTGATTATTTTGCATCCTTGTCTTTTGAGGCAGTGGTTTTAATCTGCAACGTCTGCTTCTGCCCCAAGTGAATGGAGGAGTCCAGAAGGGAAAAAAAAACAACTCCAGACATTTTAGAAGGCAAAGTTTTCCTGTGGGTTTGATTTTAGATTTGCATCCTAAGCAAGGGAGTAAAGAAATATTTACAAGAAGCCAAGAAAGCACCAAAACATCTCTTGCAGCTTGAATCCCATTCTTTAGTGCTCTTTCTGCTTTCCTTCACATTCTGTGAAGACCAGCTAACATTTAACAGTTCCTGTTTCAATGGCTGAATCCTTTCTGTATTGCTCAGCAGATGAGGTGACTGACTCACAGGGCAGGCACTAGCGCATGCTTTGGGGTTATTTTGGTTGGTTGGTATTTGACAAACAGTAAAGGTCAATCTCCCCCATCCTGATCTCCTGTTATTACTAGTGGGTGTAGCAATTCATAGCAATTCATCCTTCACCACTTTTTTTTTCTCCCCTCCTGCACTCAAAGAACAGAAGAGGTCTGAAGCAAAGGTGGGAGTGCTGTCTGAAGCACAGTGATCCTGTAGGCTTTATTTTTCACAATAGCTGTTAGCTACTCCTCCATGATTGAAACTTGATGTAACTTTTTCAGTAGAGTAGTGCCTGAAACTTCCTTGAGGGTTAGAATCAGTGTGGGACCTGCTGAAGAGAATTGTCAACTCTAGATTGTACTGTCTCATAATTCATTATTTGATTGCCTAGCAAAATTTATAGTTTTGAAAGTTATTATTTACTCTTTTGCTAATTTAGATTCTACTTGACACCTGAAGTACTGTATACCATTCTATGAAGATCAGTATAAAATAAAAATTATCTTGATAGAGCCTTTACAGGATTATGGATGAATTCAATCCAGACTCTGCAGCCTGCCTAGATTAGAGCATGAGTTTGTAAGGATAGCTATAATACAGAAACTAACTCTCTTCTTTTTATTTTCCTTCTAATAGGAGTTGGGAGCTGTGTCCCTGGATGGGTATTTTCATCTTTGGAAAGCAGAGCACACACTGTCAAAGGTGCTTTTCTGTTTGTTGGAGTTAAACTTCAAAAACTGCAAGCAGTTAAGGCTGTTCACTATTCTTGATTTCCTTCGAATACTTGAAGAGCAGCAGTGTTTGTAAAACACTTTAAAGTTCTATGTAAAATGAAATGTCCTGAAATTTTAAGCTTGAAGAGGAGAGAAGCTCCACACTTCCCTTAATTGAGAGGACAGGAAGCATTCTTAACTTTCTGCTAGTTTTGGGTTAGCTGAAGTGAAATGTTGCATGGAGTACGGTGGATACTTGATCAGTACAATTCATAAAGGAAGTTGCATTTATTTAAGTGTAATGGCAAATCACACCCAATGAATGTGATATGCTTTTTCAGCTGAGAGCTGAAGTTGCTGTGCACCTGCTAAAGATATAGCAGCAGCTTAGAAGGATCTAAAGCAATTTATTGAAATGTCTATTTTTCTTGGCTTTGGCCTTTATTGTCTCAGTTTGCTTCAGATAAGGCATGCCATTGCTTTCAGGATTTTTCCTTCTGGGTCTTATTTTTCACCTGCATTTTGTGTTTTATTTCCTTGCAGCTTCCTAGAACATAGTTTACAAAACTGTTTTGTTAAGACCTTCGTCTTTTCTTGTAACAGTTTGATTTTTATTTTTTCTCTTTCCAGTTACTTTCCACAAAGTTGCCATACTGCAGGGAGAACGTGTGTTTGGCTTATGGTCAGGAGTGGTCAGTGTACGCAGTGGGATCACAGGCACATGTCTCTTTTCTGGATCCAAGGCAGCCTTCTCACAATGTTAAATCCGTCTGTTCCAAAGAACGAGGCAGCGGTAAGAAACCTGTGAAAGGTGCTTCAAATGGTTTGCTTGCAGAAGTAGCTGTTAAAACTGTGGTCAGTCAAGCTTCTAATGCACAGGAAGCACTTTTTAGTGATTGGCTAAATAATTAGCAGTTCATTTATAGATTTGGGTTTGTGACAGTATACGTGGAGCAACCAACAAACCACATGTGACCAGCTCTGAAATCTAATGAAGGGCAACATCACTGCCATTAGGAGCAACTCAATTGTAAACCATCCAGATATTACTGAACTTTCAAAAGTGTGCATTTTTACTTCTGTGTATTTTTTACTGGCTCTTATTCTGTTTTTTATCATCTCAAAGCAAATGTAGTCTTTTAACCACTATTTATACTGTTCTTGCATTCTTCTCTATGAATTAGAAAAAAGGTATGTTGTCTGCTTTGTGCTACCTTATTGGGAGTATGTGCTGTGAGGGAAAGCTTGCTTTGTAATTTTAAAGCCATGACTGAGGCTCCTGATTTTCTGTGTGATTTGAATGCTATTTCCTTTTCTCATGCATGCAGTATGTCCAGTTGAACCTTATACCAGGGCCAGGCCTGAGGGCTTGCAGAGTGCATGGTCCCATAAAGCTCTCTCCCTATTTTTACTATCAGGCATGAGAAGGCACAGTGAGTCCTATATTAATCCCAGACCAGTAAGTTGCAGTCCTTACTTAGCTTGTCTCTGGGCTTCCATCTCTTCTTCAAGCAGGTTACCAGAGGAGGACGTATGTCGGCAAAGATTGGAAAGTTTTATTTATGCAGTTACTGAGCAGTGTTGTCCAGATCAGTGTCAGGGTCTGTTGCTTTCAGTTATGGGAGAAGTATGTATAATGTCAGGAGAAATCACCTGAACATCTTACCAGCAAGACTGCTTGTCCTCACTTGCTGTTAGTGAGGATTCTGTCCAGGTCCTCACCCAGACACTGCAGTGTGGTGCCCAGTGGTGGCTGCTGCCTGAAACCTGCCTCAAGATGTGATCTTCCATATTGGGGAATAATATGTATAGGGAATATTTTGAGGGGTTTCTCCAGTTCATGTCTGGAGAAAGCCTTTGTTCAGGGCTGTTTTCTCTTCTGCAGAGTAGGTGCATCTTTTTATTTGGCATGGTGGTGGAGGCACATAAATAACAGTAATTTCCAAGATACTGAGTGTTTCCACTTTATATTGATCTCCCTGGAACTTGGAGTGGTGTAGCACCTTTAGAAAACAGGGTCTTTATTGATCTGTGGACTAAAATCTGATTTCAAGTGCTTTGCAGTGGTACCTGAATGTGCTTTAAGTTTCCAAATGCACCTGCTGAATGTGGTGAGTCCATGTTAACTTCAGTTCACTTGTGTTGTATACAAAAGCAGGTCACAGAAAGGTGGTGGCTCAGTAAGGCTGGAGCTGGCTTTCCTCTGCTGTGACCCTGTTTACACAAGAAAGCAATGAACGCTTTTTCGTACATCTTGTAAGTGTTGTTTTTCATAGCAGCTGTAAAGGGAAATGCGCACTTTGGACAGTAGCACTTGATCCACAGAAGCAATTGCTCTCTGCTTGACTGGCCTGCAGAGCCATGTTATGTGCCCTGTCCTTCATGTCCTGAAGGCAGCAGACAGAGCTTGTATGGCATAGACTCTGTGATTTCTTGTTTAGGACATTACACTACATCTTCATTTCTTTCTGGGATCTGTAGACCATTCCTGCAGCATGGGAGTGAGGTTCAATATACTTACCTAAATTACCTAGGTCCACAGGTGGTAGTGGGCTGGGAGTATAGAACTTACTGTGATAGGTTCTAGGCACACAGGCTGTACTTTTAGCTTGATGGGAATGATTAATCTGAGGTACTTCAGCCCCTTAGGAGACAATCTGAAATGCTGTTTTTGAAAACCTATTCTAAATACTTTCTGAGTAGTGGGTACATCATGGATTTCTTCAGTAAATTTCTTTGGTTAGAGAAAGATCTACAGTTCTTCTGCATTTTATAGCTTTCTATGAATACATTTAATTGAAAAGTAAATGCCATCTGCCTTGATACTCCATCACCTGTTTGTGAAGTAAGTGTTCTCCTGGTGGCTTGTCCAGATCACTTCTTGGAGCAAAAATAAGAGTAGGTCCACTCTTGTGCCTTTCTTCTCTTATCCAAGTGACTGCTCTTGCTGACTGCAGAGGGCTTAAAGCTTTCTGTGTTTCTTTGCCAGAGCCAGATCTGTGTGATAGAGGTGGGGGGAAGGTCTTCTGCTATCTTAAGTGCATTTGTAGCTCTCTGAATTAAAGTGAAGATTGTTATATGAATCTCATCATCTAGAGTAGATGAGAGGCAGTGGTTTCCCACCTATTAAGCTCACAGCCAAGACTTCACCCCATATCTGGAGCAGGCCAATGTGGACTTGCCTTGTTCTAAGTCATCATGAATGCTGGTGGCTGTGGATGTCACATCCGGTGGCAGAGGCAGAAGGATGAGGACTTATTTCTTGTTAGGACTTGATACAGAGGGGAAGAGGAAACTCTCTGATTGCATCCGCAGCTCGGCTGTCACATGCACTGCTGGGAATAGTCCAAGATGATACAAGTTCTGTGGCATTCAGCCCTGCCTGGTGTGGTGACAACACTTGGCATGTGAATGTAGCTGACATAACTCATGTATTTCCTCTCCTGTTTGAATGCTTGTTTAGGCTGTAATTCAGTGGTACTCTAAAGAGAGCCTAAAAAGCCCTAGGGTTTATAACCTGGCATTCTGTCAAGAAGGAAGGAGAAGTGTAGATGTGGTGGAGTTTAACCTGCGTGGAAGAGTTGTTTGGAGTAGAGTGGCTACACAGAACAGTATTTGCACAATAAATGGAGATAACAGGATGTTTTGCAGGTTGAAAATTCTTGCATTCAGATTATCCCCTAGTTCCAAGGGATCCTTGATTAGCTGAGACTTCAAATTTAGATTTTGTGAGAACAAAATGTACATTCTGTTCAATGTAATGGAATAACTGAATTGTGCTAATGTTTAGTTTGAACTGTACCTTCCCATGTACTGGTGGAACTGGTAGTGTTGTTTAGATGGCAAGAGTCCTGTTCTGTTTTCTTTCCTGGCTAAAGTGCTAAAAATGCCAGCTGCTAAAAATCAGGTGTGCTTTGAGAATATTTGAGTGGAGACAGATCAGGCTCATTAATAGTTCTGAAGGTATCTTATCAGCAAAGTGACTGGTGATTATTATGGTTACACTTGCTTACAGCTAGCCTGTTGATCAGCACAATGCACTTGGTGGCAGCTGGGACTTTCTTTTCTCAGATGGTCATTTACTGCAGGTTAGCAGGTTAGGGTGTGAGCTCGTGGAGGAAAACAGCATGATGTTCTTCCCTCTGTCTGCTGCTACGTACTTACTCTTGGTGTATTCACTTAAGGGCTTGTGCAGACAGAGCAAAGGTTCTCTGGACCCTAATTGGCTGGCAGACCTGAGGACTGGTGAGGATGAAGCTTCTTATTATGAACCATTGGTGTAGCTGATGGTCTCAAGGAAGTAGGGTAGTCACGTAGGCTATCAAAGCTGCGGTTTCAATAGCATCAGTGGGATTTGTCTGCACTGCTCTGTAGCGGTGGGAAAACTTGTGTGTTTTGGAGAATACTAGTAGTTAATATTAGACATGAAGCAACAGCACTACAGAGCCAAAGCATCCCTGTTCCTTACTGCACTGTCCATCTCTTCTCTGTTTGACAGGTATCCGCTCGGTGAGCTTCTACGAGCACATCATCACTGTGGGGACAGGGCAAGGGTCCTTGTTGTTCTATGATATCAGAGCCCAGAGGTTCCTGGAAGAAAAGCCCCCCCGTGCCTGCTATGGACAGAAGCAGAAATTAGGAGGAAGTGAAATTTTGAAGTTGACAACTGGGAAAGGCTGGCTGGTAGGTAGTTTGTAGCTGTGATAGAGGTGGGGGAAGTAGACCCATTATATAGGAGTGGCATAGAGCATGAGCCAGTTCTCTTTGGACCCATTGTGTGAAATGTGTCTCAGTCAAACAGTATTCATGTAACCGGTAACTAAAACTGAAGAGCAAGAAGTGCTGTAGAATTGCTTTCTACGAAAGCTTTATGAAAAGGTACTGAAGGTTATTTGCTTGAGTGTAAGGCATAGTGATTACAGTTCTTATGCACTGATTCATAAATGAACTAGATTTTATATCTTTGGATTTTTGAGTGTAATCTAACTTGTAGTTTTCAGAACCTCAAACAGAAAATAAATTGTCTTTCTTTAAAGCCATGGTAATCTAATGTGGTACTTTTAATTGTTTGCAGTTTTAGAAACTGTGGCTTCCTGAGGTAATGCCTTGGCGGGTGCTTGAGTTTGGTTTCCTGTATGTTATCAAAAAGCAGTTAATGACTTTGTTTAACTTAGCTCTATTACCTTTTGTTGTATCAGTGCAATGTCCCCTCACCTCCCTGTTCTAATGTTTGACCTAAATGTTCTCAGAAAAAGGTTCAGGACAACTCAAGTATCTTTTAGTTGACTTTTATGAAGCTTCAGGATTGTTAAGAGAAAATACCCCTTTTTAGGCTGTAGAAGCTACCTAATGCTTTTGTGAAACAGGGTTTTGGGTTTTTTTGGCAACAATAACAATCTAAACTTTCCCTTAACAGAACCATGATGAAACCTGGAGGAATTATTTTTCTGACATAAATTACTTCCCAAATGCTGTTTACACCCACTGCTACGACTCGTCTGGAATGAAACTGTTTGTGGCAGGAGGCCCTCTTCCATCAGGACTTCATGGGAATTACGCCGGTCTCTGGAGCTAATGATACTGATCATTATGATGCTGATCTTTACACAGATTTCCACTTTTCTTTTCATTTTTTAAACAACAAAATTGTGTGATGCCATTGATTCCTGATTTAAACACGTTATTTTTTGGCAGAGTTTTCTGTTGGTCTCCAACAGTTTTGTACATCTTTTTGAACTAGTTTTTTGCTTTAACCTCCTTGATCCTTTATATGGAGGGGTTTTGAAATCCTTTTTTATTGTATTTTCTCCAAATGACTCTTCCCTCCATTTAGGCTGGCTTGGCCATGTGTCCCCTCCTCTACTTTGCTGTGAGGTAGGATTTCTTTCTTATAGAGTGGTTGCTCCTGAGCTTTCTGTGAAAGTCTTGGGGCTGCATGTGTGCAGGTACTTTGTGTTAGTTACATTACCTGGAGTGAGGACTACTTGTAATTAAAAGCTATGAAAAATATTTATAAGAGATAAGCTACTACTTTATCTGGAGAGCCTGGCCCTGGCCTGGGCTGATCATATTTTTTAAAAGTACAAGTCTAATGACACTGTTTTTACATAGAGGGATATGGTAATATTAAGCTGTACTAACTGGAGCCCAGGGATGGATTCCTTAGGGGTATTGCCCATCAAATCCAAAGTGCAGGAGTTTTTAAAAATGCATTTGTGTTTGAATGGTAGTTTTCAGCAGTGCTCGGAGCAAAAATTGGTCTGTTTCTTCACTGCCCGTCCCAGGTATTGGCTTGCACAACTGGAGTTTGTATAGGCTGTTCTGCAGCATGGCTGTTGCAGGGTGACATTACACTGAGGGCTGCAGAGATGCTGAGAGGAAATGGAGGCTAGTTATTCAAAATGAACTAAATCTGTCTGTTCTCCAGATGAAATATGGTTTCTAAGTATGCTTGTTAGGGTAGCTTATAATCTCTTCATAAACTGCCTAAAACCTCGGACCTTTTTTATCCCACGTTGTGGAAATTTTTCCCCTTTTTGCTGTTCTGGTTGGCCATCTGCTCAAAGAAGCCAATGGAATAAATTATTTTTTTCACCCAGACTAAAGAGTGCATCTCAGACTTTACTAATGCAAGTGAGCAGCTTTCTGCATAGGAGGGTATCTTGGTGTTCCCTCACTTTGCACTACCATATGCTGTAGGAGAGGCTCAGGCTTTTCCAGAATCCCCTGCTGCCTTCTGTGTTCAGACTCCCTCCAGCTTCACCTGGCACTGGGAGGGGATAACAGGTCCAGTGCCCTTCAGGTCCAGCTGTGAAGTGTGTGCCTCCCAGGGTGATGGTCTTACACAATACTCAGCTAAAATGCAAGACTCTAAGGTGTTCCTCATTTTGGCCGGCACCAGACTCTCAGCTTATTAGTGATGCCTCTGTTCTCTGCTGGAATTAATGCCTTTCCCCTGCCATTGGTGGAGCAAAGTGTGCCTGTGCCTCAGAGCTTTGGTGCCACATGAACAGTTGATTGGAACTGAGAGGAAAGACGAGGCTGGGACATGCTCTGTTCTCCCATCTCTGTGAGAGATCATAGCTACCACTGCAGTTCCTGCCCACAGTCCAGAGCTAATCTGCATTTATCTTTACAGTCTCTCTCATCTTCAAACTAGTATCTTCATCAGTAACACCAAGCAGTCAGCATCAGGCTTAAGTTCCAGCTGGTATGGAGACCTGGATGGAAATTCTACAAGGAGTGTGCAGGTCCCTCTCATTGGGGTGGAAATCCTGGCAAGAGAAGAACTCTCTCCCAGGTGTGCACCTATCCCAGAAGTATAACTAGCACTGAGCATTAACACAGGTGCTTCACAAGTAGATCTTCCAGTGTTTGATAATACCATTGTGGCCTGGTTGCATAAACAGCATCAGTTCAAGGTACTGTGTGTATGGCTAGACAGGCTTTTCTCTGAAAAGGTAAAATTATATACCATGAGATAGCTGCTTTGGCTATTTTAGGGGCTTAGAAAAGTGGAAATATATGAAGAAAAACAAGTCTTGGAGAAGAATGGCAGGATTTGTGTCCTTACAGCTACTGGGTAAGATAATTCTGCCACAAGAAATATGTTCTGCTTTGGTTTGTTTGCTTGTTTTTTAAATTTGGTTTGGTTTGAAGTTTTTTGCTTTGTATTTTTAAAGAACTTAGACACTTTAGTCTACCTGAGTGTCCTCCAGTTCTGCTGAAGCAACAGGTAATATCTGGGCATTTAGTATCAGCAGTGCCAAAGGGAGACTCCTGGTCTGGAAATTCTACCCCTGGTGTTGGTCTGTTAATTGAAGCATATTTTAGGCCATGATAGCAGGAAAAAGAGTATGTGTATGGCCTTCAAACACAAAGGCTGATTTTTCTACAGTCTCTAGGTTACTGAAGAGGCACCACTGGAAATTGTCCCTCCCTACTGACTGTGATCTCCACAAGTACCTCAATATGTGCTCCTAAAGCCTGGTAATGTGAGTGCCCTTTTTCTCCTGCTTTTTCTTCATAGAAGGCTCTGCACAATTCTCAGATTAATCTGGAAAATGATGTAAAATGTCTCAAGTCTCACATGTTTTTGTGTATTCTGTTTTCAGGGTGCTTTCTTGCAAAAATAACTTCTCATATTAAGGGAGCCATCCTTGTTCTGTATGAAAATCCCCACAAAAAAACTAGGAACCAAACCAGATAGTGCTGCAAGCACACAAACAATTTGGACCAGAGATAACTTAATTTTTAGCTAGTTTCAGTGGTTTTAAATGCTTACAGTGATATAGATACTAAGTTTCAAAATATTTTTGTGGTTTGTCATACAAAACTTCTGTTCCAATCACTGTTAGAAAAGGAGGCATAGAAAGATGATGATGATTTGCCAATTGTCCAAAGATAAATAATAGGAGAAAAACTGATTTTATTTTACTTTGATTTTGTTGCCCTGTTAGGTTAGGTATCTGCTGATCATGGTTAGAAGTGAGTGGGTTTCCCATCCAAGCACAGGAATGGCTGCAGAACGGGGAGCTTCCAGGCTCTGCAGAGAGGCAAGTTGAGTACCTTACTGTTCAAAAGCCAGATACACCCCTGCAATGGAGTGAGCTCAGTCTGGTGACTGCACTTCAGTAGCTTCTTGAACAGCTTGCTGTGCGCTGCTGAGACCCATTGACATGCATATAATCAGACCATCTTATCTTTTCCACTGTTTCTTCAAGGTTTCCCTCCCTTGGTCTTTCCTACTGAATGGTTTGTTTGAGGTTGCCTCCTCCAACCCAAATCACACCAGTCTTTGCTGTAGCAATATTGTCCTTGCAGAGGTGACCTCTATTGAGCAGGAACAGGCTTGCTGGCATTTTGTCAGCCTGTGCTCAAGACTTTCAAATTGCTTTAGTTTAACTCGGTATAAGTTAAAGGCTGGCTCAGACTGTTGAACAGGGCAATAGCCCTTGTACATGCTGGACTGAAATGATTACAGAGTAGCAGTCTATTCCACGTGGGCAACATACTCTGGTTTATCTCTCTTGAAGGAAAGAACTTTTAGCATAACACGCCTTCAGACTGCTTGCTATTGACTTCTCAGTCATGTGCGATCTTGTGTGCTACCAGTAAGTTTAGGAGACTACCATGTTAATTTAGGAATTTTTGGGTATTACATTTTCAGTATTCATGATAGGTAGTCAAACTAGTGACTCAGTGATGAGTTTCTTAATACCTAGCTTGTAAATACTGAGCAGCAACTCCTCAGTAAGCAACTCCTCAGTAACAGCTGGATGGTATGTCATGGGACATTACTGAGGAACCAGAAGCTACTTTGCAGTATTGGCTTGAGCACAGTAACAAGGATTATGCTCACCCTCTTCATTAAACACCTTATTCCTGTAATTCCTCCAGGTTTCTCCCTTGTTCAGTCAAGATTTGTAGGGAGAATTGCTAGTGCTCTCCTCTGGTGCTATCTGGGATTGCAGTAAAGAAGTGAGTCCATTTGTTTGATTTCCTCATCAGTGCTGCTGGTGTTAGTTTGAGGTGAGTAAATAACCAAAGAAGAGTTGATGGTAGGTTTATGTTCCTAGTCTCAATTGTTCATTCTCCTCACAGATGCATTTTTAAGAACATTGCAAGAGTACCCAGTGATCTTGCTGTACTTAGTCTGTTCACAAAAGGTACACTCATATTGTGGGTGACTCTTGTGACTGTCTTCATGAGAGAAACTCCTGAATTGCAATAAGGGGTTTATATTTGCTGCCTCCATTTTAGGTCTTTGGCAGCTTTTTGTATCTTAAGGATTAAGATACTTGGGGATCATTCTCTTCCAGAATTTCATCCTATTCCTTCACCTGAGCACTTGCTTTGTCTATAGCTTGCAGATGAAAAATTAACAGATTAAATATATGATCCAGCTATGTCGAGTGGTGCTTTGCTGTCTTAATTTGTGCCACTTAGCTGAGAGGCATTTACAGGCCTTTTGAACTGCTGTGCCCTCACCTGGTGCAGGCATGAAACAAAGCAGGCTTGCCTAGACCCTTCACGAGGTCACTTGTTTGCTTAGTTTGCAAGAAACCAAGGACAGGTGGGCTGTCAGTTACTGCATGTGGGAAAGCAGCAGCATCTTTCAGCAACCAGATGAGAGGTCTGTTTTTAGTGGTCTGTTACCCTTATTTTCAATAAATGCACTTTTCCAAGGTGTCTGATATCTTTTTACATAGCTACTTTTGCAATTGCTGCTATGACTGAATTACTGGACTGGGGTATAGCTTGTTCCTAAGGAAGTCTGTTGCAGAGCTGTGTATTATGCTGGTGGAGTTGATCCTCTGGCCAGCCCATGCTGAGCCAGGAACTCTTGAGCTACCAGGCACAAATTTTTTAGCCAAGTGAAAATCCCTGTATGCCCTGCTGGCCATGCCTCAGTCTGAGCCCATGGTATGACCTCAACTTAAAATGCATTTCTGAGTGTTACGGTGCCCTCAGTAACTTATTTAAAATTCTCAAGCAGACACCCCAGGACAAGGGAGAGTAGAAGAGAGAACACAGCCACATCTTGTGTGAGGTGCTCTCCTTTGTGCAAGAGCACTTTTTGTGGTGAGGATGGGCAAGGAACACCAGTAAAACAGTAAAAGGCAAACAGTGTTTGGTATGGCTCTCGGGACTCCTGAAGAATTTAAAAACTAGAGGGGATATGTAAATGCCTAATCAGAAACATCTCTGAGAGATTAAGTATATATCCCTAACATTCCTGTGTTATTTTAGCAACTCTGTTTTTTATTTTAATAACTGTTTTTATTACAATAACTGTGTGTTATTTTTCAAGGATAAAATTAGGAAGTATCTTTTTGCTTGTGATGTTGGATTTTTTAATGAAAACCATGTGGTACTTGGCTAATTAAAAGAATGCTCTTGCAAAAAGGAATCTTCCCATTTTCTAACAGCCTGTCCCACTAATACCCTGCTGGGAGCAGTATGGTATAAGAAAGTGCACACAGATTTAAAATGGAGTTGGCAGAGTTGGGAAAATGTGGGCTGTCTGACTGTTTCTATACCCAAAAAACTACCAACACTTGATTGTATACAAATTGCGGTTGCTGTACTGAAACTGAGAGGGTGTATAAAACCCCTTGCAACATACTGCAATGTCTTTAGTCCAAGATTCTTTTGAATTGATTCTTTTGCCTTCAGGACAAAAGATTTAAGAGTAAATACAGTGTTTTCTTAGGAACTGCTTTTCCAGATTCCCTTACTAAAAGGGAAAATTCAGGTGCTGAATCTTACAATCACATTAAACTTGTACTTTTTATTTGCCCATTCACCTGGTCTCTTTTCATTTTCAAGGCCTCCCACAGTCTCAGGGTATAAATCACTATGACTCATCCAAATAGTACCGAAATGGACCAACCAGAGGTTAATGTGCCTTCCTCTTCTGGTACCTTGATCTTTATAAAGTTATTAAACTTGTCACTGTCTTAGGGCTGAGTACATGCATTGTCTTTTTCTAAGATGTATGTGTTGAAATTGCAACAGGTTTGTACTGTTATTTGTGACTTGTTCCATTTGTGTTAGGTTGTGGTGTAGACAAATCAATGCGCTGGTTGGTCTTGGTATCAGTCTTGCCAGTGATGCCTGTCAGTCCTTGCTTTTATGTTCATGTGTAGATAAATGCTGGATCTTCCCCACTGCCTGTGGTGCATAAGATGCACAAAATACAAAAGGTGTTTTAAAATGTGCAGTGATCATAACTTGTTGCCTGAAGGTAGGATGTTCTACAGTGAACTGTTTTTAATATTTTTTCCCAAACATTTTTAATAAGATTCAAAGCCTTGAGGAAAAAAAAATCAGGACTTTCTGATACTTGATGGCTTTTGTTCTGAATCCAGGGTCTGATGTTTGTTAACAACTCCTCCAAATCCACTCATCTAACAGAGGCTTTCTCAGCTTGTTTCTGTCATGAGCTGTATCAGAAACAGCACTGAATCCTGAACTATCACAGAAGCTGTCAAACAAAGCAGTAACAGTTCTTTTCAAATATTACAGTGCACGTTTTTTAGCTGTAAGATAAACCTGTTCCAAGTTATTGATGCAACTTGCAAATGGAACACTGTGAAATTGCAGATAGTATGTGAAACCAGCCTGTCTGCACATGGGGCTCAGTGTTCTGTTACCTTGCAAATTGTTTCTCCTCTCTGAAAAGGTGTTTTTTGTTGTTGTTTTTTTCAACACAAAGACATTACATTTGGTTTAGTTTTCTAAAGATATATTTGTTTACAAACCTCAAACTGACATCTGGTATTTGGCCTGAGTTTCTAACTCTTATTAATTTAGAAAATACAGTACAATTGATACATTGTCTCATAAGAGCATGGAAAGAGGAACATATATAGCTTCACTTGCTGTGGCCTTCCATGGACATGCCTATGCATAATTAACTGAATTACAGTACTGCACTCTGTTGATCCATGAGGTTACCTTTGTATTTAGAATCAGCACGATTAGTCATCAGTGTATTGACATTAATACATGGTGATGGAGCTCTAAGGTCTGTGTGATTTCTGTGCTAACAGTATCTGTTCTCTCTGTACTGCAGTGCAGACTTACTGTGGAGTTCTTTTTTTGCTTCATGCTAATTTCAGAGTTCCTTTAAATTCAGTGAGGTGCTGTTTTTAAGACAGTCACTTTTCTAAGTAGAATGAATGGATTTAACTTAGTTTTCTACTTTAAGCATCTTCCTCTTCTTCCATTTCTTCCTAGTTCACCTGTAGTGATGAGTTCAAAACTGTCTGCCTACTCTGAAAATTATCGAGTCATAATAAAAGAAAACCTGTAGCCCAGGGTGGCCAGATCACTCTGTGCTTTTACTGTAAACTTCTGTGGCTGGATGCCTGTCTTGCAAGTGGAGAGTCCGCCCCGCACAGTCTGAGAAGCTGAAAGCCTCTTGCACCCATATTGTTCGGTGGGTATCAGCAGATCAGGAAGTGGAGGTGCCCTGTGCCTTCACCCAGGGTGTTTATCAAAGTGATCTGTAGTGGTGTAGCCAGAGAACTGGCATCTTCAACTGCTACTCAAAGTCTTGATGAAATGTTTCATTCAGGGCAATACCAGGAGGGTGAGTTGCTGACTTGATCCCAGGTAAAGGCTTCCTCCAGAGATTTATTTTTTGGGGGGTGGAATTATAAAAGAGTAGGGATATGAGCAAAACAATAATCCTGTGCTCAAAAGAAAAAAAGTTATTCTGATGTACTTTGGCCAGCAAGAATGACAAAGAGGTGAGCTGGCAATGGAATATTTGAAGGGTAGGCTTTGAGGGTTTGTGCCATCATGCCTTAGATCACTGCAAATTAGTTGCTCCCAGAGCTTTGAAAACTAGTGGTAATCCCTCTTCAGATGAGATGTGAAGATGGCATGCAGAAAAACCAGTTTCCCTAGTGGTCACTCAGTCTTCCCCTCAAACATTCAAGGTTACCAGTGCACTTGTCTCTGTTTTCATAAGTGACTATGACTAATGTGCTTCACAGCTGCCACCAGCACCCTCCACCTGCTTTGTGCAGGGATGATGGAGTGAAAGGGCCTTGTCTGCATTGTCCTCCACTTGGCTGGCTGTTGACAGTGCAGGGATGTAACAGGCCAGTTGTGATTTACAGCTTCCCCTGGTTGCTCTAGGCTTCTCTCACGTTGCAGGTGTGATAGTGGGGCTGTTACAGAAAGAACTGTTAAGTTAAGTTAAGTAACTTCTGGTGGGCTTTGTCCCTCTTGTTCAAATTGCTGTCTCCAGTGTCAGTCTCTTGTCCCAGCCTCACTCATATCATGTCACACTCCTGCTTGGATTGAGCAAGTTCCCTGTTCTCTCATGGTGTACTAGTTCAGGTACCAAGTTCTGCAAAGCCTGGGGGCACCTGTTAGAGCCCTACAACACTTCTGCTGGCTTAGGCAGTGGTTTGCTGAACTAGGATCTTGCTCAGAGAGTCCTTATTCTTTTTACTCAGCTCTAGGTATCTTCTTGGACTGCCATATCCCTTTCAGTCCAAAAAGGTTTGCTCCAAAGTCACTCCTGTTCCATGGAATTGATTCCCATACTGCTGGTTATTGCAATTCTGTGGCTTTTGTTTTTCTTGTTTTTATTCTGGGGTTCACTGCAAATGTACAAAACCATACTGACTTTCTCAACTCCTGAAAATAGTACAGGGGCCCATCCTGAGGCATCAGAATTACTTGTCTACTCTCAAGGTGCACAGAAATAAGGATCTCTTAGACAAACAAGGAAGAAACCAGCTGCATATACACAAGTAGAAAGGTATCTCTGAGTAGCTTAGGTGAAGGAGCAGCTTATGAATTTTAAATATAAAAACAGTAATTGAGGGGGCTTTTTGTTTCTTCTAAAAAAATTGCTTTAACAGAAAGTTAGGTGGTATTTTAAGCCAGTTGCTGGCTTAAGAAAGTAGCAAAGTAAACAGATTTTCTGTCCATGAGTGCAGAAAACTCCCAACTATAATGCAAAGTCAATCTCTGTTGCTCTTTTATTTGCAATGGACAAAGATTATCTGAAGACTGATTAAATGTGTTTCTTGCTCTTATATGTAATCACCCACACAACAGTCCTTGCTGGTCTTTCCCAAGCACTATTCAACACTATCCCTATTTAAAAACAAAACAGGGACTGCATTGAGTAGTGGAACCTAATGAATTTCCTTGGTTTGAGGGAGACCCTGGAGATAAGAGTCCAGGTTCCATGTGTTTTAAATGTAACTTAAAACCAATGCAGCTATTCTCTCAGACCAGTGCAGCTTCCTACCTTTCCTTCCATTTACATGGGAATTTAAAAATAAACCAAGCAATACATGAGCCATTTGATGTCCTTGCAGGTGGAACATGTTTGTTTTTTTTTTTTTTTTAATTTGAAGATTGAGATTTCTCTTGTGGAAGAAGCTCATTCTGGATGCAAAAGTGTGGAGCTCAGATTACAGCTTTTCCCCCAGCTTGATTAAATGCAATTAAGTATTCTGGACTCTTTTGAAGAAGACTGTGTAAAAGCTGTGAAGGCATAGACTGGAACTGATAATTTTAAATTTTAGGTCATGTGTGTGTTGCTTGACTACATGGACAATGTAACAGTGATTTTTATAGATTGGTTTCCATGTGTCAGTCACAAATAATTTGCTGTTTGGAGGAAAACTTTTAGTAGATACATATCCAGATCAAATTATGAGCCTCTTTTCCCTCTTGCATTAACTGGTTTACTGTGTTCACATGCCAGAAAGATATTGCTCTTTGAAGAAGCATGTCAGTGTATGTGGCAATGCCCCATGCACTTTTTAAATACCTAGACCTGTACATTCTCATCTGAGTATACGATGCTGTATAACCATGCTGTAGTCTGACAAATGAATCTTTTACTACTGCCCTGTTACATAGATAATTGTAATTAACTGCAGTTTGTTTTTTTCCACTACTTGAAGTTGTGTGATCTGAAAATTGGTGAACAAAAAGTATTTGTGCATCTTACTATGGGTATCTCAAATAAAATGTATTTGTATAGTGTGTTGGTGTGGCTGATATTTTCCCTTATTTGCTAATACCCGATTGCAAGTAAATCCAGGGCAGTTTAAAAGCAAGTGGGCTTGGGTTTCTTACCACAGCAGTCCAGCCTCTGTGTGGACATGACTGATTCAGTGAAAACAAAGTGAACTGTTCTTTTTCCTCCACCAGTGAGTGGACTGATAACCTGAGAGCAGAATCTCAGCTTGTTTTTGGTTTTTCATGGCTTAAACATTAGTCCTGGTTCTCTGTATAGCTGTAGCAATACTCATTACTTCCACAGGAGATTTATCTATTGGCAGAGTTGGGACTGTTACAACTTCAAAGCATCTCCTTCCTGTTCTCATCATTTGATACCTCATTTGCTCTGAGGCAAGAGTTTCCTTTCAATGACTTTATTTTTCTAAGAAGGACCTACCTCTTAGAAGTGTTGAACAGCACAGATAAATGTAGCTGGACAGTCAGATATAGGACTACAGGTTTTAGGGAGATCTTGCATCCCAAAACTGCATCTGTAGCATTTCCACATATTTTCATTGCACAGGAGGGAGAGTGAGGCCTTCACACAGCTGTCCTATTTCACTGTCTATACCTGGTAAAGTTACTTTTTCAGAAGAGGAATGTCTGAGACGTCTAAGTTTTATGCTGGAGGTTAAAATTCTGTGCCTAAAATCAGCTTCTGCCTCCCTGTCTGCACCCTTGGCCTCATCCTGAGAGATGTTTCTCCTAGTTTCCATGATCATGGACAAGCTCAAGCTTTGTAAGTTAAGGTTTTTAAGCTAGGTGGGAGACCACATCTCCAGCTGTATCATCTCTGCTCCCCATAGTAGGTATTACTGATACTTGTGAATGCTCGAAGGGCAGACTTTAAGAAGATATAGGAACACTAAAATAGTCATTCTACTGAGCCTTCTAATCAAACTGTTTGAGAGATGCAAAGGAAAACCAAAACCTCTGGCCCTGGAGACATACAGAAAATGATGGGTTAGAGAGGGCTCTGGCAAGCAGGATTACTAACTCCCCACCAGCCTCAGATGCTCCATTGAGTACAGCATTCAGATGGTGTGGGGCCTGTAGCTGACTTACAGGACCAAAGATAAGCTCACAAATTCCAAAGCTGTTGGTATTAATTGAGCTCCTCTTAAATGCATGTCCAGCTTAAATCTCAGCAATAAAAAGTCTAAATTGTCCCCAAGCAGCTAATTTTAGCATTAATCTCTTTTGTCCCATCACCTGTCTTGCAGGTTCCCGTGCTCTCCTATTCACAGTGCAGATGAATCAGTTTGTTTCCCTATGTAAGGCAGCTCACCATTTTTGGGGGAAGAGATTTTTATCTGTTTCACGGTCGGTCTTCGCACCTGCCAAAAGGTCTAGGTTGTCTCGGTGCTTTCTCACTGGCCATGCCATGCATGTGCATGTATGGCCATTGTCATTCCTGTCCCTGGAACCAAAATGAGACCCACTGCACTCCTTGGCCTGGAGTCTGCAGCTGGTCTGTGGTGTTATCAACTGTGCCTTCACTGTATGCTACAAACATGTGGCAGTCGACATTACCCCTTTCAACACTCAATCTGCTGCCTGCCTCCAGCTTCAGCCCAGCTGCTGCAGGTTTCCTTGGCTGTCATCACTTCCCTTCTTGGGTGTATTTTGTTTCTGATCTCTGTGACTTGGGGCCTCAGCTCTTGCCAGCTGGTTGGCACTGCTGTTGCTCAAGGAGGAAGCCAAACCAGGATAGGACTCAGAATAGTTTCACACTATTCTGTTAGTTTTTCCTAGCCATTGCTGTACTCATCCTGTCTGTTTCTGAATGAAAGATCAGGATAGTCTTTCAAATGTGAGGTGCTTTCAAGGTCCAGTAAATGGTCCAATAAATAAAGAGATGCCAGGACATAGCGCTTGCAATGTTTTTTGGACAAGAGGTGGCCGATTTTTGAGATATTGAAAGTGAGAAAGTTCATAGTGTATTAAAAAACAAGAATCTCTGTGCTTTGTCTCCCAGCTTCCTCGGTCCCTCTCAAGCCTCCTCTGAAAGAACAGATGTCAGGAGGGCTTCAGCCCCCTAAAAGGCTCAAGGGACCATGTGGCCAACATGGCTTTTGGGAGGTATGGGTCAGCTGCTCTGCCCTGCACAGAGGGTCTTACTCTTTCCTCTTCACTGAGCTGTACCATGAGCTGGTATGGGTCAGCTGCTCTGCCCTGCACAGAGGGTCTTACTCTTTCCTCTTCACTGAGCTGTACCATGAGCTGGCAGAGGTGAGAGAGAAGCTACAGGCTGCAAGTGCAGAGCTGTGATCAAAAGGTCAGCTAGACATTGCTTGTACTATTTGTGCCAAAGACACAAACAGAGGGAGGGTCATGTTCCACAGATGCTGAAGTGTCAGCAAAAAGATCTGTAACCCCTGTAATCAGTGCCTGTGGGTTTTCTTCCCCTGTGTTGTCAAAAGTATTCCTGTCCTGGGGGTTTCCTCTCTTCTACAAACCCACTGCAGTGCCTGATGCATGTTGAGTGTGAAGCACACAGACTCAGTTACAACAGAAATTTTACAGATTCTAGACAACTGGAAAAAATGTGACTAAAGGTTGTCTTTGGGGAGACAGACTGACACTGTTGCTGCAAAACTCCATCCCAATAACTGCAGTGTTCTAGGCAAGTATTCACCTAGGAAGAAATTCTGGCTAATTTCTCCATGTGTCTGAGCCCCAAGAAAGGTCTTGGAGCCAAAAGTGTGAGGAAAGGTTGGTCAGTACTAAAATAATAAGATTCACTTCCTCATGTGCTATGGTGGAAGCCTGTGTACTGCTGCTGAGGGCTGCTGGACACCACACTGCAGCCAGCCAGTGAGGATGCCCGTAGAACACTATTAAGCTATAACAATTAATGATCTTGCCACTTGGTACAACCACTTCATGGAGATATTTTTCCTTCCTGGAAATAAATTCTAGGAGTCTTGGGATGTGGAGACTTGCCATGTATATTTATAGAAGTATTTTTCCTATTAATTGCAGAAAGCCAACTTTAGCTTTTTACCAGTAAAAATATGCTTTGACTCCCAAAAAGCCCCATGGTCCCTGTTACCTTGTAGGCTGTTGCTGTTGCACTTGGCATTTATTTGGTTTTGCAGAAAGCTTTTAGTCCTGTGCTCTGGGCTACTCAACTTGCTACTTAAAGAGAAGGGAAACATCTGAAGCTTGAATGTGTATTGGTCGCAGGACCTAGGTCACAACACCAGTGACTAGACTCAAGCTGGACTTTGTTCCAGTGATCACAACCCCTTGAACCCAGCAGCTCTGCAGTTCTCAGTGCAACTTCAGTGTCCACAAACCCAGTCTGTAGTCCATCAGTTTGTCTGTGAGATTCTTTTAGCAAACACCACTGAAAGCTTTGCTCAAACTGAGCAACATCCCTCTCCTCTCCCCTCATTTATCAAGGCAGTCATTTCATCAACCAGGGTGATCAGGTCAGCCCGACATGACTTCCCCAGTGTAAATCCATCCTGAATACTAGTGCCAGTCACCTTCTTGTCCTCAATGTTTGAGGCTTTCAGTATTCTCATCTTTGCAGGGCTGGGTGGAGGCTCACCAGCCTGCAGTTCCCTGGGGTCTCCCGAGCTCACTGCTTTGTTCTTGCCATTGCCAGTTACTGCATCTACAAACAGCCCTTTTAAAACTGAAAACAGATGGCTGACATTTAACCAGAGTTGGCAAATATCCTTGGACACACTATTCAAAACATTCTCCTAAAATCACAGGATAAAAATGCTTGTAATTTATCCTAAGATGAAGTTTGGGAAAAAACAGCAAATGGTGCACATCCAGCTTCCACTTTACAATACTATTAGTTTGTTACCATTCATTACAGGAACCTTTATATTACCTGGAGTAAGGGAGGGCTGGGATTCCACTAGGCTTGTTAGAATCCAACTGATAGACAGATGGTCTGTAAGCGCTGCAAGAGGCAGTGTGCAACACTGTACAAGGATGTTTAAAAGACCTTCAGTGATTATCTACTGCAACTCTGCCCCACCAAGTTATTTAAGAGCTGGCCAAGGACACGTCTGGCTTCTTGGAGATAATTTAATCTTGGGGAGTTTTAAGAGGTAGGAAGCATGACATTGTTAGAGCAGTGACCAAGCATATGTAGACTACTTTTTCTGATGTCACAGACAAAATAATGGAAAGCTGATAAAGGACTAAATAGATAATTCAAGGCTAGATACACAGCTAATGTCAAACAACAGTGTTGTATGGAAAACAAGTCTGTTAACAATAGCCTGTTTCATTCTTGGGTACAGTTGCCTGGTAGAAGTAACAGTGGATAGGCACATCAGAGAATGAAATCAAGGAACAGGACAGAACAAACTCAGCACTCACCATTACACACATGCACTAGACAGGTAACCCCCACTAGCATCCTTCTTAGATAGGTATTTTAGCAGGGCTCTGTAGCATCAGTATCAGCCTCAGACATGTGGAACTGTCTTCACAAGCTGGAAATAAATACAGATTCAGATAAAATGCTTTCTGGAAAAGGTTGAAAGAATGGAAAATAACAGTAGAGTTAAGGTGGTTGTGCAGAACAATTTCAGATTCTGGTCACATGAAAATATATCACCTTTTTCATACAGTCAAACTACACAGAAAGAAAACTTGGACCAAGGTCTGCAGGGTCCACCTGGAGAAAAGGGTCATTTCCAGGGACACACTGTCTCTAAAGAATGATCAACCTGCCCAACACAAATTCCAAGGACGATGCTGAGACATGATGGACTAAAGCAACCCATGGATGTTAGGAATTGAATGGCCTGGGCTTTATGAAGGCTGGACACAATGAGATCATTATCCTTCCCGCTTTCACCATCATGAATGGTATATCTAGGAGAAGGGCTTGCTTCCATAATGTAAATGGCAACTCTTTCAAGTACAATTGTTGCAGAAGCTCTGCTTGTGCAGGCATATCAACACAATCTAACATGTTAGATCCCATTTCTTGGCAGCATCCCCACAAGCTTCACCCCACATCTAAATGCAGCAGCAACCTCAGGTATGCCCAAAGATAACATCTCTTGTTATAAAATCCTTGTAACAGTTCTCTTGAGAGAACTCCCCTTTGCCAACAAAATTTTCAATTGTTCCATTATACCTAGGGAGAATTCCATATTGTGGCATCCCACTCTTCAGGAGAAGGGAGCACCTAAAATTTGCAAATGCTTGTGGACAAAAGAAACAGCAAAAGTCAGAGGGTCTACAAAATCTTACAAAGTTCTCTTGGTAGATTACACACTCTGCATGGAAACTGTTATGTTAGTCTCTGACATCCTATAAGCACAAGGCAGTGGGTTTAAAATAAAGGAGGGAGGTCAAAGGGAACAGAGAAAGAGAGCAAGCTGTATTAAAGAGGAGGAGAAAACAAGGGAAAAAGAGAGAGAGATCAGCAGTCCTGGCTCCATTGCTGATGCAGATGATGGGGTGTTCAGGGTGGTGGGGTGCACACACAGGGCTTTGTGGGAGTACCTTTTTATAGATAAGTTTCCCTGCACTGGAGCTAAGTTTCTCCCTTTCTGTGTAATTTAGTTACTGTGGAAATGGGCTGGAGGCTTCAGGGTATTTGGTGGTCTCCATATCCTCCTACATGTCTGCTACTTGACCTCATTCCTACACCAGTGCTGTGTTGTGTTGTGCTAATCTCCAGGAGCCAGGATAAGGATGTTTGTCCCAGAAAAGTGCTGCTCTACCTCCATGTGGCCCCTTCTCCAGCCACATTCTGTTCATTCTCCCAGTGTGTTATTGCTAACAATCCCTGGCTGTTAGTACCAACAATCCTTGGCTGGCTCCGCAGCCACCTGGCTATCAGTGTTTGAGATTAGCCCCATTATTTTCTGAGTTTCTACACAGGTTCCCTGCAAACTCAAAGCTCAAAGTCAAGACTGGTTTCTTTATACTGAGCCTCTCCCTTGCAGAGCTTGTGTACCTGGATTATGTTGACTTTCTGAGGCTAGTGCAATGTATTTTGGAAAAGGGTAGTGCTGTTGAAGAGGTGTCATCAGGGTCAGGGCTGTGAGACCAGTTTAGATCAAAGAGTAATATTTTATTAGACCAAGTGATGTAAAAGAAGAAAAAAAAAACAGGGCACAAAGAAAATAAAAACTTGAGAATAAATAGCAAAAAACTGCTTTGAACTTCAGTTCAGTCAGACCAATTGTCCAATGAACCTGAGGGGGAAGGGTTGGTAGTGTGGAAAGTGGAAGAGAGCATTAGCAACAGGGAAGATAGTACTGCCTGAGCTTGTCAAGAAGAGATGGTTTTATTGCAACACAGAAGTAGAACAGACTCCTGAACTAGGAACAGGGAGATATTCTTAACACAAGCAGTTTTCCCCACTCACAAATATGATAGGGAAGGAGAATGCCAAAGCCCCAGAACAGTGGTGTCCAGCCTGTGGTATGTGAACAGCAGCCTATTTCAGAAATCTGCAGAAAGTGACTGAGAAAAACAATCCTGCAGTAAGCTGAAATAGCCTATCTGGATTTGGACCTGCACCAGACTGTTTTTTACTGGCTGGAAAACTGAAGAGGTTGTAAATCCTTGTAACAGCCTATAAGAATCCTGACACAGGCAGTAGGCAGAATTTGCCCACCAGGCCTGGTCAGACCTTGACAGTGTTTAGTGCAGGGACTTCTCTCCAAGTCTGATGTCCTGAATCACAGGATCATTTAGGTCAGAAAAGACACCTGAAAGTGAGTCCTGTGACTGATCAGCAACTTGGCAATTAGAACAGAGCACTGAGTATCACGTCCAGTCGTTTCTTGAACACTCCTACCACCTCCCTGGGCAGTCCATCCAAATGCTTACTACCTTTCAGTGAAGAAATTCCTCCTGATCAATATTTGGAGTGAAGGTCTTCATACCCAAGCCTCCACCACATTATTCCTTTAGCTCTCCTCTGGAAGCTTTGTCAGTACAGTATCCCATTTTCTCATTTCTATTTACTCCATGTACAGCAGAAAGAGTCTACAACACTTTGGTCCTGGTATCCCTGCTCAGTTTTCTCCCATTCCTAATGCTCTTGGGCTGAATTCTGTGTGATTTTCAGAGACACATTCCAGCTGGCACTACACCATCTGACAACAGCATCCCAAGAGCTCTTAGCCTTTGTTGTTTTGTGCTGCACACCAAATTTCCATCTTGATTATCAAAGGATTGCCAAGCCATGATGGAAAAAATGCTAACAATACTGATTAAATCCACACAGATTATGGAGCTGCAGACATGTTTGTCACAAAGCTTGTGAAACTTTGTTTACAGCTGTAATTAATTGTCCCCCTGCTATAGTAATAATAATAATAAAACAGAATATCAACATCTGCATCAAGAAAATCAACAATACCTGTGCACTGCTTGGTCTAAATTTCAATTTAGTTCAAAGGACCCTCTATCTTACTGAGAAAAAACAAGAACAGGGAGATCTTGCAGCTCCTCAACAGTAGGATCTGTTGTAGCTCCTGCCCATCTATGCAGTAAGTGTCAAGGATGCAGACTGGCTAAATCTGTCTACTTCATGCAGAGAAGGCAGAAACATGAAAAACACAAATTAATTTTTAGATACTGTTTAGGGTGAAATCAGATTTCATGCCCTTTCTACTTTCATGGAGAATATGGGCTTAAAGGACAGAGGATGAGCAGTAAAGGATATCAGACCACAGCAAAGGTCAAGGACCATGGGACATCATCACTGGTGGCACCAGGGGCTGAACAATCTGAACATAACCTTCACCAGCCCTGCCTGCTCTGCACCAAGCAGAGACCAGCTTCCACACAGGGTAAGTAAGCCTGGCTTTAATATGTCAGGCCTTGCAATGATGCCCAAAAGGTAAGGACCACTGCATTTGCAGCAAGCAGAGGTGCTGTACACAATGGAAAAAATACACAGCAAGAAAAAGCCTAAATGGAAGAAACGTTTTTGTTTCTGGTTTGGTTTTGTTTTTCCCCTCCTGACTCAACCCAAAAGTCATCTCAGGAGTCAAGTTTTATTGACTATCCTTTCTTGCCATCTGTCCTGTCATCGTTTAGACTGCCAGAAGCTGCACCAAATTCTCTAACACAATCCTGCTCTGCCATCCCCTCCCTATTCTCCATTAATCCCCACCATACTTTACTTGACTTTCTCCTCCTGTAATGCGGCTATCTTTTGTCCTGGAGTTCTCCATGTCAACAGGGTGCCTCCTTTGTGTCCATCCTCTCAAAAGAAGATGTTTACATTAATGTAAGTGCAGAACTGGTTCCAAAATGCCCTGTTCCTAAGCCACCCGGGTCCCCCACCGGGTCCCTCAGAGGTCCCCCCCGTCACGGTATCCCTCAGAGGGGCTTCTCAGGTGGTCCCTCACACGGTGTCCCTCACAGGGTCCCTCACGCAGTCCCTGAGAGAGTTCCTCAGCGGGATCCTCGCATGGGCTCTCATGGGGTCTCTCGAGGGGGTCCTCAGGAACTCGTGGGTTAATTCCCGGGGCCCCTCCCGAGGGCCCCTCTGGCTGTCCTTTACTGGGGGTCCCTCAAGGGATCCCTCACGCGCCCCCAAGGAGGGCTCCGGTGCCCCGCCCCTTCCTCCCGCCCGGCGCGCGCCGAGGGAGGGGCGGGACCTTGTCACGTGAAGGCGAAAGGAAGGGGCGGGCTTTCCCCCCGCGCGCGCTGCTCACGTGGTCACCGGGAGGGGGCGGGAGGCAGAGGCGGAAGGAGGGCGCCGGTGGATGGGCGCGCGCGGGCAGTGCGTGAGGGGCGCGAGGGGCGCGGGGCGGGGCGGGGCGGGGCGGGGCGGGGCTGCGCGCGAGCGCATTGCGTTGCGTGGCGTCACGTCACGTCACGTGGGGAGGGAAAACGACCCCGCGCGCGCGTGGAGGAGGAGGAGGAGGAGGAGGAAGAAGGGGGAGGTCACGTGACGGTCGCGGGCGCCGCCGCCGCCGCCGCCGCTTTGTGAGCGCACCGGGCAGGTACCGCGCGCGCGGGGGGCGCGCGGGGCCCCCCTCACCCGCCCCCGTCCCGGCCAACGGTCCCCGCGCGCGGCCGCTCCCCCCCCTCAGCCGCCCCCGAGGCCCCGCGGGCCCGGCCCCGCTTTGTCCGCCCGGCGGTCCCTCGGTCCGCGGGTCGGTCGGTGTCCGCCCGGGCCGCCCAGCCCCGGCCCGCCCGCCAACGGGTTGGACGGGGGGACGCGGCTTTGCCCTACTTTCCGTGGCGGCCGCCCCGGGGAAGCTTCGCTCTGGCCTAGATCGCCGTCCCCCCCGCCCCCTCCGCCCCCCTCCTCTCCCTCTCAGCAGGGCCGCGGGTGCGGGCAGCGCCCACCTGGTGGGGAGGGGGTGCCCGCTTGGCCCGGGAGAGGTGGGTTCTGTCTGCAACCCCTGACATCCGCGGGAGGGGGTCCTGCACCGCATCCGCCTTCGAGGAGGGGTTCTCATCTCATCTTGGAGGTGCTGGTCTCCTGCAGCGAGGGTTTCCCCCTGGCGGGTTGGTGCCTCTGGCTCTTGGGCATGTGAGGAGAGCGGGATCAGCTGGAGGAATGGGGCTGGCGGCAGGAGTCAGGCCAGAGGGGAGGTGGCAGCTCGAGAAGTGAACAAGTGGATGATGAAGTATCGATCTCTGACTTTTGCAGGGCTTTACTTCCATGTTGTCTTGCTCATCCGCTTTCCGGGTATTCCCTCGCTGGTGGTGGGGGTCACACCTAGAGGCAATAACATCTCAGCAACTACAGTGGGTTACTTGAGGACATAACAATGAATGAACCGTTCCCTCTATGAACCTTCTCCAATTTAGTCCTTCCTTGCCATCGGCTGTGTTTGGTTGCTTGGAACTGGGTGCCACGGCAGGGCTGACTTACGTTGCCTTTAAAAACAACAGAAGGCTCTTCTGTGTTTTCTCCTGTTGCTGAAGAAAATTGCAGCAGGGAAGTGAACTGGTAGGCATTCCTGTGCAAGAAGCTAGATGTAGAAAGGACCTGGTGCATGTTTGAGTCTAATGACAAGGGTCTGAACTCTCTGATGTGGAATAGGTTTAAAAGCTTGTGCTGGAATGTCTGCAGTGCTGTTGGGTGCCACCTGGGAGCAGGGTGGACTGGTTTGAAGCTTCTCTCTTGTGAGTGTGCTAGCACCAGGAGTGTGGATGTGCAGAGCACCCCTGGTTGTGTTCAGAGGAGCAGGATGTTTCGTGGAACAGAAACTCGGGGTTTGCTATAGAGCTGTGTGAAGGAAAGCTGTGGAAGGGGAGTGGAGGGGCTGTCCTGGCCTGAGAGCAGCTGGTTTTTTCCAAGTAGAGAAATTGGAGCTGGATGTGAGGGAAGGGAAGGGAGGGGGAGCAGTGCTTGCCATTGAAACAGAGCCCTTCACAAAAAATGGCAGCAACTCAGCCTCCTGGCTTTTGCTTCTTTAATATTTACCGGGCCGTTTTAGCAATTCCCTTGGTTGTATCACATTCTCCAATGGAATCTGGATTTGGATTCCTACCTGGCTGACTCAGTATTTATACCTGGCCCAATCTCTCTGCAGTGGTTTGACCTAACTTGTTTAAAGGATTTATTTTTAACCTTACACTAGTTAAAGTTGAAAGCAAGCAAGGCTAAATCACTTTGCAGAATTAATGATGTTTTGTGACTCCTGAAAATGAGCTGGCTTCTGTTTTTATGACCTCAATAATCTTGGTAATCTTGGAGGTGGGCAGTAGTGGGAATTGGACAAGCTCTGTTCTACTTTGTTCAATTTGTAGTTTTATCAGTGTGTTGATTTTGAGAGCTGTCTATAGTAAAAAAAACATGGTGTTTCTGAACTTCTGTTTCAGTTGTTTTGGCCCATCCTCTGTAAAGCTCCTGGTGCCATGACTTACAGAAGGGTTTGATCGTTTGAGGGGACATGGAAGCTACAGACTCACCACTAAAATCTAAGGAGGCTAGGGGGAAAACCAACAAAATAGTCTTGTGTGTTACCAGAAGCTGTTATTTTTAAACTTTTTTTTTTGTTTGGCTCTTCCATTTTGTTGAAGCTGCAGTTCTAGAACCTAGAGGTAGATTGTTGATGCTTTATATTTCTTCTATGAACTTTTATTTTAGGTGATTATTTCCTCGTAAAATGCCATTTCTGGTACACTTTATGTTTGTTGCTGGTGTTGTCCTATTGATATTTGTCATAGCAGAGTAACATGCTGGTGAGCAGTGCTTAAAAGATGTATGTGTCATGTACTGTTAATGCTCTATTAATAATCATCACTGAGACTCTTCCTATTAGTAGTAATGCTTACATGCTGTTTCAGTCACATTTAGTACTGGTACTTAGAATAGGTGCTTCATGAAAGACTAGGAGTAAAATTTCAGACCCATTATGAATCTTTTCATTTATCTTTGTTTCTTATTTGGTTGAAGCACAGGGGCAGGACTCTGGACGCCTGAGTTCAGTGCTTTGCAACAGCCTGTGTGAGCTTGCTGAAGGAGAAGCCAAGTGGCTTGTCCCCTTTGTAAAATACAGATTAGAGAAACTGTGTTGTATTTGTAAACTTCTGAATTATTGAATGGAAGGTGCTTGAGGAAATACAATTGATGTGCACTGCAACGTTATTCTGCTAGAGCTTTTGGTGAATTTTAGGTTTATTTCTCAAACAGTCTGTTTACTTGTAGCCCACTGGGTCCTCTGCTTTTCAGAGAAGACCCAGTTTGGACTTGCACTGTTTTTCATATAACTTCCCTAAACAGGTTACATTCATTAAAGTGAGAGCTGGGATGAAAGGTTGTGAAATGCTTCCTTTGCAATTACTTCAGGTTTATATTTTACAAAAACTGTACAAAGGGTTTGTCTGTTTTGCTCTAACATGAAAGTCCACACTCTTTGATTTTGGCCATCTGCACTGGGAGTCTGTTGGAACTCCCCATCCGCCTGGGGCTCCTGCAAGGCTGTTCCTTCCACAGGTGTGGTACCCTCAGCCTTTCTCTCCCCATTACTTCTCAATGCTTCAAGGAGTAAACAGCGACTAAAGACGGGCAGTTTAAAGGTGGTATGGTCTGATGCCTAAGATCTCATGGCTTGCTCAGCCTGCTTTTACTATATCATAAATATTTTTCTGAGCATATTGTTTTACTTATGTTCTCTTTAGATTGTAAAACCTTTAAAATAGGTTATGTGAACAACTTAGTGCATCTCCCTTGGATGGAGTTGTTTCTGTTCTCAGTACTATTGAAATTCTATTTCTTTTTGTCCAGCTTTCTTTGTGGAACCTGCACAATATTGTGGCTTCTTTTGAAGGTAAAATTGTCAAGCTTTTTTTCCCTCTCTCTCCCCAGGCTTCTTAAATCAGTCTTCCAACAGGTGAACTTGGAGGACTCCTTAACCTGGCTGAGTGTAGCATTTTGCATTAAAAACAATGAAATGTTTCCCATGTTCAGAGAGCTTTGATCTTTCTTGAGACTTAAGATTTGCCTGAAGTAATACTCCGATCGTGAACTCTATGGTTTTGTTTTTCTGCTATATCATACAGGAAATACAGTTTCTTGCTGTAGAAGATGCAGGTTCAATGGAATCAGTCTTGCAGAATCATTCAGTACGTGAATCTACAATTAATTGAAGAAAACACAAATACTTTGTTAACCTGTAGATTTGAATCATCAGGTTGTACTTTTTAAAACTGTTTCAGTGTCAGGGGAAGAATACTTACCTCAGTCTTTTAGGCCACTCTGCGGTTGAAGGTGTAGGATTTGAATTCACTAGTTATGACCATGTTACTAAACATTTTTAATGGTTAGCTATAGAGCGAGGAAGTCTTTGTGCAGTTTTATTGCATCTGGCATTGGTTTAATCTAGAACATTTCATTGTGTTTCTTACTACTAAAGTAGTGTTTCTGGAAGTAGGGTGATACTTTAGAGACCATATTGAGATTGCTTTTGAGGAAGGAAAACACAATATTTGTTTCTACTCCATTTGTATTGTTTAGTGGTTTGAGGGTGATGGATATATAGTAATATGGAATGAAGCATATGGCTTTAGAAACATTTTTGCTTCCTGTTTTTAAATGTTAACTGAATCATGGCTATTTTGTCCTCAGTGCTTGGCTTTGTACTGTTTCATTATCTGTGTTTGTCCAATTTGAGAGCTATTGCTGATTTATTTTTTTTCTCTGCTCTTCTTTGATTTTCAAAACCTTATGTTGTCTTACACACAGTTTCAGCAACAGGAATCTGAAAGGAATCCTGGTGCCAAACCTTGCACTGCTGTTGGGCTGTACATAGTATATTGTATTCAAGAAACTCTGGTCCATGCATTTGATGAGTTGTGCCCCAAGGGACAGATGTCTGCTTTTATTTCAGCTTTGTCACACATTCTGGAGATCACTGACTTGTGATCCATTTTTGAGACTGACATAAGGGAGACCTAAGTTAGTGATGTTAACTTCGGGTGACTAAGTGTGTTGAGGGTGAAGAGTACTGCACTTCCTGGTCTTGTGCTTCACTTTCTTTTATTAGCCACTGAATGAATTTCTGAATGTTTTGAACATGGCTTAAATGCCAAGGGGTAGCTGTCGGAAATTTTTTTAGAGAAAGATTGGAATAGACTTATGAGGTTGGTGAAGTTAAGTTAATGAGTACATACAAGTGTTTGTTTTTTCCTTAGCGTTTGAGTAAACACTTTCTGATACATACCTTCCACCTGTTGGGTTTCTTTGCTGTTTATTCATGTCCAGATTAGCAGCAATGCCCAGGAACTCTTCTTTGCATTTTAGAAAAAGATACTTATTATCTTTTTTTAATAGTTCTCTGTTATGACTGCTAGTATAAAACTCGTTTCAACTTCATACCTGTACTCCAGTTTTTTTTTGTTTACCATTTTATTTGTTGATGCAGTAGTGTATGTTTCTGGATTTTATCCCAATGGCTTTTAACCTACCTGATGTAATTGAAGATCCTCTTGATTTTCTCTATATTACCATAGGAGCAGAAGTGCTAGAGCTTGAGAATTGTCTCTAATGGATCTTGTGGGGTGTTTTTGATAACAGCTTTTCTGTTAAAGGACTTTCCTGCCTTTTTCCTTCACTTCATCATGGGCTGGCTTAGGCTGACAGGGAATTCTGGGGGTGTTCTAGTCTCCCCTTGCTCAAGCAGCACCATCTACAGCAGGTTGCCCAGGGCTTTGTCTGAATGTGTTTTGAATATCTCCAACGGAGACTCTGCCACCTCACTGGGCAATCTGTGCTGTGCCAGTGTTTGGTTGCCCTCAAGGCGCAAAAGTGTTCCCTGTTGTTCACAGGGAGCATCCTGTGTTTCAGACCTTTTGCTCTGGTCCTGTCACTGGGCATTGCTGCAGGTAACCTGGCTGTGTCCCTTTCCTTCAGGTACTTAGGCATATTGGTGAGGCACCACATCCCTCCCAGGCTTTTTTCTCTGGGTTCAGCCACTTGGCGTAGTTAGAGCTGTAGTCCTTCAGGAAAACTCAATTTATATGTCCTTACTGGCCTTTGAGAAAGAGGTGGATTAAGCATTGAATTTAGTATGGGTGGTGTGGTATTCACAGTAATTAATGATTCTTGGTTGGTTGAGAAATGGGTGGGTTTAGAGAAAGTACTGTGAAAATGCAGTAAGACGCATATTTCAAATTTGAATAATTTCTGTGCTTGCAAATGAGGACTAATTGACTGTCCTAGTTCTAGCTGAATTGAAAACAATAATTCAGCTGTCTGTGAGGGAAGAAATAGGTTGAACAGTGTTTGTTTTATCACTGTCTGACAGTGATAAAATTGCCCAGGTCCTTTGTATGTTCCGTCTAGGAATTGCACGGATTGCAAATGATGACTTGAAGTGCAATACATTGTTTAGGAGAGGTTACACTGAGTTCTTACTGCATATTGAACTCCATTTTGTGATGTTATGTACATCAAAAGTATTTTTAAAAGTACTTTTTAATGAGACTAAAGCCCACACTTGGCAGAACTATGGGAGTCCTAAATTACAAGCTAACTGGACCAGCCTAGTTTTTGTACTCTCACAAGTCCAGACACTTTTCCCAAAAACTGCAAGACCTCCACAACTGTAGAGAAAGATTGAAATAAAGTTAGATGGTTAAAATTACTTGCATAGTTAGGGTTATTGAAGCTGGGAAATGCTGGGATGACAGTCATCCAAAATGAAACATCACTGAGGTGTAGTTTCTGCTAGGAAACCTGCCTCAAATATTTGGATGACTTTGCTCCCTTGCTGATTCTGTGGATTACTGGGGAGTGCTTTTGAGAACTTTCGCCATGAGAGAGGGCAAAGCAAGAATGTGTATAACTTATATTGTCCTCAATAAACTAATCCATTAAAATGGCAGATCAGGAGAAGATGTTCGAGTGTTTCATTAGTTATGAAATGACTCACCCACTATAAAATATGATAAAACATAATGCAAGAAACTGCAAAACCATCCAATTTCAGTTAATTTTGCTACTTAAGTAAAAATTGAACACAAAAACATACTGACTGAGGCATCTTGCCTTTCAGGCAAAAGCAAGGTGATGTTGAACATTTGAGCCACACTGTGGTAACCAAAGGCCCTTCTACCCAGCAAAAAGAAACAGGTAGCTGTTTGAAACTGGAGCTGAATATAGGGGAAAAGAAATGAAAAAGTTGAGCAACTGGAGTCAGCATAATTTTTCTTCTTGGGACTTCATTTAGGAGTGGTAAGGGGCCGGGAACTGCTTTTATGGTCGTAGGTCCCCTTTATTTACAGACCTTGATTGAAAAGCTGATATATAACTCTTTCTCCTTTTCCAGTTGCTCCACAGTACTGGAGAAAAGTTATGATTAGTTGTTAATGTGGACTTTTTATGATCCTTTCTTTGACTTAACAGACAGGTTCTAATGCAGTGTGTAAAGGGAGAAGGACAGAGTGAGTTGCTTGTGGAGGAGCAGGAGGAGGATGTGGCTTGGGGCTAGTTACAAGACAGGTTTGTGGTGGGGGAAAAAGGGGGAAGAGTTTGGTATTCTTGATCTTGATATGATGCGTCGCTACTTTGATTTGTTTGTTCAAATTATTCGGAGCCTGGTTCATATAAGCAGAATCAGTAATGCTGGGGAACCTTAGGTGTGTCTTAACAAACAAACAAAATTCCTGCTTTGATGAACTACACTGAAAGTGAGTAATGAAATAATACCAGGAGTGATTAGCCGTGGTGGAGTACTTGGGGGGAGAGAAAGGGGTCTCTGTTCTCAACATCCCATTTGGCTGTTAAATCTGCCTGGTGAATTCTTTGACACTGAGACTATGTTTCAGTCCTTTGAAACGGTATTGCTCTGTTAGTGTGTAGTGGCTGTGTCTCTGGTAATGCCGACTGCAAAGCTGTGAGGTTGTTTTGCATCTTACTTTTGGTAATCCTACAAATGTGTTTTTGTTCTGCATTTATGCTATGTGTAGTGTAGCATTGACAAGTTGCTGTATCCCTCAGAAGCTTATATATGAACAGATATGCTGGAAAGACTGTGAAAATTTTTTTAAGGTAATACTTTTTTTCTTTTCTAAAACAGAAATGTTGAAGGGGATAAGCTATCTCTTCTGGCACTCAATAATTCTGAGGAAAGTTAATTTTCCCGGTAGATTCACTTAGTCATTCTGTTGAATAAAATAAGAACATTACCACCTCTTACATTTCCTGAAAAATCTCAGCTACATGCTTCTCAAGTTCCCTACTGGGTGAAGTAACGTCATGTAAACATAGGTCAAACACTTTGCTAAACTTTGCTAAAATGTATAAATGAACTTTATTTTGTTACAGTTAAAACCTAAAAGCATTAATCTGGAAACATGGCAAAGCCTGAAAATGGAGCTTCACACTAGGCTGGTTTTATCTCAATGCATGTTTGGGCATTATAACTCTATTGTATTTTATACTGGTATGGTGTTTATGGCTGGAGAGGTGTGGGGCTCTACTTTCCTGAAATCTCAAAGACCAGCTGGGAGGACGTGATATGTTTAGTTCTTTCAGGACTAGGTATATATTGACCTCCTAAGGATTAAGTTTTGGGGATGTATCAAAGCTTGTTGAAATATTGACCTATAATATGTATTCTTCATCTCTCTTTTTCAAAACTTATATACACACACACACATATATATATATATACACATATAGATATATATTTTTATATATATATATTCAAAATCACCCGGATTTCTAATTTAAAGAAAAAGTGTAAATATCCCCTCTGTTTATCTTAAAAAAAAATTAAAATATTAGGATCTCTATTAAGCTTCAGATGAGTTTAAAAGAAAAAAACTCCTCAAAAGCTCCTTGTGAAGAAGATGATGGGAGAGTTTCCCAGTTGTGTTAAATTCAAAACATCACAGCTCCAGGAGACTTAATGTTAACCAAAACACTATCATATGTGTCTGGAACTTACACTTTCAATTCTTTTGCACAATTGGATAGCTTGCTAAAGCTCTAGAAGAGTACAGCTAAAGAAATACTTGTTTGTAGTATAGTTTGACATCAGTGTGCTTCTAAAGGTTCAACAACTTGCATTTCAGTCATGGTATAATGTTTGCTGACAAGTGAGTTCCAGATAAACGTTTATTTAAATTTGGTTGCCTCTGAAGTAAAACTACAGCATTTAGTATGTTCACATTAGTTTGTAAGGTTGATTTTTTTTTTTTTTGATTCACCAGGTTTTGTCCTAGTTTTTCTTCTCACTTAATGTCATTACATTCCTTGGTCTCTGTTTTATTCCTCATTTGATTTTGGTAGGAACTGATAAATCAGTCAAACAAAGGTTTGTGTTCTCAAATGTACTTGCATATTAGAATATATATGAAAGTCTAACATAATCTCAGATATGGAAGGCTTTACTCTTGGTGCTGTGTGTGCTAGGAATTTTCTGGGTTTTATTTGTTCTGTATACAAGAGTTGAGATTTTAGAATGGTTTTCAGGGAAGTTATGTCTCTGGCTCTTAGTGTGAGATGATTCATTTAAACATAGTTTTTCCTTCCCTTTCTTCTTTTTTTTGGCAAAATAAAATCTAAAAGGAGTGCAAAATGTTTTACTTGGAAGTATTTACAACTCTTCAAATGGACTTGCATGAATAAGTGGAAGTAAAAATTCTACTCTTTTAAGTTGCTGTTTTCAGCAGTTGTATGTGTACTCCATAATGTTTAAATGCAGTGTATTGAGAGTTGTTTTATCCCATTCTATCAGTCTCTTGCATTTGATCCTGTGCAGAAATTCCTATGATGTAGTTGCGAGCTCACAGTATCTTCCAACAAATCTCAAAAATTCAGACTTCAGGGCAGTGTTCTCTTGAATATCAAAACTAAGGTCATTCTAACACCTTTTTCCTGAGAGTTTTAGAGCATAGCAACAGGGTTGGTAAGTATAGGTTTTCTAACATTAGACATCAAAAACTGAAGGAACCAAAAGGATGGTACCTACTTAGATGAGGCTTGTATACTTTCAAAGAAAACTACCTTAAAGCCCCACAGAACAGCAAATGTCAGTGTTCTGAAGGTGAGACTGTGAGGGGGTTTTTAGTCATTTACTTTCTGCTGATTGTGGTTTTGGGTGACTGCTATCTCTTGTACTTTTTTCTCTGATTAGAGGAGGTATGTTACATTCTTCCTTTTAAATGTTTATTTTTACTTTATTCTACTGATTCAGGTTCTTACTAGTTTTCAAAAAGCCATGTTTTGGACAGTGTACTCATTGAACTTGAAAAATAGTCTTGTGTTAAATTGAGAACACATTTAAGGCATCATACTGTTCTGCATTTTAAACTTGTCTGCTATTGGTTTCTGAATTTATTTACAGTGTCATCTTGGCTTTTTCAGCAAGTGTGCTTAACAGCCCCCTGCTGTGCTAGAATTTTTTAACAAGGCTCTGTAAATGACTGAAAATTATTACTCTGTTTAAAAAGCTGTTACTTAAGTTTGTAATGCAATTTTTAGAACTTGTAATATTTTATCTTGATTATTCCTTGCTCATCCTTTGCTTGATTTCTGTGTACATACAGCTTTCTGGTTTCCTTGGAGAAAACTGATGTTTACAACACATCTTCTGAAATGGTTTTAAATATTGTCATTGTCAAACCATTTGTTTAGTGAAGTTTTTAAAGGGGCAGTATGCTCTCTGTAGCTGGTACCTGTAATATTTCAATGTTGTTGCTAGAGTTGAACACTGCAGTAAGCACAATGTGTATTCCAGGTGCAGAGTCAGAATTCATATGTGATGGTGAGGTGTACAGTTAGAATAAATAAGCTGTTTCAGGAGCTGTGTATAGAGTACAACTCCATTTTGTTTCAAAAGTGAGCAATTTCATCCTGTAGGAAAGTGCTTGGTCTTTCAGACTTTCAGTGGTAAAATGAACAGGTCACTATCATCTTCTTGGAATGTTTTAGAAAACACATTTTCTACTTAGGCATTTTAATATTGCCTTGCACAGTAGATAAACTTGGCATACCTGTGTGGAATCAGGGACTGTGATTCATTCCTATGCTGTACTCAACTAACATGGAGTACAAAAATAAGGGAATGTTAACTTGATGAAGATAAGGGAATACATTAATATGAAAAGGAATTTTTTAATGGCTTAACAATAGGAAGGGAGTTTCGAAGAAAAGATTTATATGCTTGTTCAGATTTTGTGAACTTAAAAAGACAATATTACTCATGCCCTTGTGTGAATTTATTGTGAGCTGGTTTGCCTTGGAAAGAAGTGGTGGAAGAGAATGACAACTTCCTACTGGAGACAGCAAACACAATAACATTTAAGTCAGACCAGATTAGCAGAAGAAGGTACTGATGGAGCTGGAACAGTGGTCATGGGTCTTAGAAAAAGCATACAGGTCGTTCTCCACCCCATTTATGTTTAGAGAGAAAGTAAATACTGGATTAAATGCAATAAAACTGTAGGCAATTTGATGCTTTATGTGAGCACCTTGTCTCTTTGGTATCTTCCTCAGAAAATTTAAGCAACTAAGAAGTGAGAGATGAATTTAATTTTGATTTAATTTCAAGGATGAGAACAGCCTGGATGACTGTATTCCGGCTGTTAGGTTGAATTCTGCATAGAGGCCTTTTTATTTGCCTGCTCCTTTCTAGCAGGTTTTAGGTTGTAAAGATAATTAATCCTTCATCTCTTTCAAAAGTTTGGTATCATTTTTGTGCAGATGAGATAGACCTGACCTCACATGAGTTCTAGACTGATGAAATAGCTGAATTTACATATGACACCATGTTGAGAAGCTGTGGTTGTGAGGAAAATAATACTCAAAATCAGGTGGGAAAGCTTGGGGTAAATGCAAAGTTCCTGAGTGAAGCAAGTTAATGTGGGGATTCGTATCAGAGGAAACTTGTCACACCTGCTTGTTTAAAGCTAGATAAAATGGTAACAACGATTGTGACTGTAAGAAAGAGCAATCCAGAGGTGGCAGCTAAATGGAAGTGATCTTTGATGGCTTTCAGTTCTTTGTGCTGTTTTAGGTGTTTCTTGTTTTTGAGCACCTGACAGTAAGTTTGTAAAAGGATTTCACTCACTTCTTACAGTGTTTTTTAACTTTGAAAGGATAAACTGAGCCAAATGGCTGATAGTTTTCATTAATATGTGATGTACAGTGATTGTGAAGAAACGAAATGGTTAACACTGCCTTACAAACTATTATTTCTTTTCCTCCTTCTTTAAATTCCTCCTCACTTTAAATTCAGAGACAATGTATGTCACTGCAAAAATAAAAAAACAACTGAACAAAAGAGCTTATTTTGTTTTGCTGGATATTCCTGCCTAAGATTAGTCTTGAGAAGTATAATCTGGGACAAAAAATACAGGAAGATGTTCTGGAATATTTTGCTTTATTTTAAAGTGGTTTTCTGCAAGACTCCTAGCTTTCTTTTGTCTTCTGAGTATAAGAACGTATCACAAGGAGTGGTTTGTGCTGGTGGTCTTCCCTTGGTGTCTAGTTTGGGGGTTGGGAAGGTGCAGGAAGGATACTGAAGGTGTCTGGTGTTGCTACCAAAACTGAAGCTAAAATCAGAAATCTGCTACCACATTTTGTAGATACAGCATTACTGATTACAGAGTGTATTTCCTTCTATATCACTTGTGGCTTGTAATTTCAGCATTGCTTTTTTTTTGTATGTGTTGTAATGTGATCTGATGAGTGGCATAAGTCTGAATTAATCCTGCCCTCCAAAACTTTTCTGTGGTGGCACTTTCTACTTTGTCCCTCACTGTCAATTCTAGTGTGAATTAAATAGGGGCCTTTTTTTGATGCAGTTGAGTGTGTTTCTGCAAGTGTGAGAATGTCTCTGCTCTTGCTCTGCTATTTTTAGTCCTCTTGCTTGTATCTGTTTCTATTCAAAGAATTCCTTTGGAAGCTGTTCCAGGAGAGAGTGGTTTGGTGACGCTGGGGGAGGCAGGGAAAGTGCAGGCAAGGAGTGTGCTTGTGATCTGGCAGCGAGATGTCCGATGTGCAGCACTGCTTCCTGTGTGACACCTTGTTTCTGAGCAAACTGTTCCAAGAGAATTCCCCCTGCTGAGTATTGTCCTGCCAGCTGTTACGTGGTTCTTGGTGTCATTTGGAGTGCCTGGGTTTCTACTTGAATCTTTTTACTCAGTTTGTTTTTCTGTGGAAACAGCAATTCATTTTAGAGGCTGTTCAGGTATGGGCTGTTAGAGCAGGTAACTGAAGTATGCTTTTCTAGCATTTAATAGCTGGAGCCAGCTGTTCCCAGTACTTGTTCTTCCTTGCTCTTTTTTTTTTTTTTTCCTTGTTTAATTTTCTGAAACAGCTTATTCTGGAAAAGTTTGCACTTGTTATTTAACAGCCTTTTTTTTTTTTTGTGGTTGCATGTATTACTCATCTTGTGAGTTCAAGGTAGCTGTTGATTATAATGGTAGTGGTAAGTGGGGGTGATCCAGTGAAATGTTTTTTTTGGTTTTAAGTGTTGTATCTTACAGTTGGTAGTATTGACAAACTGGTGGAAGCCTGAATGGTGTGTTTCCTCACAGCCCAAACTTTAACTGTTCTGGAAGTGTCCTGCTGACATTGTCACAAGAAGGGCAGGAACAAGTGGTTTTGAGACAAATCAGTCACAGTTAGTGCAGGAAGGTCATCAACCCTGAGCAGTTTCAATGGTGTACTTCAATCTTATCTGAGATGCTTTGGCCACTTAAGTATTTTTTTTTTGTGTTGTAGTATTGATGGCTTAACAAGAGTGTGGCCTGAGTTCTTATGTACTTTCATGTATTCTTTGAAGAGAACATCTATAACTTGTGTAGTTGGTACTCTGCAGCTGTTTTTTCACCTACATATATATGTGTGTGCCTTGCCACCTGGGCTTTTTGCTGACCCCAGAGTTCATCTCAGGCTGAAAATCTTTGCAAATTATTGCAGTCTGAAGAGGCTTTGCTTTGTGATTCTTTTATTAGAGAGAGCCATTCAAAAAACTTCCAAGTCACCCAGCTCTGTTTTCCTCAATGGTTTTGTCTGGATTTCCTCCTTTCCCCCTCAGAGGGGATGCTGTGAGTTTTAATGAGCTGGCAGAGTGAAAAAAACCTTGTCAGGGTGGGGCTTTTGAGGGAATGGGTGGATGTTTAATTATGTTATTCCTCTAAAAGTGAAATCCATAGATGACTGGCAAAAGTACTGAATATTCAGTTATGCATATAAAATAATTAAAGATTGTTATGGGTGAATAAGTTGCTTTGGACTGGTTTGAATCTATTTTAATGTCTGAAGCTGAATGTAAACATACAGTTCTGTAGCTGGGGAAAAAGACTGTATTTTGGGTTAACATAAGCTGTGTCAGTATGGCTGTTCTGATGTTGATTATACCCTCCTGTTCTTTGGATAAAAGCACCTCCAAATCTTAAAGATACTCTTTGCTGCAAGTTACTAACTGGATGCTAACAGGTATCTGAGAGGTTGAACATGAAGTGTTCCTCAGTAAACGTGATAGAAGCCTCTTTTCTTCCAAGATAATTATATATTCAAATGTACACTTTTCTTCAAAACTCTCCTGAGAGATTGGGGTTTTTTTGTTCTGTTTTTAAAATACCTATAGAGAATTGTTTCTATTTTTTTGATTGCACGCATGGGCTTGACCAGGATCAAGTAATGCTCTACTGGATCCCAGAAAAACAAAATACATTTCTACCTGTGTGTAATGGTGCCTGTCTACTAAAAGCAAGTTCCCCCTTTCCTCATGAACTTGATCCCTGTCCCTCCTGTCAGATTCAGCAGTTGTATAGCCACATAGTTTTCCACTGGATAAGCTTGTTGAACTGACTGATTGTTTTGTTTTAGAGGCTTTAGTTTGCTCCTGGGTGAGCCTACTGAACCGACTCCCTCTGCAGCTGCAGGATCATTAGCCCAATTGAAGGAAAGGAACAATATTTTGTGGTTAAAGAGTGGGGGAGCAGGCATGCCATTTCTGGTGATTGCTCACAGTTGTGTGGTATTAGATGTGAGCTGATACTTGATTTTAATGGAACAAACTGTTTGGATTCTGCCCAAGCTATGGATTGAACTTCAAGTGAATATAGAGCCAGGTCCCAAAGGGGAACTAAAACTCCAGTCCAACCATGGGTTTTTTTGAACTTGAGTGTGCTCAGCCATCCTTTACTTGCTTGAGAGACTTCAGGAGGGCTGTGTTGGTTCTGGTTGCAGAGGATAATGATTTTCAACTCTGAAAAGCCTGCTAGTTAGTTTTTTTTTTTCCCCCGGCTGCAATAAACCTTTTTTTTTACTAAATACTAGTTAATGTTTTTTCCAATCCTCCTAGTTAATGCAGTGGATGATTCAATTGGAGTGTCTGGAATCCCCCTGATGGGTGGTTGTCAGAGAGAATTCCTGTTTCCTATATATTTTGTTTTTTCATTTTTATTTGGGCCAGTGCAGCTTTTTTTTTTTTTTTTCCTGTTTTGGTCTTGGTAGGTTTGGGGTTTTTTGGTGTGGGGTTTTTTTTGTTTGTTTGTTTGTTTGTTTTTGGTTTTGTTTTTTGTTGTTTATTTTGTTTTGTTTTGTTTTGTTTTGTTTTTCCTGGCAACAGCTGTGGTCTAATCTCTGTTACCAAGTTCTGATAGTCCAGAGTATGGTGCTTAGAAAACAATAGGCAGTTTGTCTGTGTCTCTCTGTTCCTTGAAGTTTCAGTACAGTTAATCATAACTGTTGGTAACTAGTGCATTTTTGCACGCCCTTGCAAGCATGGGTCCTATGTACACATATTAGTTCACGGAGCAGAACCTGCTTCCTTGTAGATACTGATGTCTGAAACATAAGGTCAAGTTCTCTGAATGTTTTAGGACATTCACTGCCTTTCATTGTCCAGAGTCACTCAGGTGCATACAGACATCAGTGGAGCTGGGTGAGTTTTGCTAATCAGTTTTTCACAAGTCTGAATATTGACTTGGCTGTGTGGAAGATAAAGTCCTAGGTGGAAGTCAGTCAGACTTCTCTGATTTTGGTGTGATTGATTGTCTTACCTTTTTTTTTTTTGTAAATACCAGTTAAAGTTGCATTTCTTCCTTCAGAAATTTCTGTATGAATAAGGGTACATGTGGCCTCTGAAGCTTCAGTATTTTTAAAGAAATGATGAGGACAAGTCTGCAGGATATCTATTGAGTGTAGCTGGTAGATTTTGGTTAAAACTAGAGAATCACCAGTATATTCTGAAATGTGAAGCACATCTCTCAGTCAGACACACTGGGATAATAGGAAAAAAATAGATACTCTGAGAGGATTTTAAAAAAATGTTAATTATAATACCTAACTTCCATGGTTGAAACATGCTTTACTTCTGGAAAATGTACTGTGTTCAGTCCCTTGTCCACATCATACTTTTGGGCTCTGAATATGTGACCAGCTTATGCCTAACTCCAGTCTTTTGAGGAGGAGCACTTGCTCTTCCAAAACTTCTACCAAGTGCTGTCTTTTATTTGTAAGACCTCTTTGTGTATTTCTTTGTCTTACTTTGCATAGCATATGGTTAGGAGTACTAATCCTTAAAATAAAATTCTTTTATTCTGGTATTAAGGAGAAATTTCTGATTTTTGCAGATGGGAACGTGTTCTTAGCTAGTTATAGATTTGCCTAGCAGGATAATTGTTTCAAGTAACAACTTGGAGGGCTTTCAAAAGGTGGGTAAGAATAGTCACTTGGTTATTGGTTACAGTTTGTTAACATGGCTTGTTTATGTATTAGTTTGTGTTTGTGCTGGTACTCAGACTCTCCCCAGTAATACTCTTTCCTTGGTAAAACATAAGAGCATACAGATAGTAAAGTTTCTCTCTCCTTTAGTGTTCTGCCAGTTATGCAGGTCAATATTTTTCCTATTTGCCATAGAAGACTGTAAGATGAGGCATGAATCCTCCCAGGATCCATAAACTCACGTTCAATGTAGTTACTTGGGGCAGTACAGACCCTGAGCCATCAGCATGGTTCCTGAGGAACATCTGACTCTTGCAAACTCTTCCTGTTTCAATCAGCAATAAAGAGATGGTGAGATGCTCTGGACAACAGCACTCAGGTGAAATGCATTACATCGAAGCTTTGCAGATGTAATTGTTTCCCACTGTTCTTTTTCTTCCTGCTCATGAAATCCTACAGCTGGAGCAGTAAAATCTGAGCTTACTGTACATGTACAGTAGTTATGCCCTCCTGAGGCAGTGTCCTGCAGCCTTTTCGCAACCCTGTCACTGTGAGAAATCTTTAACTGGTAGCTTTGTATTTTGAATATAAAAAAGCAGTCACATTTTTAAGGTGTTCACAGAGGTCTTTCAATGGTTTATCACAGTCCAAGAATCAAGAAAGTAACTTACTTGAGACTGCCTCAGGAAAGCAATCGAAACTGCAGATTTTATTTTCAACTGATGGAAGTGAATATATTTAACTTCTAGAGGAATCTTGAAAGTCAGTTGCTGTTGCTATTGCTGTGTCTGTTCCTGGAAGTTCAGTAATAGATTTCCTGTATCTTGGGGGCTTGCAACCATGTCAAATCAACTTTTATCCTCTATTTCTAGGTTTTCTGATTTCTAAGTCTAAAAGGCTTAGAGTTCTTGCTGAAGGAAGATAGAACAACATATGACAGAAAACATCATAATAGCTTTAAAAACCTGCTATTTGTGTTGATATGTGTTCAATTAATCTTTGATTATTTGCCTTTCTCTTTTCCTTTTAAAATCCAAAATGGAAACACAACTAAATGTGTTGCATAAGACAAGGGATGAAGACTTTGGAGGTGGGGAATTTGGTAGTTTTAGGAAGGGTTAAATTATAATATTTTGTTACTGCTTTTTTAAGCTAGAATGATCCTTGCCATTCCATGTTACACATTTCTGGAGCTGCAGTTGTAGTATAGGTTGTTGGACTAAAAAATGCTGTACAGACAGAAAGCTAAAAAGACTGAGAGTTGGGATGGTTTTCATAATTGATTATTCTGTTGCTTTCCTTTTTTAATGGAAATTTTTTAAATGAAGTCATAACTGATGATAGAGGCATTTTTAAATGTTAGTTTTGTTTGGGTTTTGGTTTTTTGTTTGTTTTCAAATTAGTAAAGACAACCTTGGTCTGTGGGTACTAGGTTACATCAGCAAAAAAAGAAAAAAGTTGAGAGGAATCTTGTGCATATTCATTAATTGTCATGAGAATAGAGGCATTTCTTTATATGAGAATTTCTTTATATGAGAATTTCTTTATATGAGAATTATTCTCTTTAATACTTTCTCCTTTTTTTTCACTAGTGCTCTGTACTAGGGTATAGAAAGTGATAAAACGAGTATTAGTTTCATTTAATAGTTTATATGTTTCTTCAAATACAGCTGTTTTGGTTGCTTATTAGAATTGCAACATCTGCAAGGTGTCAGGTATTAACTGCTGATGGGGGACTTTTGCACTGCACCAGATGCTGACATGGAAACTGAAACATGTTTGCCAGAATATTTTTTAAATCTTTATTAAATAGATTTTAATTAAGAGTTTTCTCCCTCCCAATCTCAAATCATATTTCCTCATTTGATCTACAGTTAAAATTAAGTTTAACAGTTTGTGATATCCTGCTCATTACTGTGATAGCAGCCTGCCAAACACACTTGATGAATATGACAAGTTGGAGAGAATAAGAAGCTGCTTTGTGAGCAAGGAAATGTTCTTGTTCAGCCCCATCTAATTAATTAATAATATCCCACTTATGCTCAAAACTGTCGTTGCTGTGATAATTTGGAGGCAGTGCCTCCCTGCTGCTGTTGCTTCTTACTCTGCAGTAGGTGTGGTTGGCACGAAGCCTCAGCCATGTGTCCCTGCTCAGTGCAGTGTCTGAGGGGGAGCGCAGCCCTCCAGCTGCTGTGTCTGGACACTGCCAAGAGACAGTGGGAGCCAACTTAAGAGGAAGTAAAATAACAGTATTTTGAAAGGTCTGTTTTTATCAGGCTGCCAGTTTTGCTTTTAAAAAGACTAGATTTTGTCTGATGGGTTATAGCATGTCCTTGTTGGCTTGTTGGGGACTGTCAAACTGTGTGTGGGGTTCTACACTTGCCTGAGGCAAGTACAAGTCCATCCTGCTCCCCGTACCTTTGCTGGGCTTTTTTTTTCTTCGTTCTAACCTGCCAAATAGTGCTGCTCATGTACTGCACAATCAGGAGGATGAAGATCTCCTTTAAAAACCCTCTTTAGCTGTTCAGGTTGATTGAGCTGTTCCCACAGCAGCGTGATCTTTCTGTGCTATGTTGCCTCCCAGGAGTGTTTCAGCCATTTGTGTGCCTGCCTTTTTTCTTAAAATATCCTTTCATCTTGAAGAACAAGTATGGCTCAAGCAGTGGTGGGAGACACATGCTAGGAAAAGAAGAAGAGACACAATCTGCTTGAGGAACCACAAATTGCATGGCTGCCAAAGAGCAGGGTGTAGTTCAGCCTGTGCTTTGCACAGAAAACAGAAAACTTTTTAATATAAGTGTCCTGCTGTCCTGTCTAAAATATGAATCATCATATTTTCAGTGGCTTTGGTGATATTGGGGGAAATCACACTGACAGAAATATCAAAATTCCTAGGTACCATAATAAATATGATGTTAATTCAGAAATTATGAACAAATCGAGACCCAATGGAGTTATTTTCTTAACAAATCTTAAGTCGCAATGGGCTGATTCTATACAACCATATATGAAACTATAAGCTTGTCTTTCAGAGAAGTTAGTGCTCTCTTGTGGGCTCTATTCAGATTTTTTTGCATTGCTCATTGTGCTAGTTTGAATTCTGATAAGCAGTCTGATCCTTGGAAAAAGAAACAGTAAAAAAAAATCCCAATGAAACAAAAAGCTAACTCAAAGGTCATTATTAGTCTATATAAATTGAAGTTTTTGGATGTTGTCAGTCCAGTCAGCAAAGCTTATAAAGCAGATTTTAACATAAACAGCTGAAATAATACTACTGCAGACTCAGCTGAAAATGCTGATATGTCTTTAATGTATCAGTGAATGGCCATGAGCAGATAGTCAGTGATAAATGTTCAATTTGCTGCCCAGAGCATCTCCACATCTACTTTATACTTTGCTGCATTCCATAGAACATGGTGTCAGTAGCTCAGATAACTTTTTGTTTTGGCTGTATCTGGCCTTCTTGTCAGACACAATGCTCTGAAGGTCTGTGTGTTCTGGGCCTTAGAACAAAATGCACTTAGACTGCTTTAAGGGACTGTGACATAGATTGGCTTTGTTCAGTGCATTCAGAAAGTTGTAGAAACACAGTATTCCAGTACAGCCTATAACTGCAGTCAGTTCCTGATCAAGTATATTTCTTATGGAAATACACTTTCCTCTCAGACATTAAAGCATTATTGAATGCTTTAGCTAGTACATAAATAAATTCAGTGTCCGTGTTCAATTTTGACCAACAAAAATGTATTTTTAAAGAAGAGATTTAGGTGATAATGTAGTTAATTGTCCTTTTGATTGTAGGTGAGGCTCTTGGGTATCATAAATTGGTATTTAAACTGAAGCATCTCATTGCAGCTTTAATTGTTGAATGTGCATTACTTGTGACCGCCAGTGATTCAGTTGGGTGTTGAGGAGGCTGCGTCCATGAGATTGCAGTGTGCTCATCTCTGAAGAGGAGACTGAGGTGGTCCTCATAGCAGTCTACAACTTCCTTGTAAGGGGAAGAGGAGGGAGGAGAGGCAGACACTGATCTCCTCTCTGTGGTGACCAGTGACAGGATCTGAGGGAATAGCCTGGAATTGTGTCATGGGTGCTTTTCTTCGGGTCTTATAATAAAAGTTCTTCACCCACGGGGTGGTTCAGCACTGGAACTGGCTCTCCAGGGAAGTGGCCACAGCACCAAGCCTGACAGAGCACAAGAAGTGTTTGGACAATAGTCTTGGACACATGGTGTGACTTTTGGGAATGGTCCTGTGCTGGGCCAGGAACTGGACTAGATGATCCTGAGGAGTCCCTTCCAGTTGAGCTTATGTAATACTGTGGTTATTGTGTGCTGAGCTCAGTGCTAGGCAGCTGTTGCCCTAGCAAGTTTTGTGCTGAGGCCTGCTCATATAATGGAACTGCAGTAGAAGCACTTCACTGTTTTTTGTACCTCTCCTTCTGCCCAGGTACACCTCTTGCAAATTGTCCTTACTTCCAAAAATTTTCAGTTTTACTTTCTGACCTTTTGGGGACAGAAACCAGGCAGTTGAACGTGAGCATTCTAACCATTTGAAAGATTTGTTACAGTTACCATAGCTGCTATAAACCATGCTCATTGATTAGTCCTGTGCTAAGTGCTGTACAAACAGGGGGAATAATAATGTCTTGTTTCAAAGTAATTTTAGTACTAGAGAACAAATAAGAATGAAAGCTGAGAGCCACAGATGGGGTAGCAATGATGTGGGGGGTGGATTTGGGGTTTTATTGGGATTTCTCTGTTGCTGTATACAGCCACAGTATGTTTAAAGCAGGGTGATAGGTAGTTTTATAAATTGTTTCTGTAAATATGAGGGAGATTAAAACAAAAGTACTGGCTATAGAGGCTGGATTTAAACCTAATCATCATAATTTCTTTTATAAATGAGAGATGAGAAGCAGAGTTGGAATTGGCCATGACCTCCATGAATGTGCAGGAAAAGCAGTTTTGTTAGTAGGGAAAGGAGGAAGTATTTAGTTCATGAATACGATTTTTGTGTAGTGTTCTGAGTGGATGTGAGAGTGGATAAATTCCAGGCATCAGAACTAGACAGCAGGTATTCTACAATTTTGAGTGATGCAGCTGGAGCTAAAACTTAATCAGAGTAGCCAACAGAAAAGTCTGTATATTAAATAACTAGAAAAAGCTATGAGATCTAGAAGTACCAATTGACACAGATTCCAGTCAGCAGATAAAAAGGCTTTCTATCCACTGCATTTCCCCTTTTAGTGTTAAAAACTGCAGTAAATCCAAAAATAGTGTATTAAAGCTGCTTTCTCATGAGTCTCTGTATAGAATCGGTAGTAAAGGCAGGAGTTCAAGCTATTGTACTTATGTTATTTGGTTATTGAATCAGTATCCACCTTAACTCACGCTCTTTTTTTTCTTTCAGATTTTGTATTTTGTACATACATTGTTTTGTATATACTGTATATGATGACTTCGGTGGGCAGTGAACGTACCCGGGGCACTCGGGACAAAATACAAATTTCAGCCACACAGCCGACACAACCACAGAAACAAGTAGTGCAGGTATGTGCTACAGTATCAACTTCTTTGACTTGAAAGTGAGAATGTAATGATACAAGTTTCTTCCCTGAGTCAGTAAAAGCTGAAAAAAGATGGGGTGAAAATACATGGTTTATTTTGGAAGATTATGCTTGATTACTTGCATTAATTGCTCAGTAATGCAGGACAGCGTTAAGTTATTCCTGTGTTGTCTTTAAATGAGTTTTGTGTTCTTCAGCAATGTCTCCTATCAGTGAGCATTTTGATGCCTGTGTCAGGATTTCTGTCCTGTGACCTCACAGTCCTCAGATCTCAGGTCTTCTATCTGTCAGCCTCCTGATGCTGGAAGATTTCTGGTCAAGCGAGAAATTTGAATGGGCAGGAGAAGCTTCGTTAGATGCGTGTTGTGATCTACAGCATGATTCAGTGTCTCTTCAAGTCACAAAATCCTAAACTTCTTGTGCAATGACCCCACCAATGACCATCCCCTAGCAGACTAAAATTTTCAGTATCTGTTAGATGGATATTAAGTTTCACCCTACTGCTACTGATTCTTGGCAGCAGTAGTTGCGTGCTTATCTGGGTTACAAAGAGTGCAGAATGTTTCTCCTTCTGACAACTCAGTATTCTCTTGACAGATACATCTCAGAATTAGTCTGGTTTCAAAAACTGTCTCAGTTCTTTGCTGGCGTGTGTGTATCAGTCTGGAGGTGATACACACATGAGCTCTACAGAGAAATACTGCCTTCTATTGTTTTTGGGGCTAGTCTTTAATATGGAGACACTCTTGGTCTGTTTTCTACAGTATTAATCATGTGACCTCAAACCCTTGTCATCTCCTTGAGTTGCAGAACTTGGCATAGTGGTGATTCATGCTAATGTGTGGATTTAGAAAGTGACTCTAAACAAATGGGTTGAATTTGGTTTTATTTTAAAATAAGGCTGTGGGAGTATATTGAGCAGCCTGGCAAAAGTGGTGACTTCCCCTTTTCCAACATTTTGCAAGACAGCACTGGAGTGGTTTGCTTGATTGGGTTCCCTGGCACAAGATAGACATAGGCAAATAGGAGGAAGTCCAGTGAAAAGCTGCAAAGATGGTTGTTAGACTGAAACAGGAGAAATGAGGGGTGGCTCAGGGATCTGGATGTTTTCAGCCCACTAAGCCAAGTGTGTTCTGTTCAGGTGCCTCATGAAAGGGTATAGGAAAGGTAGAAACCAACTGTTCTCAGAGAGCAAGTGGCACAAGCTCGAACACTGGTAATTCCTGCTTTTAAAAGGAAAAAAAAAATTACCATGAGTATGGTCATGGTGTATCTCTGGAGGACCTTTCCAAACTATGGGATACATTGATTTTAGACATTAAGACCTTTTTCTGCATTTTGTCCTTTTATCCTGCCTTTTGCATAATAGATACTGGTTAGATCACTTCAGTGGAAAAGGTGGTTATTTCATACATAGCAGTTATGTTTTAATGCTCCATATATTTTATTGTTGAGATACCAGATGGACCTTTCTGCTTAGTCAGTCTTTGCAGATCAGCAGAAATCTCTGGATTTACCTGTTTAATCACCAGTGATTCATTTTTCTGAATATAGAATAGTGTTTTCCCAAATGGATATTCCACTGTCATAATATCACATTGATCATCATTTCGATTATTTAACAAATTACATCATGTTTCTACTACGTTGCTTCTGGATAATAAATGTGCCATTTTATTGTAAGATGTATGTCTATTACTGTCACTTAATCATGGGTTTGGCACACTTCTGTTTTCTGGTAGTTTGAAGTTTTAGTTTAAAATTTCTTTCACTCTTCTACTGAAAAGGTACTTACATCTTGTAAGGATGAGTAAAGTTCAGGCTGTTTTGAAATACTACTACTTTCTTAGTCACAATTCAAACTTAATTATACTCTTGCTTAGGATGCTACAGCATCCATTCAAACAATGGTGCCTTCAAAATAAAGAACCTCTACATGCTGGAGGAAAGGCCAGAATTCTTTGTGACAGTGGTCTGATATTTTTGTAGTCATCTGGTGGTTTTTGTTGGTTTTTTTTCCTTCCGAATCTTCAATTCCATCTGGGTGTAATCCACTGGCATAAATATGAGTGTATTGCACCTACAAGTTTCTAGGCTCTCTGCTTACACAGGAAAACTGAAGATGCTGTCACATATTCGTAATTCTTGAATTAGTATGTTTTTGTCTTCTAACGTGGGCTTGAAGAAAACATTTCTTTATGGAAAAAATAAATCTTAGTGGATTCCTGATTTTTGGTAAAATATGCCATCATATCTCTACAGAAGTTATATTGTCTGAATGTCTTTGCTCTGGATATATTCAAAGAAAATCTCTTCACTTGCTTAAAAGCCTCAGTGTGCCTGTGGAGGCTGTAATCAGAGTGAGAAAATGGATCAACAAAACTTAAATTCCTAGACATTTTGGTTCTGCTGTCTGCTGAGTTCTCAGCAGTCACCAAGAACAACCTCCTTTGCACAGAGCACCACATTGACAGGGTTCTGTGGAAGGTGGAACTGGGGAGTTCAGAGCAGCCCCTTTTACCCAGTGGAGTGACATATGAGGCTGTCCGCATGACAGGCTGAAAAGGTGAAGTAACCCAGAGCGTACAACTGTTACAAATGCTAATTCTCTTGGAGCGTTGTTTTTGAGCACAGATGTCACTTCCCTCAAGGAACTGTGACAGCTGCAGTAACTTTTCAGCAAATAAGCACCTGGTGGTGTTCGTTGGAGTAATTTTAACACTCTTCTCAGCATTTGTGCTTGGTGGCCTCCTCTAGAACTTGGATTTGTGGTAAACTCTGAAAGCCAAACAGTCTGACTCTGATTAGATCTAACTTTGTGAGGCACAGAATTTCACGTGCGTATCCTGTGAAGTGGGATGGCAAAAGGTGAGATTCAGCCAGCTGCCATGGGTGAATCCTTTCCATCGAAAATTCCAGCAGATGAACTGATCCCACTCGAGAAAGAAGAACCTCTGCAGGCTCAGCAGCCGCATAGTGGGTCCTAGCTCTCTTCAGTATCAGCTTTCTCTACATGCAGCAGTAGCCTCTTGTCTTTGAGCAGAAGTCAAATGAGGTCCAGGATCTTGTAGTGCACACTGTTCTTTGGTATTTTCTTGGGAGTGCAGTTCATAGGCTGCAGGTGCTGCACTCTGAAGTGATGTGTGTGATGTGATATCTGCGTTAGAGTCGTTTTTCTCTCAGGGACAGCCGTAGTGTGTTTTGGATTTTTTCTACTTGACTGCATCTCTTTCAGTCTCTCAGCTTTTGTGCAAGTTGCCAGTGTGCATTTTTGTGCAGAAATGTTGCAGAAGCACCAGGTACTTCATCAATAGCAAGTTGCTTTACCAGTTTTCTGAGAACAGTATTCACTTTAAAAAAAAAACAGTGCAGCTGTTCATGGGCAAAGTTTTGAGACACGACCCAAGTCTTTTTAAGTGCTCAATAAAACTACAGAGTCAGATTGTTGTTGGGAGAGCTGTGGAAGGGGATGGGAGCAGGGATTTTCAGAGATGTGGTTAATTTAGAGATACTATTGCCAGTTTGTTACAGTTAAACTCTTAATACTGGAGTAGTAGATCTTAAATAAAAGTGAAAGCATTAATGTAGCTAAAATGTAGTCTTGCCTGGTCCTTCTGTGTTTTTATATGGTAGTCTTGTCAGTACAGTGACCTTTAACTGTATTTCAAATAGATTAGAATGTGTTGAAATTGCTTCTATCCCAAATAACATTTAAAACTATAAATAGGAATGGACAAGATATTGATCCCTCCCCCACAGCATCTCTGTGCTTGTTGTATTATGTTCTTTTTGAGAACCCATAGGAAAAAGCAGGGACACTGGGATATACTTCTAAAAAGTATAGTTACCTTCTGTGTACTTTTTTGATATAATTTTTTTTTCAGGCAACAGCAGAACAGATTCGCCTTGCTCAAATGATCTACGATAAGAATGACGCAGATTTTGAAGATAAAGTGAAACAGGTACATTTCTTATTGGTAGAAATTTTTTTGTCCCACAATAAAATGTTCTAGAACTGGCTTCCATTTTGGAGGTAGAGCAAAAGTTGTTTCTGAGTTAGATGAAACTTTTTTCAGAAGGACATAAGTTTAACTAGGAAAACATACTCTTATTGCACTCTAAAGTCATTTTACAAGAAATGTTGTGGTAATTCAGCTCTGACGGTGTAGTTTTCAGTGTAGGAAACTATGTAGACAAAGCTTTGTAGACAAACCCTTAAGCCAAAACTCGTTTATGCTGTGTCTTCCTCAGTGTATCTCTCTAGTATGGTCTTGATGAATAATGATTGTCAGAATAAAGAATGCGTTCAGCTTGTCCCTAAGTACATGCGAGAAAAACGTGACCTGTGTAAGCTGAGTTTGCTAATATCTTGGAAGTTTTTCAGGAAAAGTAGAAGTCTAATGATAGCTTAAAGATAAATCAAGGCGTTATTTTAAAAAATAAATAATCTTACCTCACAGATCTGTGTATGCATTAAAATTATAGAATTACAGTGTATAAATGAAATCTCTCACTTCCTCTACCATGGTGAGTGTTGGGTGTTAGATAATCAAGTTTTCATTATCTACTTACACCTGAGACCATTAATTCAAGCAGTCCTGGCATTATGGGTGTCTGTTGTGGCTGTTGGTGATTTTGTCCTGGTGAATACATCACAGCTCATGAAGAACCTACGAATGCACCCAGGAGGGAAGAATTAGCTTGAATGCATAAATGCAGCAAAGGAGCAGATTTCTTGGTTTCTTTTCATCTCTAAAACTTCCTCTGAAGCATTGTTAAATGCTTTTTGTTGTTCTTGTTACAAACTAGTTCTGTTGCTCTGCCAAAAATGTTATCTTGTACTTTGTGAAGCCAAAGGACCCTCATCAGTAGTGCTTGTGGCTGTGCTGATGGGAAGGAGATGAATTAAGTTCTGCATAGAATTTGTTTTACCTTCTGCATATGTATTTCTAGCTCATGTAGGTTTTGTTCTTTAGATGAATTTGCTGAATGCTCTGTGACACACACTCTTCAGGATATACACCATGAGTTCAAGGAGCATAATTCAGAACTAGATCTCCTTAATCACCTTTGTGACTCTGGTGTGGCCTTATGCTGAAGTGGATCAAGGGAGCTAGTCTGTCTGAAAGATAATGTATTTCTTAGTCTGGATGGTTTTCCAGGTGGATCTGTTCTCTGCCATGTCTTGCTATATATCTTTTCTCACACTGGGATAAAGAGGGGCAATTTTAATGGAGAAAGAGATAGGATAATACTGAAACTATTGTTGTCCTTTACACTTAACATACTGCTGATCTGGCAGCATTTGCTGCAAGCATACAGACCAGAAAAAGTGTGAAAGACTGCTTCCTTTTAATTTGTGCTTCTTCCTCTCTTGTCTGAATCCCAAGCAGATCTGTACAACGCAGATTACTTTATTCAGGATATTAGTTTACTCTGACATGGTAGCTATGCACTTTGTTGTAATTGGTGGTCATACTAGGTCTTACTTTCTTATGATGGTAATTTAGATATTTTAACATGTCTGACTTTTACTGCCAGCTTATGGAAGTGACGGGGAAAAACCAGGATGAATGCATAGTGGCACTACATGATTGTAATGGGGATGTGAACAGAGCAATCAACATACTGCTGGAAGGAAGTTCAGACACGGTAAGGTTTTACTTCCATGTTAAACTAAAGCCTTTTGTTTGCTGTGATTTTCGGCTTCTAGAAGGACATTGGGAAAGTCATGTTTCAGAAATTTTCAATTTCCGTGTCTCCATTCAATTTCTTTTGGAGGAAATGGAAACTAGGGCAGCTTCTCTACTGCATGCATACCTTGGAGAAGGCTGAATCTGGAAAATGTTGTGGGTGTTCAGCTGGTCTATTGCAGAGTTCCTATGCTTTCATTTATATACAGCAGTTTTAACTCTGCAGCAGAACTCAGTGCTCCCTCAGACACAGGGTGTTTCTTGCTACAGGTTTTGTAGTTACTGTGTAGACCCTCCTGAGGCCTGAGACCATTACAAAGGTCAATCTTTGTAAACCTGAGGGCAGGCAGGTATTTTAAGTTATGCATGTTCTGTAGGTGTGGGTTGCCAGTATTGAAGTTGGAGGAGGTGTCCACATCTGCAAGTTGGATTGATAATGCTACTTACGGCAGGAAAGGATGCAACAAGTAGTTGCTTCTTTAACTGTGTTGCTCATTTGCATGACTTAATTGAAAAATAGGAGGAGACTAAACTATGTGTATACAACAACAAATAATGTCACTTAAAAAGTTGCACAGTGAAATTTTTTATCCCAAGAGATACTAAGAAAATATGTTTTATTGCAGTTGAAGTTTTTGCTGGAGAGATTTCTTACAGTTTGTTTTTAAATTAGATTCTATCTCATTCAAGTTGGAAAAGTAACCTGGACTTCCTTTCTTGATGCTGAACACTCAGTATTTCCTGTGATTTGTCAGGATGTGTACTCTGGTTTATTGTTAATGAGGAAACTCACCCCTCACACACCCTTAATCTGGGACACACACTGTTTTGACTGAGGGGACTTTCTTTTCTATCCCCTTTTCATTTTTTATCAGAGTTGAGGTCTTCTAAACACAGAAGTATATGATATTGACAGACTGGGAATAGAGGAGAGCATTTCACTTAAATCTGTCTGGGTTATATGCTGTGTTCTCTCAGACTTATAATGTTTGCCATTTTTTAGTTGAAAGTAGTTTTCTGGTTGATAGAGAGTATTAAATCCTTTTTTACTTTAGCAATTTGTTGTAACTGATCATGACATAGAAAAAGCTTTCTGAACTCATTCATCAGCTACAAGTGATACTGGTATGTTCTGCACTTTTGACAAGTCCTTCTTAACCCACTGTTCTCTATAGACAAAATGCAACTTAGAAACAAATATAGAGAACTTGAAGGAGTCAAGGAGGAAGGAGTATTAATTGATGGGTATGAAAAATTTTATTTTTGAAAGTTTATGGGCCTCCAGTTGGAAGGATTTGTTTTAAGGCCATTATACTTGAGAACAGTTTAACCATGGATTTGACATAAAGTTGTAAGCTGAAGTACTACAAATTCTGAATGAAGATTTCCAAATCTCTCTTTCTAGTCTTACTCTGCTTTGATGCACTTGAAGTTTTTTTAAACTTAATTTGAAAGATGTGTCCATTCAACTGAAGGAATTTGAAGAGTAAGGCGTGATAGTAAAAATGTCTGTTTATAGTTTATTTGATACTCAGCCAATTTTGTATTATTCTTTTTTGGTTTGCTTTTGGGGTTTAAAGCTGTGATCTACAAGCTGTAAGTGTATGACTTTGTAAAGACTTTCCTTTTGCAGCAGTTGTAGCAGTCTGGCTTGGGCTAGTTAGAGGCTTGTGTATGAGTAGAGAAGGACATGGTTTCTTTGCCTAAGCTTGTATTCATTTAACTTCTTAAACCCATTTTATGCTCAGCTGTGTTTTACTTACTAAACCTTTGAAGATAGAACAAAACAGACCTTTCAGGTTTTTATTCTTTCCATGTAAGAATAGGACAACAAGAGTTATCTGTTACAGATTTTCTCAAAGGTCAGACCCACTGCTATCATTTGGGTTGCCTCAGGCATTGTCAGCTGAAATTTTAATCAGTTACCTCCCTCAGAAAGAGAGACAGCTCAACTGTTTGTGATGGATCCCCATGCTCAAGGTAGCACCATCCTCTATCTTAAACGACATGCCTGACTTTCTCAAGGCTTTCCTCAAAATTGTATTGTGGGAAAGCATGGATCTGATGCTTTCATGATCATCTTATTACTGATTCTTCCTAAGTTATTTTAAATCTCACTCAGGAGAGGCTGCTTCCTCTTCAGCTTTGCAGCCTTATCCAGTTTTGGGTGTTTCCTGAAATGGTCAAAGATATTTTGGCACCAAGCCCATCAGTGAATTAGTGCATTCTGAATTCTACAGACTTGGGTGTTCAGTTGTCAGCGCAGGTCTCTTTCCTCCTGTGAGGTGTGTGAAGCACTAGGAATGTTTCAGTGCAGTTACACCAGCTGTGGTAGCTGATGCCATGTGGTGCTTACTCGGGGAAGCAGCTTTCTGCCTCACGGATAAGGTGGTGGTCTTCAAATGTGTTTAGTTTTGTACCTCTGATCAGCTCTGGCTGGGCTTCACCAAAGTTGATTTAGTTTTCTATACTGGAGGTGGAACTGCAAAGTGATTTCACCTTTCTTTCTCACCAGTGCTATGCCAAAAAATGAGAGAGTAACCATTCTCTTTGTTCTTATTCTCTCAAAGGAGACTTTGTAACACTGTGTTTGTAAACAGCTTTGCTACCCGCTTTCTTCCTTGCACTGGCTTCCTAGGCAGCTTGAACTAGCTGGCCATGGTCTGACTCCTCAGGGCTGCTGAGTTGCTGTTGGTGGAATTGAGAGATAAGACAGGACTTAAGATTACTGGTAGACAACCTTTTTTGTTTGATGTAGGTGCCTGTCAGACGTCATACTTCAGTGCTTCACAACAAGTTGTATGTGCAAATATTCTGATATTAAATATCTTATTTGAACTAGAAGCTCCTGGAAATGGGGCCATACATGTAAACCTCCCTGCCATCTTAGTGATTTGCAAATAATACCTTTTCTTCTTACTTGCTTTGCAGCTATGGCTTAATAGACTAACCATGGAATTGCATAATATATGAGTTGCTGAGCTATTCTTGGCAAGTGTTTTAGTAATTTTATTTTCAACTCCTAGAGATACTCCTGTGGAGCTTATAACACCTTGAATTTATTTTGAAACTGAGTTTAAAATTAAAACAGAAGCCTGATATTTGGACCTTGATCCCGTGTCTTGTTTAGACATAGCTTTTCCTGTGTTTTGCTGTGTTTGATGGTCTATAGCTGTTAAGAGTGGATGGTCTGGCTTATCATCAGTTCTCCCAAGCTGTTGTTTTGCCATTCTGTCTTCTGGGGCTTAAATTCTATTATGACTGGATGAAAAGTTTTTCTTTTCTGTTTGGGTTTTTTTTTCCCCCTCTTAGGCCAGATACTTAGTCTCATCAATCTTTTGTTCAATGATACTTACAAGGGTTTTTTGGCTTTTTTCTTTTTCATTTCCCTGGGAGAAAAAGATAGCTTTGTTCATGTTCCCATGCTAGATTTATGGATGTATTTGAGAGGAAAACTGTTGTGTGCTTTGCAGATGTTCTGTGTTACAATAGTTCCAGTCTTCCTTGAACTAGTAAAAGGCTATTATAGCCAGAAATATTTGGGGTTCTCATATTGCCTAAGACAATCAAACTTAAAAAATGTTTTTTTTCTCATCTCTTTGCAAAAATACAGCCTGTCTTTCCATTTATATCAGTGTAGTTTGCATTTGTGACATTATGCAAAAACCTGGGTTTTTTCCATGAACTGGAGGGGTGTGGGGTAGAAAGTGTGCATTGAGAGGTGTCTCCTCCTTTTTGACTTTTGTGTCTAATTCTATTCTACCCAAATAGACTTCTTGGGAGACTGTAGGGGGAAAGAAGAAAAGCCTTGGAAAGGAAGGTTCAGAAAACAAAGAGAACAGAGAGAAACGAGGGGACAGAGAAGTGAGTCGCGGAAGGGGAAGTTCCAACAGACGGGGAAGAGGAGGCAGCCGTGGACGAGAGTGTACGTATAGGGCTTAATTTTTAAAGATTGAGACGCTTTTCTTGCAGCTGGAACTGACTGAGCTAAGAGCGAGTGCTTAATGGAGCAAAGTCCGTCCGACTATAGCTCAGCGTTGAAGGGATCATAACTTGTTTGTGCCACAGGTATGCTTGGTCTGTCTATGTGACTTGGTTTTGGGATGGTCTGTACTTGTTCAGAGACACTCAGTGTAACATAAGTCTCTGTTCTTGTTTGATGAATTGATCTTGTACAATTTGCAGTTCTTCAAGTAAGTTTTAGAATTGACTCTTTGTAAGTCTGCATGAGAACAAGTATGTCGCTGCACAGCTGATACACTTTTTTGTTTCTTTTAATGAAAAAATTATCCAGCTTTGACTCCATCTCCTTTTATGAGTGGGAGAACCTGAAGATGTTCTCATCTTCTCATAAGGGGAATGAAAACACTGGGATGATTATTAATCTCTAAATATATTTCTCACATAAATCAACCAAAGGTGAGTTTCTGCAACAGAGAAAATACATTGTTAGTTGAAACATTGAAAGCTTTGCTACATTTGCAATAATACATTGTACAAAAGCAAACTGATGTTTCCAAGTTAGAGGGAGTCACAATAGATCGGATGGATACATGTTGCTTTTTTTATCTAAGTTTTGTCAGCATTCTCTAAGCTGTGCGCGTTGTCTGTATTGGCTGTTTGCCACACTGATAGATGAGAAAAGAAATCAGAATGGATACAATATGTTTAGCTTTGCACTTATAAGCAGGAAAAACATTTACAATATTAGCCAACTCATGTTATTCATAATTGGAAGATATTCAACTATTGTGCCAGTATAGATGTTGTGAATTTTTGTAGGATAAAGTCAAGATGAAAAAATGTTAGTAAAACATGGAGCTGGACTTAGAAAAGTATAAATTAGATCAATCAAAACGAAAGCAAAGGGCAATTTTTTTTACCAGAGACAGATGCTGCCTTTCTCTTTTTGTAAACTGGAATTAAAGAAATTTCAGATGGTTATCAAATCTTGTTATTTTCTTCTCAACTTTATGTCCAAGCATTTTTGGTTTTATTGTTGCCATTAGGAGAAATGCAGTACAAAGTCTCAGCAGTGTTTCAAGAGGCCAGTTTTATTGTTTTTTTTTTTTCTCCTTCAAGTAGCCAGCTGTATTTCAAAGCACCTTTTCGGGAGTTTACCACAAACCACTTAGGCTGCAGACCTTTTTTAGTGCCTTTCCTTCCCCCAGTCATCATCCCTCTGCTTTAAATACAGAGGAGAAATCGGTTTCCATGCTTCAACAGGGATGCAGTATGGGCAAAAAGGAGAAGAGTTGGTGTTACTGGTTATCCTTTATTTTTTCGCTGTTGTCAACTAGTGCATTATCTAGGAAACACAGAATAAAGCAGCTGTATTTCCTATCTCATTAAATAGTGTAGGCTGCAAAACATGGGACTTGTAGAGGTTTGTCTCCTGATGGACTTTTCCTTCTTATATTTTGCTTCCTGATTGTCCAGTACAAAGAAAACAAGGAAACATAACTTGCTTCTAGCAAGGCCTCAAAGAAGAGGAGTAATTGAGATCTGTTGACCATCCCACTTGAAAATTTTGCCTTCTGTTTTGAAGGGTTCGGGTTAGCAAATGGCTGTATTGTCTCAAGTAGCAATCTCTAATGCTTCTCTTAAGCTGTCCTCTCTCCACACAGTTAGAGCTGAAGAGAATGGAGTGGACAACAATCAAGGAGACAGGCCTTCAGACCGTGGGAAACGTGGCCGTGGGAGAGGTGAGATGGTGGCATTGTTGTGGGACTGGCTCTGCTTTCATGTCCTGAAAAGGAACTGTCCCATTTGTTTCTTTAAATGCTTCTTGAGCATTTTTTGTTTATCCTTTGATTCCATATGCACTTCAGCCACCTTGTGCTTGGATACATCCCATTCCCTTACCCTTTATAATTTCTTGGTCTTGGAACAACTTAAAAAAAATTGACAGAGATCACTTCCATGGTAATTTCCTGTGTGGCAGGCAGCTGTGCACTGGCTATGGAGAGCTGTTTTCCCAGACTGACTCATGCCAGCCTCCTGTGAGTGGGACTGTGCTCACTCAGGGTTCCTCAAGATGTACTTCAGCAGCAGGAGAGCACAAGATTCCATCTCTATGGCTCTTGGGGAAGGATTTGGTGTACCTTTTTTTGTAGCATTTCTTTGCGGTGTCTCTGGTTGTCAGGCTTGCCTTCTGCTTTTGGTAGCCAATCAGAGAAAGAACAAGCCACCTTAGAGACATTTTGCTATGAAAAGGAATTCGACACGGAAGAGTTGATGAGAACTGTGGAGAAGGAATACTGTGGAGTTGTAGGTACAGCTCCAATCCTGTCATGTAGAAGAGGTGGGATAATGGATTGGATGTGGAATCAGGTGTTATGTATTTGAATTGGATTTTCACTGGTTGCAGTGGATAGAGGCTTGTTTTTCCTTAAAGTTGGAGGAATGAAAATAAATAATCCATGTATGGTGCAGATTATGGGTGGACGAGTGTATTAAATAAGTTAAATTGATGAAATGTATAGCAGAACTAATGTACTTAGTAAGTACTGTCTGACTCAAGAAAAATTCTGCCTTCAAAGGACTCCTTTCTCTTTGGAATGTCGGGTAACAAGGCATTCAGAGACAGGCGCATCCACCTTCATTCTCTCCAGATCTGCATCTTGAAGGTGTACAAAGATGCAAAGAAGTAACTTCCAAAGGTTTGTGTGTGAGAGTGCCTGTGAATCAGCAAAAACCCAATGGTGTGTGCAGAGAAGTAGCTCTGCAGGACAAGGTGTGGTATAGGTTACAGCTATGATTTTTGGTATGTTAACAGTTTACATTTTCATTAGATAGAATGTAAGTCTTGCAGTTACTTATTTTATAAAATAATCCTTTATTTTCATATTATAATTATAAAAGTAGGACTTTTTAAAAATGGTTCAGTAAAACTTAGATATTAATTTCAAATGCAGTGGTTTTTGCTTTAACCTTACAAACCATACACTGCTTTTGTTGTCAAAGCTGTAGTTTTCTAGATGAATATCGTATATCTCAAACTTCATAATCAGATCAAACTGACCTAACTGAAGAAATAGAAACTTTGAGTTTCTAATAGAAAAATAGAGTTTCTATTCACTGTCTTCGTGTACATAGTATTACTATATGTCTCTAGTTAATATTTTAGACTGTACTGTGAGCAAAGTATATTAATGAAGTGTCTGTGATAAAACTGTTGGCCAGTTACAGGATCATTATATAACAAGTGTGTGTATTCCATGGTAGGAAATACCTGATTAATTTTACAGTGCAAACCCTTGAAATCCTCAGGAAGTTTTAGAAATCCGTGTAATTCGGTTCTTACATTACAGGGATATGCGGTCTTCTTTTTTTGGATATTAGTAGAAATAATAATAAAAAGCTTCCTGCCAATTTATTCTGTAGTCTTTCTTTTCTGTTACACAGAATAGTGAAATGAGAGATAACACACTTCAGCTGAAAGTAAACAGATTGCTGGTAGTCACCACAGAACCCATTTTTAGAAATGTCTCATGCAGTGTGTGTGTAGAAATCTAGGCACTGGATATGAAATAAGGTGTCAGTTAATTATCTGAACAACACACTCTATTTTAAGCTACCTTCTCAGGCAGGAGTTATCTTACTGGCTGCCTTCTAGGAGATTTGCTGGGCCATCATATGTATTACTCTTTCACAGTACAAAAACATAATTTAAAGAAATGATAAGCAACTGAAAATAGCTAAAACGAGATTGACACAGAGGTGATAGTGTGCCGTTTACTGAGAGGGAAAAACCTTTATACTGAATATTTCACATTTGGTGTGTAAGGCACTAGTTTAATCTGACAGTAGATCTTCCATTAATGACTGTGTCATGTTCCTTGTAACTTCATAGGGTCATAGGTAAGCAGAATGCAAACACCACTGTGTGCTGGTATGCAGGGCGTCAGGGGTTTGAAACATATACAAATTATTGACTGATTAACAGAATGTAAAAATATATCACAGCGTGTGTAACAGGACACGTCTCAGCTATAATTGCTCTAAGCTAAATCTTTGCTTGTTAAACTAAGGGTGTAAACTTTGTATTGAAGTCAGGGAATGTCTTGTTTTAAGATGCCTCCTCATCTGTGCTTCTTTTTAGAACCAAATTTCTTGCATGAGCTTAATTTAAATGTAAGAAATACTGTAATGGTGATGAGCAGTAATTGTATCAAAGTGATTATATTTGTTAGTTTAGCAAGGATTTGCGACTGTCTAGAATGGAATCTCCTGAAGAAATTAAGGAGGCAGATGGTTATGTGTTAGGATTATCAGCTATAGAAACATTTTCTTATTTGCATTTTAATCACCTGCAGTGTTGTATACAAGTTGACAAACTTTACAAGCGCAGGTTATTTTTAAGCTGCTGTTTTTTAGGCTTCTTGTATCTTCAATTTTAAGTGCGGGTCTGATTATCCCAGTTGCTCTTCTTCATATTGAAAAGGATGCAGAGAGGAAAAAAAGGGTGTAGGGCTCGAAGGCTTTTGAAGGTACTGGGAAGTCTGCAGTTATGGGGTGTGAGGAACAAGTGTAGGATTTTTCTGCCTGTGAGAGAGGACTGTGTGCATGTATGGTGGAGCTCTGTTAAACTTCTGTGGGGGCATCAGTTGATCATGCTAAACAAGTATGCAAAAGAGAGAATATTAAATGAGATCAGCAGGTTACAGCTTCAAGATGAACCTAAAGAGTTGGTTCTTCATACATGAAGTGAATCTAAGGAACTCCTTTCAGTAAGATAATGTGGTGCAGGAAATGTATACATAAAAAGACTTGGAAATTTAATCCTAAAAAAGAACCACAGTCAAGAAAAAGAAAAACCACCAAAGACTTTGTTGTATGTAAATTATTTTTGACTAAGGAAGTCAAAGCCACAAATAGTTGAAGACCAGGAAAACATCCAAAGAAACTACACTGTGATTTCAGTTCATGTGCTCTTCCCTGGATATCTAATTGACCATGGCTTATAAAGGAATAACAGGTAGGTGGGCTTTTGGGCTTTTTTTTTTGATTCAACATAGAAATTGTTATAAACTCAGGTATAGTAATTCTCCTGCTTTGCAAAGGCTAGATAGATTTGTTGCTTGCGCTTCTGTTTATCTCTTTACTTCATTATTCCAAAACAACATGAGCATTCCATAAATGTGGGTTCTGCCAGGGATTTTTTTCCTACAAAACAGATATAAAAATGAAAGGAAAATTGCTGTGTTTTAATTCCAACTCTTGTTTTGTCTGCCAGCTGTATAGGAAAATAAAACATCTTACCGTTCTCATAGATATCTGATTATAGTCCAGTTTGTATTCTTTATCTCTTTTCATTGTTTTTAACATAAGAAGTATGCTATCCTTGAACAAATTGAACTTCTGTATCCAGAATTGCTTGTATAAACATTCCCTATGTTTAAAAGCTTAGCCCAGTTGGCACAGGATATGTCTTGGATTTTTTTTGCCGGAACTAAGGAGAATGTTGGTTTTTTGTAAAACATGAATGTGGAGCAGACCTTCTGGAAGTCAGAATTTGAAGTTTGCTTAGTTTTGATGTGCCTCATTCTGCATTAGTTAAGAAACTGTCATGTACTTTTTTTTTTTTGAGATTATCATAGTTTAGATGTAACAAGTCACCTGTTTTCCTTTAGATGTAATTTTAGAGTTGAAAGTTTTCAGCATGAATTGTAAAAATGCTTTCTAGAGTAAATGCAGTATATAAAACTGATTAATTGCTTCTAGCTTTATGGTGACTAATAAAGACAAAAGTAATTTGAATTATTAAATCCAGCTTGGGTGTTTGTTTTGGTAATATGGAGTACCTAGAATATAAAGTTTCTGCACTTTGCGTCCTTATCTCTTAAGGCTTAATAAGCCTCTGTCAGCTTGGTTCTGCTGGCAGGATGGCACTGCCAGAGCAGAGATGAGGCAGTTCAGTTACTGTGTGGTCAGAAATAAGCACAAATTTAGAGTGTTGCTTGCCCTTCCAGTCTGCATTTCCTTTTTCTTGCAGCTGTTCTTCAGGCCATTTCTTAACCTTGAAGTAACTTCCTCTAATTTAAACCCTGAAAATCTGAATTTTTAAAAAAAAGCACCTGTGTTGCAGTGGAAGGATTTAGGTCTACAAGCTCAGCAGATGTGATTTTCTGCAGAATAGGTTGTTAATTTAATGGGCTAGTCCCATCTGAGTTGAGCTTCTACACACCTTTCTCGTGCTGCCGTGAAGTGTGCATTTTCTTTGGGGGAAGAAATGTTGTGAATGTGGAGAGCAATTCTTGCCATGCATGGATGGTACCAGAGTGGAGAAGTGGTTGTGATGAGTGTTTTGAACTCCTAGTATGTTTTAGTGAAAAGAGAAAAACTTGCCACCTGCCTGGGTTGGGTATAAGTGCTGACCTTTCTAGAATTCATTCAGGAGAAGAAAAATGCAAAGAGTAACGCAGTAATTGACAGTAGTAGGAGGTTCCTCTGAGAGGTACAGAGGCACCCCTTTGGTGACATGTTGTGCTTTCTAGAGAGGTGCACTGCTTACCAGGGGCTCTTATCAGGGATGTCACCGAGACTGCCAGGCTTCTTGCAGTCCACTGACTGTTACTTCCTGCTGTTGTTTCATGGAGGCACAAGGGGTACAGCCAGGAGCAGTCTGAACAGCATCAAGGGGGATTACAGAGCCCTGGGTTTGGCCATAAGGCACTCTGGAGCAGCTAGTTTTTGCAGGTAGTTTTTTTCATCCATCCTCCCAGTCAAAAACAAAGGGGGTCAAAAGAGCCAGTTTTATTTGGAGAATCAGCAGGTGGTTATAGGCCTTGTGCCACAGCAGGGGATTTCACTTCTTTGACCAGGGGACTCTCTTTGAGAAACCTGTTCTTCCGGGGACTGATGTGTTCCATCTGTCAGGGAAGGGGATGAGTGTCTTTGGTTTTCCTGGCTTCATAAAGGGCAAGCTGTGCCTGACCAATCTGGTGTCCTTCTGTGATGGAGTGATCGTAACAGTCAACGAGGAAGGGCTGGCATCATCTATCTGGACTTCTGTAAGGCCTTTGACATGGTCATACATGACATCCTTATCTCTACACTGGAGAGAGAGGGATTTGAAAGGTGAACTTTTTGGTGGATAAAGAATTGGCTTCATTCAGTTAGTTGGATGCATCCAGGTAGTTGTGGCCAATGGTTCTATGTCCAGATGGAACCTGGTGACAGGTCCCTCAGGGCTCTATCTTGGAATGTTGCTCTTACATTAATATCTTTATCGATGACAGAATGACATTGAGTGCACCCTCAGCAAATTTGCAGATGATACTAAGCTGAGAAGTGCAAATGACACACCTGAAGGATGGGATGTCATCTGAAGGGACCTGGACAAGCTTGAGGAGTGGGCCCATGGGAATCTCATGAGGTTTAACAAGATAAAGTTCAAGATGCTGCACTCGAGTCAGAGCAATCCCAGGCATAAATACAGACTGGGGAGAAGAACTCCTTGAGAGCAGCCCTGCAGAGAAGGACTTTGGACTTCTTACAGATGAAAAGCTGTCAGGAGCTGGCAGTGTGTGTTTGGAGCCTAGGGCTTGTGGGGCTGGTGAGGAATGTGAAGGTCAAAGGCAGCCTGGGCTGCAGTGACTGAAATGGTGGAGGTTGAGATCTTTGGTACAGTGATGAGGACACACAACAAGCTCACTGCCATAGCCTTCAGGAGAGCAGACTTTGGCCTCTTCAAGGATCTGCTTGGTAGAGTGCCATGGGGTAGAACCCCAGAGGGAAGTGGGGCCCAGGAAAGCATGTTAATATTTAAGGATTCCTTCTTCCAAGTTTGGGAGCAGTGCATCCCAATGAAAAGAAAGACAAAACTTCCCCAACCGCATGGATGAAAAGGAGCTCCTGGACAAACTCAAACACAAAAACAAAGCCCAGAGAAGGAGGAAGCAAATAAATGTAGCCTGGGAGGAAGAGAGAGGTGAGATTGTCTGAGCAGCTAGGGTTCTGGTTTGGAATGCTAAAGTTTATTGCTGGTGATAAAAGGAAGACAAGGGAAAATTTGGGCTCTCTCTGTAAGAAAATGGGAGACCTGGCTAACTGGGACATGGAGAAGCTGGAGGCACTTAATGACTTTTTTTGCCTTGGTCTTTTCCCACAAGATTTCAAATCATTTGAATTATAGAAGGTAAAGGCAGGGGCTAGGAGAATGAATAATGATAACTGTAGGAGAGGATCAGGTTTGAGACTCTTTGAGGAATCTGGAAGTGCACATGTCTGTGGGGCCTGACAAGATACATCTGTGGCTCCCCAGGGAAGTGAAAGAGGAAGTGGCTAAGCCACCATCCATCATATTTGAGTTCCCACTGATGAAAAAAAGGGAAGCATAACCTCTATTTTAAAAAGGGAAGGAAGGCAGACCTGGGGAACTAGAGGTCAGGCAGTCTCACATCTGTGCCTGGCAAGATCCTGGAGCAGATCCTCCTGGAAGTTAAGGGACTTGGAAAGTGTGAGGTGGTAGGTGACAGACAAGCTAACTCCCAAAAAAGAAGAGGCAGGCAACATGGTCACTGTAGACAGCAGGGGTTTTTGGTAGCTTGGTGCAAAGGTTTTCTGGCATTTATCAACGTGGCAACTGGTTTGGAGAGCTGATCCAAAAGTGAACAAATACTGTTTCCTGGTAGTTGTTCAATGCTCACTTGCTGGAAAGTGCAAAACTCTCTGTGCACAAAAGAGCAGAGCTTATGATCACCGGTGAGGAAGAGCACAGTTATAGTAGTTCTAATTTAAATGGGTTTAAATTACTGTGGAATTGCATGCTTAGTATTTGGGTTCCTGCTATGAATTCTGAAAGCTTTATTTGCTCACTGACTCTTTAGTCACTGTTAAAAAGCATAAAAAGTTTGTAGATACCCTGTAGGCATTCACAGTTGTTTTGTGACTAACTTCTTTGTCTTAAAAGACTGTACCTTCTGTTTTAAGGCCATTTTTAAATTTAGACAGCTGAGAAAAGTAGGTTTCTTGGCATGAGAATTTAAGGATTTACTAGTGGTCTGGTTGTGTCAAAGAGAATATTAGCCCTTTCCATTGGCATCTTGCACTAGTGACCATGATGTATGAAATCTAGTGTCTGAGTTAGGTGTATTGCAGTGGTGAACATTCACTGTCCCATATTTTGAGTTAGTTTTTCATGTGTTTTCTAACTTTGAATTTAGTAATTTGGTACTCCCTTTTGCCTTTATTAGAAAGGTTCTTTTGTGTTTGTTTATAAAACTTAATTCCAGTTTTGACTGACACAGAATTAAGAAGTCAAAGGAATCCACTTGAAATTCAAGTTCAGAATTATCTTTCAAAGTGATCTGGTATAAAAAATGCCTTGCTGGCTCGTAGTCTAAGACTGTGCATGGAACATCAGGAGCAGCATTTTTTCTTTTTTGGAATTTATAAAACTGTTGCTTATTGATGTTTTTAGTCAGTAGTTTATTGTGCCCATTATGGGCATATATCTTATATATGCCTGACTTGCTAAACCATCACCTTCTCTTTAGTGTGCTAAGGTTGTTCCTTCAGGTCTTTGCACTTGGGATACTGGGGTGACTTAGCTCCTCTTGTAAAATCTATTTCTTCTTTTATGACAGCTATTTCAGTTATCTCTCTGTACCTTATGGCTGTCTTGCTCAAAACTTTTTCTGGTTGACTGTTTCTGTGTTTTGCAGCTCCCAGTTGGACTTGTACCTCAGGCTGTCAGAAAACTGTTGATCTTGCTTCTGCACAATTTCTGTAAATGGTGTTTAATGCTCTATTGAAAGTAGCAATTGAAAGTAATTTTATTACATGATGGCCCCTACCATATCCTCAGGTAAACTTGTGTAGCTAGTTCTGCTCTTAAGAAAACTTACTGGGCAGAAAGGTAATCCAGAGTGCTCTGATTTTGGCAGAGGATAGCAGAAGAGTAGGTAGGCTGAGCAACAAGGTTCAGTGGACAAGTTGGAGGCAGTTGGGTACAGTGGGGTTTGGGGCACTGTTTATGGCAAAAAACACATGGGCTCAGTAAAGAAGGGTGGCAAATGCCAGGTTACAGCAGTTGTTGCTTCATTCATAACCTCTGCCTTCTCTCCAGCCATTTGTGAAAAGAGAGCAAAGAAGGGAAGATAATGTAGACATAACAGAGCTGGTCAGTGTCAGACTTATGCTATTCTATGTTCTTATCCCAGCAAAATGCTGTGTCTTGCTAGATGGGAATCTTTTCTCTACTTTGATGCCTCTAAGAAATCTTGAAAAAGTAGGTCCAGAAATGTATTTTATCACTAAAACAGTGAACTTGGGTAAGGGGAATAATGAGTAGTGAGAACAGGAGACAGAAAGTCATTAAAGTAGAACTTTGATAAACTGGTGTTACCATGTCCTGGAGGTACTGCTCTTGCTCAGTTTGTGTGGTCTCCTGAAAGTAAGAAGTAATTCTGATCCAACTTTTAACATCCCATCATGGGTAGTTCTGATCTATGGGCATCAGTGCTTTGGTGATTTAGGATTATCATTTTTGTGTGCTCTGGTAAGCTTGCAGTTGCTTGGTGACTTAAAATTGCCACATAATTTTGTCATTAAAATAAACATGGTTTTGTTCTGAGTGCAGCCCTTGACCTCCTTCTGTTGCTGTAATACAAAATAATATTCTTACTCTTCCTCAAAAAAACCCGAACAAACTGGGTAAGCCTTACATAAAACCCTGAAAAAGGTGGGGAAGAAATCTATGTAGAAGTATATTGCATATAAGAAATATTTAGTTACACTTTTTGTAGACATTTGCTTTGTGTATTCTTGAATAGCACAAAATTTTTCATGCCTTGTTGATAATATACCATGTGCAAAAATTAAGCTGTTAATTGTATCAAGAAGCTCATGAACTGAGGCTGGTAATCAAAATTTGAGAAAACAAGTACTTGTTTTTGTTAAAACAAATGAATATTTTAGTGGATGATAGCAAGGAAGATGAGTTATTTGATTTGGGTATTTTCCTGTCAGTAACTGTGATGAAGGGTGAGGCAGAAGGAATGTGTGATCAGAGATTGGCAAAAGCACAGGAGGGTGGACAGGTGGTCAGAGTCAGAGAAGGAAACAAATGGAGTATTTCAACTTTTTCCTCACAGATAAGGAGTGAGAGAGAATTGCTTGGGAGGTCAGGATATTCAGGGAGGCTGGGAGTTTAGAGCATCTTAGGCAAGAATGAAACAATACAGAGAAAATTTTGAACAGTAAATCTAATAAGTTGGCAAATAGCAGTGTTTGGGACGAGTCTTTAGGTAATTTCTCCTAATGGCACTTGGAGCTACTTCACGACGCAGAAAAGATGGCAGATAATTGAAGATCCTACTGAAATGTCGGGTCTTAGATGAACCAAGGCTGATTTGAGTGTTTTAGGGAAGCAAATTTGATGCGGGAATTTGGGAAGTAAACTATATTTAACTTCAGCTATGGTAGTTTTGTTCAACTGTGGCATTCTTTAATGTGACAGACTAGTGACTGGTGGCTCCTCTGCTGTTGCTGTTAAATGGTGTTTTCTCTCCTAGGGTTTGGACGTGGCAGAGGGAGAGGAGCGGGGAGGTTTTCAGCCCAAGGCATGGGGTAAGAAACATGCAGAGCACAGATTTTGGCAAGGATCAAACACAGTGGCAATATTTATTGACAATGTTGCCACTGTATGTATGGATATTCCTATATGTTTGATAAACCAATATAGATGCAAAAATTGAAAAATCCCTTAGGTAATGAATAGAATATTTTTGTCTTAAACTAGTGTTTCTAACTAGGCACACTTGTGGAATCCTAATGTATGTCTATTCAGTGTTAGTATCTCAAACTTGGAGAGCCTGCTATCAGTAGCAGCCACATAGTGCCTTGGAGTCTGAAAGTTGTGTGCTACATATAGTCTTAGGTAAATTTTAAACCAGATTTATTTCAGTGTAATGTAGAATGTGCAGTGAACATATTTAGAATATGAAAGTGGCAATTCTAAACTTCGTTCTGTTTTTGAGGTTTCATGCTTTAGCTGTTTGGACTCATATGGACCTTAAAACAGAGTCAGAAGAAGTTATTCAGCAGCTTAAAAATTTGCTCTCAATTTTGTTGGAATAACTTGATTTATAGAAATGTAGCCTCCACTACTTTCACTCAGTGTTTGCCTTTAATGACACTTCATGCACCATCAGTAATGTTATGATGAACTGGAGTCATGTTCTACTTCTCTAATAATTCTTCTTGTTCATACTTGCAGATGATGAACTGAAAAGAGGTTTTTCAGCAATAATGCTTTTTCACCTTTTAGCTGCATCTGTGTATTTTTGGCATTAGTCAGCAGAGCACTTTGAAATAATCTTACTGGTGCTCTGAAAGGACATGATACTGGTCACTTATCAGTGAGCCACCTGCTGAAAAACTCACCTGTTGAGAGAGTCTTATATTGTGTGTATAAACTAATGCTTTATAACACTGGGAGGAATTGGGATGCTGTTAAGTGTTTTTTCAGGAATTTATTTGGTTCAGTTCTCTACAGGAATTTTGTTAATCAGTCTCTTCACTTTTTTCTCTTATTCTCTTTTCTCCCTTTTTATCTCTGTCTGCTCATAGAAGATTCTTTTTTTAAAGTAAAAGCTGTCAAGATAACTTATGTGGAAATCAAGATGTTAAGTCTAATACAACTTCAGCTAAAAATTATGACACTTATGCTCACTGAATGACCCATGTGTTCTCTTCCATTTCTTAACTTTCAAAACTCTAGGACATTTAATCCTGCAGACTATACGGAGTCTTCTGCCACTGATGGCTTTGGGACAAAGTCAGAGATCTGGGAGACTGGTCAGAATGATGCAGATGATGGAACTGGTAAGATGCTTCAAGAAGTGGAAGGATTGGAATGAAGACCTGTAGCATATTGCAGCTAAAATATCCATTCTGTTAGTGTTCACTTCTGAAAATTTGTATACATCTTTTGTGACACAGATACTAGATGATTTTTAAGTTTAGTTCTGCTGATGTGCAGAGTCTGTGTCTCTCTGGTGAGAATGAAGGGAGGCATTTTGCAATTCTTTTGTTATAGTACCAGTAAACCCTTGGGGGACAAAGGAATTTGAAGAGTCACTGGAAGAAACTTGTATATAAAGAAGTGTTTAGATATCTTAATACTGGTTAAGATCTCACTGAATGTAGTTAAGGAGCATAAGTCCTCCTAAAATTGATTGGTCCACAGGCTTTAGGCCTGTGATGTGAATATCTAAGAAGAAAAAGAAAAGAAAAAGTTTACAAGTATGATTCACTCAGTGACACTGGGGTGGCTTTGGAAGCCCAATCTGCACAATGCAGAAATGTAAGGATGAGAGTCTCTGAATGGAGGAGAGTTCCAAGATCTGCGACTTGTGAAGAGGAAAATTATTAACTAAAGCACGAGTAGGCACTTGAATTGAAGCCAAAAAGCCATTTACCTGTCTGAAGATCAAGGCAGATGTGTGTTTCTGTATGAAGTTTCAAGTGAGAAGTACACACTTCCAGCTAAAGGCAAGAGACTGACATAGTTTGGAAAGGAACCATTTGCCAGTGGTCTCATGGTGATTCAGAAGTGAGGGTGGCCTGCTTATCTGCGATGGGAAAAACAGGATACCTTGCTGCTTCCTGTGTTCTGTGATAGAAGATGAAGGCAAAGTAAACCATGTGTTAGAATGGAGAAAGTCATGTATGTTTTTGTCCTCATTTGGGAGCCATTGAGTGTTTTTCTTTTAACTGCAGCAATAGGTAACTCTTCTGATCTCTTCATTGGTAAAGCTTACTCAGGTGAATTTTTTATCAACTCCTGTGCCAGGTGTGGAAGCTGATCCTGCAGGGCACAGTGTGCTCTCTTGAGCTCTACTGTGAGCCACTTGAGATGCAGCTTTCTAAATGTCTTACAAGCCATTTTCCACTTAACTAGAGAAGACAACAACAGGCTCAAAGTTTAGGAAGGCTTACTAAGCAGCTGTCTTGTCACTCTGATTGCCTTCTCAACTAGTATGGAAGAGTGGCTTTGAGTATATTAGTGGTTGTTAATGGGAGCATTCTTGCCAAATAGGTATCTCTCTAAGGAATTACTTCTTAAATTACTTGGTGCTGTAAAAAATTACCTTTTGTTTTCACTCACATTAGTTTTTCAAATAAGAAGATACTTAATGTCTTGAAAATTCCTTTGGAGATTGTTACGTTATTGTTTGCTACCTATTAGCGAGGTTCAAGGTACTAGGAGATAGGACCCAGAGGTAGAGCATCACTGGTTTGTTACTACTGATGCAGGTGTAAGGATATAGCTTACTTATGACTTCTGCTCTACTTCCAAAATGAACTCAAGTGTTCTGAGACCCTCCCTGCTCAGAGTAGCCTTCATGTGACTCTGCTACAGCAGCCTCTATCCTTGTACACAGAGGCAGAGCCTCCTTGTCCTTCTTACTGAGTGTTAAGTAATGGAAGAAATCTGCCTAGGAATAAGAGTAGTTTGGTGTGGGTAAACAGATCCCTCTAACAGTATGAATGTGTCATCATGAGAGGTGTGCTGCTGACGGAGTGGTGGAAATTCAGAGTTTTGATGTGTGGAATTTCTGTTTGGATGTCAAGCGCATATTTGCTGTGTACGTGTCACCAACAACTGCACTGGACTTCAATAACACAGCTTAAGACATGCATGGAAATTTGGGAAGCATTGTAGGAAGAAGGTGTGAGAAGGCATTTGAGAATTTTCACTGGCCTTGTCAGACGAATGAATCTTTGAGGTATGAATGAGTGGGTGTCATTGTAAGGGAGTTCCTGCAAAATTACTTGGTTGGCAGAAAATTAAAGTAAACTAGGTAAATGTGAATGTTCTTGTTGGGTGTTAAGTACCTTTTTGTTGCTAATCTTAATTTACTTTCAAATGAAAAAGGTACAGTAAGTGACAAAACAGCAATGTCTCTCTAAAGAATGCTTTCTTTTATGGTGTTGTAGACAAGCTCTAGGAATGTCTGAAAGAAGTGTGTGGGCCAAAAGGAATCACTTCCGAAAGAACATGCTTTAAAATTGAAACATCAGTTGTCCAAGTGGGTAGCACTTTCAGCCTTTTGATGGAAAGCATCTTGAGGGTTTTTAGAGGAAGCTGCAGCTGGGGTGATAATTTTACAGCAGAAGAGACTGCTGGGAAGGAACATGGAAGCAGTGCTGGGGAAGACAGTGTCAGACAAGGTATGGGGCTGGAAGTAGGTTGCGTAAAGTTGAGGATGAATTGACTTGTCAATCCCAAATATTAATTTTCAGGTTCCTTCTCCTAAATTCACATGATGTTTTGTTAATTACAAATCAATGACCCAGTTGAGTTCCCAGTGGGGAGTTGACTGAAGTTTTGAATGTGGGAACTATATGTGTATGCAAAACTGTAAAGCTTGCAGTGGGCTTTATAGATGTCAGATAAGAGTTTATACAGGAAGGACAGCAAGGAAATTGCTCTCTTTATTCCTCATTACCCAGTCCCATTTCTTATTTAATCTCAAAAGAAGGTAAAAAATATTAGCTCCTGCTATCTACTTTGAAAACTAGTGTCTTTCATCTGCAGTTACATTAAAGAGGCAGTAACTGGGTAACTGCCTAGAGAAATAAGAGGTCTTTGCTTACCAAAATACTTTCTGGAGACATAATACTAATAAAAACTCTTTGTGACATTCTGAGTTATGTACTAAGCATTTCTTTCTTTAGCCACTGCTGTGGAAATGAGCATTTTCATAAAAAATAAATATAGGGTTTGTTTCCAAAACGTAGTTTCTGTCATGTGTACTCTGAAAGTGCTCTAGAACCTCATGCCCTGAATTATTGCAGATGCCAGAGGCCTCATGATAACTTGAATAGCCTAAGTGCACCATTGTGTAATCCAGTAGAAAAGCTAGCTAGTTCTGTGATGGTAAAATTTAGTGTTGGCTGAAATACAGACTGAAGGGCAAGTCTTTAATAGTTCATAACATTATATCTAATTGTATTCCAAATAATACAGCATCAATTTTCCTGCATTCTAATTTATATAGAAATAATATACAGATGAAAGGCAAAGGGAAGGGACAGATGAAGAGAAACAAAATTACTAGTCCTTCTCCAAAACGAAATAAACTTGAGCAGCATCATTTCTCTCACCTTTTTTGTAATGTACAGGGCAGTGGGAGAAAATGAGTGCAAATCACAGCAGTTCTTGAGCATAAATTGTATCAGAGGTGCTCACTTCTCAAAGTTTGTTGTAAAAATGGCCTTGTGTTCTGGTAATTTACTCACGTCACTAGTTTGATAGAATTTCATAAGTTTCATGGAAAACTTCCTTTGTTACCTTAGTTATGAACAGCCTTAAATTACTCTGAAACTGAAGAATGACTAGAAATAAGGAATAAATTAAAGAGCAACTTTCAAGAGGGACAGTTGTATTCTTTGGAAGGTACAAAGAAGTTGGTGTTTGGGTTTTTGTTTTCTGGGAGTTTTGTGTTTGGTTTGTTTTTTCAATATCTGCTGTTGAAGTCAGAAGGAACATTTTAAGGAAACATTCAGGTGTTTCTAGAATGCAAATCCAGAAGGAAAGAACTAGTACATAAGTTTGGCATAGACCAAGTTAAATTTATTTTGGGGCTAATATTGATGTTTATTCAAAGAAATTGTAAAAATTAACGAGTGTGACAGGGAGAGAGGATAATTGGAGGAACATAGCTGAAGACTCATCAAAAGATGTATTCTGGTTTTATTGGGTTGATAACTTTCTAAACTGAACTTAATACAAAGAAAAAGAGGAAAGGGTCACAAATAACCACCTAGGTTGAAGCTTGTATGATAAGGATCCTAGAAAACACAAAACATAATTTTGATGGAAAACAGAAAACTCTTGAATTGTAATGCTTTGCAAAGCTTGGGGGAAAGATTGGGAAGTGGATGCATGAGTTGCAGTAATGCCAGGGTGGATTTTGGACTAAAAAGAAATTGATGGTCCTGTGGCAAGATCTGACTTAGATCAATAGGAGAAAGACGTTCAGAAACTGAATTTAGTGCAGAGAAGAGTACTAAAATAACTGAGAGTGGGATGATTGAGTTGGGAAAGGAAGAGTGTTAGTAAATGACACTAATAAACTTGGCAGCTTGGATAAACTAATAAAAGGGTGAAAGGCTGTACACAGCATTTAAAAGAATAAACCCTCAGGACTAGCTTTATAAGAGGGAACAACAGACGGTTGTTTAAATTTAATGTCAGGAAAACATCACAAGTATTATTTCAAGTAGGTTTGGTCTTCCAAAGATGGTGGAAAATACACAAGAGTCTGACTTGATGTACCTGAGCTCTTCTAGTGTTTATTTTATCAGACTCCAAGCTCTGTTTTAGTGTTCTGGTGTCAGTGCAAAACTTGTCTTCTAGAGACAGGCACTGGGTTATGGGAGATAAATACAAGCAGGGCAAATACTTTGATTTCTTCTTCAAAGAAGAAATACTGGGGGAAGGGATTCTGTTCTGGTCAGAGGAAGGGAAAGAAAATCAACTGTTCCTCTAAAAACTGCTGCTCATTGGGCTTTTCCTCCTTTTCAAAATTACTGTCGAAATGTGTGGATTACTCTAGAAATTTGAGGCATTGTAGTAGTAGTTTTGCTATAGGGTACGGTTATTCGTAAAAACATCCTCCCTGGGTAGAAGCCATTTGCTAAAATGTGAGCATGAGGTATTTCAGGCAACTCTGCATTGCTCCACAGAGCCCACACAGAGCGGATGTTACCTTGTTCAGGACCTGCCAAATAATTTTGGATTCCAAGGTACAGTTCCCCTCTCTTCCCCCCACTGTGTGTAACCTCCACGGTCAGCCCTTTTGCCTGACAGGACTGGCGCCGCTCAACCCTCCTCTGCCAAACCCGCTGTGGTGTCATGGGGTATGGAGGAAGCACCAATGCAGTTCTGGCATTAGTACCAGCTGGCTTTGATGCTGTTTTTGGGGGGCTTGTTTCTGAATTAATGTGTCTCAGACCAGTTCCTGGTTAAATGAAAGGTTATGATTGAAGCAGCAGTCTCTTTGCTTTGTACTTGATCCAGGGTGCTGGCGGCGCTGTCTTTGGTGCTGGTGTTTTCTTTGCTCGTGGTTGCACAGTTTACACAAAGGCTCTGGTTGTTGTTGGAATAACCTTCCCTGTAGTGCTGCCGGTGGTCAAGGCCTTCAGTCCATTTATTGCTCTTGCATGTCTGTACCTGCTGTTTCCTATGGAAGGGGTTGGGTTTTTGCATCCATAGGATTGGTTTCTGTGGTTTTCCTATTTCTGCATGCTTCACTGTGCTCCAGAGTTTGCCAAATCCAGTCTGCCACAAGTTACAGGAAGCGTTTTTTCCTACAGTGGATGGAAATTTAAAGATTGTCCTGCTACCATCATAAGAATTGTTTGTGTTCTAAAATAAGTTGCTCTCTCAGGGAAAGGACTTGGAGTTGTGCTACTCTGAGGAGTGAATTAACAGGTTGGAAAGTAGTCTTCACAGGCATAGCTTGGGTCTTGAAATTGAATGTGTTGAAAGTAGGATTGTGGGTCTTGGAGCAGGTGTTGGTGGTTGTGTTTTGTTCTGTATGAATTTGTGTGTGAAGCTGGAGGATCCTGTGGGAGGGTTGAGTAACCTCTCACTGCCATTGGACCCATAAGAGGAAGTTCTTGCAATGTTTGGGATTAATTGTTCCCCTCCCAGAATTTTAATTCTGCAGACTAGTTTCCTAGAGCTTACAACCATGTTTCCAAATATGTTTCCAACCTCCATCTCCTTGCTTTATGTTCCACTGATAATGAAAAGGGGATTGCTTGTAAAGCAGAAGGATTGAAACACGGTGTTGTGCCTTTAACTTGTTCCTGTTTTTTTTTTTTCCTTCCTCTGTTATAATAGGAGCATGGAAGAACTCAATAGAAGAATGGACAGCAGAAGACTGGAATGAAGATGTAAGTGCAACTGGCTGGATATACCAATTGATTATTTATTCTCTTCAGAGTTTGTGTTGTTTTCAAAAACTAAATATTTGAAATAATCCATTATTTCAACTTTATTTTCAGTAGAATGAAAATAAGTCATCCCTTTTGCCTCGTCCTGCAAGATGGAATGTCAGTGTTTGTCCTTGAAATGTGTGAATGCTTCATGTAACTGATATGGAAACTCCATCCTTACCTAATGATAGGGATGTATCTTTTGAGAGTATTGAAAGAAATACTTAAATTCCTAGGTTTTCTGTATCAGTTAATGTCATCAAAAGCTGACATATTTTAAACCCGTCTTTAGTTTCCTGAGTGTGTGCTAGAGGTGGACTAAGGGCTAAGAATGGTGGAAATCTATGAGCTATTCTCACCCCTGTTTGATGCTGGTACAATACAGCGCTTGTTGTAAGGGATGGGTGTTGAGCAATTATGACTAGAGATAGAATTTGTTTTAATTAGTTACTAGAGCTGAATAATTTGCAAATGAATTTTGAAATCTCTAGCCCATTGTTAATTTTTATTAATTTTGGATCCTGGAAAAATCCCTATAACCTAGGAGAAAGTTAATAGTCTGCTAATATTCAGAAAGAGTGAATGAAATGTCAAGAGGCAGATACGTTCGCCCAAAACATGCGCAAAAAAAAAAAAGGGAAAAATATGTTATACCTTTTGTTCTAAACGTAATCGCATTCTACCACAAAACATTTTATGTATTGAAATCTGCCTTGAAAATTTTGGCAGATCTGTTACAGAAGGACCCTTACTGAATGTGGGCTTTTGTAGGAAGGCTATTAGTCCTCCCAGTCTGAGGCCAGATGCCATCTAGTGCCTTGATCAATGATTGGGAAATAAAACTAAAGTAATTGCTTAATAAAATGTTTGTAAAATACAAAATATATTGGTATAGCCTTTGAAAGTGAGCCGATCATGGTGAGATTTGGACCTCTGCAAGATTTGAACTCTTCAAATGAAAAATACTTTAATATAGCCAAGTATCCATTTGTTTTATAGGAATAAAGACACACCTTCAGAACAAGGGCCTGCTGTCTGGAAAACAGCAACTCAAAAAGTTTCCAGGATTGTAGTGGATGATGAAAAAAGAACAGCTCCATATGAGCTGATGCTGTGTTAAAAAAGCTCCTATTGTACTATTTTTGCCTGTTGGCACTCTTCCCCATCTCTTAGTCATTCTTGAGTTACGTTTCTGTATGTGGATGTTCCTGAACTTGATTCTTAAGTACCAAATCCAATTTCTAATTACTTTTACAGATGAAAAATTGTGTATAATAGCTGAAAATATCTGATCAAAGATCCTTGAGAAGGGAGATTTTAGTTTAAGGAATCTGAAAGGGTTACTTTAGGTGTGTATGATGGACTCTGGTTTTGGTCTAGCAGAGGTGTAGTATGAGCCTGTGTCTGGAAGATGGATCCATGCATTTAAGTGTGTAACAAACAGTTCTAGTGGCATGACTATTGATTAAAAGAACCAAGAAAGCTGATATATTTACTGTCTGCAGGGAAAGACTGGGTGTTTTTCTAAAGAATATTTCTGTTTAAATGTGGTGTTCTCTAGTCAGATACAAGTTATGAGCAAGTGAGTGAAATTTAACATTGTTTGACCCAAGAAGAATTAGGTCTTTGTGACCTAATAGTCCTGTCTGTTCCTTATCTTTTGCAGTGAGTATTAAGCAGGTATAATAGGTTGTCAAGGTGCTGTTAAACAGAATGGAAAGTGCTTGCAGTGAAAATAGGAGGTTTTGTTTTGTTAAAGGGATATTCAGGGTATTAACAATGAAGGACTAGACAAATATTGAGGTACTTTAGATAGCTCTGGGTTTTGCTCTTAAAAGAAAGTAAAGTTTAACTACAGCAACTATTCCAAAGGAAAGAAATAGATAAATACAAATTGCTGGAAAGTGGGTAATGGCAAACATGTTCTGTTTTTATTTGAAACCCCAGCAACACTTATTTTCAAAAAAGGAAAGGAAAAAAAAGGAGTGTGTTTTGTTGGAAGTGGTTTCTTTACCTGGAAGCAGCATGAGAAGTTGTTTTAATTTCTTTACCCTCACTACATCATACCAAAACAGTAATAAGCTTTTTTTAAATTCTGATTTGTTGATGTTGAGTTTCTCTGAGGATGCTGGAGTATATTTTCCTCTTCTTCTTACCATTCCTGTACTCCTTTAGGAGCTGATAACCAGTTGTCAAGTGCATTGTCTGTTTGGTGATTGGAGAATGATTTTATCATAGGAACAGGAGCTGGGAAGCATGGGCATTTCACTGGAGATGGAGGACATACCCCTGTGAGGCCAACACCGACAAATGGCTCACAACCATTCGTTCAGTTCTGGGAAAATGCCAGAGCCTCAGTGAAAGATTTGTGAGTGTAGTGTGCAGCAAGCATAATGGCTTGATTGGGAGCTGAAAATTCTACTTCTGAGAACTACTAAATACATCTGGTAATAAAACTTTTCAGCTGCCACAGCTCGAAATATGTGTTTTTACGAATGCCATAATCCCTGCAGAGTACTGAATTAAGTGCTTGATTGGACCTTTTGGCAGTGAGTTTGCCACAGGTTGCAGTGTAAATCTCAGTGTAACTGAGCTGGTAGCTGGAGACTGCAGTTTGCATGCTGGTTCATCTATAGAGAGCATTTATTCTCTCACACATCAAGCATGCATTTGCATTGTCACAAACATCCTCAGTCTCCTTAATTTGCTGAATTTTTGGGGTTCATCAGTGTTTGTCCCTGATTAGTCTTTTCTTGGTTATGTGAGTGTAAGAAACTGTTGACATTACAAAGAATTTAATATTTAACCAAGGGATTGCAGACCATAGAGTGCTGCTTGTGCCATTAGCTGACCTCCTTGTGCCATGTAATGCAGGAATATCATAATACCCCAAGTATTATGTACCCAAGTACAGTACACATTGCTCTAAAATAAAACACATCATTCGGAAAGTGCTGGACAATAGAGGAACAGCCTTTTCAACTGAAATGTACTTAAGTGGAATGTTCTTTCTTTGTTTTGGTTAGTACACACAGTTGTGGGCTGTCAGCATTCATCTCAGGACAAGTGATCCAGAAATGAGGGATTAAAGTGCATTGTGTTGGCAGCAAGGGAAGGGTAAGAAATGGAGGGAGGAACTGTGTTAGGACTGATTTCTTCATGGTCTCGTGTGCTCCTTGCGAGAGAGTGCTGGGAGAGTATGTGAGATATCTCTACTCTGCCTCTGAGTGGTGATTTGCTCCCAGTCAGCTCTTCTGTGCCCTTCTTAGTTCAAGGAGACCCCTATCAGATGTCCATGTTCAGGAATCACATGCTCTCAGTAGAGCTGCCTGTGGGATGGCAAATGAAATCGGCTCATGTCTGTGGTGTCCTTTAAACTGCTAGAGATATATGCAGTTAAAAATGCATAATTTCTAGAAGAGCTGTATCAAATGGCCGATTTGAAAGGTGTTCTTTGAATAGGTCAGTTATTCTTCAGTCAAAGACAAGGCTACTAAAGGAATTAAGGATGATTTTGTGAAAAGTAAATTTAAAATACAAACATTGTACACGCCTAGCTCTGTCTTGCTAAACCTAACCTGTACTGGCTTAAGATCTATTCTGGTTTGCAAGTACTCCTGTCAGTAGAATCAAATTAGCCCTAGGACGTTGTAGCTGTTCAACAACTACTTTTTAAATGACAAAAAGTATTAAAAAATTCAACCACATAGCAAAAAAACAACCCCTTCTTTTCCCCCAAAGTCCCAACCAGCTCCACTTCCCCAGGTGCCTGTGCGAGTATCTCTCTGTATTTTAACAGCATGGTGAAAACAGTGCAGCTTTCCTCTGTGGGTGGTCTGACTTATTACATGAGTGTGAGCATGGCTCTCATTTTATTACAGGTTTCCCAGCTCGTGCTCTCAGAGCACTCAGTTAAAGATGTTATTGCCTCTCCTAACAGAGCTGCCAAGAAGGAACCATGAATGCTGGTTCACTGAACTTACCTGTACTTACCTGCATCTGCTGGTGGTGGGAGCTGAGATGTCAGATGCAAGGATACATGGAATGAGTGGGAGCAGTGCAATGTGTTAGCCTTGTGCAATAAGATTTGTCAGAGTTACTCTGTAGTGTCATAAATTGTCTGCACGTTGATGGTAGAATGGCTGTTACATTAATTACTTTCTAGTGGTGTATTTCAGTTAAATTGTTTCCCAAGCTGCTGTAGTTACATTGGTGTACAGTTCTATGCTGGTGTATGTTGTCAGTAGGTCAAATTTCCTAACCCAACCCTCTAATTAAATAGGTACTTGATTTTGTAGAGAAGATTTTACTGGAGTTTGACTACATATTTTTGTCTTTTTAAGCAGAGCTTCAGAGTAGCTGTTTGTAATGGTAGTTTGACTTTACTTTTACATTGAAAGTGCATGACCAAAGTGGAATTTATGCAGATGTTGCAGGAGGGAAATGTGAGCATATGAGATTCTTACCCCATCTCTTTTTCAGCTTTCTGAAACAAAAGTCTTCACTGCATCTTCTGTTCCAGCTGAAAATCATGTGACTCCTGGGCAAAGGTAAGCTCTTCTTCCATGTTTTCCCTATACTTTATAAACCTTCTCCTTGATTAGGCAATGTTAGCTTGCACACATAAAATATTGAATAAAAACTGTCTCAGAGATTGGTCAAACTCATCTAAAAATTGAAAAAGCCCTGCTTGCAAATTGTTGTTTCTGTGTCTTCCTGAGTTACGTATTTCTGACTGTAAAAGTGGAGACAAACTAACCAAATGTGTGAGCATAACACATCTTCTGCATCAAGACTGCTTACAGACAGGAAGAAAAGTAGCTGGGAAGAAAAATTTTTTTGCTGTTAAAAGGGAAGCTCTGGCTTTAGTGTCCAGAAAATGGGAAAGCCTCTCTTTGTAGATGCAAGAAGTGTTCAGAATGTAGTGCTTTGGCAGATGTGTTAAATGAAAGCTTGCATTGACAAAAAGGTGAATTCCCTGGTCAACATCACAGTTACAAGCCTTTACTGATGATAGAGGGTTAAGATCAAGAACCAAAAATAGGTCAGTTGCTGCCTTCCTTTGCTTGCCTTTGTCTTCAAATGCCTTGCTGGTGGTGTTGTGGAATCAGCTGCTTCCAGTAGCTTCATGTTCCTGAAGAGCACATAAAAGCGTAGTGAACGCTTTGGTAGTTGGATAGCATGAGATCTGAAAACTAGATAGGCTAATGGTTCCAAATGTCCTGATTCTGCTCTACTGCGGCAAAAGTTTCCATATAATATGGATGTGATTTGTATGAGGCATGGTGTCATGTGGTGTATAATTTATATTTCTTTCTTTCTTAAAGGTAGTATATTCATGTGTTTTTTGTTCTGTTCTTCCAGTGGATGTCCCTCAGATTGTTAGAAAATGTTTTAGTTCATCCACTCAAATTGGGGTGGGATTTTTTTGTTTGTTGGCAAAAAGATCCCTTCTCTCTCTCTTGTATGGTAGACAAAAAACATCTGAAGAGACTGCTAATCAGTAATAATTCTGTTGCTGGGATGGCAGCTTTAGTATTGCTAGTGCTTTCCCCAGTGTCACTGAAGTTTAATCACTGTTCATTCATTCCAGCCAAGTTTCACTTTGTCTTTCAGCATTGATTTGGTGACACTGCTTCAAAAGCCGGTGACATCTACCCAAGAGACAGAAGGCAACTCATTTGAGTCTCCTCAGCAGCAGACCTTTGGCCAAGCCTTAGTATTCACAAATTCTCAGCACAGCACCCAGATGGCATCAGGAACAGGCAGCTCCAGTGCTGTAAACTCTTACTCTCCTCAAAGTCTGGTAAAACTATCCTGTGCTTTCTAAATATTTTGTTTTCTAAATGTTGTTCATGAGTAAATATTTCAGGTTAAACAACTTTTCTAGTGCTGGTCATTTCATGAAGTGTTTTGGTATTTGTTGAAAAAAATTAAAATGAAGAATATAATTTTTTACTTTCAGCCCCCTCCCCCCCTGCCACCAAAAATTACTTTTTTCATTTTTGCTGGTTGGTTATTTCTGCATTTGCATGAAGCAGTTATATTAATTTTTGATTAGAGAGCAGATGTGCTCATTGCTTGCTGATATAGGATGAAATAATTTGTTTATAGTTAAGAGTTCTAGGCCAGAAAATGGATATGTTATTTCCAAGCCACATAGTCAACTTCTTCTTGTGGAAACATGCCTATTTCTGAGTCAGTTTTGAGGGTGTGAGATGAGGTGTTTATTCTCTAAAAATTGGTCCAACTATTAGTAAGTCTATGATATTTTAAGATGCATAGGTTCAAATAAGTTAGTATTATTGTGATTACAGTAGTGGAAATTTTTACTGGTCATTTGTTAGTAATCTACATCTGCAAAGATTTTAGTTGCTGCCAGATAGCAGCTGTAGGCATTGACCCTATGATTGTGTTCAATTATTAGTTAAAATATTAACTCCACTCCTTCCCCTTTTCTTCTTGGTCTTTTGGTAGTCGGCAGTTATTTGTTCTGGCTTTGGAGAGCTCAGATCTTCTAAATTGGCAAACTCTACTGGTTCCCAAATCTTGGACCAATTGAAATCACCGGGATTGGGTCAGTTTACCTCTCAACAAACCAATAGCAGTTCTGCCACCACTAGCACAGTTGCTGCATCATCCTGGGATCTAAAACCACCTAGTACTCAGTCCTCAGTCCTCAGTCAGTTTGGTAAGTGCTTTGACACAGGTTCTTCTCTCTTTCTCTTTATATTAGCCAGTAGGATTTCTTAATGCCAATGATAGTTTAAAATTACTTTAATTAAAGACTTTAAAAAAAAAATTAATCCTAGTAATATAATTACTTGCAACATTTTAAATGTTATGCTTATTTGCTGGTAATAAACATCACAAGTATATAATAAACTAAGTTTTATTAAGCTTAAGCCTATCCCTAAATGTCATTACATGTTTAAAGTTATTGAGCCTTCCAGGTAGTGACATCTTTGATTTAGTGTGCTTGAATATTTACATGGAATTTTGTTGTTGAGTGTTTTTCAACAGATACTGGAAAATACTTATTTTCATTGTACCTATGCTTCCTTTAGCTGAGTGTAAAGTTGTGTACTTGTATTTTGTTTTTTTCCCAAATTCTCTCTTCTAATTGTTACATGAATTTTGAATGAGTACTGTGTAATTTCTTCATAATATGCATCACGCTTCAGTGTTCTTTCCGTAGTGTGCTGTGAAGGATTCGGGCTACTTGTTTTGTATATTTATAATTGTATGAATTTTTTATGTAATTGAGTAAAATTAGTTGTAACAGTGAGAATGACAGAAACTTATTTTCTGTAGTGTTGTTCCTAGCAGAATCCTCACTGTGAAGAAGATACTCTTGTGTCTCTCGTGTGTATATGTTTATGTGTAGATAAGCAGCCATTGGTAGCAATTACTATCTTCGACATGCAGAAATTCTAAAAAAAAGTACATTTTATTGCTTTCTAATGGACTTCACCAACTGAATAAAAACCCTTTCACACTGGAAATGCTGAAGATCTCTGTGGTGGTTGACCAGTGCTTTAGGTCACCTCATGGCTTTCAGCATCCAAAAACTATGAAAGGGAAGACTGGGGAAAAAAGCTGTTTATGTCCAGCATCTCTTTGATTCTCAGCTGTTATGAGATGGTAGAAGACTTCCTATTTTTTTTAATCTTCTTCTTTGCAGGGGAAGGGAATCCTAACTCATACTACCTCTAAATTGCAACAACTACTTACCCCTTGGAAGTAATCACATTATATCAGCTCAGTTAATTACAGTGAAACTTGAAATGTTTGATTAAAATAATCTGTAACAGTTTTTGAGGACTTGTGTGTGATAGTACTGTGACTGTGTAGATAGGTCTGTTTTCACATTTTTGGAAAAAAACTAAGTAATGCTTGGCCACAGCTGTTTATTTAAAGTAGAAGATGTATCAACTGTTGTCCTTATTAGTGTTATAGTGTTAATGATCCATGTGAAACCCCTGTGAGGTCTGAAAAGACTTCCAAATGCTATAGAATCATAACTTTTAAGCAGCACCTGGGTTCTTGCATAAAGAGTAGAACCGTGAAGAGCAGAGTTCAATGCTTTAATTTTGATATTTCCTTTTTTCCAACACTGGACAGACTTTAAATCCCAGCCGGAGCCATCTCCAGTTCTGAGCCAGCTGACACAGCGACAACAACAAATGCAGGTGGTTCCTGTTCCTCCTCCTGGGCTAGAGTCCTCCTCCTCCCAGGTAAAACTCCGAGAGCCATCACCAGTTGACACCTCTACAGCTGTTAGCAAAATACTACAGCTCCCCACTATCTCTATGGATAACCAGGCAGTGACTGTTCATCAAACCCAGCAGAAACAGATAAAACCACCAAAAAGGAGGATAACTCCAGCATCCAAGGTGGGTAATTGAGTGATAGCTTGTCATTACTAAACTTAAAAACCACAAAAACTTGTGTCAGCAGTGGTGTAGCTAGCAGGACCAGGGCAGTGACTTGTCTCTCTGTACTGGACACTGGTGAGGCTGCGCCTCAAATCCTGTGTCCAGTCCTGGGTCCCTCATACAAGGAAGATATTGAGGGGCTGGAGCATGTCCAGAGAAGGGAACAGAGCTGGGGAGGGTCTGGAGCACAGGTCTGAGGGAGCTCCAGGGGCTCAACCTGGAGAAAAGGTGGCTCAGGGGAAACTTGATCACTCTCTAGAAATGAGGGTGTAGCCAGGTGGAGATTGGTCTCTTCTCCCAGGTAACAAGTGACAAAACAAGAGGAAACAGCCTCAAGTTGCACTAGGGAAGGTTTAAATTGGATATTAGGAAAAATGTCATCACTGAGGGGGTTGTCAATCACTGGAGCAGGCTGCCCAGGTAAGTGAGAGAGCTACCATCCCTGGAACTGTTTGAAAGATGTGAAGAGACATGGTGCTTAGAGACATGGTTTGGTAGTGCTGGCTTTAGTACCTGGACTTGCTCTTAATGTTCTTGTCCAACCTTAATGATTCTGTGATTTGATTTGGTAAATGTTTTATATAAATTGCTAGGGAGAAGGAGAGCAAAGATCTTGGTATATTTCTTATCTATGAAGCAGGATGTACTAAGCTGGATAGTTATTAGGTCCAAAATATTGTGGTGATATCTTTTGCAAGCAGATAGCTGGTTGCTCTGTATGGAAAATGGCTGTTGCTGAGTGATTTTTAGATTCACTTAGTAGCCACAATATGAATATTGGTGGGGGGTGGGAAGGGGTGTACAAAGATGCTACTTTGTTATTGTGGAATAGTACAGTTTACTCATTCAGATCCAGATTAGAGCAGAATCAGTGGATTAATTTCAAGTTGCAGATGCATGCAGAAGAATTATGGCTTCTTTTCTTCCTTTAAGATTCCTGCCTCTGCTGTGGAGATGCCTGGATCAGCAGACATGACAGGGTTAAATGTTCAGTTTGGAGCTCTTGAGTTTGGATCAGAGCCTACACTCCCAGAGTTTGGATCAACTTCAAGCAGTGAGAATACCAACCAGGCGACCAACAATAGCTTATATTCAAAATGTGTAAAGTATGTGTGAGTTGCCCTCCTGCATTCTCAGGTGTTCTTGTGGGGGTCAAGTTTGTGCCAAAAACATCATGACAGGGTTACAATGTAATGAAAGGAGAAAATATGATGACTTGTTTTCTGTGGACTATATCTTAAATGATAATTTTCTACTCTAATGATAATCAAAATCTGCCTGGATGGGTAGATGTGAAGCTGGAGATGGAGATGATATGAATATAAATAACCTTTTAGTAAGCCATCCTTTATAGAATTTTTTTCTCATGTTAAATTGCCCTGATTTTCAAGTGTTTTTGGGGGTTTGTTCCTCACTACCCATGTTTTTCTCCATCTGACCCAGCAGAATTGACCTTTTTACCATATATGTATGTTAGTTAGTAGATTAGCAGTAGGTTACAGATCTGATTCTCCTATGGTATGAAAAAATGAGAAAAGAAGCTAGGCTTTCTGTATGCAGAAGCTCTTACTGAAATGCTACAACAGCCAATGATAAGTGCCAGTGGACCAGTAATCCAGTTTTAATTCCTTACTCATTGAAAAATCGGCACCAGTAAAATGCTTCCTGAAGTTAATTCAGAAATATTAATAGAAATGAACTTCCACATAACTTGTAGTTTTATACATAATATTTAAACTAAGTGGACAATAAAACATTCCTGCATGTTTTAAAGTATTTTTAGCTCTTTGCATAATTTATTTTCTTTTTACATTAGAATTCTATTGTAAAAAGAATCCTATTGTTATTCATTATATACCAGACGTTACCAATTCTGCTTGTTTAAAAAATAAAGATTATGATCATTAATTTATCCTTGGGAAAGGTGGAAATAACATGACTGAAAAGTGCTTTTGTGTAAATTCTTGTCTTGTTTGGGCTGGAATGAGGGAGGTGAATGGTGCTTAGTGCAGCTGATGTTTTGAAGCAGTGATTAGTGACAACCAAAGCAATATTATAATTTTTTTTAATATTCTTAGATTTTCTAATATAAATAGTGTGGATTATTTTGTGTGTTTAAGGTAGTTCTAGATAGCTATATAGAAGCTGATATTTTCATGAAAGTATTTGAAATACTTACCAAGATGATAAATAATTCTTTTTTTCCAGTGATCCTTTGAATACCTCTTTGCCAATATCCAATACAGTCCAGGACTCCACATACACAACCTCTGCCATCAGCTCTTCCAGTCTGACCTGCTCATCCCAGAGCACTAGCCCAGTAACAACCTCCTCCTATGAGCAGACCTCTGTGCATAGCAGGATAGCGTACCAAAGCTCCATGGCTCCGTCTGAACCAGCCCCTGTTGCAGTTACGGTGAGTTCATTACAGAAACAGGACCTAGAAAAGGGGGAATACTCTTACCGATGTTAGATTTGTATTCCCCTGATACATTAATGCTGTAACCAAGCCAAGTGGTATTTTTGATTTCCAAGCCCACCCTCTTACTTGTTTTTGCTTTTCTTGGTGTGTAGTCATTTTTGGTATTACTGTATTTGGGGTATAAGAGTATCTGATTTTGTGGGTGTTGACATCTTAAATTGTCTTTTGACCTTTTTTTTTTAGTAACGCTTAAAATTCTACTTGAGTTTTCTTCCCTGAAGCTAAGGAACTGTCTCTGTATGTAAATATTAGTTATGGTATTTTGCCATAACTAATAACTTGATGGTTTCTCTACAAGTGTATTTTATTTACTAAATTTACATGGCATCTAGCAAATGGATCCAAATTTTTTCTTGACCCTTCCAGTATTACATTTCTGTTATATTTAAACACCAGTGGGAATTAGTTTTATGTGTTATTTTAATAAACATAAGCAGAGGTCTAATATAGGATGAAGAATCTCTTGGGAGATTCAAACAAACCTGCTGTCTTTGTATATAGAATGTAGGTTTATTTTAAAAGAACTGAGTTTATTGAATGTTTTAGGAACTTGTGAGAGTTTGTAAGTTTATTTACTTCTGGCCTTTGTTATGTGTTGGCTCAGTCACACTTGTCTTCTGCACTAGCTCGTATGTACTGGTGAGGATCAAGCATAGACTATCCACTTCTGTACTCCAGCGTTATCCAAAAAACAACTGGTGCTTCTCAAGTCTTATCTTTCAATGGAAAAAAATTGGCGTCTCTGTGTAACTTGGATAGTTAAAATTGTGAGTTACATTAGATCAAAAGCACAACCATTTCCTATATGTTAATGCAATTCCTTCTTTCATATTGGTGTGAACCTGAAGTTTATGTTATATACAGTACATGGGAAGGTTTGCTGCTGATGGGTGTATTATGGGCAGTGTATGGGTTTCTCTATGTTGAGGACACCTTGCACTTGAGACAACTTTATGATGTAGTTTTTTTAAAGGCAGTAAAAATTTAATTTTCTGCCTTGTTGTTCAATTTAGTATGAATATAGAATTTTGCATGAAGCATGTTCAATGTGTGATTCAGTCTGAGCATTTAATATACTTCTAAGATGATTTGTTAATTCATTTCTTCTTTGTTTACAGAACGGGCACAGCGGTGTTAGGACACAGGCAACACTTGACAGTAAGTTTTCAAGGCTTGGTTGAGCACAGGACTTTCTGTTCGTTCCTTGCTACTTGCTGTGCACACAAGCGTATCAGTGACATTGGGTTTAAGGCTTTATATTGTTCTCCATGACTAATTTATGGCTGACCCATTTGACTTTATTTGTGCTTGCATAAAATGCTGCTTGCTTCTTGACTACAATTGAAATATAAAGGCAGGTCTATTAAATCTACAAACCTAAATTAGAATTAGAGAAGCTGCTTTGCTGTTGGCTTTCCTTTTGAATTTACCTGTCAGAAATCATTTAATATAAAATAAAAATGCAAAATTAGAAATAAATATGAAAATTTTTAGCCGTTCTTCCAGTTCTGAGTTGGGAAGCTGCAAATAGCATTTAGCTGTAGTGAAAGGAACTCACGTTCTTTGAGTGCAGCTCTCACTAGGTATAATTCTATCTCTGCCCTGTTAGAAGCCTGTGAGAATAAAGATGAGAAACACATTCCCTCTTGAGAGTTTCTTACTTCCTTGCAAACAATACTTCAGTATTGACTGTGGTATAAGTGTTAGTTTCTTCATCTTGGCCTGTTTCTAATGTAGCATGGACCTGTCCCAGGCCTGCAGCTCTCTACTTTAGAGTTAAAATAATTAAGGTGTAGTGATCTTTGTGCTGCTCCATGAAGTTTTCAAGACAGCGGTGTGAATTAAAATCTTTTGGAATTCCAACACCTCAATTTTAGGTCTAACCTCTTCTTAAACATCTCTTCAGGTAGGCCATTAGTGGACAGTGTTTCGTTAGTACCAAGTTGAATTTAAAGGATCAGGAGTGTATATGCTCCAAGTATACAAAGACAGTTTTTCAACACAAGAACTTTTCTAGTGTTGTGTACAGAGTTAATAAACAATTTATGAAATTCACTACAGAACCTGTCCTTTTTCTACAGAAAACAAAGAACTGAGTGTTCCTAATACTTTTGTTTTCTGTAAAGGCATTACTAGTCTCTTTTCCTATGCTAGTTCTCCTTTGAGAGCATTTCTGTTTTCTTCTTCCATTGAGTCCATGATATAGTTATGCATCCATATGATTTTGAAGTTGTCTTAACTTTTATAAGTACTTTCTCCTTTCTGTATGTGCTATAATATTCTTAGTTGTTCCTCTCTCTTCTTTGCTGTTCTTTAATATCCAGATCTCGAGCTTCCTAAATCCTTAATTCAAAGTAGGACTGATGTGTTTTACTCCTGACCATCCTACTTGTCTCCTGGTTTTCTTTGTTTTGCACATTGCATTCGGTCATCTTGTAGGGGATCTTAAGATGGTGACTCTGTTCCTTGTGTTGAGGGAATCCTGCCCTTAATATATTGGGATTTTTAAATGTTATTTACTCCTTTTTTATATGAGTTTTATCAGGAATTATTAGATGATATAGTTACTGCCTTCATAACCATGTTTGTCACTTGGATTTCCTTCTCTTAGAGGCCATACTTATTACCAAGGCCAGGACCTTCTAATTCCTCTTTCTATTGCAACCCAACAACCTGACCTTGGTCATTTAGCTAGGAAATCAAATCCATAAAGTGAACAAACTCTAATAAATAACTTCCAAGTGTGTATTTGATTTTTGTTTGATGACCAATCTAAAAGTGTCTTCACATACATTACAAGTTAGTGATGATCCACTGGGTAGTGGTCCCTGGTGCGGTATGGGAATGTGGCCCAGCAGAAGGTAGGGCTCAACCCTTTTCTGAGTTTTATTGGTGAGTGACTGTCTCTAATTCTTTGTTATTTTTTGAAGGAGTAGAAATGAGTGAAACAGCTGAGAATCATGTTGGGCAATAGAATTTTTAGGCCTCTTATTACAGTATAGCAATCCTATAAACAAGTTTTTATCTGTGTAGCCTAAAAAGTGTAAGATAAAACCTAACACTTTTTATTATCTAAATAAAGTGAGTCAATATTTGACAGCTCCTTAGCCATAAAAAAATACTTAATGCTGTGCTCAATTCTGGCCTTTCATTGTAGCTTTTTTCATTCTACTGCAGTACACTTTTGACAGAATATACCAAAGGGATAAGCTATCTACCCCTGTTACTCCAGCAATCTCAGTCTCCATCCCCAACAGTGCTGTGTAGGTCTGAGTGAAGAAGCAGAGCTGTAGGTGAAACTAGATTTCTACAGTGCCTTGAAAGGGCAGAAATTATTTGTGTTTGCTGAACCAAAAGCAAGGAATTTTAGAATGACTTGTGAGTATAAATTAGTAATCCAGATAGTGGCTGGTGAAATGCAGAAGACAGTTGTTTACTACATGTGTAGCAGTGATAATTGTAAATTTATTATAAGTAGAGAGTTTAAAGGGGAAAAAATGGTAGTTCATTTGTGTTTGAATTTTCCTTCATAGTCAAATTGCTCGATATGGTTACCAGTTCTTAATGGTCAGATTTTTGCAGACCAAGGGATGAATGCTACTGTGTTCCTGCCATCTGGTCTGGGATGTCAAGTATGCTAGAATTTTAATTTGAATGCCTCTTTTTAACTTGTTGCAGCTATTTCATCAGTTGCAGCACCTAAGACAGAGCCTTCTCCCTCGCTACCTTCAGCTGGTTCTCTGCCCAGTGTGGTGTCTACCACGGCCTCACTTCTGCCTTCAGCACCACAGCACGTGGCAGCATTGCCCAGCTTGCCTCAGTCCAGTGATCTGGCCAGCAGCTCACTCTCCCAGCTGAGCAGGTACAGTAGAGTTGTGGTAAACTGAGGGGGTCTGTTTTTAGGATAGGAGATGTGTAAGGGTGGTTCCATATCGGGCTGGCAAGCACCAGGGGTCCCTTTTCTTATGTGAACCAGAATTAGGAGAGAGATTCAGAGGAGAACACAAGGCAGCCCCGGGCTCCCTTCTAATGGCAGAGCAGCTGCTGGCCTCACGCTTTCATGATGCATATGCAACTTTGTGTTTCAAGAGGTTTGCTTCAGTCATGCTAGCTAAATCAGCTAAATTGGTTTCCCCAGTTTATTTTTCCTACTTTGTGCCTGCTGGTTTTGATCAGTGTTATATATTTGAAACTATTCTTTAACAGTTTACTACATGGCCAATTTGAAATAACGTAGTCTTATTTGTATTTCTTAAAATTAAAACCTAGAAATAATTTCACAGGGAAACTGTGTGTGTTTTCTTTTTCTAAGATATTTCCTTAAGATATTTCAAAATATCGGTTTGATGTTCCTGGAAGTGCATCTAGCACAATTCAGCTCATTTGCACTGTATCTCTGTTTTTCTGAATGCCTGTTACATCCTCAGTCATGTTGATGCCTTAGGATTTTAGCTTTTATATTTTTCATTTATTTGTAATCCTGTAGTTCTTTAGTGTATAACTCTAAACTCCATATAGAATATTAACTAGTGTCTTCACATTTTGGTTAGTCAAAACAATTCCTCTCTAGGTCTGGGATTCAAGGACATCTTACTGTCTCAGGCCCTGGAAAGTATAAAGAAAAATGAGGTGGTGGGGAGTAAACATGGGGTAAATTACTTCATTACCTGAAGCTGTAATTGAAAGATTAACTGCCAATATGCAAATGGCCCAAACTTACAGAAGTGTGAGAACTCATGACTGGTCATCCATGTCTGTGTGTAGCCCCTGCGGAGGTTTCATCTGCTCTTAATGTACCTGAAGGCCCTTCAATAAATATAATCACTTTTTATTCTCTTAATTTTGTCTGACCTCTGGTTTTAAAGAAGCCCAGAAAAGACATCAGGGTGACAATCCTTAAGCTGCATTGATTGAGTTACATTTTTGATACTAACTTTGTACTATATTTGTTAATACAAGAAACTGATTTGGGATATCAGGGAGTTTTTTTTTCCTGTTTACAGCTAGAACATAGTTTATTTTTTTAACACTCTAGTATTTTTTTGTTGAGCAAAATAGTAAATATGTCAAACAAGAGCAATTCCCTTTACATTGGTCACATTTCCCCGCAATGATTTGTTGACAAGCTGTATAAACGGATGGAAATCAGCTGGGGGTCAATGCTGTTGGACAAATACAAAGTTTCAGCCATCCTCAGGATGCCTGAAATCCAAAATGTGTCTGACTTGGTAGAGCTGATGGCTGTCGTCTGTGTCTCTGCCATAGGTCAGATGGTGAAAAAGAGCTGGGAAGAGTGGGTGAGGGAGTGGTGTAAAACTCTTACTTTTCCCTTGCTGAAGTGATCCAATTCCTGCAGAAGGGGGACAGTTTTGAAAGTTAATCTATGAAACTGTGAAAGCTTATTCTGGGCCTGTACCTTGAAGAGCTACTAGAAGTGTTTGCCCTTAAATTAGGTCATGTAATGAAGCTGTCAACTTTGGTATGAAAACTGTGTTTTCTTGTGGCTATTTCCATAGCACTAAACTAATTTTGTTGTTAGGATCTCTTCGTATTTAGTAATGAGGAGTTTTTTTGAGCACTAATCTATACACGTTTTATATCTTCATTTGGTTACCTTTGTTCTGTATTGGTTCAGTTTATTGCATACTATATACAGTAGGTTTGCATTTTTATATAAGGTATAACTTGTCAGTTTAAATGTTCAGATGCCAGTTTCAGTCACCTTTCAGGGAGACACTTGAAGATCTCTGGTTGAATTATGGGGCAAGTACCCTGCAGTTCTAATTAGTTGAGTTAATGTTAAGCAATTCAAAATGTGAGAAACAACACAGTGAGTCAAACCAAAGCACTGCCTCACTTTAAACCTGTCCCCCATGGTAAGCAGCAGCAGAGAAAGAGTGAGAAACCAGGCTTGTGCTTGTGTGAACCTTGTTTCGAGTTTGGACTTCATGTGTCATGGAGTCATAGGTATTTGATTCCTGAAGCAACTATAGTTTTTCTAAAGATACTGTAAATTGGAAAATACAAATGAATGGTATTTTAGGTGTTTCTTGTTAATAATAATGAGTCTGTACTTGATTTTTTTCACTAGAAGGTAGTAGGGTACTAATTAAAGGAAAAAGTGCCTGTAGAGGTGCCTGTATTCATACAGACACATATACATTTCTCTGTGTGTGTGTATATGTATACACACACTCTTACATGTAATTTTTTCTTTAACTACTCTGTTACTGTAGGTGTACACACATACCTGGAATTCTAATTCTTTAACTAATGGCCTGCTGCATATTTGTATTTGTTAAAAGTGAAAACTAAAGAATTTTATAAATTCTTTACAATTTCCTTCCAGCTCCCTTTCCAATCATCAGACCAGCCTCTCTCCTGCCTCAGTGTTGTCTTCAGGCACATCACATGTGGTAAGTCCTGTTAGTATTGAAACAAGTGCTTGGCAAATAGTCAGTTTATTTCATAATTAGGAACATCTCTTAAAGTTGGATGTGTCTCAGAACCCCAAGACCCATAAGTATAGCCTTACTTCAGGGAAGAAGAATGGTCAGCCCTCTAGTGGGGGAAAAGGGATTACCACTTGTATTTGTACTAGATCAGGAATAGCTATGACAGAGCCTTGCCAGTCACACAGCTGAGGGAAATTGTCGTGCCAGCTAAGGGGGATGAAATAAAAAAAATTACTTCTAACTAGATTATTACAAAACAAAACAAAAACAAACTTCAAAGTGGCAATCTGAAATGTGGACTATTAGCAGTCTGCACTGGAGAGGTTTGCTGACAAAACGCAGGTGACGGAATGATACATGTTACGTTTAAGTTACTGTATTATAGTTTTGTGATGGTATGGCAATTTGAGTTTAGCTCTCATACAATAATTTTCTTTAAATCACTAAAGCATCATAAGCATGCAACTTAGTTGCTTGCTTGGTACATAGGTAATGCATATCTTTTGCATGTGCTGCTGTTACTTTAGAAGTTTTTGTTGTTGTTTGTTTTTTTTTTTTTTCGTTTTTTTTTCCCTTTTTCCCAGCATCTTCCACTGTGGTTTATTTGCTCTGTGATCCTCATTCTTTTTGTCTCCTTTTCTAGCACACTAGTATTGAGAACACAACTTCGCTCCAGCCCTCAACAACCTTTTCAACTGCTTCAACCTCAGCCACTAGCACCACCTCCTCGGTTGTCAGCATGGCAAGCAGTATGAACACTACAAACAGCCTTGGCCTGAGTGTTACCAGTGTGTCTATACCAGCTGCTACCACACGGGCAGCTCCCTTAGTGTCTTCAGGTTGGCAATATTGACAGATCACGTGGATAGACAGAGGATTTCAGTCAGCAGGGCTGTCAGTTGAGCATCTCACCTGCCATAACAACGCTAAGAAGTCCACACTGTTCACTGACATTTCCAGCATGCTGTATTTGCTGGCTTCTGAAATAAAGTTGCCTGGTTTTATGTATTTGAAATATTTGTTAGGGTGTTATGTGGCATTTATATAGCACATTCCATTCCCAAAGAGCTTTATAAATACACACCAGAGCAGTTCTGACTTAGGAAGTCTTGGGCTAGAAAATTCACCCAGTTTGTATTCCAAGCTGTGATCAGCTCCTGACTATGAGTTCACATAAGCTTTAGTTTCAGGCTGTTCTGTGACTTGAATTCATTTGGCAGTATCAAAATATACTGCAGTGGCCTCATTATCATGTGTCACATCCCTACTACCACTTCCACAGAAAGGAAAGAAATGTCTGGGTCATTGCACAGCAAAATAGCACTTTAGAAGGAGGGTCCATGGAGAAGGAGGGCTGGGAGGCTTCTTGCACTGAAGTGGAAGTGATGCTAAATTCTCTTTCTTCTCTGATGATCGTGAACTGCTAAAAGGAAATCTTATAGAGAGAAGTGAGTGATGTATTACTAAGGATCAAGCTTAGTTACAGAAGTATTTTTCATTTCTATAGCTCGTAAATGAAGTGTCTTATGACTGGCCAAAGTGCATTGTTCTTTTACTGTTCTGCTTCCTAGCACTGCTTCATGAAGGCAGCTGAAACCATTTCAGTCTTCTCTTTGCTATTCCTAGCTGTAGTAAGTCACCCACAGAAAGCATGCTGGCAACATTTAGTGCTTTCCAGTCTGTTGCTGGTGATAAAGGGAATGCATTTACAGAGCAGGAAATGAAAGAAGAGAATTTGCTCTCTCAGATTGAGAACAATTTCTAAATTTGCCTTCAGTAAAGAATTGAGCAAAAGAGAAGCTCTGTAATCTTGTAATCCTTGTATTCTTGTAATTCTTGTAATCCTCTTGGACAAAGTAAATGACAAATTCAGGCTATTCTATGATAGGACTGTTTTCAGGCTAAAGTAGCCTGTACTTTCCTTCCCTTGAGGCATGGTTAAACTCTTCAGGCTATTTTGAGCATATTCATCAAACAGCACAAAATCTCCTCTTTATAATCTAAGATGGTGCAGCTGCCACAACTTGTGAGCTGTCTTGTCTCAATGCTGAAGCCTTTTCTTTTCTAAAGGCTTGTTAAAGTGTCTGTATTTTGATTCTACAGGCAAAGCACCCCCAAACCTGCCCCAAGGTGTACCACCCTTGTTGCATAACCAGTATATTGTGGGACCTGGAGGACTTCTGCCTGCCTACCCAGTAAGCAGTTTCATTGTTTCTCTTTGATTTCTTAGCCCTTGGCGCAAGCGGGCCCTCCAGACCTGCTACTGTCTATGCCAAGTCATTTCTGGTGGCACATGTTACTCCTGGAATTCTTGTTTCAAATGCTAAAGAACATCTGAAATATGTTCAGTAGAGGCTTACTGTTGATTGTAAACTGCAGAGCTTTTGCTACAGACCTGATCTGGCTGCTGTTGAAGCTAAACATGGGTGTGGCTGTGGTTTTCAGTGTTAACAGGTTTTAGGCCCTTTGAATAAATTAAGGCTTCTTTAGGTTTGTGTTACTGAAATGGATTTGCCATAGCAGTGGCTGAAATGTGCAATGGACACATGTGCCTGTCTGTCATGATTTGAAAGACTGCACATAGCTTTTGATGTCTGACCAGCATCAACGTATTTTTGGTTATCTGCTTTTTGAATCCAAACCTTTATATCAGTAACTTTTCTGTATCAAACTGAATGTGAGGAGATACCCAGGAGGTTGTGTTGTGGTCAAGTCATCAACTCTTTAATCTTAATGCTCTTTGAAGTAATGATTACAGCAAAGAGGGCTGTTGTTCTTAATCCCAAATCTGAAGCAAGGTAGATTTTTCATAAGTTCAGGAATGATGTGTCTGTGAAAACTGTATTGAAGATGGGACAGTCAAACTCTCCTCAGAGGACATTGTCACCAGGAAACAACATCAGAGTGACAAGCCTTTGAAACTTCAGTTCTACTCTCCTTGAAATGCTGCAGTGCCCCATTGATAGCACAATGTGACATACGGCTGTAGACCTTTAACACAGACTGGGCTTAAGTCAAACTCAGCTCAAAGCCCCAAACTGGTCAGCATCAGAAAAAAGTGTTATAATGATGTTGTATTTTTATCTGTCTTTAAGCAGATTTATGGTTATGATGATCTCCAGATGCTTCAATCCAGACTGCCAATGGTAAGTACATGACTTACTTAATTTTAAAGAAGTTGTCTTCACTGTTGATCATTTGTGCCACATAAATTGATCAATTGAACGGTGGTTAAGAGATTTTCCTTGTGTTCTGTATTCTTTCTTTTGAAATTTATACAAGGATTGTGTAAATTGATACAGAGCAACTGTTGCATCATGCATTTGTCCAGCTGCAAAATCTCTAAATAGACACAAGTGTGCTCTGTGCTCCTGAGTGGAGAAATGTCTAATTTTTGTAGCAGCATTATGACATTTTGTCTAATCTAGTTGAAGTCCTAAGTGTTTGTTTTACTAAGAGGTCAGGTTGAACATCAAGTACACAGGTTGGTAGCCAGTAGGTGTAGCTGAGATTTGGGATGTGGTCATAGGTATAGATCTTTGCATATGCATCATGGCAACAAATGCAGGTGAGCTGCAGGAGGGAGAGTGTACAAAGTTTTTTTCCTTATCTGGATCTAGAATACGAATGGCATATGAGACAGGCTGATAGATTGTAAAAGGGCCTCAGTCTAGATTGCAAAATAAAAAAGAATTTTCCTATCAGAAATGTAGGATAAGGAACTTGGAGAGAAAGTTTGGTAGTAGGTAGCTGAGAACAGTTACATACTAGAGTGATGCGGTATATCTGTAGAGGCAGAAATGGAGCAGTGAGGAGTGATCTGAGAAGACTGGATGAATGCCATAATGTAAGGCCCAAATAAGTACCAGGTATTCCATGTAGAGCTTAGAGCAGCCAGAGTCAGATAGTTTAAAGGTGAGTACCAGGGATGACTCAAACAAAGCCCTGTCATACTGCAGACCCTGAATTTAAAAAACTCCAAAGATGAGCACGTGAATAAAGACATTTACCAGAGAAAGTTGTGGTACTTGAAGAACTGTCAACTGAAATGCATGGGATTATCATTATGGCAACAAGATGCAAAATATTGGAAGTAGCAGGACCAGGAGACACGTATTATAATGTGTTAACAGTATCTAGATGCCTGGTGACCACCAAGGTGCTCTATCACTCCCCACCTCATTTAGTCCAGGGAGAAAATACATCCTGAAAGGCATGTGGGGTGAGATAAGTACAGGAAGAAATTACTTGCTGGTTGCAGTAATGGGCAAAAGAGGCTTGACTTGGGAAAATTAGTTTAACATGTTAGCAGTCAAATCAGGGCAGTTAGCAAGTAGATAATGAAATAAAACCAAATCTACAGAACATCTTCCCTTCACCTCTCATATTTTCGTGGACTTAGTTTCACTCATGATTTTCTCTACCTTCATCTCCCAGGTGGGATAGGAGGATGGGGAATGGGACTGGCTTCTGTGCCATCACACTTCTGCACCTTCCTCCTCACACTCTTCCCTATTCCCACTTTGGTTCCACAGTTCTCCAAAACCTCAACACGAGTCCTAAAAACTTTTATGTTGAAAGAGGCAATCTAATTGCAAGCAGCTCTGACATGGGAAGAGAAACCTTCTCCTAGACCACGTTGCACAAAGCCCCATTCAGTATGGCTTTGCATTCTTTCAGGGATGTGGTAATCTAGCCAGCTCTAGGACTTGTTCACAATACTCTTAGTAAAGGATTTCTCCCTAATACCTGATATAAACATACTCTCTTTTAGTTTACAGACATCCTCTATAGACCACTGCCTGTCACTGCAAATGCTGTTCAAAATTCACTTTCCTTCTTTTTTGTGAGGTCCATTGAAGTGTTAAAAGGCTACAGTAAGGACTGCCTGTACCCTTCTCCAGTCTAACACCTGTCATATATCTTCATAGCAGAAGTGCTCTGATGCTCTGTTAGTGTTTGTGGCCCTCTAGTGGAACTTCTCCAGTAAGTCCGTGCCTTCCTTGTCGTCAGGCTTTCAGATACAATAATCAAGAAGGGAGTTGCAAACTACTGAGGAAAGGAAGGCTAAGACAAAATACTGATGATGGTATCTAACACCTAGTGATGTTTCTCCAAAGATATTGATGCAAGATGCTGTTTGGGCAGGTGCCAGCGGGAAGAGACAGGGATGTTTAGAGTCAAACATGGAACACAGCTTTGAGTGGTGTTGGGCGGAGATGGCTTTCCCCTGGCGCAAAGAGTGCTTGCAGTGCTCGAGAGAGGAGAGGCAGTGGCAAGTGTTTTGTCATAAGTCTTTATTTGGACTGGCACAAATAAGTGAAGAGGTAGAAAAATAAATACGTGAATAAATAGGTAAATAAAATAAATAACTAAATAAATAAGTCAATAAATAAGTGGAGAAGGTCTTTGGTCCGTATCAGTATGAGCAGCGGAATCGCTGGAGAGGCAGCGGTTGAAGGCTGCGGGGGCCGTGCGGTTGTTGCAGGCCTGTGTGTGGTCCCAGGTGAGAGGAGGCGTGGGGTTGGAGGTGGGTTTGGGGCCTAGGTGTGGCTGGGCGGGTGGGCCTTGGCGCTAGCGGCGCGTGGCGCGTGTGAGGTTGTGGAGGTGCAGTAGAGAGGCACGAGCTTCGAGGCGGACGTGGTCCCAGGCGCAGGCGCTGTGGTTGTGGGCGTGCAGGAAGAGGTGGATGTCCCTGAAGTACTTGTTGATGGCGAGCAGCGGGTTGCGTGGTCCTTTGAAGGGCGTGGCGTTGTCGGGGAGGCATTGCTCCAGGTGGTGGATGTGGTGCTGCAGCTTGTTGAGGAGGTGGTTGCGAGCCTGGCCGGGCCAGTGCTGGCGGGTGCTGTTGGAGCTGAGGGTGTGGAAGAGGTGCTGCAGGATGCGCAGGGCGGTGGCGGCGGCTTGGTGCGGCTGCAGGTTGTGGTGGAGCAGGCTGGCGGGGAAGAAGGGCGGCTCTGGCAGGTGGCAGGGCTGCGTGTGGCCGACCGCAGCCATGTCCTGGAGGAGGCGGAGAGCGTCGCCGGGGAAGGTGTCCTCGTGTGTCCAGAGGTGTTGGCAGGCCAGGGTGCCGGCCAGAGCGGTGAGGAGGAGCAGGAGCGCTGGGGCGGCGTGCGGCAGGCGTGGCTGTGTGGCTGTGGCCGCAGCCATGGTGATTCTCTGTGGGTGCTGTTGGGTGCTGCTGGGCAGGAGGAGCCCGGTGAGGCTGGCTGGTGCTGCTGGTGGCTGTGCTTGGGGTGGCTCCGGGTGCGCGGCTTTGTATGCGAGGCAGCTTTCCCTTCATCGCTTTCCGATTGTCCGCAGTTTCTGCCTGTGCTTTCCAGTCTGTACTGGTGGCCGTGTAGGTTTTGGGGAAGTGTTTGGTCGGGGTGTCCGTGGTTGGGGATTGTGGTGGCAGCGGCGTGCCGGCCTTGCGAAAGCTCTGTCTCGGAGGCGTCGTTGTCAGGTGTGGCGGAGAGGGCTCTTGGCTGTTGCCCTTCACCTGCCGGGCCAGCTGCGCGGTCCGTGCTGTGCTACTGAGTCTCTCTTTGTGGCCAAGCATGCTTTCCACCCGCAAAGCCCTGCTGGTGGCTGTGGTGACTTTTCCTTTCACTCAGTGGCTTGCCTTTATTTTCATCTTAGCCACTGTTTTCCTTTTGTGGTTGCAAGGCATGTGCGGTGATGTCAGTGGGCGGGGGCTGGCGTTTCCCCTCCTGGGGTCAATGCCCAGAGGCAGTGGCAGTGTTCGAGGGGCTGTGTGTGCACGTGGGCCTTGGAGGCCTGAGTGTGTCCTTGCACAGAGGCAGGCGCTCAGGCTGCTGTGTTTGGGAGGAGCCAGCAAGGAGGCAGGCAAGGAAGGCTCAGTGAAGAAGGCGGCGCAAGGGAGGGGCTTTGCTCTTCCTGTCGTGCTTGCTCCGCTGGCTGTGGCCCTGGAGCAAGGGTCCGGTTTGGAGATGCATTGGCCCAGTGGATGAGGCAGCCGCAGGGCCAAAGAGGACTGTCCCCCGTGAAAGCAATGGGGTTGTGTTTTGGGATTGCCAGAGCCCTGGCCTGCAAGAGCGTGTCCTGTTCAGGGCTCGTTGGCCCGTGCGAGGTGTGGCGTCCTTGGAGGGGATGGCTCTGAAGAGGCACGGGGGTCTAGAGGACATCATGTGTGAGCAAGACGGCAGGGCCTGGGCTTCTGCGGCTGAGTAGCGAAGGTTTGCCAGCAGTTTCAGATGCCTTTGCAAAAGCGCAGAAAAGCTGGGGATCGGTGAGGAGGAATGTGGGCTGTGCAGAGATCTGCAAGGGGACGATTGCCATGGCCTCGTGGAGAAATGGTTGGATGGTTGCTCGGAGCACAGCATGGGCTTTGAAGGTTGGAGACTTTTGGGGCAAAGAGGCTGTGGAGGGGAGTGGATGTTTGTAGCCTTGTGTGTCAGCGATCTCCAGGCCCGCTGCTGAAGTGGCGCGTGGCAAGTGCTGGGAGCCCTGCCTGAAGAATGGAGATCCCAGGGCCACTGTAGGACAGGGTCAACTTTGAGACCATCTTAGCAACTTGAACTTAGTGTCCGAGTGCATGGCACGTGCAGAGGTTAATGCCTGAGTCCTGAGGGAACTTTCAGATGGAGTTGCTAGGCCAGAGTGCATCGTTTTTGAAAGCTGGTGTCTGTCAGTCCAAATGGCCAAGAAGCGGTAGAAGGGAAGTAGAAGCCCCGTTTTTAGAAAGGGAAAAGGAGAAGAGTGTGGGATGTACGGAGCATTCAGGCTGAGCTCTGTGTGAGGCAAGAAGATGAGGCTGCTTCTCCGGGAGACTATGTTAAGGCCAATGGAAAAGCAAAAAAGCAAGAGGGGATTGGGAACAGGGAGCATGGCATTCCAAAGTTCAAAATCACCATTCCTGGCAGTTTTGGTGCTGTTCTATGCTTCGGGCTCCACGGCAGTGGTGGAGAGGGGCAAGGAAAGTGACCTCGTGTGCCTGGCTTTGTGCAAAGTGCTTGACAGTGTCCCGCATGACGTCGTTGTCTGTGAGTCAGAGGGGCATGGATTGGATGGATGGAGCAAGGTGTGGATAAAGCAGATGAGGTGCAGCGGTGCTCTTGAGCAGCCTTTGGGTGTTTTTCTTTTTGTGCTTCCATGGTGTTGGCCAAAGGCTGGCAGTGCTTTTGCACAGGGGCTTGCACAGGGGCTGCTGCTTGGGCAGGCGCCGTTGAGAAGAGGGGTCGGGGGCTGTTTGCAGCAGGGCTTGGAGTAGGCGTTGGGCGGAGATGGATTTCCCCTGGCGCAAAGAGTGCTTGCAGTGCTCGAGAGAGGAGAGGCAGTGGCAAGTGTTTTGTCATAAGTCTTTATTTGGACTGGCACAAATAAGTGAAGAGGTAGAAAAAATAAATACGTGAATAAATAGGTAAATAAAATAAATAACTAAATAAATAAGTCAATAAATAAGTGGAGAAGGTCTTTGGTCCGTATCAGTATGAGCAGCGGAATCGCTGGAGAGGCAGCGGTTGAAGGCTGCGGGGGCCGTGCGGTTGTTGCAGGCCTGTGTGTGGTCCCAGGTGAGAGGAGGCGTGGGGTTGGAGGTGGGTTTGGGGCCTAGGTGTGGCTGGGCGGGTGGGCCTTGGCGCTAGCGGCGCGTGGCGCGTGTGAGGTTGTGGAGGTGCAGTAGAGAGGCACGAGCTTCGAGGCGGACGTGGTCCCAGGCGCAGGCGCTGTGGTTGTGGGCGTGCAGGAAGAGGTGGATGTCCCTGAAGTACTTGTTGATGGCGAGCAGCGGGTTGCGTGGTCCTTTGAAGGGCGTGGCGTTGTCGGGGAGGCATTGCTCCAGGTGGTGGATGTGGTGCTGCAGCTTGTTGAGGAGGTGGTTGCGAGCCTGGCCGGGCCAGTGCTGGCGGGTGCTGTTGGAGCTGAGGGTGTGGAAGAGGTGCTGCAGGATGCGCAGGGCGGTGGCGGCGGCTTGGTGCGGCTGCAGGTTGTGGTGGAGCAGGCTGGCGGGGAAGAAGGGCGGCTCTGGCAGGTGGCAGGGCTGCGTGTGGCCGACAGCAGCCATGTCCTGGAGGAGGCGGAGAGCGTCGCCGGGGAAGGTGTCCTCGTGTGTCCAGAGGTGTTGGCAGGCCAGGGTGCCGGCCAGAGCGGTGAGGAGGAGCAGGAGCGCTGGGGCGGCGTGCGGCAGGCGTGGCTGTGTGGCTGTGGCCGCAGCCATGGTGATTCTCTGTGGGTGCTGTTGGGTGCTGCTGGGCAGGAGGAGCCCGGTGAGGCTGGCTGGTGCTGCTGGTGGCTGTGCTTGGGGTGGCTCCGGGTGCGCGGCTTTGTATGCGAGGCAGCTTTCCCTTCATCGCTTTCCGGTTGTCCGCAGTTTCTGCCTGTACTTTCCAGTCTGTACTGGTGGCTGTGTAGGTTTTGGGGAAGTGTTTGGTCGGGGTGTCCGTGGTTGGGGATTGTGGTGGCAGCGGCGTGCCGGCCTTGCGAAAGCTCTGTCTCGGAGGCGTCGTTGTCAGGTGTGGCAGAGAGGGCTCTTGGCTGTTGCCCTTCACCTGCCGGGCCAGCTGCGCGGTCCGTGCTGTGCTACTGAGTCTCTCTTTGTGGCCAAGCATGCTTTCCACCCGCAAAGCCCTGCTGGTGGCTGTGGTGACTTTTCCTTTCACTCGGTGGTTTGCCTTTATTTTCATCTTAGCCACTGTTTTCCTTTTGTGGTTGCAAGGCATGTGCGGTGATGTCAGTGGGCGGGGGCTGGCGTTTCCCCTCCTGGGGTCAATGCCCAGAGGCAGTGGCAGTGTTCGAGGGGCTGTGTGTGCATGTGGGCCTTGGAGGCCTGAGTGTGTCCTTGCACAGAGGCAGGCGCTCCAGCTGCTGTGTTTGGGAGGAGCCAGCAAGGAGGCAGGCAAGGAAGGCTCAGTGAAGAAGGCGGCGCAAGGGAGGGGCTTTGCTCTTCCTGTCGTGCTTGCTCCGCTGGCTGTGGCCCTGGAGCAAGGGTCCGGTTTGGAGATGCATTGGCCCAGTGGATGAGGCAGCCGCAGGGCCAAAGAGGACTGTGCCCCGTGAAAGCAATGGGGTTGTGTTTTGGGATTGCCAGAGCCCTGGCCTGCAAGAGCGTGTCCTGTTCAGGGCTCGTTGGCCCGTGCGAGGTGTGGCGTCCTTGGAGGGGATGGCTCTGAAGAGGCACGGGGGTCTAGAGGACATCACGTGTGAGCAAGACGGCAGGGCCTGGGCTTCTGTGGCTGGAGTAGCGAAGGTTTGCCAGCAGTTTCAGATGCCTTTGCAAAAGCGCAGAAAAGCTGGGGATCGGTGAGGAGGAATGTGGGCTGTGCAGAGATCTGCAAGGGGACGATTGCCATGGCCTCGTGGAGAAATGGTTGGATGGTTGCTAGGAGCACAGCATGGGCTTTGAAGGTTGGAGACTTTTGGGGCAAAGAGGCTGTGGAGGGGAGTGGATGTTTGTAGCCTTGTGTGTCAGCGATCTCCAGGCACGCTGCTGAAGTGGCGCGTGGCAAGTGCTGGGAGCCCTGCCTGAAGAATGGAGATCCCAGGGCCACTGTAGGACAGGGTCAACTTTGAGACCATCTTAGCAACTTGAACTTAGTGTCCGAGTGCATGGCACGTGCAGAGGTTAATGCCTGAGTCCTGAGGGAACTTTCAGATGGAGTTGCTAGGCCAGAGTGCATCGTTTTTGAAAGCTGGTGTCTGTCAGTCCAAATGGCCAAGAAGCGGTAGAAGGGAAGTAGAAGCCCCGTTTTCAGAAAGGGAAAAGGAGAAGAGTGTGGGAAGTACGGAGCATTCAGGCTGAGCTCTGTGTGAGGCAAGAAGATGAGGCTGCTTCTCCGGGAGACTATGTTAAGGCCAATGGAAAAGCAAGAGGTGATTGGGAACAGGGAGCATGGCATTCCAAAGTGCAAAATCACCATTCCTGGCAGTTTTGGTGCTGTTCTATGCTTCGGGCTCCACGGCAGTGGTGGAGAGGGGCAAGGAAAGTGACCTTGTGTGCCTGGCTTTGTGCAAAGTGCTTGACAGTGTCCCGCATGACGTCGTTGTCTGTGAGTCAGAGGGGCATGGATTGGATGGATGGAGCAAGGTGTGGATAAAGCAGATGAGGTGCAGCGGTGCTCTTGAGCAGCCTTTGGGTGTTTTTCTTTTTGTGCTTCCATGGTGTTGGCCAAAGGCTGGCAGTGCTTTTGCACAGGGGCTTGCACAGGGGCTGCTGCTTGGGCAGGCGCCGTTGAGAAGAGGGGTCGGGGGCTGTTTGCAGCAGGGCTTGGAGTAGGCGTTGGGCGGAGATGGCTTTCCCCTGGCGCAAAGAGTGCTTGCAGTGCTCGAGAGAGGAGAGGCAGTGGCAAGTGTTTTGTCATAAGTCTTTATTTGGACTGGCACAAATAAGTGAAGAGGTAGAAAAATAAATACGTGAATAAATAGGTAAATAAAATAAATAACTAAATAAATAAGTCAATAAATAAGTGGAGAAGGTCTTTGGTCCGTATCAGTATGAGCAGCGGAATCGCTGGAGACGCAGCGGTTGAAGGCTGCGGGGGCCGTGCGGTTGTTGCAGGCCTGTGTGTGGTCCCAGGTGAGAGGAGGCGTGGGGTTGGAGGTGGGTTTGGGGCCTAGGTGTGGCTGGGCGGGTGGGCCTTGGCGCTAGCGGCGCGTGGCGCGTGTGAGGTTGTGGAGGTGCAGTAGAGAGGCACGAGCTTCGAGGCGGACGTGGTCCCAGGCGCAGGCGCTGTGGTTGTGGGCGTGCAGGAAGAGGTGGATGTCCCTGAAGTACTTGTTGATGGCGAGCAGCGGGTTGCGTGCTCCTTTGAAGGGCGTGGCGTTGTCGGGGAGGCATTGCTCCAGGTGGTGGATGTGGTGCTGCAGCTTGTTGAGGAGGTGGTTGCGAGCCTGGCCGGGCCAGTGCTGGCGGGTGCTGTTGGAGCTGAGGGTGTGGAAGAGGTGCTGCAGGATGTGCAGGGCGGTGGCGGCGGCTTGGTGCGGCTGCAGGTTGTGGTGGAGCAGGCTGGCGGGGAAGAAGGGCGGCTCTGGCAGGTGGCAGGGCTGCGTGTGGCCGACAGCAGCCATGTCCTGGAGGAGGCGGAGAGCGTCGCCGGGGAAGGTGTCCTCGTGTGTCCAGAGGTGTTGGCAGGCCAGGGTGCCGGCCAGAGCGGTGAGGAGGAGCAGGAGCGCCGGGGCGGCGTGCGGCAGGCGTGGCTGTGTGGCTGTGGCCGCAGCCATGGTGATTCTCTGTGGGTGCTGTTGGGTGCTGCTGGGCAGGAGGAGCCCGGTGAGGCTGGCTGGTGCTGCTGGTGGCTGTGCTTGGGGTGGCTCCGGGTGCGCGGCTTTGTATGCGAGGCAGCTTTCCCTTCATCGCTTTCCGGTTGTCCGCAGTTTCTGCCTGTACTTTCCAGTCTGTACTGGTGGCTGTGTAGGTTTTGGGGAAGTGTTTGGTCGGGGTGTCCGTGGTTGGGGATTGTGGTGGCAGCGGCGTGCCGGCCTTGCGAAAGCTCTGTCTCGGAGGCGTCGTTGTCAGGTGTGGCGGAGAGGGCTCTTGGCTGTTGCCCTTCACCTGCCGGGCCAGCTGCGCGGTCCGTGCTGTGCTACTGAGTCTCTCTTTGTGGCCAAGCATGCTTTCCACCCGCAAAGCCCTGCTGGTGGCTGTGGTGACTTTTCCTTTCACTTGGTGGCTTGCCTTTATTTTCATCTTAGCCACTGTTTTCCTTTTGTGGTTGCAAGGCATGTGCGGTGATGTCAGTGGGTGGGGGCTGGCGTTTCCCCTCCTGGGGTCAATGCCCAGAGGCAGTGGCAGTGTTCAAGGGGCTGTGTGTGCATGTGGGCCTTGGAGGCCTGAGTGTGTCCTTGCACAGAGGCAGGCGCTCCAGCTGCTGTGTTTGGGAGGAGCCAGCAAGGAGGCAGGCAAGGAAGGCTCAGTGAAGAAGGCGGCGCAAGGGAGGGGCTTTGCTCTTCCTGTCGTGCTTGCTCCGCTGGCTGTGGCCCTGGAGCAAGGGTCCGGTTTGGAGATGCATTGGCCCAGTGGATGAGGCAGCCGCAGGGCCAAAGAGGACTGTCCCCCGTGAAAGCAATGGGGTTGTGTTTTGGGATTGCCAGAGCCCTGGCCTGCAAGAGCGTGTCCTGTTCAGGGCTCGTTGGCCCGTGCGAGGTGTGGCGTCCTTGGAGGGGATGGCTCTGAAGAGGCACGGGGGTCTAGAGGACATCACGTGTGAGCAAGACGGCAGGGCCTGGGCTTCTGTGGCTGGAGTAGCGAAGGTTTGCCAGCAGTTTCAGATGCCTTTGCAAAAGCGCAGAAAAGCTGGGGATCGGTGAGGAGGAATGTGGGCTGTGCAGAGATCTGCAAGGGGACGATTGCCATGGCCTCGTGGAGAAATGGTTGGATGGTTGCTAGGAGCACAGCATGGGCTTTGAAGGTTGGAGACTTTTGGGGCAAAGAGGCTGTGGAGGGGAGTGGATGTTTGTAGCCTTGTGTGTCAGCGATCTCCAGGCCCGCTGCTGAAGTGGCGCGTGGCAAGTGCTGGGAGCCCTGCCTGAAGAATGGAGATCCCAGGGCCACTGTAGGACAGGGTCAACTTTGAGACCATCTTAGCAACTTGAACTTAGTGTCCGAGTGCATGGCACGTGCAGAGGTTAATGCCTGAGTCCTGAGGGAACTTTCAGATGGAGTTGCTAGGCCAGAGTGCATCGTTTTTGAAAGCTGGTGTCTGTCAGTCCAAATGGCCAAGAAGCAGTAGAAGGGAAGTAGAAGCCCCGTTTTCAGAAAGGGAAAAGGAGAAGAGTGTGGGAAGTACGGAGCATTCAGGCTGAGCTCTGTGTGAGGCAAGAAGATGAGGCTGCTTCTCCGGGAGACTATGTTAAGGCCTATGGAAAAGCAAGAGGTGATTGGGAACAGGGAGCGTGGCATTCCAAAGTGCAAAATCACCATTCCTGGCAGTTTTGGTGCTGTTCTATGCTTCGGGCTCCACGGCAGTGGTGGAGAGGGGCAAGGAAAGTGACCTCGTGTGCCTGGCTTTGTGCAAAGTGCTTGACAGTGTCCCGCATGACGTCGTTGTCTGTGAGTCAGAGGGGCATGGATTGGATGGATGGAGCAAGGTGTGGATAAAGCAGATGAGGTGCAGCGGTGCTCTTGAGCAGCCTTTGGGTGTTTTTCTTTTTGTGCTTCCATGGTGTTGGCCAAAGGCTGGCAGTGCTTTTGCACAGGGGCTTGCACAGGGGCTGCTGCTTGGGCAGGCGCCGTTGAGAAGAGGGGTCGGGGGCTGTTTGCAGCAGGGCTTGGAGTAGGCGTTGGGCGGAGATGGCTTTCCCCTGGCGCAAAGAGTGCTTGCAGTGCTCGAGAGAGGAGAGGCAGTGGCAAGTGTTTTGTCATAAGTCTTTATTTGGACTGGCACAAATAAGTGAAGAGGTAGAAAAATAAATACGTGAATAAATAGGTAAATAAAATAAATAACTAAATAAATTAGTCAATAAATAAGTGGAGAAGGTCTTTGGTCCGTATCAGTATGAGCAGCGGAATCGCTGGAGAGGCAGCGGTTGAAGGCTGCGGGGGCCGTGCGGTTGTTGCAGGCCTGTGTGTGGTCCCAGGTGAGAGGAGGCGTGGGGTTGGAGGTGGGTTTGGGGCCTAGGTGTGGCTGGGCGGGTGGGCCTTGGCGCTAGCGGCGCGTGGCGCGTGTGAGGTTGTGGAGGTGCAGTAGAGAGGCACGAGCTTCGAGGCGGACGTGGTCCCAGGCGCAGGCGCTGTGGTTGTGGGCGTGCAGGAAGAGGTGGATGTCCCTGAAGTACTTGTTGATGGCGAGCAGCGGGTTGCGTGGTCCTTTGAAGGGCGTGGCGTTGTCGGGGAGGCATTGCTCCAGGTGGTGGATGTGGTGCTGCAGCTTGTTGAGGAGGTGGTTGCGAGCCTGGCCGGGCCAGTGCTGGCGGGTGCTGTTGGAGCTGAGGGTGTGGAAGAGGTGCTGCAGGATGCGCAGGGCGGTGGCGGCGGCTTGGTGCGGCTGCAGGTTGTGGTGGAGCAGGCTGGCGGGGAAGAAGGGCGGCTCTGGCAGGTGGCAGGGCTGCGTGTGGCCGACCGCAGCCATGTCCTGGAGGAGGCGGAGAGCGTCGCCGGGGAAGGTGTCCTCGTGTGTCCAGAGGTGTTGGCAGGCCAGGGTGCCGGCCAGAGCGGTGAGGAGGAGCAGGAGCGCCGGGGCGGCGTGCGGCAGGCGTGGCTGTGTGGCTGTGGCCGCAGCCATGGTGATTCTCTGTGGGTGCTGTTGGGTGCTGCTGGGCAGGAGGAGCCCGGTGAGGCTGGCTGGTGCTGCTGGTGGCTGTGCTTGGGGTGGCTCCGGGTGCGCGGCTTTGTATGCGAGGCAGCTTTCCCTTCATCGCTTTCTGGTTGTCCGCAGTTTCTGCCTGTGCTTTCCAGTCTGTACTGGTGGCTGTGTAGGTTTTGGGGAAGTGTTTGGTCGGGGTGTCCGTGGTTGGGGATTGTGGTGGCAGCGGCGTGCCGGCCTTGCGAAAGCTCTGTCTCGGAGGCGTCGTTGTCAGGTGTGGCGGAGAGGGCTCTTGGCTGTTGCCCTTCACCTGCCGGGCCAGCTGCGCGGTCCGTGCTGTGCTACTGAGTCTCTCTTTGTGGCCAAGCATGCTTTCCACCCGCAAAGCCCTGCTGGTGGCTGTGGTGACTTTTCCTTTCACTCGGTGGCTTGCCTTTATTTTCATCTTAGCCACTGTTTTCCTTTTGCGGTTGCAAGGCATGTGCGGTGATGTCAGTGGGCGGGGGCTGGCGTTTCCCCTCCTGGGGTCAATGCCCAGAGGCAGTGTTCAAGGGGCTGTGTGTGCATGTGGGCCTTGGAGGCCTGAGTGTGTCCTTGCACAGAGGCAGGCGCTCCAGCTGCTGTGTTTGGGAGGAGCCAGCAAGGAGGCAGGCAAGGAAGGCTCAGTGAAGAAGGCGGCGCAAGGGAGAGGCTTTGCTCTTCCTGTCGTGCTTGCTCCGCTGGCTGTGGCCCTGGAGCAAGGGTCCAGTTTGGAGATGCATGGCCCAGTGGATGAGGCAGCCGCAGGGCCAAAGAGGACTGTCCCCCGTGAAAGCAATGGGGTTGTGTTTTGGGATTGCCAGAGCCCTGGCCTGCAAGAGCGTGTCCTGTTCAGGGCTCGTTGGCCCGTGCGAGGTGTGGCGTCCTTGGAGGGGATGGCTCTGAAGAGGCACGGGGGTCTAGAGGACATCACGTGTGAGCAAGACGGCAGGGCCTGGGCTTCTGTGGCTGGAGTAGCGAAGGTTTGCCAGCAGTTTCAGATGCCTTTGCAAAAGCGCAGAAAAGCTGGGGATCGGTGAGGAGGAATGTGGGCTGTGCAGAGATCTGCAAGGGGACGATTGCCATGGCCTCGTGGAGAAATGGTTGGATGGTTGCTAGGAGCACAGCATGGGCTTTGAAGGTTGGAGACTTTTGGGGCAAAGAGGCTGTGGAGGGGAGTGGATGTTTGTAGCCTTGTGTGTCAGCGATCTCCAGGCCCGCTGCTGAAGTGGCGTGTGGCAAGTGCTGGGAGCCCTGCCTGAAGAATGGAGATCCCCAGGCCACTGTAGGACAGGGTCAACTTTGAGACCATCTTAGCAACTTGAACTTAGTGTCCGAGTGCATGGCACGTGCAGAGGTTAATGCCTGAGTCCTGAGGGAACTTTCAGATGGAGTTGCTAGGCCAGAGTGCATCGTTTTTGACAGCTGGTGTCTGTCAGTCCAAATGGCCAAGAAGCGGTAGAAGGGAAGTAGAAGCCCCGTTTTCAGAAAGGGAAAAGGAGAAGAGTGTGGGAAGTACGGAGCATTCAGGCTGAGCTCTGTGTGAGGCAAGAAGATGAGGCTGCTTCTCCGGGAGACTATGTTAAGGCCTATGGAAAAGCAAGAGGTGATTGGGAACAGGGAGCGTGGCATTCCAAAGTGCAAAATCACCATTCCTGGCAGTTTTGGTGCTGTTCTATGCTTCGGGCTCCACGGCAGTGGTGGAGAGGGGCAAGGAAAGTGACCTCGTGTGCCTGGCTTTGTGCAAAGTGCTTGACAGTGTCCCGCATGACGTCGTTGTCTGTGAGTCAGAGGGGCATGGATTGGATGGATGGAGCAAGGTGTGGATAAAGCAGATGAGGTGCAGCGGTGCTCTTGAGCAGCCTTTGGGTGTTTTTCTTTTTGTGCTTCCATGGTGTTGGCCAAAGGCTGGCAGTGCTTTTGCACAGGGGCTTGCACAGGGGCTGCTGCTTGGGCAGGCGCCGTTGAGAAGAGGGGTCGGGGGCTGTTTGCAGCAGGGCTTGGAGTAGGCGTTGGGCGGAGATGGCTTTCCCCTGGCGCAAAGAGTGCTTGCAGTGCTCGAGAGAGGAGAGGCAGTGGCAAGTGTTTTGTCATAAGTCTTTATTTGGACTGGCACAAATAAGTGAAGAGGTAGAAAAATAAATACGTGAATAAATAGGTAAATAAAATAAATAACTAAATAAATAAGTCAATAAATAAGTGGAGAAGGTCTTTGGTCCGTATCAGTATGAGCAGCGGAATCGCTGGAGAGGCAGCGGTTGAAGGCTGCGGGGGCCGTGCGGTTGTTGCAGGCCTGTGTGTGGTCCCAGGTGAGAGGAGGCGTGGGGTTGGAGGTGGGTTTGGGGCCTAGGTGTGGCTGGGCGGGTGGGCCTTGGCGCTAGCGGCGCGTGGCGCGTGTGAGGTTGTGGAGGTGCAGTAGAGAGGCACGAGCTTCGAGGCGGACGTGGTCCCAGGCGCAGGCGCTGTGGTTGTGGGCGTGCAGGAAGAGGTGGATGTCCCTGAAGTACTTGTTGATGGCGAGCAGCGGGTTGCGTGGTCCTTTGAAGGGCGTGGCGTTGTCGGGGAGGCATTGCTCCAGGTGGTGGATGTGGTGCTGCAGCTTGTTGAGGAGGTGGTTGCGAGCCTGGCCGGGCCAGTGCTGGCGGGTGCTGTTGGAGCTGAGGGTGTGGAAGAGGTGCTGCAGGATGCGCAGGGCGGTGGCGGCGGCTTGGTGCGGCTGCAGGTTGTGGTGGAGCAGGCTGGCGGGGAAGAAGGGCGGCTCTGGCAGGTGGCAGGGCTGCGTGTGGCCGACCGCAGCCATGTCCTGGAGGAGGCGGAGAGCGTCGCCGGGGAAGGTGTCCTCGTGTGTCCAGAGGTGTTGGCAGGCCAGGGTGCCGGCCAGAGCGGTGAGGAGGAGCAGGAGCGCCGGGGCGGCGTGCGGCAGGCGTGGCTGTGTGGCTGTGGCCGCAGCCATGGTGATTCTCTGTGGGTGCTGTTGGGTGCTGCTGGGCAGGAGGAGCCCGGTGAGGCTGGCTGGTGCTGCTGGTGGCTGTGCTTGGGGTGGCTCCGGGTGCGCGGCTTTGTATGCGAGGCAGCTTTCCCTTCATCGCTTTCGGTTGTCCGCAGTTTCTGCCTGTGCTTTCCAGTCTGTACTGGTGGCTGTGTAGGTTTTGGGGAAGTGTTTGGTCGGGGTGTCCGTGGTTGGGGATTGTGGTGGCAGCGGCGTGCCGGCCTTGCGAAAGCTCTGTCTCGGAGGCGTCGTTGTCAGGTGTGGCGGAGAGGGCTCTTGGCTGTTGCCCTTCACCTGCCGGGCCAGCTGCGCGGTCCGTGCTGTGCTACTGAGTCTCTCTTTGTGGCCAAGCATGCTTTCCACCCGCAAAGCCCTGCTGGTGGCTGTGGTGACTTTTCCTTTCACTCGGTGGCTTGCCTTTATTTTCATCTTAGCCACTGTTTTCCTTTTGCGGTTGCAAGGCATGTGCGGTGATGTCAGTGGGCGGGGGCTGGCGTTTCCCCTCCTGGGGTCAATGCCCAGAGGCAGTGTTCAAGGGGCTGTGTGTGCATGTGGGCCTTGGAGGCCTGAGTGTGTCCTTGCACAGAGGCAGGCGCTCCAGCTGCTGTGTTTGGGAGGAGCCAGCAAGGAGGCAGGCAAGGAAGGCTCAGTGAAGAAGGCGGCGCAAGGGAGAGGCTTTGCTCTTCCTGTCGTGCTTGCTCCGCTGGCTGTGGCCCTGGAGCAAGGGTCCAGTTTGGAGATGCATGGCCCAGTGGATGAGGCAGCCGCAGGGCCAAAGAGGACTGTGCCCCGTGAAAGCAATGGGGTTGTGTTTTGGGATTGCCAGAGCCCTGGCCTGCAAGAGCGTGTCCTGTTCAGGGCTCGTTGGCCCGTGCGAGGTGTGGCGTCCTTGGAGGGGATGGCTCTGAAGAGGCACGGGGGTCTAGAGGACATCACGTGTGAGCAAGACGGCAGGGCCTGGGCTTCTGTGGCTGGAGTAGCGAAGGTTTGCCAGCAGTTTCAGATGCCTTTGCAAAAGCGCAGAAAAGCTGGGGATCGGTGAGGAGGAATGTGGGCTGTGCAGAGATCTGCAAGGGGACGATTGCCATGGCCTCGTGGAGAAATGGTTGGATGGTTGCTAGGAGCACAGCATGGGCTTTGAAGGTTGGAGACTTTTGGGGCAAAGAGGCTGTGGAGGGGAGTGGATGTTTGTAGCCTTGTGTGTCAGCGATCTCCAGGCCCGCTGCTGAAGTGGCGTGTGGCAAGTGCTGGGAGCCCTGCCTGAAGAATGGAGATCCCCAGGCCACTGTAGGACAGGGTCAACTTTGAGACCATCTTAGCAACTTGAACTTAGTGTCCGAGTGCATGGCACGTGCAGAGGTTAATGCCTGAGTCCTGAGGGAACTTTCAGATGGAGTTGCTAGGCCAGAGTGCATCGTTTTTGACAGCTGGTGTCTGTCAGTCCAAATGGCCAAGAAGCGGTAGAAGGGAAGTAGAAGCCCCGTTTTCAGAAAGGGAAAAGGAGAAGAGTGTGGGAAGTACGGAGCATTCAGGCTGAGCTCTGTGTGAGGCAAGAAGATGAGGCTGCTTCTCCGGGAGACTATGTTAAGGCCTATGGAAAAGCAAGAGGTGATTGGGAACAGGGAGCGTGGCATTCCAAAGTGCAAAATCACCATTCCTGGCAGTTTTGGTGCTGTTCTATGCTTCGGGCTCCACGGCAGTGGTGGAGAGGGGCAAGGAAAGTGACCTCGTGTGCCTGGCTTTGTGCAAAGTGCTTGACAGTGTCCCGCATGACGTCGTTGTCTGTGAGTCAGAGGGGCATGGATTGGATGGATGGAGCAAGGTGTGGATAAAGCAGATGAGGTGCAGCGGTGCTCTTGAGCAGCCTTTGGGTGTTTTTCTTTTTGTGCTTCCATGGTGTTGGCCAAAGGCTGGCAGTGCTTTTGCACAGGGGCTTGCACAGGGGCTGCTGCTTGGGCAGGCGCCGTTGAGAAGAGGGGTCGGGGGCTGTTTGCAGCAGGGCTTGGAGTAGGCGTTGGGCGGAGATGGCTTTCCCCTGGCGCAAAGAGTGCTTGCAGTGCTCGAGAGAGGAGAGGCAGTGGCAAGTGTTTTGTCATAAGTCTTTATTTGGACTGGCACAAATAAGTGAAGAGGTAGAAAAATAAATACGTGAATAAATAGGTAAATAAAATAAATAACTAAATAAATAAGTCAATAAATAAGTGGAGAAGGTCTTTGGTCCGTATCAGTATGAGCAGCGGAATCGCTGGAGACGCAGCGGTTGAAGGCTGCGGGGGCCGTGCGGTTGTTGCAGGCCTGTGTGTGGTCCCAGGTGAGAGGAGGCGTGGGGTTGGAGGTGGGTTTGGGGCCTAGGTGTGGCTGGGCGGGTGGGCCTTGGCGCTAGCGGCGCGTGGCGCGTGTGAGGTTGTGGAGGTGCAGTAGAGAGGCACGAGCTTCGAGGCGGACGTGGTCCCAGGCGCAGGCGCTGTGGTTGTGGGCGTGCAGGAAGAGGTGGATGTCCCTGAAGTACTTGTTGATGGCGAGCAGCGGGTTGCGTGGTCCTTTGAAGGGCGTGGCGTTGTCGGGGAGGCATTGCTCCAGGTGGTGGATGTGGTGCTGCAGCTTGTTGAGGAGGTGGTTGCGAGCCTGGCCGGGCCAGTGCTGGCGGGTGCTGTTGGAGCTGAGGGTGTGGAAGAGGTGCTGCAGGATGCGCAGGGCGGTGGCGGCGGCTTGGTGCGGCTGCAGGTTGTGGTGGAGCAGGCTGGCGGGGAAGAAGGGCGGCTCTGGCAGGTGGCAGGGCTGCGTGTGGCCGACCGCAGCCATGTCCTGGAGGAGGCGGAGAGCGTCGCCGGGGAAGGTGTCCTCGTGTGTCCAGAGGTGTTGGCAGGCCAGGGTGCCGGCCAGAGCGGTGAGGAGGAGCAGGAGCGCCGGGGCGGCGTGCGGCAGGCGTGGCTGTGTGGCTGTGGCCGCAGCCATGGTGATTCTCTGTGGGTGCTGTTGGGTGCTGCTGGGCAGGAGGAGCCCGGTGAGGCTGGCTGGTGCTGCTGGTGGCTGTGCTTGGGGTGGCTCCGGGTGCGCGGCTTTGTATGCGAGGCAGCTTTCCCTTCATCGCTTTCCGGTTGTCCGCAGTTTCTGCCTGTGCTTTCCAGTCTGTACTGGTGGCTGTGTAGGTTTTGGGGAAGTGTTTGGTCGGGGTGTCCGTGGTTGGGGATTGTGGTGGCAGCGGCGTGCCGGCCTTGCGAAAGCTCTGTCTCGGAGGCGTCGTTGTCAGGTGTGGCGGAGAGGGCTCTTGGCTGTTGCCCTTCACCTGCCGGGCCAGCTGCGCGGTCCGTGCTGTGCTACTGAGTCTCTCTTTGTGGCCAAGCATGCTTTCCACCCGCAAAGCCCTGCTGGTGGCTGTGGTGACTTTTCCTTTCACTCGGTGGCTTGCCTTTATTTTCATCTTAGCCACTGTTTTCCTTTTGCGGTTGCAAGGCATGTGCGGTGATGTCAGTGGGCGGGGGCTGGCGTTTCCCCTCCTGGGGTCAATGCCCAGAGGCAGTGTTCAAGGGGCTGTGTGTGCATGTGGGCCTTGGAGGCCTGAGTGTGTCCTTGCACAGAGGCAGGCGCTCCAGCTGCTGTGTTTGGGAGGAGCCAGCAAGGAGGCAGGCAAGGAAGGCTCAGTGAAGAAGGCGGCGCAAGGGAGAGGCTTTGCTCTTCCTGTCGTGCTTGCTCCGCTGGCTGTGGCCCTGGAGCAAGGGTCCGGTTTGGAGATGCATTGGCCCAGTGGATGAGGCAGCCGCAGGGCCAAAGAGGACTGTGCCCCGTGAAAGCAATGGGGTTGTGTTTTGGGATTGCCAGAGCCCTGGCCTGCAAGAGCGTGTCCTGTTCAGGGCTCGTTGGCCCGTGCGAGGTGTGGCGTCCTTGGAGGGGATGGCTCTGAAGAGGCACGGGGGTCTAGAGGACATCACGTGTGAGCAAGACGGCAGGGCCTGGGCTTCTGTGGCTGGAGTAGCGAAGGTTTGCCAGCAGTTTCAGATGCCTTTGCAAAAGCGCAGAAAAGCTGGGGATCGGTGAGGAGGAATGTGGGCTGTGCAGAGATCTGCAAGGGGACGATTGCCATGGCCTCGTGGAGAAATGGTTGGATGGTTGCTAGGAGCACAGCATGGGCTTTGAAGGTTGGAGACTTTTGGGGCAAAGAGGCTGTGGAGGGGAGTGGATGTTTGTAGCCTTGTGTGTCAGCGATCTCCAGGCACGCTGCTGAAGTGGCGCGTGGCAAGTGCTGGGAGCCCTGCCTGAAGAATGGAGATCCCAGGGCCACTGTAGGACAGGGTCAACTTTGAGACCATCTTAGCAACTTGAACTTAGTGTCCGAGTGCATGGCACGTGCAGAGGTTAATGCCTGAGTCCTGAGGGAACTTTCAGATGGAGTTGCTAGGCCAGAGTGCATCGTTTTTGAAAGCTGGTGTCTGTCAGTCCAAATGGCCAAGAAGCGGTAGAAGGGAAGTAGAAGCCCCGTTTTCAGAAAGGGAAAAGGAGAAGAGTGTGGGAAGTACGGAGCATTCAGGCTGAGCTCTGTGTGAGGCAAGAAGATGAGGCTGCTTCTCCGGGAGACTATGTTAAGGCCAATGGAAAAGCAAGAGGTGATTGGGAACAGGGAGCATGGCATTCCAAAGTGCAAAATCACCATTCCTGGCAGTTTTGGTGCTGTTCTATGCTTCGGGCTCCACGGCAGTGGTGGAGAGGGGCAAGGAAAGTGACCTTGTGTGCCTGGCTTTGTGCAAAGTGCTTGACAGTGTCCCGCATGACGTCGTTGTCTGTGAGTCAGAGGGGCATGGATTGGATGGACGGAGCAAGGTGTGGATAAAGCAGATGAGGTGCAGCGGTGCTCTTGAGCAGCCTTTGGGTGTTTTTCTTTTTGTGCTTCCATGGTGTTGGCCAAAGGCTGGCAGTGCTTTTGCACAGGGGCTTGCACAGGGGCTGCTGCTTGGGCAGGCGCCGTTGAGAAGAGGGGTCGGGGGCTGTTTGCAGCAGGGCTTGGAGTAGGCGTTGGGCGGAGATGGCTTTCCCCTGGCGCAAAGAGTGCTTGCAGTGCTCGAGAGAGGAGAGGCAGTGGCAAGTGTTTTGTCATAAGTCTTTATTTGGACTGGCACAAATAAGTGAAGAGGTAGAAAAATAAATACGTGAATAAATAGGTAAATAAAATAAATAACTAAATAAATAAGTCAATAAATAAGTGGAGAAGGTCTTTGGTCCGTATCAGTATGAGCAGCGGAATCGCTGGAGACGCAGCGGTTGAAGGCTGCGGGGGCCGTGCGGTTGTTGCAGGCCTGTGTGTGGTCCCAGGTGAGAGGAGGCGTGGGGTTGGAGGTGGGTTTGGGGCCTAGGTGTGGCTGGGCGGGTGGGCCTTGGCGCTAGCGGCGCGTGGCGCGTGTGAGGTTGTGGAGGTGCAGTAGAGAGGCACGAGCTTCGAGGCGGACGTGGTCCCAGGCGCAGGCGCTGTGGTTGTGGGCGTGCAGGAAGAGGTGGATGTCCCTGAAGTACTTGTTGATGGCGAGCAGCGGGTTGCGTGGTCCTTTGAAGGGCGTGGCGTTGTCGGGGAGGCATTGCTCCAGGTGGTGGATGTGGTGCTGCAGCTTGTTGAGGAGGTGGTTGCGAGCCTGGCCGGGCCAGTGCTGGCGGGTGCTGTTGGAGCTGAGGGTGTGGAAGAGGTGCTGCAGGATGTGCAGGGCGGTGGCGGCGGCTTGGTGCGGCTGCAGGTTGTGGTGGAGCAGGCTGGCGGGGAAGAAGGGCGGCTCTGGCAGGTGGCAGGGCTGCGTGTGGCCGACAGCAGCCATGTCCTGGAGGAGGCGGAGAGCGTCGCCGGGGAAGGTGTCCTCGTGTGTCCAGAGGTGTTGGCAGGCCAGGGTGCCGGCCAGAGCGGTGAGGAGGAGCAGGAGCGCCGGGGCGGCGTGCGGCAGGCGTGGCTGTGTGGCTGTGGCCGCAGCCATGGTGATTCTCTGTGGGTGCTGTTGGGTGCTGCTGGGCAGGAGGAGCCCGGTGAGGCTGGCTGGTGCTGCTGGTGGCTGTGCTTGGGGTGGCTCCGGGCGCGCGGCTTTGTATGCGAGGCAGCTTTCCCTTCATCGCTTTCCGGTTGTCCGCAGTTTCTGCCTGTACTTTCCAGTCTGTACTGGTGGCTGTGTAGGTTTTGGGGAAGTGTTTGGTCGGGGTGTCCGTGGTTGGGGATTGTGGTGGCAGCGGCGTGCCGGCCTTGCGAAAGCTCTGTCTCGGAGGCGTCGTTGTCAGGTGTGGCGGAGAGGGCTCTTGGCTGTTGCCCTTCACCTGCCGGGCCAGCTGCGCGGTCCGTGCTGTGCTACTGAGTCTCTCTTTGTGGCCAAGCATGCTTTCCACCCGCAAAGCCCTGCTGGTGGCTGTGGTGACTTTTCCTTTCACTTGGTGGCTTGCCTTTATTTTCATCTTAGCCACTGTTTTCCTTTTGTGGTTGCAAGGCATGTGCGGTGATGTCAGTGGGTGGGGGCTGGCGTTTCCCCTCCTGGGGTCAATGCCCAGAGGCAGTGGCAGTGTTCAAGGGGCTGTGTGTGCATGTGGGCCTTGGAGGCCTGAGTGTGTCCTTGCACAGAGGCAGGCGCTCCAGCTGCTGTGTTTGGGAGGAGCCAGCAAGGAGGCAGGCAAGGAAGGCTCAGTGAAGAAGGCGGCGCAAGGGAGGGGCTTTGCTCTTCCTGTCGTGCTTGCTCCGCTGGCTGTGGCCCTGGAGCAAGGGTCCGGTTTGGAGATGCATTGGCCCAGTGGATGAGGCAGCCGCAGGGCCAAAGAGGACTGTCCCCCGTGAAAGCAATGGGGTTGTGTTTTGGGATTGCCAGAGCCCTGGCCTGCAAGAGCGTGTCCTGTTCAGGGCTCGTTGGCCCGTGCGAGGTGTGGCGTCCTTGGAGGGGATGGCTCTGAAGAGGCACGGGGGTCTAGAGGACATCACGTGTGAGCAAGACGGCAGAGCCTGGGCTTCTGTGGCTGGAGTAGCGAAGGTTTGCCAGCAGTTTCAGATGCCTTTGCAAAAGCGCAGAAAAGCTGGGGATCGGTGAGGAGGAATGTGGGCTGTGCAGAGATCTGCAAGGGGACGATTGCCATGGCCTCGTGGAGAAATGGTTGGATGGTTGCTAGGAGCACAGCATGGGCTTTGAAGGTTGGAGACTTTTGGGGCAAAGAGGCTGTGGAGGGGAGTGGATGTTTGTAGCCTTGTGTGTCAGCGATCTCCAGGCCCGCTGCTGAAGTGGCGCGTGGCAAGTGCTGGGAGCCCTGCCTGAAGAATGGAGATCCCAGGGCCACTGTAGGACAGGGTCAACTTTGAGACCATCTTAGCAACTTGAACTTAGTGTCCGAGTGCATGGCACGTGCAGAGGTTAATGCCTGAGTCCTGAGGGAACTTTCAGATGGAGTTGCTAGGCCAGAGTGCATCGTTTTTGAAAGCTGGTGTCTGTCAGTCCAAATGGCCAAGAAGCGGTAGAAGGGAAGTAGAAGCCCCGTTTTCAGAAAGGGAAAAGGAGAAGAGTGTGGGAAGTACGGAGCATTCAGGCTGAGCTCTGTGTGAGGCAAGAAGATGAGGCTGCTTCTCCGGGAGACTATGTTAAGGCCAATGGAAAAGCAAGAGGTGATTGGGAACAGGGAGCATGGCATTCCAAAGTGCAAAATCACCATTCCTGGCAGTTTTGGTGCTGTTCTATGCTTCGGGCTCCACGGCAGTGGTGGAGAGGGGCAAGGAAAGTGACCTCGTGTGCCTGGCTTTGTGCAAAGTGCTTGACAGTGTCCCGCATGACGTCGTTGTCTGTGAGTCAGAGGGGCATGGATTGGATGGATGGAGCAAGGTGTGGATAAAGCAGATGAGGTGCAGCGGTGCTCTTGAGCAGCCTTTGGGTGTTTTTCTTTTTGTGCTTCCATGGTGTTGGCCAAAGGCTGGCAGTGCTTTTGCACAGGGGCTTGCACAGGGGCTGCTGCTTGGGCAGGCGCCGTTGAGAAGAGGGGTCGGGGGCTGTTTGCAGCAGGGCTTGGAGTAGGCGTTGGGCGGAGATGGCTTTCCCCTGGCGCAAAGAGTGCTTGCAGTGCTCGAGAGAGGAGAGGCAGTGGCAAGTGTTTTGTCATAAGTCTTTATTTGGACTGGCACAAATAAGTGAAGAGGTAGAAAAATAAATACGTGAATAAATAGGTAAATAAAATAAATAACTAAATAAATTAGTCAATAAATAAGTGGAGAAGGTCTTTGGTCCGTATCAGTATGAGCAGCGGAATCGCTGGAGACGCAGCGGTTGAAGGCTGCGGGGGCCGTGCGGTTGTTGCAGGCCTGTGTGTGGTCCCAGGTGAGAGGAGGCGTGGGGTTGGAGGTGGGTTTGGGGCCTAGGTGTGGCTGGGCGGGTGGGCCTTGGCGCTAGCGGCGCGTGGCGCGTGTGAGGTTGTGGAGGTGCAGTAGAGAGGCACGAGCTTCGAGGCGGACGTGGTCCCAGGCGCAGGCGCTGTGGTTGTGGGCGTGCAGGAAGAGGTGGATGTCCCTGAAGTACTTGTTGATGGCGAGCAGCGGGTTGCGTGGTCCTTTGAAGGGCGTGGCGTTGTCGGGGAGGCATTGCTCCAGGTGGTGGATGTGGTGCTGCAGCTTGTTGAGGAGGTGGTTGCGAGCCTGGCCGGGCCAGTGCTGGCGGGTGCTGTTGGAGCTGAGGGTGTGGAAGAGGTGCTGCAGGATGCGCAGGGCGGTGGCGGCGGCTTGGTGCGGCTGCAGGTTGTGGTGGAGCAGGCTGGCGGGGAAGAAGGGCGGCTCTGGCAGGTGGCAGGGCTGCGTGTGGCCGACCGCAGCCATGTCCTGGAGGAGGCGGAGAGCGTCGCCGGGGAAGGTGTCCTCGTGTGTCCAGAGGTGTTGGCAGGCCAGGGTGCCGGCCAGAGCGGTGAGGAGGAGCAGGAGCGCCGGGGCGGCGTGCGGCAGGCGTGGCTGTGTGGCTGTGGCCGCAGCCATGGTTATTCTCTGTGGGTGCTGTTGGGTGCTGCTGGGCAGGAGGAGCCCGGTGAGGCTGGCTGGTGCTGCTGGTGGCTGTGCTTGGGGTGGCTCCGGGTGCGCGGCTTTGTATGCGAGGCAGCTTTCCCTTCATCGCTTTCTGGTTGTCCGCAGTTTCTGCCTGTACTTTCCAGTCTGTACTGGTGGCTGTGTAGGTTTTGGGGAAGTGTTTGGTCGGGGTGTCCGTGGTTGGGGATTGTGGTGGCAGCGGCGTGCCGGCCTTGCGAAAGCTCTGTCTCGGAGGCGTCGTTGTCAGGTGTGGCGGAGAGGGCTCTTGGCTGTTGCCCTTCACCTGCCGGGCCAGCTGCGCGGTCCGTGCTGTGCTACTGAGTCTCTCTTTGTGGCCAAGCATGCTTTCCACCCGCAAAGCCCTGCTGGTGGCTGTGGTGACTTTTCCTTTCACTCGGTGGCTTGCCTTTATTTTCATCTTAGCCACTGTTTTCCTTTTGCGGTTGCAAGGCATGTGCGGTGATGTCAGTGGGCGGGGGCTGGCGTTTCCCCTCCTGGGGTCAATGCCCAGAGGCAGTGGCAGTGTTCAAGGGGCTGTGTGTGCACGTGGGCCTTGGAGGCCTGAGTGTGTCCTTGCACAGAGGCAGGCGCTCCAGCTGCTGTGTTTGGGAGGAGCCAGCAAGGAGGCAGGCAAGGAAGGCTCAGTGAAGAAGGCGGCGCAAGGGAGGGGCTTTGCTCTTCCTGTCGTGCTTGCTCCGCTGGCTGTGGCCCTGGAGCAAGGGTCCGGTTTGGAGATGCATTGGCCCAGTGGATGAGGCAGCCGCAGGGCCAAAGAGGACTGTCCCCCGTGAAAGCAATGGGGTTGTGTTTTGGGATTGCCAGAGCCCTGGCCTGCAAGAGCGTGTCCTGTTCAGGGCTCGTTGGCCCGTGCGAGGTGTGGCGTCCTTGGAGGGGATGGCTCTGAAGAGGCACGGGGGTCTAGAGGACATCACGTGTGAGCAAGACGGCAGGGCCTGGGCTTCTGTGGCTGGAGTAGCGAAGGTTTGCCAGCAGTTTCAGATGCCTTTGCAAAAGCGCAGAAAAGCTGGGGATCGGTGAGGAGGAATGTGGGCTGTGCAGAGATCTGCAAGGGGACGATTGCCATGGCCTCGTGGAGAAATGGTTGGATGGTTGCTAGGAGCACAGCATGGGCTTTGAAGGTTGGAGACTTTTGGGGCAAAGAGGCTGTGGAGGGGAGTGGATGTTTGTAGCCTTGTGTGTCAGCGATCTCCAGGCCCGCTGCTGAAGTGGCGTGTGGCAAGTGCTGGGAGCCCTGCCTGAAGAATGGAGATCCCCAGGCCACTGTAGGACAGGGTCAACTTTGAGACCATCTTAGCAACTTGAACTTAGTGTCCGAGTGCATGGCACGTGCAGAGGTTAATGCCTGAGTCCTGAGGGAACTTTCAGATGGAGTTGCTAGGCCAGAGTGCATCGTTTTTGACAGCTGGTGTCTGTCAGTCCAAATGGCCAAGAAGCGGTAGAAGGGAAGTAGAAGCCCCGTTTTCAGAAAGGGAAAAGGAGAAGAGTGTGGGAAGTACGGAGCATTCAGGCTGAGCTCTGTGTGAGGCAAGAAGATGAGGCTGCTTCTCCGGGAGACTATGTTAAGGCATATGGAAAAGCAAGAGGTGATTGGGAACAGGGAGCGTGGCATTCCAAAGTGCAAAATCACCATTCCTGGCAGTTTTGGTGCTGTTCTATGCTTAGGGCTCCACGGCAGTGGTGGAGAGGGGCAAGGAAAGTGACCTCGTGTGCCTGGCTTTGTGCAAAGTGCTTGACAGTGTCCCGCATGACGTCGTTGTCTGTGAGTCAGAGGGGCATGGATTGGATGGATGGAGCAAGGTGTGGATAAAGCAGATGAGGTGCAGCGGTGCTCTTGAGCAGCCTTTGGGTGTTTTTCTTTTTGTGCTTCCATGGTGTTGGCCAAAGGCTGGCAGTGCTTTTGCACAGGGGCTTGCACAGGGGCTGCTGCTTGGGCAGGCGCCGTTGAGAAGAGGGGTCGGGGGCTGTTTGCAGCAGGGCTTGGAGTAGGCGTTGGGCGGAGATGGCTTTCCCCTGGCGCAAAGAGTGCTTGCAGTGCTCGAGAGAGGAGAGGCAGTGGCAAGTGTTTTGTCATAAGTCTTTATTTGGACTGGCACAAATAAGTGAAGAGGTAGAAAAATAAATACGTGAATAAATAGGTAAATAAAATAAATAACTAAATAAATAAGTCAATAAATAAGTGGAGAAGGTCTTTGGTCCGTATCAGTATGAGCAGCGGAATCGCTGGAGAGGCAGCGGTTGAAGGCTGCGGGGGCCGTGCGGTTGTTGCAGGCCTGTGTGTGGTCCCAGGTGAGAGGAGGCGTGGGGTTGGAGGTGGGTTTGGGGCCTAGGTGTGGCTGGGCGGGTGGGCCTTGGCGCTAGCGGCGCGTGGCGCGTGTGAGGTTGTGGAGGTGCAGTAGAGAGGCACGAGCTTCGAGGCGGACGTGGTCCCAGGCGCAGGCGCTGTGGTTGTGGGCGTGCAGGAAGAGGTGGATGTCCCTGAAGTACTTGTTGATGGCGAGCAGCGGGTTGCGTGGTCCTTTGAAGGGCGTGGCGTTGTCGGGGAGGCATTGCTCCAGGTGGTGGATGTGGTGCTGCAGCTTGTTGAGGAGGTGGTTGCGAGCCTGGCCGGGCCAGTGCTGGCGGGTGCTGTTGGAGCTGAGGGTGTGGAAGAGGTGCTGCAGGATGCGCAGGGCGGTGGCGGCGGCTTGGTGCGGCTGCAGGTTGTGGTGGAGCAGGCTGGCGGGGAAGAAGGGCGGCTCTGGCAGGTGGCAGGGCTGCGTGTGGCCGACCGCAGCCATGTCCTGGAGGAGGCGGAGAGCGTCGCCGGGGAAGGTGTCCTCGTGTGTCCAGAGGTGTTGGCAGGCCAGGGTGCCGGCCAGAGCGGTGAGGAGGAGCAGGAGCGCCGGGGCGGCGTGCGGCAGGCGTGGCTGTGTGGCTGTGGCCGCAGCCATGGTGATTCTCTGTGGGTGCTGTTGGGTGCTGCTGGGCAGGAGGAGCCCGGTGAGGCTGGCTGGTGCTGCTGGTGGCTGTGCTTGGGGTGGCTCCGGGTGCGCGGCTTTGTATGCGAGGCAGCTTTCCCTTCATCGCTTTCTGGTTGTCCGCAGTTTCTGCCTGTGCTTTCCAGTCTGTACTGGTGGCTGTGTAGGTTTTGGGGAAGTGTTTGGTCGGGGTGTCCGTGGTTGGGGATTGTGGTGGCAGCGGCGTGCCGGCCTTGCGAAAGCTCTGTCTCGGAGGCGTCGTTGTCAGGTGTGGCGGAGAGGGCTCTTGGCTGTTGCCCTTCACCTGCCGGGCCAGCTGCGCGGTCCGTGCTGTGCTACTGAGTCTCTCTTTGTGGCCAAGCATGCTTTCCACCCGCAAAGCCCTGCTGGTGGCTGTGGTGACTTTTCCTTTCACTCGGTGGCTTGCCTTTATTTTCATCTTAGCCACTGTTTTCCTTTTGCGGTTGCAAGGCATGTGCGGTGATGTCAGTGGGCGGGGGCTGGCGTTTCCCCTCCTGGGGTCAATGCCCAGAGGCAGTGTTCAAGGGGCTGTGTGTGCATGTGGGCCTTGGAGGCCTGAGTGTGTCCTTGCACAGAGGCAGGCGCTCCAGCTGCTGTGTTTGGGAGGAGCCAGCAAGGAGGCAGGCAAGGAAGGCTCAGTGAAGAAGGCGGCGCAAGGGAGAGGCTTTGCTCTTCCTGTCGTGCTTGCTCCGCTGGCTGTGGCCCTGGAGCAAGGGTCCAGTTTGGAGATGCATGGCCCAGTGGATGAGGCAGCCGCAGGGCCAAAGAGGACTGTCCCCCGTGAAAGCAATGGGGTTGTGTTTTGGGATTGCCAGAGCCCTGGCCTGCAAGAGCGTGTCCTGTTCAGGGCTCGTTGGCCCGTGCGAGGTGTGGCGTCCTTGGAGGGGATGGCTCTGAAGAGGCACGGGGGTCTAGAGGACATCACGTGTGAGCAAGACGGCAGGGCCTGGGCTTCTGTGGCTGGAGTAGCGAAGGTTTGCCAGCAGTTTCAGATGCCTTTGCAAAAGCGCAGAAAAGCTGGGGATCGGTGAGGAGGAATGTGGGCTGTGCAGAGATCTGCAAGGGGACGATTGCCATGGCCTCGTGGAGAAATGGTTGGATGGTTGCTAGGAGCACAGCATGGGCTTTGAAGGTTGGAGACTTTTGGGGCAAAGAGGCTGTGGAGGGGAGTGGATGTTTGTAGCCTTGTGTGTCAGCGATCTCCAGGCCCGCTGCTGAAGTGGCGTGTGGCAAGTGCTGGGAGCCCTGCCTGAAGAATGGAGATCCCCAGGCCACTGTAGGACAGGGTCAACTTTGAGACCATCTTAGCAACTTGAACTTAGTGTCCGAGTGCATGGCACGTGCAGAGGTTAATGCCTGAGTCCTGAGGGAACTTTCAGATGGAGTTGCTAGGCCAGAGTGCATCGTTTTTGACAGCTGGTGTCTGTCAGTCCAAATGGCCAAGAAGCGGTAGAAGGGAAGTAGAAGCCCCGTTTTCAGAAAGGGAAAAGGAGAAGAGTGTGGGAAGTACGGAGCATTCAGGCTGAGCTCTGTGTGAGGCAAGAAGATGAGGCTGCTTCTCCGGGAGACTATGTTAAGGCCTATGGAAAAGCAAGAGGTGATTGGGAACAGGGAGCGTGGCATTCCAAAGTGCAAAATCACCATTCCTGGCAGTTTTGGTGCTGTTCTATGCTTCGGGCTCCACGGCAGTGGTGGAGAGGGGCAAGGAAAGTGACCTCGTGTGCCTGGCTTTGTGCAAAGTGCTTGACAGTGTCCCGCATGACGTCGTTGTCTGTGAGTCAGAGGGGCATGGATTGGATGGATGGAGCAAGGTGTGGATAAAGCAGATGAGGTGCAGCGGTGCTCTTGAGCAGCCTTTGGGTGTTTTTCTTTTTGTGCTTCCATGGTGTTGGCCAAAGGCTGGCAGTGCTTTTGCACAGGGGCTTGCACAGGGGCTGCTGCTTGGGCAGGCGCCGTTGAGAAGAGGGGTCGGGGGCTGTTTGCAGCAGGGCTTGGAGTAGGCGTTGGGCGGAGATGGCTTTCCCCTGGCGCAAAGAGTGCTTGCAGTGCTCGAGAGAGGAGAGGCAGTGGCAAGTGTTTTGTCATAAGTCTTTATTTGGACTGGCACAAATAAGTGAAGAGGTAGAAAAATAAATACGTGAATAAATAGGTAAATAAAATAAATAACTAAATAAATAAGTCAATAAATAAGTGGAGAAGGTCTTTGGTCCGTATCAGTATGAGCAGCGGAATCGCTGGAGAGGCAGCGGTTGAAGGCTGCGGGGGCCGTGCGGTTGTTGCAGGCCTGTGTGTGGTCCCAGGTGAGAGGAGGCGTGGGGTTGGAGGTGGGTTTGGGGCCTAGGTGTGGCTGGGCGGGTGGGCCTTGGCGCTAGCGGCGCGTGGCGCGTGTGAGGTTGTGGAGGTGCAGTAGAGAGGCACGAGCTTCGAGGCGGACGTGGTCCCAGGCGCAGGCGCTGTGGTTGTGGGCGTGCAGGAAGAGGTGGATGTCCCTGAAGTACTTGTTGATGGCGAGCAGCGGGTTGCGTGGTCCTTTGAAGGGCGTGGCGTTGTCGGGGAGGCATTGCTCCAGGTGGTGGATGTGGTGCTGCAGCTTGTTGAGGAGGTGGTTGCGAGCCTGGCCGGGCCAGTGCTGGCGGGTGCTGTTGGAGCTGAGGGTGTGGAAGAGGTGCTGCAGGATGCGCAGGGCGGTGGCGGCGGCTTGGTGCGGCTGCAGGTTGTGGTGGAGCAGGCTGGCGGGGAAGAAGGGCGGCTCTGGCAGGTGGCAGGGCTGCGTGTGGCCGACCGCAGCCATGTCCTGGAGGAGGCGGAGAGCGTCGCCGGGGAAGGTGTCCTCGTGTGTCCAGAGGTGTTGGCAGGCCAGGGTGCCGGCCAGAGCGGTGAGGAGGAGCAGGAGCGCCGGGGCGGCGTGCGGCAGGCGTGGCTGTGTGGCTGTGGCCGCAGCCATGGTGATTCTCTGTGGGTGCTGTTGGGTGCTGCTGGGCAGGAGGAGCCCGGTGAGGCTGGCTGGTGCTGCTGGTGGCTGTGCTTGGGGTGGCTCCGGGTGCGCGGCTTTGTATGCGAGGCAGCTTTCCCTTCATCGCTTTCCGGTTGTCCGCAGTTTCTGCCTGTGCTTTCCAGTCTGTACTGGTGGCTGTGTAGGTTTTGGGGAAGTGTTTGGTCGGGGTGTCTGTGGTTGGGGATTGTGGTGGCAGCGGCGTGCCGGCCTTGCGAAAGCTCTGTCTCGGAGGCGTCGTTGTCAGGTGTGGCGGAGAGGGCTCTTGGCTGTTGCCCTTCACCTGCCGGGCCAGCTGCGCGGTCCGTGCTGTGCTACTGAGTCTCTCTTTGTGGCCAAGCATGCTTTCCACCCGCAAAGCCCTGCTGGTGGCTGTGGTGACTTTTCCTTTCACTCGGTGGCTTGCCTTTATTTTCATCTTAGCCACTGTTTTCCTTTTGCGGTTGCAAGGCATGTGCGGTGATGTCAGTGGGCGGGGGCTGGCGTTTCCCCTCCTGGGGTCAATGCCCAGAGGCAGTGTTCAAGGGGCTGTGTGTGCATGTGGGCCTTGGAGGCCTGAGTGTGTCCTTGCACAGAGGCAGGCGCTCCAGCTGCTGTGTTTGGGAGGAGCCAGCAAGGAGGCAGGCAAGGAAGGCTCAGTGAAGAAGGCGGCGCAAGGGAGAGGCTTTGCTCTTCCTGTCGTGCTTGCTCCGCTGGCTGTGGCCCTGGAGCAAGGGTCCGGTTTGGAGATGCATTGGCCCAGTGGATGAGGCAGCCGCAGGGCCAAAGAGGACTGTGCCCCGTGAAAGCAATGGGGTTGTGTTTTGGGATTGCCAGAGCCCTGGCCTGCAAGAGCGTGTCCTGTTCAGGGCTCGTTGGCCCGTGCGAGGTGTGGCGTCCTTGGAGGGGATGGCTCTGAAGAGGCACGGGGGTCTAGAGGACATCACGTGTGAGCAAGACGGCAGGGCCTGGGCTTCTGTGGCTGGAGTAGCGAAGGTTTGCCAGCAGTTTCAGATGCCTTTGCAAAAGCGCAGAAAAGCTGGGGATCGGTGAGGAGGAATGTGGGCTGTGCAGAGATCTGCAAGGGGACGATTGCCATGGCCTCGTGGAGAAATGGTTGGATGGTTGCTAGGAGCACAGCATGGGCTTTGAAGGTTGGAGACTTTTGGGGCAAAGAGGCTGTGGAGGGGAGTGGATGTTTGTAGCCTTGTGTGTCAGCGATCTCCAGGCCCGCTGCTGAAGTGGCGTGTGGCAAGTGCTGGGAGCCCTGCCTGAAGAATGGAGTGCTGCGGTGCTGGGGTGATGAGTTTGCCCGGCTCACGTTCAGCCCCGATCAGCGGCGAAGGGGCGCTTGAGGAGCCCGGAGCTCCTATCGCGCCTATGGGTCCCGATGAGATCCACGATGCGAGAGCAAGGAGGGCGGCAGACGCAGGGAGGCGCAGGCAAGGAAAGGAGGACTCAGCCTTCAGGAAGGGTTGGCAGGTTTATTGGAGGAAGGTCGAAGGGGGAGAAAAAGCAGGGTGGAGGGAGAAGGACTGAGCACCGAACTGAGGGCAAATGACAGCTTATAAGGGAAGGGGGAGGGCCTGGGAGGGGCAACACGACGGCAAATGAGGGTATGAAAAAACTGATACATAGTTTGATGAACGTCTGAGGCTAACAAATCAGCAAAAAACTGGGGAGGGGTCCCTGCCCTTGCCCAATCACTTGACACCCTGGGGAGAAGGTTCTAGAAGGAAAGGCAGGGCTGCCAAGTGATGGACAAAGGCCAGGGGTGGGGACAACAAGACACATCTGATGGATAGGGGAGGGGAAACATGATAGACAAATAACGATAAGAAATTGGGGATTTCCAGGGAAAGAGGGGGAAACTATTCAGGATGAACCAGACCAAATCAAACAACGTTACATCACACACCACCACATCTCCCCCTTTCGCAAACAACAAAAAAAAGGAAAGGGGGGACGGGGGGACTAACTTATTATAAGTATCTGAGTTTATGTTCTCAAGGTTCGAATTCGCTGTCCTCATAGGGCAGTTCTTGGTCTACAGGCTCCATGCTATCTCCTTCGTCAGGGTCCTCCCAAGAGTTTTCTTCTGGTGAGTTAGGGGGTGCTTGGAGTCGGAGGACTTCCGGAGAGGAGAGGGCTCGGTTAATAAAGTTTTTCAGTAATTTCCATAGTATTGAGGCAGCGAGCAACACAAATATAAGTGAAAAACATAAATAAACGATTGGCTTCAGGATGGCCACTACCCAGTTTGAAAACCCCCACCCGCGGAACATGTCCCCCAGCCAGTCGGTAGTTTGCGCTTTAATATTTTCAAGATGATTTTGCATGCGCTCAATGGAGACTCTCGCGTCTTCAGCCCTGGATGAGAGGTTGAGGCAGCAGAGACCTTCAAACTCCTCGCACTTGTGCTGGTGTAACAGGAGGAGGAAATCGATGGCGGCTCTGTTTTGGAGCGTGGCTTGCCTCGTGACTTTCTCATCATAAAGGAGGTCCGTTAGGGCGGCTGACGTAAGATTGGCCTGTTTTACAACCCAACACTCTAGGCGGCCCAATTCGCCTAGTGACTTAGCGATCGCTACCCAAGGGAGTAAAACTGTGAGGGCAGTCGCTTTTGTACGGTCCCAATGTTCAATCACAGAGTCGCAGCCTTCATCTAGATTCTTTAGATCTCTTTTGGTACGTACCGAATTGAAGGTCGAGTTGAGGCTTGCGCTTTTATTTTGCCAATCCATAATATGGGTCAGGTTGGGTGTAAACAGGGACAGCCGGCCTAATGCACATGGTCCCCCGATAGGATTAGATGGGATTCCCGCCCAAGCTCGGTTTCCGCAAATTAAGAACAAACCATGGGGAAGGGTCACTGCTTTGTCGTTCGGGGAGGTGGCTAGAGGGATTTTTTCAATGCGTTTGCACCATTGGTTCGGGAGATAGGAGGCATTGGAGGGGTTCAACAAGGTCAGAGTGCGTGGATACTGGAGTGAGGCAGAGGGGGGGTGTTGGGAACCCGGGGCTTCTCTAAAATATAGAGGATTACCGGGGCTGGGGATATATCGAAAAATGAGGCAAACTGGGGCAAGTGCAGAGCCGAGCAAATGGAGCTCTGGAGGGTTCACCTCAAGAGTAGGTTGTAAGCGGAGGTGGTCTCTCCAGGCGTTCCAAAAAGCAGTGGGGGATTCCGGGGTAGTTCTGAAGGAGTAAATATAATTGAAAGGGGAGGGAAGCTGGGAAGGGGGGAGCGGGATCCCCACGAGGCAAGACGCCATCGGGTCTTCTGCTGCCGCCGTGTTCAGGCAAAGGTGATCTTGCCCCAGGGCTTCCGCGAGAGTCCGCCAAACATTAGGTTTCGGCTGGGGGAGAGTCCATGCAGAGCAGCTGGTGGTGAGCGTGGCCCAAAGGAGGTAGGTGGCAACTAGGTGTGTCTGGGACCGTGCCATACCTGAAAAACTAAAAAGAGGCAGCATCAGGGAAGGAGAACTGGGTTTTAAGAAACGTGAACTAAATATTCAAATGGTTCTGGCTCACCACTGAATAAAAAACAGATAGGCGGAAGAAGGGGGTCAGGGGGCTTCCTTCGGCGCCTCCAACTGGCGACACGGACTTGTTGCTCTTTCGCCCGGTGTTTCGCTTCCCTGGGCACAAAAGGCCGAACCCACTTTGAGGGCACCCACTTGGGACCAGAAGGAGTGAGGACGCAAGCGTACCCTCTCCCCCAGGTCACCAAGTCAAAGGGCCCCTGGGTCTGCCAAGTCTCCGGGTCCTTGATGAGGACCGGAGGCTTGGCTGTAGGTTGCAGCGCGTTGTGGCTCCCGAAGTGTCTAACCATGGGCGGGTTCAGGCTCTCAAAGGAACAGTTCAAAAAATTCAAAGTGAACATTGCCCTTGAGAGTCTGATGTGAGGGGGCTCTACCTTTGTGGTGGATTTCTGGTGTTCTAAAGTTTTCTTAAGGCTTTGGTGAGCCCTCTCTATCATGGCTTGGCCTGTCGGGGAATAGGGGATGCCTGTTCGATGTTCTATTCCCCATTGCTGCAGGAACTGGCGCAGTTCCCTGGACTTGTACGCAGGCCCATTATCAGTTTTGAGCAGCCTAGGGATGCCCAGAACAGCAAATGCCTGAAGTAGGTGTTTTTCGACATCCGCTGCTCTTTCCCCCGTGTGGGCGGAGGCGAATACCGCGCCGGAGAAAGTGTCTATCGAGACATGAACAAAGCTCAACCGGCCAAAGGAGGGAACATGAGTGACATCTGTTTGCCACACTTCACAGCTCGAAAGTCCTCTAGGATTTGCCCCCAGGCCCAATGATGGAAGCTGGTGGGACTGGCACTGGGGACATGTCGCCACGATAGCTTTGGCCTGTTCGCGCGTCAGATTGAACTGGCGAACAAGGCCAGGCGCGTTTTGGTGGAACAGCTGGTGGCTTAGTTTGGCCTGACCGAAGCGATCAGGGAGCGGGGCCACCTGAACAGGAGCGGCAAGGGCATCAGCGCGCCTGTTGCCCTCCGCAATGAACCCCGGCAAGTCGGTGTGCGACCTTACGTGCATTACGTAGAAGGGCTGCTCTCGGTGGGAGACTAAATTTACAATTTTGGAGAGTAGCTCGAAAAGACGAACATTCGAGACGTCCTGGAGGATTGCTCCCTCCGCTCTGGACACTACACCGGCTACATATGCCGAATCAGTTACCAAATTGAATGGCTCAGAGAACCTCTCAAAAGCCCGGACGACTGCATCTAACTCAGCCACTTGTGGCGATCCTTCCACCACAGTGATGTCTGCCTCCCACCGCTGAGTTTGAGGATCCCGCCAAGTCATTACTGACTTGTGGGATGCTCCAGATGCGTCAGTGAAAACGGTCAGGGCATCGAGGGGTCTCTTGCTCTGTACTGACTTGATGGTAAAAATAAATTCTTGATTAAACAATTTATGGGCCGGCCGATCTATCGTAATTTGGCCCGTGTAGCTGTCCAAAGCTAGTTGTAAAAGTTCGTTCGTCTGAAGGACGTTCTCAAACATTGTTAATTTGAGGTGGCCCGTGCCGAATTTAATGGGAAGATGAATGCACGTCAAGTCCTCACCTGCCAGCTCCCTGATCCGTGATCTCGCTTTCCGGATCAGGTCAGCCACCAGCTCCAGTGGCGATGTCATTCTCTTGGACCTGTGGTGGCTCAGGAATACCCACTCTATAATCAAGAGGGGGTCCTTCGCCCCGCGGTCCTTGCTCTTCCCAATGACTCCGTCCCACTGGAAGAGCATGCCGTGAAGGTGTGGCAGTTTTCCCAAAACAATAAAACGGAATGGCAGGCCCGGTTGGTACCGGTGGGCCTGCCTGGCCGAGATTAAACTCTGAATTTTCTCCAGAGCGGTTTTGGCCTCCGGGGTGAGGGTCCTGGGAGAACTCAGCTCCTCTCCCCCCTTCAACAAATTGAAGAGAGGGGTTAGGTCTTCCGTGGGAATACCCAACCAAGGTCTCACCCAATTTAAAGAACCACACAGTTGGTGGGCATCTGCTAGGCTTCGGATATTGCTTTTGATTGCCAATTTTTGCGGAACAATGGTCCGCTTGGTAATTTCAAGGCCAAGGTACCGCCAGGGTGGCATCCTTTGAATCTTTTCCTGCGCCAGCTCAAACCCTGCAGCAACCAACGCAGTGGTTGTTAGGTCAAGCGCATGAGCCAACAGGTCGTCGTCTGGCGCACAAATCAAAATGTCATCCATATAATGATGGATGACGGCTGACTCCACAGCTGCACGAACAGGGGTCAGCAGGGAAGCGACGTACCATTGGCAGATCACCGGGCTGCACTTCAAGCCTTGTGGCAATACTGTCCAATGGTAGCGCTTGCCTGGGGCTTCACGGTTGATGGATGGAACCGTGAAGGCGAAGCGCGGCGCATCATCAGGGTGTAGAGGAATTTGGAAAAAACAATCTTTTATGTCAACAACTGCCAAATTCCAATCTTTAGGGAGCATCGCAGGGGACGGCATCCCTGGTTGGAGGGGTCCCATATCTTTAATAACTGCATTAATTTGACGGAGGTCATGCAGGAGTCGCCATTTGTCTTTGTTGGGCTTTTTAATGACAAAGATGGGAGAGTTCCAAGGCGACATGGACTCTACTAAATGCCCTTTCTGTAGTTGTTCCTGCACGAGCTCGTTGAGCGCCGCTAATTTTTGTTTGTTTAGCGGCCACTGCGCCACCTGTACTGGTTCATCCGAAAGCCAATCCAGCTTCCAGGTGGGGCGCTCAGCAGTGGTCGCTGCCCGAAAAACCTGGGGAGCCACTGGTAGGTCAATTCGGGCTCCCCACTGGGCCAAGAGATCCCTCCCCCACAGGGGTTCCGTATAATCTAATACAAACGGACGAACAGAAGCCAATTGTCCGTCGGGCCCCGTAATTTGTACGATGCCTTTCGATTGCCTCGCCAATTGAAGCCCTCCTACACCTCTGATGTGGCCAGGGACGCTTTGCAGTTCCCAACGCGACGGCCAATCCCGAGAGGGAATAACCGTGACGTCTGCCCCTGTGTCCAGCAAGCCGCGTAGTGCGACTTGCTCTCCCCCCTTTTTTAATTTACAAATAAGTTTGGGCTTTTCATGCCCAAGGGCTTGAGCCCAGGCTACTGTAGGTATGTTTGAGGCCTGGGCCGCTGATTGAGGTTTTATAGATGGTAAAGTGGAAACAGTGGATGGTCGTGGCACGACGAAGAATTGGGCTATTATCTGCCCCTTCGGTAGGAAGAGCGGGGGGTGGACACAATGCAGCATGAGTGAGATTTGTTCCGAGCCAGCGGGAAGCAGGCTCGGGACAATACTCACTTCTGGTGGGGTCGCCTTTGTGTCGCCTAGGACGAGGAGACTGTGGCTTTGACGTTCCCAGTTTGTTAGACCCTCCGGGAGGACAGCAACGTGGTGGAAACCGGCGGAACGGAGATGTAATGGTTCCGCAAGCTGCAACCTACGGGAGGAAACACAGGATGAAAGAGCATGAGTATTAATAGGTGGCTGTGTCAGTCCGGTATGAAAGTCAAGTCCAGTTGGAGGCATTATCTCACTGTTCTCCCTCTTCTCCCGCCAGGACGGATGGTGTGAACAGGCCTCCGCATTTGTGTCCTGGCGCAGGGGGCCGCTGCGCTGTTTAATTAGTTTTTTTGAACAGTTTGCCCGTGGGTCCCCTGCACGGACTTTTTAAACTCATAAAATTGTTGTTTGAGGGGACATGCGGGCATCCAGTGCCCCAGCTTCCCACACAGATGGCACGGTGTGGCTGGAGGCTTGGGCACCGGGGCTGATGTTGGTGGCAGTGGCTGCGCGGTAGTGGGACAGACGTCGGTGGTAAATGGGGGCTCCTCGACGGCGGCGGCGGCAGGACGAAAAGGTGTCTTCAGACGGGAGGCTGCGGCAGGTGGTGGTCCGGTACCTGATGGAACTAATACCTTTTTCCCACACACCAAAAGCATGTCCCGCAGGGTGGGAGCTGGCTCCAGAGGGAGGCTGTTGATTGCATCTTTGCAAGCCGAGTTGGCATTGAGGAATGCCATCTCTTTTAACAGCTCGGCTTGCAAGTGTTCTCCTTCAACCTGATAGTTAATGGACTTTCGGAGCCGCTCCACAAACTCGAGGAATGGTTCCTCGGCACCCTGCAGGACTTTGGCATATGGGACTTGGGGTGTGGCCGCTCGCAACCCCAAGAAAGCTTTCTCAGCCGCCCGGGCAGTTTGCTGCAGAACCTCCACGGGTATGGCTCTGGCTTGGGTTGCTCCGTCACTCCAGTTCCCCGTCCCAAGCATATGGTCAATGGAAATGACATCCCCATCTACACTCGTCCGGGAGTTCGGGGAATCCCATAGGGACGGGAGCACCTTCAAGGCTTCCTTTCTCCACGCTGCCTCCCAGAGCACTTGCTCGGTCGAATTGAGGAGGCAGCGGAAGACTCGGCGGAGGTCGGCAGGTGTAATGACCGACTCCGCCAGGACGGCCTGAAGGAGTCCCCGAAAATATTCGGAGTCCCTCCCGAACTCTTTCTGTGCTTTGCACAGCTCCTTCATGGACGAGTGAGAGAAGGGGACCCATTGAGCCAGGGTTGTCCCATCTCCCGCGGGATGAAAAACGACCGGGGCTGCTGATGGGACTGCAGACAGCTCCGGTCCCCGGCTCGGGACCCCCCCCCCCGCTAGCCCCCAGAGCGTGGGAACCGGAAGGGAGGGCGTGGGAACCGGGAGCGGGGGAGGGAGGGTCCCGGCGTGGGAACTGGAGGGAGGGTTCTGCAGCAAAGTGCCTCCCCTTGTGGGAGGGGCCACATGACGTCGTTGCGGAGGCGGGGGGTGGTGGGAGAGGAGGGGAAGGGGGAGGAGTTGCAGGGGGTGAAGGCGGGGGAGGAGGGGGAGGAGTTTCGGGAGCAGGGGGCGGAGGAGGAGGGGGGGGGAGAAGGGGGAGGGGGAAGGGGAGGGGACGTGGGAGGAACCCGCGAGGGGGGAAGGGGAGGGATTTGGGGGGGGGGCCCGGGAAGGAGTGGGGGAACTCTGGGAAGGAGAAGGGGGTTTTTTAGGATTGAACACGCGGTCCCCTCCATTTTGGGATGATTTGACGCCATCTTGGCGAGAGGACCGCGGAGAACTGAAACGAACCTTGGGTTTAACAACTGGGGTCGAGGGGGTGCGGAAAGAGGGAGCAGGAACAGTCTCCTCCGGAGGTTGGCCAGACCTTCGGAGGCTCGGGGACCGGGTCGCCCGCGAGGAACTTAGGGACGGGTGTCTCCCTGGCGCGGGGCTGTCGCGGGCTGCTCCCCGCAGGGACTCGGTTCGGGAAGGAGGGCGCGAGGAACGAAGGGCAGGCGCATGGGGACGGGGAGAACTGGGGTATAACTGGGGGTCCGCTGGCTGAGTCCGGGAGGAGGGTTTAACAGTGAGGGCAGAAATCAAAAGGGATATTAAACAAAAATGGCTCTGAAAGGATTTGCCGCCAGCTTGGATCTCTCTCTGAAGGCGGGATTGGACTCGCCTCAGGAATTTGGGATCCCGGACTGACTCGGCATTTAAATCGGGGTAGGTACGGGTCAGCCAGCGGACTAAACTTTTAACTTCCCTTTTGTTAAACTTATAATTCCCACCCCCCAGGGTACCCACAACTTGGTAAAAAACCCCTTTCTGAGTGGCCGACAGTTTAGCACCCATATTTGCAGATGGAATACGCAGGGGTCAGCCACTCGCTCTACCGCTAGCAACAGGGAAATCAAAAGGAATCTAAAATAAAACTAAACGGGGTCCCCACTGACCCTGACCTCCCCCTCCCACTGGCCGAGGAGAGGACCGGGATGCCTATGCCAGGTTTTCCGTGAGGTCAGGTGGTGGGCTGTACAACACAGCCAAGAGACTCACCCGTCAGGGGGACGAACCAAGGCTGCTGCTAGCGGGAGCTGCCTGCGCCGAAGGCGGCCTCTTTAGGGTGCGCTGAGAGGGTGTCGCCTTCTTCTCTCCGGAGCACCGCACCTCCCGAAACGAGGGCGTGCTACACGGAGAGCGGTGAGTCGCCCAAAGGATTAGAGCAATCCAACCCGCGCGTCGCGGGACTCCTGCTCCGAGATGCAGTCCTCCGAACGGTGTTCAGGATCGCAGACTGCCTCAGATGCAGGGGTCTTCACGCCACGCGTTGGGCGCCAAACTGCTGCGGTGCTGGGGTGATGAGTTTGCCCGGCTCACGTTCAGCCCCGATCAGCGGCGAAGGGGCGCTTGAGGAGCCCGGAGCTCCTATCGCGCCTATGGGTCCCGATGAGATCCACGATGCGAGAGCAAGGAGGGCGGCAGACGCAGGGAGGCGCAGGCAAGGAAAGGAGGACTCAGCCTTCAGGAAGGGTTGGCAGGTTTATTGGAGGAAGGTCGAAGGGGGAGAAAAAGCAGGGTGGAGGGAGAAGGACTGAGCACCGAACTGAGGGCAAATGACAGCTTATAAGGGAAGGGGGAGGGCCTGGGAGGGGCAACACGACGGCAAATGAGGGTATGAAAAAACTGATACATAGTTTGATGAACGTCTGAGGCTAACAAATCAGCAAAAAACTGGGGAGGGGTCCCTGCCCTTGCCCAATCACTTGACACCCTGGGGAGAAGGTTCTAGAAGGAAAGGCAGGGCTGCCAAGTGATGGACAAAGGCCAGGGGTGGGGACAACAAGACACATCTGATGGATAGGGGAGGGGAAACATGATAGACAAATAACGATAAGAAATTGGGGATTTCCAGGGAAAGAGGGGGAAACTATTCAGGATGAACCAGACCAAATCAAACAACGTTACATCACACACCACCACAATGGAGATCCCCAGGCCACTGTAGGACAGGGTCAACTTTGAGACCATCTTAGCAACTTGAACTTAGTGTCCGAGTGCATGGCACGTGCAGAGGTTAATGCCTGAGTCCTGAGGGAACTTTCAGATGGAGTTGCTAGGCCAGAGTGCATCGTTTTTGACAGCTGGTGTCTGTCAGTCCAAATGGCCAAGAAGCGGTAGAAGGGAAGTAGAAGCCCCGTTTTCAGAAAGGGAAAAGGAGAAGAGTGTGGGAAGTACGGAGCATTCAGGCTGAGCTCTGTGTGAGGCAAGAAGATGAGGCTGCTTCTCCGGGAGACTGTGTTAAGGCCAATGGAAAAGCAAGAGGTGATTGGGAACAGGGAGCATGGCATTCCAAAGTGCAAAATCACCATTCCTGGCAGTTTTGGTGCTGTTCTATGCTTCGGGCTCCACGGCAGTGGTGGAGAGGGGCAAGGAAAGTGACCTCGTGTGCCTGGCTTTGTGCAAAGTGCTTGACAGTGTCCCGCATGACGTCGTTGTCTGTGAGTCAGAGGGGCATGGATTGGATGGATGGAGCAAGGTGTGGATAAAGCAGATGAGGTGCAGCGGTGCTCTTGAGCAGCCTTTGGGTGTTTTTCTTTTTGTGCTTCCATGGTGTTGGCCAAAGGCTGGCAGTGCTTTTGCACAGGGGCTTGCACAGGGGCTGCTGCTTGGGCAGGCGCCGTTGAGAAGAGGGGTCGGGGGCTGTTTGCAGCAGGGCTTGGAGTAGGCGTTGGGCGGAGATGGCTTTCCCCTGGCGCAAAGAGTGCTTGCAGTGCTCGAGAGAGGAGAGGCAGTGGCAAGTGTTTTGTCATAAGTCTTTATTTGGACTGGCACAAATAAGTGAAGAGGTAGAAAAATAAATACGTGAATAAATAGGTAAATAAAATAAATAACTAAATAAATTAGTCAATAAATAAGTGGAGAAGGTCTTTGGTCCGTATCAGTATGAGCAGCGGAATCGCTGGAGACGCAGCGGTTGAAGGCTGCGGGGGCCGTGCGGTTGTTGCAGGCCTGTGTGTGGTCCCAGGTGAGAGGAGGCGTGGGGTTGGAGGTGGGTTTGGGGCCTAGGTGTGGCTGGGCGGGTGGGCCTTGGCGCTAGCGGCGCGTGGCGCGTGTGAGGTTGTGGAGGTGCAGTAGAGAGGCACGAGCTTCGAGGCGGACGTGGTCCCAGGCGCAGGCGCTGTGGTTGTGGGCGTGCAGGAAGAGGTGGATGTCCCTGAAGTACTTGTTGATGGCGAGCAGCGGGTTGCGTGGTCCTTTGAAGGGCGTGGCGTTGTCGGGGAGGCATTGCTCCAGGTGGTGGATGTGGTGCTGCAGCTTGTTGAGGAGGTGGTTGCGAGCCTGGCCGGGCCAGTGCTGGCGGGTGCTGTTGGAGCTGAGGGTGTGGAAGAGGTGCTGCAGGATGCGCAGGGCGGTGGCGGCGGCTTGGTGCGGCTGCAGGTTGTGGTGGAGCAGGCTGGCGGGGAAGAAGGGCGGCTCTGGCAGGTGGCAGGGCTGCGTGTGGCCGACCGCAGCCATGTCCTGGAGGAGGCGGAGAGCGTCGCCGGGGAAGGTGTCCTCGTGTGTCCAGAGGTGTTGGCAGGCCAGGGTGCCGGCCAGAGCGGTGAGGAGGAGCAGGAGCGCCGGGGCGGCGTGCGGCAGGCGTGGCTGTGTGGCTGTGGCCGCAGCCATGGTTATTCTCTGTGGGTGCTGTTGGGTGCTGCTGGGCAGGAGGAGCCCGGTGAGGCTGGCTGGTGCTGCTGGTGGCTGTGCTTGGGGTGGCTCCGGGTGCGCGGCTTTGTATGCGAGGCAGCTTTCCCTTCATCGCTTTCTGGTTGTCCGCAGTTTCTGCCTGTACTTTCCAGTCTGTACTGGTGGCTGTGTAGGTTTTGGGGAAGTGTTTGGTCGGGGTGTCCGTGGTTGGGGATTGTGGTGGCAGCGGCGTGCCGGCCTTGCGAAAGCTCTGTCTCGGAGGCGTCGTTGTCAGGTGTGGCGGAGAGGGCTCTTGGCTGTTGCCCTTCACCTGCCGGGCCAGCTGCGCGGTCCGTGCTGTGCTACTGAGTCTCTCTTTGTGGCCAAGCATGCTTTCCACCCGCAAAGCCCTGCTGGTGGCTGTGGTGACTTTTCCTTTCACTCGGTGGCTTGCCTTTATTTTCATCTTAGCCACTGTTTTCCTTTTGCGGTTGCAAGGCATGTGCGGTGATGTCAGTGGGCGGGGGCTGGCGTTTCCCCTCCTGGGGTCAATGCCCAGAGGCAGTGGCAGTGTTCAAGGGGCTGTGTGTGCACGTGGGCCTTGGAGGCCTGAGTGTGTCCTTGCACAGAGGCAGGCGCTCCAGCTGCTGTGTTTGGGAGGAGCCAGCAAGGAGGCAGGCAAGGAAGGCTCAGTGAAGAAGGCGGCGCAAGGGAGGGGCTTTGCTCTTCCTGTCGTGCTTGCTCCGCTGGCTGTGGCCCTGGAGCAAGGGTCCGGTTTGGAGATGCATTGGCCCAGTGGATGAGGCAGCCGCAGGGCCAAAGAGGACTGTGCCCCGTGAAAGCAATGGGGTTGTGTTTTGGGATTGCCAGAGCCCTGGCCTGCAAGAGCGTGTCCTGTTCAGGGCTCGTTGGCCCGTGCGAGGTGTGGCGTCCTTGGAGGGGATGGCTCTGAAGAGGCACGGGGGTCTAGAGGACATCACGTGTGAGCAAGACGGCAGGGCCTGGGCTTCTGTGGCTGGAGTAGCGAAGGTTTGCCAGCAGTTTCAGATGCCTTTGCAAAAGCGCAGAAAAGCTGGGGATCGGTGAGGAGGAATGTGGGCTGTGCAGAGATCTGCAAGGGGACGATTGCCATGGCCTCGTGGAGAAATGGTTGGATGGTTGCTAGGAGCACAGCATGGGCTTTGAAGGTTGGAGACTTTTGGGGCAAAGAGGCTGTGGAGGGGAGTGGATGTTTGTAGCCTTGTGTGTCAGCGATCTCCAGGCCCGCTGCTGAAGTGGCGTGTGGCAAGTGCTGGGAGCCCTGCCTGAAGAATGGAGATCCCCAGGCCACTGTAGGACAGGGTCAACTTTGAGACCATCTTAGCAACTTGAACTTAGTGTCCGAGTGCATGGCACGTGCAGAGGTTAATGCCTGAGTCCTGAGGGAACTTTCAGATGGAGTTGCTAGGCCAGAGTGCATCGTTTTTGACAGCTGGTGTCTGTCAGTCCAAATGGCCAAGAAGCGGTAGAAGGGAAGTAGAAGCCCCGTTTTCAGAAAGGGAAAAGGAGAAGAGTGTGGGAAGTACGGAGCATTCAGGCTGAGCTCTGTGTGAGGCAAGAAGATGAGGCTGCTTCTCCGGGAGACTATGTTAAGGCCTATGGAAAAGCAAGAGGTGATTGGGAACAGGGAGCGTGGCATTCCAAAGTGCAAAATCACCATTCCTGGCAGTTTTGGTGCTGTTCTATGCTTAGGGCTCCACGGCAGTGGTGGAGAGGGGCAAGGAAAGTGACCTCGTGTGCCTGGCTTTGTGCAAAGTGCTTGACAGTGTCCCGCATGACGTCGTTGTCTGTGAGTCAGAGGGGCATGGATTGGATGGATGGAGCAAGGTGTGGATAAAGCAGATGAGGTGCAGCGGTGCTCTTGAGCAGCCTTTGGGTGTTTTTCTTTTTGTGCTTCCATGGTGTTGGCCAAAGGCTGGCAGTGCTTTTGCACAGGGGCTTGCACAGGGGCTGCTGCTTGGGCAGGCGCCGTTGAGAAGAGGGGTCGGGGGCTGTTTGCAGCAGGGCTTGGAGTAGGCGTTGGGCGGAGATGGCTTTCCCCTGGCGCAAAGAGTGCTTGCAGTGCTCGAGAGAGGAGAGGCAGTGGCAAGTGTTTTGTCATAAGTCTTTATTTGGACTGGCACAAATAAGTGAAGAGGTAGAAAAATAAATACGTGAATAAATAGGTAAATAAAATAAATAACTAAATAAATAAGTCAATAAATAAGTGGAGAAGGTCTTTGGTCCGTATCAGTATGAGCAGCGGAATCGCTGGAGAGGCAGCGGTTGAAGGCTGCGGGGGCCGTGCGGTTGTTGCAGGCCTGTGTGTGGTCCCAGGTGAGAGGAGGCGTGGGGTTGGAGGTGGGTTTGGGGCCTAGGTGTGGCTGGGCGGGTGGGCCTTGGCGCTAGCGGCGCGTGGCGCGTGTGAGGTTGTGGAGGTGCAGTAGAGAGGCACGAGCTTCGAGGCGGACGTGGTCCCAGGCGCAGGCGCTGTGGTTGTGGGCGTGCAGGAAGAGGTGGATGTCCCTGAAGTACTTGTTGATGGCGAGCAGCGGGTTGCGTGGTCCTTTGAAGGGCGTGGCGTTGTCGGGGAGGCATTGCTCCAGGTGGTGGATGTGGTGCTGCAGCTTGTTGAGGAGGTGGTTGCGAGCCTGGCCGGGCCAGTGCTGGCGGGTGCTGTTGGAGCTGAGGGTGTGGAAGAGGTGCTGCAGGATGCGCAGGGCGGTGGCGGCGGCTTGGTGCGGCTGCAGGTTGTGGTGGAGCAGGCTGGCGGGGAAGAAGGGCGGCTCTGGCAGGTGGCAGGGCTGCGTGTGGCCGACCGCAGCCATGTCCTGGAGGAGGCGGAGAGCGTCGCCGGGGAAGGTGTCCTCGTGTGTCCAGAGGTGTTGGCAGGCCAGGGTGCCGGCCAGAGCGGTGAGGAGGAGCAGGAGCGCCGGGGCGGCGTGCGGCAGGCGTGGCTGTGTGGCTGTGGCCGCAGCCATGGTGATTCTCTGTGGGTGCTGTTGGGTGCTGCTGGGCAGGAGGAGCCCGGTGAGGCTGGCTGGTGCTGCTGGTGGCTGTGCTTGGGGTGGCTCCGGGTGCGCGGCTTTGTATGCGAGGCAGCTTTCCCTTCATCGCTTTCTGGTTGTCCGCAGTTTCTGCCTGTACTTTCCAGTCTGTACTGGTGGCTGTGTAGGTTTTGGGGAAGTGTTTGGTCGGGGTGTCCGTGGTTGGGGATTGTGGTGGCAGCGGCGTGCCGGCCTTGCGAAAGCTCTGTCTCGGAGGCGTCGTTGTCAGGTGTGGCGGAGAGGGCTCTTGGCTGTTGCCCTTCACCTGCCGGGCCAGCTGCGCGGTCCGTGCTGTGCTACTGAGTCTCTCTTTGTGGCCAAGCATGCTTTCCACCCGCAAAGCCCTGCTGGTGGCTGTGGTGACTTTTCCTTTCACTTGGTGGCTTGCCTTTATTTTCATCTTAGCCACTGTTTTCCTTTTGCGGTTGCAAGGCATGTGCGGTGATGTCAGTGGGCGGGGGCTGGCGTTTCCCCTCCTGGGGTCAATGCCCAGAGGCAGTGTTCGAGGGGCTGTGTGTGCACATGGGCCTTGGAGGCCTGAGTGTGTCCTTGCACAGAGGCAGGCGCTCCAGCTGCTGTGTTTGGGAGGAGCCAGCAAGGAGGCAGGCAAGGAAGGCTCAGTGAAGAAGGCGGCGCAAGGGAGGGGCTTTGCTCTTCCTGTCGTGCTTGCTCCGCTGGCTGTGGCCCTGGAGCAAGGGTCCGGTTTGGAGATGCATTGGCCCAGTGGATGAGGCAGCCGCAGGGCCAAAGAGGACTGTCCCCCGTGAAAGCAATGGGGTTGTGTTTTGGGATTGCCAGAGCCGTGGCCTGCAAGAGCGTGTCCTGTTCAGGGCTCGTTGGCCCGTGCGAGGTGTGGCGTCCTTGGAGGGGATGGCTCTGAAGAGGCACGGGGGTCTAGAGGACATCACGTGTGAGCAAGACGGCAGGGCCTGGGCTTCTGTGGCTGGAGTAGTGAAGGCTTGCCAGCAGTTTCAGATGCCTTTGCAAAAGCGCAGAAAAGCTGGGGATCGGTGAGGAGGAATGTGGGCTGTGCAGAGATCTGCAAGGGGACGATTGCCATGGCCTCGTGGAGAAATGGTTGGATGGTTGCTAGGAGCACAGCATGGGCTTTGAAGGTTGGAGACTTTTGGGGCAAAGAGGCTGTGGAGGGGAGTGGATGTTTGTAGCCTTGTGTGTCAGCGATCTCCAGGCCCGCTGCTGAAGTGGCGCGTGGCAAGTGCTGGGAGCCCTGCCTGAAGAATGGAGATCCCCAGGCCACTGTAGGACAGGGTCAACTTTGAGACCATCTTAGCAACTTGAACTTAGTGTCCGAGTGCATGGCACGTGCAGAGGTTAATGCCTGAGTCCTGAGGGAACTTTCAGATGGAGTTGCTAGGCCAGAGTGCATCGTTTTTGAAAGCTGGTGTCTGTCAGTCCAAATGGCCAAGAAGCGGTAGAAGGGAAGTAGAAGCCCCGTTTTCAGAAAGGGAAAAGGAGAAGAGTGTGGGAAGTACGGAGCATTCAGGCTGAGCTCTGTGTGAGGCAAGAAGATGAGGCTGCTTCTCCGGGAGACTATGTTAAGGCCAATGGAAAAGCAAGAGGTGATTGGGAACAGGGAGCATGGCATTCCAAAGTGCAAAATCACCATTCCTGGCAGTTTTGGTGCTGTTCTATGCTTAGGGCTCCACGGCAGTGGTGGAGAGGGGCAAGGAAAGTGACCTCGTGTGCCTGGCTTTGTGCAAAGTGCTTGACAGTGTCCCGCATGACGTCGTTGTCTGTGAGTCAGAGGGGCATGGATTGGATGGATGGAGCAAGGTGTGGATAAAGCAGATGAGGTGCAGCGGTGCTCTTGAGCAGCCTTTGGGTGTTTTTCTTTTTGTGCTTCCATGGTGTTGGCCAAAGGCTGGCAGTGCTTTTGCACAGGGGCTTGCACAGGGGCTGCTGCTTGGGCAGGCGCCGTTGAGAAGAGGGGTCGGGGGCTGTTTGCAGCAGGGCTTGGAGTAGGCGTTGGGCGGAGATGGCTTTCCCCTGGCGCAAAGAGTGCTTGCAGTGCTCGAGAGAGGAGAGGCAGTGGCAAGTGTTTTGTCATAAGTCTTTATTTGGACTGGCACAAATAAGTGAAGAGGTAGAAAAATAAATACGTGAATAAATAGGTAAATAAAATAAATAACTAAATAAATAAGTCAATAAATAAGTGGAGAAGGTCTTTGGTCCGTATCAGTATGAGCAGCGGAATCGCTGGAGACGCAGCGGTTGAAGGCTGCGGGGGCCGTGCGGTTGTTGCAGGCCTGTGTGTGGTCCCAGGTGAGAGGAGGCGTGGGGTTGGAGGTGGGTTTGGGGCCTAGGTGTGGCTGGGCGGGTGGGCCTTGGCGCTAGCGGCGCGTGGCGCGTGTGAGGTTGTGGAGGTGCAGTAGAGAGGCACGAGCTTCGAGGCGGACGTGGTCCCAGGCGCAGGCGCTGTGGTTGTGGGCGTGCAGGAAGAGGTGGATGTCCCTGAAGTACTTGTTGATGGCGAGCAGCGGGTTGCGTGGTCCTTTGAAGGGCGTGGCGTTGTCGGGGAGGCATTGCTCCAGGTGGTGGATGTGGTGCTGCAGCTTGTTGAGGAGGTGGTTGCGAGCCTGGCCGGGCCAGTGCTGGCGGGTGCTGTTGGAGCTGAGGGTGTGGAAGAGGTGCTGCAGGATGCGCAGGGCGGTGGCGGCTTGGTGCGGCTGCAGGTTGTGGTGGAGCAGGCTGGCGGGGAAGAAGGGCGGCTCTGGCAGGTGGCAGGGCTGCGTGTGGCCGACCGCAGCCATGTCCTGGAGGAGGCGGAGAGCGTCGCCGGGGAAGGTGTCCTCGTGTGTCCAGAGGTGTTGGCAGGCCAGGGTGCCGGCCAGAGCGGTGAGGAGGAGCAGGAGCGCCGGGGCGGCGTGCGGCAGGCGTGGCTGTGTGGCTGTGGCCGCAGCCATGGTGATTCTCTGTGGGTGCTGTTGGGTGCTGCTGGGCAGGAGGAGCCTGGTGAGGCTGGCTGGTGCTGCTGGTGGCTGTGCTTGGGGTGGCTCCGGGTGCGCGGCTTTGTATGCGAGGCAGCTTTCCCTTCATCGCTTTCCGGTTGTCCGCAGTTTCTGCCTGTACTTTCCAGTCTGTACTGGTGGCTGTGTAGGTTTTGGGGAAGTGTTTGGTCGGGGTGTCCGTGGTTGGGGATTGTGGTGGCAGCGGCGTGCCGGCCTTGCAAAAGCTCTGTCTCGGAGGCGTCGTTGTCAGGTGTGGCGGAGAGGGCTCTTGGCTGTTGCCCTTCACCTGCCGGGCCAGCTGCGCGGTCCGTGCTGTGCTACTGAGTCTCTCTTTGTGGCCAAGCATGCTTTCCACCCGCAAAGCCCTGCTGGTGGCTGTGGTGACTTTTCCTTTCACTTGGTGGCTTGCCTTTATTTTCATCTTAGCCACTGTTTTCCTTTTGCGGTTGCAAGGCATGTGCGGTGATGTCAGTGGGCGGGGGCTGGCGTTTCCCCTCCTGGGGTCAATGCCCAGAGGCAGTGTTCGAGGGGCTGTGTGTGCACATGGGCCTTGGAGGCCTGAGTGTGTCCTTGCACAGAGGCAGGCGCTCCAGCTGCTGTGTTTGGGAGGAGCCAGCAAGGAGGCAGGCAAGGAAGGCTCAGTGAAGAAGGCGGCGCAAGGGAGGGGCTTTGCTCTTCCTGTCGTGCTTGCTCCGCTGGCTGTGGCCCTGGAGCAAGGGTCCGGTTTGGAGATGCATTGGCCCAGTGGATGAGGCAGCCGCAGGGCCAAAGAGGACTGTCCCCCGTGAAAGCAATGGGGTTGTGTTTTGGGATTGCCAGAGCCCTGGCCTGCAAGAGCGTGTCCTGTTCAGGGCTCGTTGGCCCGTGCGAGGTGTGGCGTCCTTGGAGGGGATGGCTCTGAAGAGGCACGGGGGTCTAGAGGACATCACGTGTGAGCAAGACGGCAGGGCCTGGGCTTCTGTGGCTGGAGTAGTGAAGGTTTGCCAGCAGTTTCAGATGCCTTTGCAAAAGCGCAGAAAAGCTGGGGATCGGTGAGGAGGAATGTGGGCTGTGCAGAGATCTGCAAGGGGACGATTGCCATGGCCTCGTGGAGAAATGGTTGGATGGTTGCTAGGAGCACAGCATGGGCTTTGAAGGTTGGAGACTTTTGGGGCAAAGAGGCTGTGGAGGGGAGTGGATGTTTGTAGCCTTGTGTGTCAGCGATCTCCAGGCCCGCTGCTGAAGTGGCGCGTGGCAAGTGCTGGGAGCCCTGCCTGAAGAATGGAGATCCCCAGGCCACTGTAGGACAGGGTCAACTTTGAGACCATCTTAGCAACTTGAACTTAGTGTCCGAGTGCATGGCACGTGCAGAGGTTAATGCCTGAGTCCTGAGGGAACTTTCAGATGGAGTTGCTAGGCCAGAGTGCATCGATTTTTACAGCTGGTGTCTGTCAGTCCAAATGGCCAAGAAGCGGTAGAAGGGAAGTAGAAGCCCCGTTTTCAGAAAGGGAAAAGGAGAAGAGTGTGGGAAGTACGGAGCATTCAGGCTGAGCTCTGTGTGAGGCAAGAAGATGAGGCTGCTTCTCCGGGAGACTGTGTTAAGGCCAATGGAAAAGCAAGAGGTGATTGAGAACAGGGAGCATGGCATTCCAAAGTGCAAAATCACCATTCCTGGCAGTTTTGGTGCTGTTCTATGCTTCGGGCTCCACGGCAGTGGTGGAGAGGGGCAAGGAAAGTGACCTCGTGTGCCTGGCTTTGTGCAAAGTGCTTGACAGTGTCCCGCATGACGTCGTTGTCTGTGAGTCAGAGGGGCATGGATTGGATGGATGGAGCAAGGTGTGGATAAAGCAGATGAGGTGCAGCGGTGCTCTTGAGCAGCCTTTGGGTGTTTTTCTTTTTGTGCTTCCATGGTGTTGGCCAAAGGCTGGCAGTGCTTTTGCACAGGGGCTTGCACAGGGGCTGCTGCTTGGGCAGGCGCCGTTGAGAAGAGGGGTCGGGGGCTGTTTGCAGCAGGGCTTGGAGTAGGCGTTGGGCGGAGATGGCTTTCCCCTGGCGCAAAGAGTGCTTGCAGTGCTCGAGAGAGGAGAGGCAGTGGCAAGTGTTTTGTCATAAGTCTTTATTTGGACTGGCACAAATAAGTGAAGAGGTAGAAAAATAAATACGTGAATAAATAGGTAAATAAAATAAATAACTAAATAAATAAGTCAATAAATAAGTGGAGAAGGTCTTTGGTCCGTATCAGTATGAGCAGCGGAATCGCTGGAGAGGCAGCGGTTGAAGGCTGCGGGGGCCGTGCGGTTGTTGCAGGCCTGTGTGTGGTCCCAGGTGAGAGGAGGCGTGGGGTTGGAGGTGGGTTTGGGGCCTAGGTGTGGCTGGGCGGGTGGGCCTTGGCGCTAGCGGCGCGTGGCGCGTGTGAGGTTGTGGAGGTGCAGTAGAGAGGCACGAGCTTCGAGGCGGACGTGGTCCCAGGCGCAGGCGCTGTGGTTGTGGGCGTGCAGGAAGAGGTGGATGTCCCTGAAGTACTTGTTGATGGCGAGCAGCGGGTTGCGTGGTCCTTTGAAGGGCGTGGCGTTGTCGGGGAGGCATTGCTCCAGGTGGTGGATGTGGTGCTGCAGCTTGTTGAGGAGGTGGTTGCGAGCCTGGCCGGGCCAGTGCTGGCGGGTGCTGTTGGAGCTGAGGGTGTGGAAGAGGTGCTGCAGGATGTGCAGGGCGGTGGCGGCGGCTTGGTGCGGCTGCAGGTTGTGGTGGAGCAGGCTGGCGGGGAAGAAGGGCGGCTCTGGCAGGTGGCAGGGCTGCGTGTGGCCGACCGCAGCCATGTCCTGGAGGAGGCGGAGAGCGTCGCCGGGGAAGGTGTCCTCGTGTGTCCAGAGGTGTTGGCAGGCCAGGGTGCCGGCCAGAGCGGTGAGGAGGAGCAGGAGCGCCGGGGCGGCGTGCGGCAGGCGTGGCTGTGTGGCTGTGGCCGCAGCCATGGTGAGTCTCTGTGGGTGCTGTTGGGTGCTGCTGGGCAGGAGGAGCCCGGTGAGGCTGGCTGGTGCTGCTGGTGGCTGTGCTTGGGGTGGCTCCGGGTGCGCGGCTTTGTATGCGAGGCAGCTTTCCCTTCATCGCTTTCCGGTTGTCCGCAGTTTCTGCCTGTACTTTCCAGTCTGTACTGGTGGCTGTGTAGGTTTTGGGGAAGTGTTTGGTCGGGGTGTCCGTGGTTGGGGATTGTGGTGGCAGCGGCGTGCCGGCCTTGCAAAAGCTCTGTCTCGGAGGCGTCGTTGTCAGGTGTGGCGGAGAGGGCTCTTGGCTGTTGCCCTTCACCTGCCGGGCCAGCTGCGCGGTCCGTGCTGTGCTACTGAGTCTCTCTTTGTGGCCAAGCATGCTTTCCACCCGCAAAGCCCTGCTGGTGGCTGTGGTGACTTTTCCTTTCACTTGGTGGCTTGCCTTTATTTTCATCTTAGCCACTGTTTTCCTTTTGCGGTTGCAAGGCATGTGCGGTGATGTCAGTGGGCGGGGGCTGGCGTTTCCCCTCCTGGGGTCAATGCCCAGAGGCAGTGTTCAAGGGGCTGTGTGTGCATGTGGGCCTTGGAGGCCTGAGTGTGTCCTTGCACAGCGGCAGGCGCTCCAGCTGCTGTGTTTGGGAGGAGCCAGCAAGGAGGCAGGCAAGGAAGGCTCAGTGAAGAAGGCGGCGCAAGGGAGGGGCTTTGCTCTTCCTGTCGTGCTTGCTCCGCTGGCTGTGGCCCTGGAGCAAGGGTCCGGTTTGGAGATGCATTGGCCCAGTGGATGAGGCAGCCGCAGGGCCAAAGAGGACTGTCCCCCGTGAAAGCAATGGGGTTGTGTTTTGGGATTGCCAGAGCCGTGGCCTGCAAGAGCGTGTCCTGTTCAGGGCTCGTTGGCCCGTGCGAGGTGTGGCGTCCTTGGAGGGGATGGCTCTGAAGAGGCACGGGGGTCTAGAGGACATCACGTGTGAGCAAGACGGCAGGGCCTGGGCTTCTGTGGCTGGAGTAGTGAAGGTTTGCCAGCAGTTTCAGATGCCTTTGCAAAAGCGCAGAAAAGCTGGGGATCGGTGAGGAGGAATGTGGGCTGTGCAGAGATCTGCAAGGGGACGATTGCCATGGCCTCGTGGAGAAATGGTTGGATGGTTGCTAGGAGCACAGCATGGGCTTTGAAGGTTGGAGACTTTTGGGGCAAAGAGGCTGTGGAGGGGAGTGGATGTTTGTAGCCTTGTGTGTCAGCGATCTCCAGGCCCGCTGCTGAAGTGGCGCGTGGCAAGTGCTGGGAGCCCTGCCTGAAGAATGGAGATCCCAGGGCCACTGTAGGACAGGGTCAACTTTGAGACCATCTTAGCAACTTGAACTTAGTGTCCGAGTGCATGGCACGTGCAGAGGTTAATGCCTGAGTCCTGAGGGAACTTTCAGATGGAGTTGCTAGGCCAGAGTGCATCGTTTTTGAAAGCTGGTGTCTGTCAGTCCAAATGGCCAAGAAGCGGTAGAAGGGAAGTAGAAGCCCCGTTTTCAGAAAGGGAAAAGGAGAAGAGTGTGGGAAGTACGGAGCATTCAGGCTGAGCTCTGTGTGAGGCAAGAAGATGAGGCTGCTTCTCCGGGAGACTATGTTAAGGCCAATGGAAAAGCAAGAGGTGATTGGGAACAGGGAGCATGGCATTCCAAAGTGCAAAATCACCATTCCTGGCAGTTTTGGTGCTGTTCTATGCTTCGGGCTCCACGGCAGTGGTGGAGAGGGGCAAGGAAAGTGACCTCGTGTGCCTGGCTTTGTGCAAAGTGCTTGACAGTGTCCCGCATGACGTCGTTGTCTGTGAGTCAGAGGGGCATGGATTGGATGGATGGAGCAAGGTGTGGATAAAGCAGATGAGGTGCAGCGGTGCTCTTGAGCAGCCTTTGGGTGTTTTTCTTTTTGTGCTTCCATGGTGTTGGCCAAAGGCTGGCAGTGCTTTTGCACAGGGGCTTGCACAGGGGCTGCTGCTTGGGCAGGCGCCGTTGAGAAGAGGGGTCGGGGGCTGTTTGCAGCAGGGCTTGGAGTAGGCGTTGGGCGGAGATGGCTTTCCCCTGGCGCAAAGAGTGCTTGCAGTGCTCGAGAGAGGAGAGGCAGTGGCAAGTGTTTTGTCATAAGTCTTTATTTGGACTGGCACAAATAAGTGAAGAGGTAGAAAAATAAATACGTGAATAAATAGGTAAATAAAATAAATAACTAAATAAATAAGTCAATAAATAAGTGGAGAAGGTCTTTGGTCCGTATCAGTATGAGCAGCGGAATCGCTGGAGAGGCAGCGGTTGAAGGCTGCGGGGGCCGTGCGGTTGTTGCAGGCCTGTGTGTGGTCCCAGGTGAGAGGAGGCGTGGGGTTGCAGGTGGGTTTGGGGCCTAGGTGTGGCTGGGCGGGTGGGCCTTGGCGCTAGCGGCGCGTGGCGCGTGTGAGGTTGTGGAGGTGCAGTAGAGAGGCACGAGCTTCGAGGCGGACGTGGTCCCAGGCGCAGGCGCTGTGGTTGTGGGCGTGCAGGAAGAGGTGGATGTCCCTGAAGTGCTTGTTGATGGCGAGCAGCGGGTTGCGTGGTCCTTTGAAGGGCGTGGCGTTGTCGGGGAGGCATTGCTCCAGGTGGTGGATGTGGTGCTGCAGCTTGTTGAGGAGGTGGTTGCGAGCCTGGCCGGGCCAGTGCTGGCGGGTGCTGTTGGAGCTGAGGGTGTGGAAGAGGTGCTGCAGGATGTGCCGGGCGGTGGCGGCGGCTTGGTGCGGCTGCAGGTTGTGGTGGAGCAGGCTGGCGGGGAAGAAGGGCGGCTCTGGCAGGTGGCAGGGCTGCGTGTGGCCGACCGCAGCCATGTCCTGGAGGAGGCGGAGAGCGTCGCCGGGGAAGGTGTCCTCGTGTGTCCAGAGGTGTTGGCAGGCCAGGGTGCCGGCCAGAGCGGTGAGGAGGAGCAGGAGCGCCGGGGCGGCGTGCGGCAGGCGTGGCTGTGTGGCTGTGGCCGCAGCCATGGTGATTCTCTGTGGGTGCTGTTGGGTGCTGCTGGGCAGGAGGAGCCCGGTGAGGCTGGCTGGTGCTGCTGGTGGCTGTGCTTGGGGTGGCTCCGGGTGCGCGGCTTTGTATGCGAGGCAGCTTTCCCTTCATCGCTTTCTGGTTGTCCGGAGTTTCCTTCTTTGGTTTCCAGTCTGTACTGCTTGCTGTTGTGGTTTTGGGCCAGTGTTTTGTTTGGGGTGTCTTCAGCTTGGGAAGTTGTTGTAATTCTCTTTTTGTCTGTGGATCTGGGTTTTTGTGTGTTGATTGTGGGGAAAGGAAGCCCCACATTTTGCTACATCATTTTGTTGCTATGATGTTGTGGGTTTTTTGTGGTTTTCCTTTCTCTCTGGGTTCATCTGTTATTCCTCTTGTAATTTGCTGAATTTCCCTTCTTTCCCGTAACAGGACACTCTCCATGAGTTGTATCATAGTATCTTGGGCTTTTCTTTTTTCTTTAATTGTATGTGGTGTGTTGGGCAGGGAAATTAACAGAGTTTTTTGTTTTGAAGAGTGCTAACGTCACTTTCACTCATCTCCTTGAAGGTGAAATATTTTGAAGATTTTTTAAGTATAGTTTCCTGACTTATAATTGTACTGGTCAGGACATGCCAGCTTAATCGTGGTGTAGAAAAAAGGAAGTGGTAGTTTTGATAGGTTACTAAAAAGTAGCTGTTACATTTTTAATAAGTTACTGAGCTGACTGAGCTGTCACAGCTTTTAATGCATTAGCATCAATCGTTTTATTCTTTATAATTGTAGTTTTACACCTTAACTGTAGGGTTTTTCAGAACAGACCTTCTACTCATGTGCATAGATATTTCTCCCTTGAATGGGGACATATCTGTAGGTTATTGCTTGAGGCTGAACAATAGTCATTGGGTTAATTGCATTGTTCTCTAGCTTATTATTAAGCTGGGTTTTGAAGTATTGGTGCAGTAGAGCACTCTACAAGTAGTTGCAACTGTCTGTAATGTGTCACAGATAATTCTGATTAAAATTCTTTGATATTGTCATGATGAATTTGTTTTTAGAAATTTAATAATTTTTTTCCTATATAAATGCTTTTCTTTTATAAATGTTTAAATAAATATATCCATAATCTTACAGGTCAAATTTGTATAAAGACTCAATTACTGTTATATAATTTATTAGAGATGAACCGTGTACCTAGTGTGAGACTAGGATTGTATTAAACTGCCTCCAGACTTCTCTGAGAAGGAGTTTAGCCAGCAAGGAGATACTTTCTGAACCTCAATGGGAAGACTTCCCTGATAAATGTTGTCCAAAGCTTCCATTCTATCTGGGACACTTGACCAAGTCTTTTTGTAGTTCTCCATTAGGTTTTTCTGGGTTTTTAGCTACCATATGGTTGTTTTCTTTGTATTCATATGAATAAATTCTTTCTTTTTAGCCTTTGATACAGTTGTAAAATAGTTTATGTCTAAGGACCTCAGGAGTTTTTCAAGTCATTAAGTTGAGGAGGTGGCTCTGGGTCTAAGCACCTGGGCACTGAATGTTGATGAAACTTCTGCAGTGTCTTGCTTCCCTTTTGAAGTTTGACTTTCATTGTGATGGAGTTTAAGAAATCTCGTCTAAGCTGTTGCTTTTGAACAATAAAAGATTTTTTAAAATTAATTTTAATTGGGTTTTTTTGCCCTGGATATCTCAAGTGCTGTGTGATGCTGAGTGGGGGTGGTATCAGAAGAACCTGCATCCAGTGATGCTTTTAGATATGTCCTCAGGAACAGATATCACTCATCTTCTCTAATCCCTATTCTAGTGTTGTATCACCTGAATACAAAAAATAATACAAATGCATTTCTTCTTTCATGTTGGAATCCCCTGTATTCCAGCTTGTGTCATCACCACCACTCCTGTTTTTGTCATAAAGTGGTTTAGTTCCTTCAGCTGCCTCAGAAAAGACAGAACCAATGAGGTCCTCATTCCTGACATCACAGGGATAGGAGCATCAGGAGGACAGTGGTACAAATGGAAGTTTCATCTTGAGGGGTCCTTGTCCTGCTGTGTACCTGAATATATAAGAGAGCTGGTGGAAAGCTCACCAAGCCACTCTCCATAATTTAAAAGCAGTCCTGGCTAACCAAGGAGGCTGCAGGCACCTAGAGTGTGGCCAGTGTAATTCTTGTCTTCAGGAAGGGTCAGAAGTAGAATCCATGGAGCTTTGGGCCTGTCAGCCTGACCTCAGTGCTGGGGAAGCCATGGAGATCTTCTTGAGTGCCCATCGCATGGCACCTACAGGAGGTCCAGGGGATCAGGCCCAGCCAGTATGGGTTTGTGAAAGGCATTACTGCCTGACCCAATCTCCCTCTGTAACACAGTGACCCTCTTAGTGGATTAAGGAAAGTCTGGGGATGTTGACTTCCAGGACTTTAGAAAAGTCTTTGACGCCGTATCCCATAGAATTCTCCTGGTGACACCAGCTGCTTGTGGCTTAGATGCTCTGTTCTCTGAGTTAAAAACTGGCTGCTGGCCTGGCCCAGAGAGTGCTGGCGGATGGAATTACTTGCAGCAGGCAGCTGGTCAGTAGTGGTGTCCCCCAGGGCTCTGTACTGGGGGCTCTGTACTGTACTGTTTTTTATCTTTATTGATGATCTGAGTGAGGGAATCAAGAGCTCCTTTAGTCAGTTTGAGACAAGGCCAAGCTGGGTGTGAGTGCTGATCTGCTGGAGGGCAGGGGGGCTCTGCAGAGGGATCTGCACGGGCTGGATCCATGGGCCGGGGCCAGTTGTGTGAGGTTCAACCAGGCCAAGTGCTGGGTCCTGTCCCAGGGTCACAACAACCCCCTGCAGCTCCAGGCTGGGACAGTGGCTGGAAAGCTGCTGAGTGGGCAAGGCCCTGGAGGTGCTGGTTTCCAGTGGCTGGACAGGAGCTGGGTGTGCCCAGGGGGCCAAGGAGGCCAAAGGCCCCGGGCCTGTGTCAGCCATGGAGGGGCCGGCAGGAGCAGGGCAGGGCCCGTCCCCCTGGGCTGGGGGCACGGCTGAGGCCACACCTGGAATCTGTGCTCAGCTTCATTTGCTCACAGCAAGAAGGACACTGAGGGGGCTGGAGTGTGTCCAGAGAAGGAAACAGAGCTGGGGAAGGGTCTGTAGAGTGAGTCATATGAGGAGCAGCTGAGGGAACTGGGCGAGTTTAGTGTAGGCTAGGCTAGTTTTGAAGGCTCAGGGCAACCTTATCGCTCTCTACAACAATTTAAAAGAAGGTTGTAACCACATGGGAATCAGCTTTTTCTCCGAGCAACTAGCAATAGGAAAGGAAAATGTCTTCAAGTTGTGCCAGTTGAGGTTCAGATTGGATATTAGGGAAAATTTCTTCACTGAAGAAGTGGTTAAGCATTGGAACAGGCTCCCTAGGGAAGTGGTGGAGTCACCACCCCTGCAAGTGTTCAAAAATTGAGTAGATGTGGCACTTCATGATATGGCTTAATGGTGTTTGGTCAAAGGCTGAGCTTGATGATCTTGGAGGTCTTTTCCAACCTTAGTGATTCTATGATTCTGAATTTGGTCCTCTTCTCACTCAGCTAAACGGGAAGTTATCATTTGTGCTTGCACGGAGCAGTGTCCTTGCGGTGATGCAGTGGTGGAGGTTGTTTGAGCACAGGAAACAACCTCTTTGTCCCATGCAGGAGGAGGCCAGAGCTGCTGATCTGGGGAGATACTTCTGGGTTGATGGCTGGAGGGTGAAGGAGCAGCTGGTGTTGGTGATGCACGTGCAGTTTCCTTCATGACGGATGCTGTGCTCGCTGGGTTGGGCCATGTTGAGTGAGGGTGTTTGGGTGATGGATCTCTTTACTTGCTAATGATGTGTTGGGGTGAAGAAGGACAAGGATAATGTGCCCCATGTACTGCAGCAGGTGCCCGTAGCCACTGGGATGTAAGCTCAGCCAGGAGCATCCTGGACCAGTTATGGTGGCTGTAGCAAAGCATTGAGCAGTTCTGGACATCTCCTGTGGGGTTTGTGTCTTTTTGATGTTTCTTGGGTGGAGTTGGTAGCACTGGAGTTCTGTTCCTTGTCCAAATCTCTGCAGACCTTTATGGATCCCCTCCTTGATTCTTTGAGGTGCACCTTGTCTATGCCATCCTCTTTCTTGCAACGCAGTGCTGTGGCATTGCAGAAGGTTGTGGTGGGATGATGGCTTGGAGGTGGCTTTCATGTCTTGGCATTATTGGAGGGTCTAGAAGGGAGAGCGTGGTGGTGGAAGAGGAGGAAGTGTGCAGGGCAGGCATCATGCCATTTGGGGCAAATGGGTGCCCCAATGGTCTGGCAGCTGTAAGAAATGCCTGGGGGCTGCAGGAGCAGCATTCCCTGAGAAGGGTCTGCTGTCCATAGCCTTCGACCCAGACAGGAGGCATTGGCAAGATGGGCTGCAGGAGGGAGATTGATTCCCTCACAGTCTGAGGAGTTGGTATCTTTGCATATCAGGTATAAGCATGAAGCACAATGACCGCAGCTTTGCTTTTGCATTCTTTTCTGCTTTTACAAAAAGTCTTTATTTCTAACAAAAGAATAAATAAATAAATAAATAAATAAATAAACAACTAAGTTCATTAATTATTAAATAAGTAAGTAAACACAGTTTTGTAACAAATAGTGATTGGAATAAGAGTCCCACCGTAGTTCTCCACTGTCCATGATCCCCTTCCCATTCATCAGGTGAGGTTACAGTCTGGATGAACGCAGTAATTCCACAGGTAATAAATATCATCCATATCCCCAGTACTTCGCAGGTGTCCATGAAAGTGTAGCACAGAAATTTCCTCTTCCCTCCTCTCCAGTGGTTGTAGTTTGGGTGTGGGCTGTGCCACAGACTGACCCCAGTGTCACCACGGTCATACCCCTTTCCCCATCAGCTCACCAGTCGGAGGAGGTGTGACTGGTCCCAGGTGATCCCAGCCTGGGCTGCTGCCATCACCGCTCCATCTGTGGCCACTGGTGCTGTCTGGGGCTGGGTGTTTGCTATCCGTGGACTTAGTGGGGTCCAGAGCAGCTTGGTACTTCATTCGCCGTGTGAGTCTGTCCACGTGTTGGAAGCAGACAAGAGCTTCAATGCGGACGTGGTCCCAGGCGCAGGCGCTGTGGTTGTGGGCGTGCAGGAAGAGGTGGATGTCCCTGAAGTACTTGTTGATGGCGAGCAGCGGGTTGCGTGGTCCTTTGAAGGGCGTGGCGTTGTCGGGGAGGCATTGCTCCAGGTGGTGGATGTGGTGCTGCAGCTTGTTGAGGAGGTGGTTGCGAGCCTGGCCGGGCCAGTGCTGGCGGGTGCTGTCGGAGCTGAGGGTGTGGAAGAGGTGCTGCAGGATGTGCCGGGCGGTGGCGGCGGCTTGGTGCGGCTGCAGGTTGTGGTGGAGCAGGCTGGCAGGGAAGAAGGGCTGCTTCTGGAGATTGCAGGACAGTGTCATTCTTGGAGCCATGTCCTGCAGATGCTGGAGTGCATTCCCAAGATCGTGGGTCCGCAGGTGGTGGCACGGGAGGCCGGTGGCCAGAGCCACGATGAGGAGCAGCAGGAGCGCCAGGGTGCTGTGCCACCGGTGGGGCTGTGCGCATCCAAGTGCAGCCATGGTGGAGCTTCGGGCGCTGTGCAGGAGCCTGCTCTGGCTCGGTAGTCGTGGTTGCTTTGCTTGGGATGCTGCTGGTTGTGCAGTGTTATATGCCCATGTCCAGGCTTTCCTTTCATCACCATCTTCTGATAATTTCCCTTTTCCGTTTTCACTTTTGTTTTTCCTTTTGCTTTCTTCTGAGAACTTTGGTGCTTGTCACTGTGAAGGAGGGGACGCTGCTGTGAGAACGGGAGCTGACGCTTTTTCTGGGCTGCTGCCAGGGGGAAGCCTGGTTACTGAGCTATTACAGGAGACGAAAGCGTGGCAGAAGTTTTCCGGCTGGCTGTGCCAGGGATGTGTTTCAGGATTGTCTTTTCATCTGTTTCGTGTGTTGCCCTTTTTGGGGGTTTATTTAAAAATTTCTCTATGTACCAGCATCTATTTTTTTTCTTATTGCATGCTCTAATATTATTCATATATAATGTTTATTTTGCATGTTAATTAGCATTTTCTTATATTTTTCATTGACAAATATTGTTAGTCTCTCAGTCTTTTTAAATTCTGTTTATATGTATTTATATTTTAATACTTTTTTATTTTTTCTGTGGTACCTGCAGCTTTGCTAGTACAAGAGTTTTTCCTCTCCCTGCAAAATCTTGCATGATATTTTTGGAGCCATTTCTCATACCCCTGTATCCAGAGTTAATTACCCTTCGTATGTTGGTAATTAGAAATAAATACACAGATGTCACAAAGGATTTTTTGTCAACTGTTCATGCAGTGTTTGTCCTTTCTGGATTTTGGAGGTTTTTTTAATTGTATTGTGAATTCTTTGTGAAAATGTGGCAGTGTTAGATGGTCTGGGGGCAGGAACAGGTGGGAATATTTCTTTTTCATGTCCAATCCACTTAATGTGAAAAGTGAAAGTGGGCAAAGTTCCAAATGTGAGTCGTCACTGCTTCCTGTGTAACTTCAGCAGCAGGAGATCCCCATGGTTGCTGATAAAGCAAGATTGGGATTATCTCCTGAGATTTTTTTTTTTTAATTTAACTCAATTAATGTGCTTCTGTAAAATCTCACTGTGGATTTTTTTGTTGTTTGGGTTCTTTTGGTGTACATTACATTGGGATATGCTGTCTTCTCTGTTCATCTGTTGCAAAGATCTTACAAATGTGTCAGCTGGTGTGTGTGGTACCCAGTGAGCTGCTGGGTGGAACTTAAATCTATTTTGTCTCATCACTTTCTCTTTTTTCATCCTTTTCTGCTCGCTTTTTGAGCCTATTTCTGATATTTCACTTTTGGCTTTGACAGCTTCTCCTTTTGTGGGTCAGGAGATACCTGTGACGTTTTGAAGAACAGAGTGTCTTCCCTGATGTTTTCCTTTGGGCAGGCATGAACTGCAGACATAACTGCCTTGCACTTGTATTTTCTAATGGGTTTTTAGTTTGAATGTGTGTATGCACAAGTAGGATATTCAGTACTGATGTGGTTTTCCCCTGCTGAGGTGGAGTGAGAATAACTGCTACCTTTACACTTTCTTCTCATGCAGATTTGATTATATTTTGTTCAGTTCGTATAGGGGGAAGATGTTAGTGTGCCAGTTCATATCAGCTGAACTGTGTTCACGTCTCTTCTCTAGATCTTCTTTTTGTGGCATTTTCATCAGAAGGTTATGAGAGTGCTGCTTTTGAGTAAACTGCTAAGACTTCTAATGTGAATTTAGTTGTGTTTTGCCAAGTGATCTGTGCTGGAGTTCCTAAGGGGGGGAATTACCAGGCAAAGAAAGGTTGATGGCATATAATGGCACCATTACAAGTTACAGAAAGCACCTACAATATTAAAACTTTGCCACACTATTTTGTGTTCAGTGATGGAGGATTGGGTGTAGGAGACAGGGAAGGGATGCACAGAAGTGAAGCAAGGTGGAGATTGCTGTCCACTCTGAGAAAACATTTGAGGCACTATTGCATTTGCAGAGAGTTGTATGATAAAGGAGGAGGATTTTTCAGTATTTGAAAATGTGTGGAAATTGATACATTACTACTTAAAGCATTATTTATTTCTGGATTGGAGGTGGTGAGGAGTAGAACATGAAAATTAGGAGGGAAAAAAGATTACTAGACCCACAGGTGGAGTTCACACAGAGAGAGAAGGGCAAACTTCTTGCCTTTTCTCCCAAACTGAGGTCAAAATATTGCTTTGGTTTTGCCAGCATGTCTTGTCATTTCAAAGTGCAAGCTTTCTAGTATTGCTTACCTTCTTGTAGAAGACCTAGAAGAATGATCTGAGGCAGTGGTTTCCACCTTTTTTATGCTCCCTATCAGCAAAAAATTTGAGTACTCACCTTCCGTATATTTTTATTTCTGAATTACATACATATACCCCTGTACTAATATATATATTATAGAACATACACAAAGATAAAAATGAAAAAAGGAGAGAAAGGTTAAACAAACACTGTTTTAAAATTCTCTTCAGTTATATTTATCAAAGGTATGAAATCCATTTTCTTCCTGCAACCCAATGGGTTGGGATACACACCCTACTTTGGAGACTATGACCTGAGATCTCCTGTAAAGTAGTTTAAATAAATTTTCCAGTCATCCAATAGTAACTGTTTTTCTCTCTCTTTTGATCTTTTTGCTGTTTTTGTAGCTGACATTTCCACTTTCAGAACACAGGGCATGGTACAAGGGCAAAACCCTTAGACTTACATCTATGTTGTGATCAAAATCCTGGCCTGACCCCAGGCCTTTGACTCACAATGCTCAGTTCTCTTTCAGGCAGTCTCACTGGAAGATGACAGTTCAGAGCTGGGAGCTGTGTGGGAAATTGCTTAGTTATTGCCTTTAACTTACCATTAAGAGACTAAATATTTGTGTATAACACAAAAAGTGTCTATAATGTAGATTTATTTTTAGCTTGAGGATCCAGGTAAATTTTCAGCTCTGCTGCACAATGTAAGGTCAGCTTCCAGTCAAACCTCCTTGAGTTCTTACTTTTAGAATTTTCTTCTGTGTCTAGTAGGCAGTTCATAAGATCTGTACAGCTGTGTTCCAGTTTTAACTATTAATAAATGGTGTTGTCTCTTCCAAGGATTACTATGGAATTACATTCCCGGCTCCTGCAACTTTGACAGGCAGAGATGGGAGCCTTGCTAACAACCCATACTCAGGTGAGTGCTAGCTAAAGAAGATGATGGCAAGTGAGATGTGCTGGTTTCTCAGTGCAGGGCATCCTGGTGTTGCTTTTCCCTTCTGTGGTCAAAGAAGCCCTTCCTTGTTCCTGCTCTTGCTCTTTAGCTATCATTGTGCAAAGATGATATTAATGCCATCCCAGATTTCAGCCAGTGGTTTTCATCCACTGCCAGTTGATTACAGCTTAAAACTGCAGACACAGGCATTGTAGTTCCTATAATGATGGTATTAAGTGCTGTCGTGGTTGCTTACCAGCTTACTGGTTGGGAGTGAGGTAGAAGGGATTGATGTATGTCACCTCCTTGGTAAACATGTGAACATGCTGCTCTGTAGGCTGCCAGAAAGTACAAGTGTTTGTGAATTTTCTGCTTCATTATCACTTCTCTTGGGAGGCTGTTTTTGGGTTAATAACTGAATTTCCCTTCCTGCTTCTTCAATAAGGTGGCCCACGATGCAAGCCTTGCTTTCCTGGCCTTCAGCTACTGTCTTCAGAACTTTGGTGGTGTGAGGAACTGCACATCTTAACTAGTCATGCTTGATAAATAAAAATACATTGGCAAAAATATGCCCATCACTGCCTGTAAATCCTAACCTGCTTTCAGCCCATGAAGCTTAGCTAAACAGGTTAACCTCCAAGAGAGTCACACTTTAACCCAACAACCATTGGCTCTCTGGCTATTTACCATGCTTCTGCTTTTAGCATGTTTTATTGCAATGATCTGATAGTAATGAATCTGCTCAGACCATGTGAGATAGGTGAGTATTGGCATCTCTCTTTATCAGTGGAGTAGCCATGGCACAGAGTTCTGTGCCACAAACAGGAAATATCCCTGTGGCTGTCAGGAACAGAGACTGGGTGAGGGTTTCCCATAAACAACTGCAGGCTTTCAGGTGTAGGATGTGTCCTGCTCTGTAGTTGTCTGCTTCTGTTCAGAGGATATAAGTCCATTGAATTCTCCACTTTTGCAGTATTTTTGATAGCTTTTCTGACCAGTTCTTTCTTTCACAGGTGATGTAACAAAATTTGGCCGTGGAGATACTGCCTCTCCTGCTCCTGCAACCACGCTGGCCCAGCCGCAGCAGAACCAGACACAGACTCACCACACGACTCAGCAGCCCTTCCTCAACCCGACCCTGCCCCCAGGGTACAGCTACACCGGGCTCCCTTACTATGCTGGGATGCCTGGTGTTCCCAGTGCATTCCAGTATGGGCCAACCATGTTTGTAAGTGTGACAGCCTCAGCTGTAATGCTCCCTGCATGCCTCTCCAGTTTTGCTTTCTCCAGCCCAAACACTCCACGTCTTGGAATTACAAGAAGGTTTGGGTTGGAAGGTATCATCCAAGACAGTCTTTTTCCATTCCCCCTGCTGTGGGCAGAGACGCCTTCCAGTGGACCAGGTTGCTCAGAGCCCCATCCAACCTGGCCTTGAACACTTCCAGGGATGCTGGCCATCCACATCTTCTCCAGGCAGCCTGTGCCAGTGCCACACCACCCTTAGGGTGATGATTATTTTCTTTATATCTAATCTAAATCTGCCACCTTTCAGTTTAAAACACCTGCCCTTCATCCTGTTACTAGAGGGCCTTGTAAAATGTTTTTCCTATCTTTCCTATAAGCCTCCTTTAAGTGTAGAAAGGTCACAGTAAGGTCCCCCTAGTGGCTTCTTTTCTCCAGGATGAACAGCCCCAACTCTCAGCCTGTCTTCATAGGAGAGAGGAGCACATCCCCTTGATCACCTTTGTGACCTCCTCTGGATCTGCTCCAACAGGTCCACAGCTTCCTCATACTGAAGACTCCAGAGCTGGAGTCAGTATTTAGGTGGATTCTCATTAGAATGGAACAGAGTCAGCTTCCCCAGTCTGCAGGAGAGCTCCAAAAACATGCAATGTGAGAAAATAGCCGCAATCTCACCCAGAAGAAAACAAATTATTTAAAAGGCCAGAACTCACAGACCCCTGTGCAAGTTTCTGTAAATACCTGACAGCTGCATTTTGTGGGCTTGCTGTTCCTGAAAGCCCTTGCTAGTCCCTGGAGAGTCAAGGAGGGACCCAAAGCTGAGTCAGTGAGCTAAGAGAGCCTGGATGGAGGAGATGCCATTAAGTCAGAGAGCAGGGCTGGAAGCCTCAGGAGGAAGGAGGTTATTTGGGAAGAGGTGCTGCTTCAGGCAGAAGGGTAGATGAGGCTATTTAGGGCCCTGTAGGCTGGTATTTTATGAACAGTCTCAGGCCGGAATTGATGTTTGTGGTTGATTTCATTCTGTGGTTGTTCTCAGGTTTGTGGGTAAAAATTTGCTGTTTACATTCAACATATGAAAGAAATATGCAGCCTGTTCCGAGGGAGGGCTGTGCTGCAATCACAGAGACAGCTCTAGGATAAATCCTGTGACACAAATCCACTATAGCAAGTTACTGCTGTAAGCAGTCCCATGCCATCCCAGTCCTCTCAGCTCCAGACTCTGAATTCCCAACATGAGGTGCCTTCCCCACTAGATGGCAGAGGGAGCTTGTGTTCCAGCTGACGGCACTTTCGTTCCCGTGCTTTGTCCAGGTACCTCCAGCATCTGCTAAACAGCACGGAGTCAACCTGAACACGGCCTCGACTCCCTTTCAGCAGGCGAGTGGCTACAGCCAGCATGGCTACGGTGCAGGTAAGGCTCAGCCCCGCTGCCCTGGGAGCGCGGCGCCGCTCCGCACCCTGACGCCCTCCTTCTGCACCCCTTGTGCAGGCTACGACGACTTAACACAGGGAACAGCAGCTGGAGATTACAGCAAAGGAGGCTACAGTGGCTCATCTCAAGCACAAAACAAATCTGCTGGCACTGGACCTGGGAAAGGTAATGCTTTGAGACTGGAGGTTGTTCCTCTGGAGTGGGATTTAGTAGGGCAAACTGCCAATCAACACAGCAGCCTGCTCTAAACAGGGCCATGATCCAAGCTGTTTCTCCATCTCCCGTACACAAAATGCTTTTCTAATGGCCCAGAAGTTCCTTCTGAATCTCATGGCTGAAGGTCACATAAAGATTGGTGTGGCTGATGCACAGCTTAGACCAATTACATGTAGGAGAAATGGTAAGCTGCTTCCTAAGCCAAAGCTTTCTTTGCTGAAGAGTATAGTGATCCTTCAACAGTGCTGTGATTTTGAAACTTGAGCAGTTCAGTGCTGTTGCTGAAATGCTCCTCTGCCAAATCATAGCTAGACTTTTAAGTTTCTTGGTAGGCACCTGAGACACCCACGTGTTAGAGAGGAGCAGGGCACTTCACACATCTCTGGGCTGTCTAGCTGCTGCCTGTACACATTCATAACATGTGTTGTGCTTAGTAATATTTCCTTTGTGACCATAAAAACTGAAGAATTTATGCAGCTCATACAAAAGCTTTATTTGGCACATGCTGCTTAGATCTGAGAAGCATATACTGGGCTGCTTAGCACTATATGGTTCATCTTCATTCTCAAGCAAGTACCAAGCATTTGCTGGGCATTTGAAACACCAGGTGGCCACACTCTTTTCAGTGGAGAAGCAACCCAGGAAGTGTCCAAGCAATCCAGCAGTGTCCAAGGAGGGTTACAAAAGCTTAGAGCAGTACCCTTGAGCCCAGATCTCTGATTCACCAAACAAAGCAACCATTGACTTTATTCTGATCCAGGTGGAATTATCAGAGCCATCCTCTGTAAAACTGTGAATAAGTCTCTGAGGCAGTGATGCTGATTCTGTCAGGGCAGAGGGGCACTGCAGACTTTAACTCTTCTGTAGAGTGTGAAAGGACAGGGGTTCAGATGTGCAGGAGATGCTGAGTCTCATCACTCAGGGCACTACTGGAAAGCTCTTGAGTGCTGCAACAGAGCCAAATGCACCTCTGATCCAGGGGAATGCTGGCTTTTAGTGGGCTTCAGTGAGTGGTCAGTGCAGCCAGCTGCTGCCTGGTGAAGTGCATTGGAATCCAAGTGTTAATGGCTGGGTGTGGACCTGGGTGATTTATCCCACTGGGCTTTTGCAGTGGGAACAAGAAGCTGAGCCCTTTCTTCTGTTCCCATGTGGGCTGCTGTGGGTCTGGAGAACCAGCAGGGCAGTGCATCCCCTGAGGCTGCCAGAGGTGCTGGGAGCAAAGCTTGGGCTTGTGCTGGCTGGTGGGGTGACATTCTCACCCTTGGTGGTGTTTCTGTTTTCCAGGTGTTTCTGTGACCTCAAGTAACACGGGTGTGCCTGATATCAGTGGCTCAGTCTATAACAAGACTCAGGTGAGGAGTGTTGGACCCTCCTCCCTCAGGGCTCAAGGCTGATGACTCCTACTCCCAGGCTGGCCAGTCTCAGGGTCAGCAGGCCACAGCATCTCTAACGCTGGCTCTGTTTGCTGCTGGAGTGAAGTCTCATCCTCTGTCCCGCTGTTTCTGCGGTGTCAGCTCCTGACAGCAGCTGCTGGCAGAGGCTCAGTGCTCCCTGTGCTGCACGCTGCCCACGCTACACCATGCCAGCAGTGTCCTGGGTGCAAATGAACTTATGGGTGTTAGCATTTTTAGTCCAAATAGCCCCCAAAGCAGGTGAGTTGAGAGGCTGTTTGCTTTCCATCAGAGGGACAGGCTGTAGTGCCTGCCTTTAACACCCAAGGGTCCCTGTCCCAAGCTCTCCCATGGCCATTGCTCAGTGTGCAGCTGCCCAGGCAAAGCAGAAGGCACTTTGGCAAGCTGTGCTGTGCAGTGGGCTTATGTCCAGCTCCTCTTTGCTACTCTCTGCACCCTCAGCAGGGGAAAGAGGTGTCAGGCTGCCATCCATGCTTACAGGTAGGAAGCCAGATGTCAGCTCCACGCTTTGGGGTCAAGCTTTGGCCAGCAGGAGGAAAATATTACTGCAACTTCCTGTGTTTTTGTTGGGCTGCCCTGGATAGGTTGAGTAATTCTAGGCTGAGCCCACTCACTGGGGGAAGGACTGATTAGGCAGCTGCTGTGATCCCATGTCCCTCTGAATGGAAAGAGGTCAGGGGAAAAAAAACCAACAATGTCTGTGACAATAAAAATTTCAAGAGCTATTAGTGCAGAAATATGGGTGAGAACGGGAGCTGAAACTCATCCTCTGGTGTGCTTGCAGGTGTTCAGTGTGACTTGGCTTCCTCGTGGGGTAGGTGAAAGGTTCAGGTGATGTGTGTTTGGGCCACTCTTGTTCTGCTCTCGCTGGGTCTGCTCACAGCAGTGTCTGACACTGTGCCCATTGCCCCCTGTGCAGACGTTTGACAAGCAGGGATTCCATGCTGGCACTCCGCCTCCCTTCAGCCTGCCCTCTGCTCTTGGATCCACTGGGCCCCTCAACCCTGGTGCTGCCCCGGGCTATGCTCCAGCCCCATTTCTCCACATCCTCCCTGCACATCAGCAGCCTCATTCCCAGATGCTGCATCACCACCTTCAGCAGGATGGGCAGGTGAGTCAGCCCCTTCTGCCTCTGCAGCATCCCCAAGGGCACATTGCTCCACTTCCCAGCAGGGTCTTGGGGTGTTTGTTTCCTTCTGCTGTTTGCTTTGCTCACTGGGAAAGGGCCTTGGCAGCAGTGGCTGTTGACCAGCTTGGGGAGGGAAGCTGAAGTTCAGCAAGGGGAAATGCCACTTCTGTCCCTGGGGAGAAAGCAGGCCTGTGCACCAGTATAAGTCAGGAACCACCTGCTGGAAAGCAGAAAAGGCCCTGGGGGGCCTGGTGAGCACAAACTGACCATGATCCAGCCATGTGCCCTTCCAGCAGAAAAGGACAATGGGATCCTGCGCTGCACCAGGCTCAGCATTGCCAGCAGGTGAGGGGAGCTGGTCCTGCCCTCTGCTCAGCCCTGGTGAGGCCACAGCTGCAGCACCGTGTCCAGTGCTTGGCTCCCCACTGTGGGGCAGACATGGGTGTGTGGGAGAGTGCCCAGTGCAGGACTGATGGAGGGGCTGGATCCTGTCTCCTGTGAGGAAAGGCTGGGGGAGCTGGGACAGTTCAGCCTGGAGAGCACTGAGAGGGAATCTCATCAATGTGCAGAAAGGGAAGATGTAAAGAGGATGGAGCCAGGTTCTTTCTGGTGACAGGAACAGGGGGCACAAACTGGAATACAAGAGGTTCCTTCTGAATATCAGAGAAAATGTTTTTGCTAGGATGATGACCAAGCACTGCTCAGGAAGCTGTGGAGTCTCCATCCCTGAAGTTGTCTGGGAATGATGCTGGGCAGCTGGCTCTTAGGTGATCCTGCCTGAGCAAAGGGGGTGGACAAGATACCTTGAGAGATGCCTGCGAGCCTCAGCCAGGCTGTGACTGTGTGAAGAGCCCATCCTGCTGTGGGCTGGGCAGGGATGGTTTGTGGGGTGTGAAGCCAAGGCAGGTGCTGCTGTCCCCTGTCAGGGGGGCAGGAGGGCAGGATGTGAGCCCTTGTGCTGTGATTCTGGGGAAAAATCAAACATCTCCTGCAGGTTGCATGTCAGCTCCCGTTTGGTTTCACCTGCACATGTGTTTACTTTCCCAACACTAAATATTCCCAGAAAAAAATAGTGCTCAGCTTTAGAGTCCAGTAATAGGACATGATTTTGTGCTCCAAATGTGTCACATCCTTGTCTGGCTCACCTTGGGAAAGCTCCTTTCCTGTGCCTGGCCCTGCTCCTCACTTCCCTTGTGCTTGAGCCTGTTGTGCTTGGGAGGCAGTGGGATGGTGCTTCCCAAGCTCCTGCTTGGTGTGCCCATGGATGCTTGGCCTGGACCGTGGGATGCAGAGATGGTGCAGGGCAGAAGCAGATCTGTGCAGGGGGGAGCATTGCTGCACTGCTGGGTGTCAGGGCTGTTCCTGGCGATGCTGGGGAGCGCTTGTCTCCCTGGGAATGCTGGTGCTGTGGCAGCTGATGCTCCTGTCTCCTTTGTTTCCCTTTTCTAGGGTGGATCTGGCCAACGCAACCAACCCAGCACCATGCAGCAAAAGTCTCAGGCTACCAAAACCGCCTATGGCACTTCTCCATACTGGACAAACTAAACCCGAAACCGGGGAGGGGGGAGAGAATGAAAGGAGAGGAGGAAGGGAAAAAAAAGAGAAAACAAAAGAAAAGAGAAAAAAGAAAATAAAAGCTGAAGCCCATTCTTGGAATTATTAGAAAAAGTAACTGCTCAGCCAAACATCTGTGCGGGGAGAACTGCAGCCAGCCAGCCATGCTCTGTGTGACTCGCCTGCTTCCTCTTTGAGTTGCTGTTATATGTAATATATTTATGTATGTATTTGTAAATGTAATAGAGCCTAAATGTGGTTTTCTGCATCTTGCAGCCTCTTTTATTTTCTTTGTAGGAAAACTAATTATTCATTTTCCATCTGCACCAGGGCATCATTCTTTGTTTTGTATTTTAAGTTCTATGGGTTTTGTAACTCTGTCAGACAAAGACAAACTGTGCCCTTTTTTTTGGAGCTGGAGCCCATTTATTTAATGCAGTTCTAAATTCAGACAAATAAGGAGACCTGCCCTTCCAAAAACCTAAATCAAGATGTGTCCTGTTGGTTTGATTGTACCCCCCGACCCCCAATATACCTGTTTAGAGGGAGAAAATAAAAGAAAGAAACAAAAAAAGTTCTGTGGGCCTTCCCTTTTCTTTCATTTCCTCCCTCCCGCCCTCTTGCTGTGGAAGACAAGCTCTTGTGGGCAGTTTGATCACTGTGGCCTTGAGCTGCAGTCTCAACTTTTAATTTTTCAATTTTTTTAATAATAATAATAATAAAAAGGACAGGGTTTTGGTTTTTGTTTGTGCAGGGGTTTTTTGTTGGTGGTGTTTTTCTCTAGCAAGAGACTTTGGATGGCTCAGTGTGTCCTGGAACCTCCTTTGCATCATTAGAGGCAAAAACTATGTAGCGGTTTCTTAAATAAAAGTATAAGCTGTGTCTTGTACCTCTTCTTGCCCTGAGCCACCTTCCCAGGACAGCCAGAGCTACTGGATGGAAACTTCATCTGTCCCTCCCCACTTTTTTAAAAACAAAAACCTTGGAGGCAACACCTGGTCCTTCTTGTCCTGCACCAGTGCGGTGAATGTTCTAGGAGTTTCATTTCTTTATAGCCCTTCCTCCACCTAATAAATATCTGATCATACCACCAGTGTTTGTCTGCATTTTCAAAGGCTCCAGGAGCAGTTTTACTTTTACAGCCTGTCTGTCCCTTTCTGCCTGCTCCTGCAGCAGCAGCCAAGCTGGGAGGGCAGGAGCAGCATGTGGGTCTGAAAACAGTGAGTTCAGCTGTGTGCTGAGAGCTCTCCGGCACCCCCAGCAGGGATGGGATCCGGGGCCACACCTCTCCCTGCTGCCATGAGCAGCCTATTCTGCCTTTGGTTCTTCTGGGGTGGTGCTCCGAGTCCCTGTGGGCAGCTGGGATTGGTAAGGACAGAGCACAGCTGCAGCTCTGCCCTCTCGCTTTGCTCATGAGGTCCATGGGCTCCACTGGGAGCAAGGGCAGGGGTGTGAGAGCTCCTGAGGGAAGGCTCCTGCCCAGACTTACCCTTCTGATCACCCTGTCCCCATGCAGCAGAGAAAGTGGTTAAATGTGAAGCACACAACAGGCAAGGAGCTTTTATTCTTTTAGTATCCACAAGAAAAAATAAATCTGTTTCTACCCTGAGAACCATTTTTTTTCTCAGCTGGCCCTGTGAGGCCCAGTTGTCACCTAGGCCTCCCCCAGGCTCTGAGCAGCAGAGAACTACAATGGCATTCCTCTGCCCTGGCTTAGGTTTTGACACTGGTTGAACTCCAGCAGCTGCTCCAAGCCCTTTTCAGCTGCTGTTCCACTGCCAACAGCTTTGGGCCTTAATGTCAAGGAGGGCAAAAATGTTTCTGCAGGCTGGGGCCCATCAGTTTGTACAAGACTGCACCAGCAGCTGAGCCCTCACAGCAGCAGCACCTCATTCACCCTCTTCAAAACACAGACTGCCACAGAGCTGCCTTCACTCTCCAGGTCTTGTTTACAGACATCCAGTGCTGCCCCGCAGGTGTAGCTCAGTTCTTGCGTGCGTGTCACAGTCCAGAAGCAGCTGGAGCTGGGGAAAGGCAACAGGGAGGAGAGATGGTGCCAGCCCCTAGCAGCCCCTGAGCCTCAGGTCCCACACCTTCCCAGCTGCTCTGGGGACCTGCCCACACAGCCACAGGCAGGCTCCTCTGCTCTTTGTGAGACTCAACAAGATGTTTCTCCCTTCCCCCACATTGTCACTTCGGAGGGACTTGTGTTCAGCAATTTCACTCTCTAAGCCCTTTTCCACTGATGGCAGAGGCAAGGTTGCCCAGCTGCACTTGGCCACCAAGGAAAGAGGAAAACCCCCCTTTGCTGCTCCCCAGACTTACCCAGGGCAGGGCGGGCTGGAGGCCTTACCCTGCCTCTGGTCCCACACTGCTGCTGGAGGAAGCAGCAGCTGGCAGCTCTGGGCAGCCCAGTGCTGTAGGGTCAGGCAGGAGATAATGAGCAGCCCAGATCCCAGACAGCACCATCCCTCCCGGTCCCTTTCCAGAGACTGGAGATTGCTTTGGGAAGGCAGCTCCAAAATGCCGTCACCCTTCCTCCAGCTCAGCTGTGCAGTAGAAGCAGTTGGGCTCCAGCCACATTTGACTCAGCAGTTGCTGTGCTGCCATCGATACCAAGTGCAGCCAGTGCAACTCCCTGACACTTGTCCCACTAATTTTAGCTCGACTGCAGCAGCCGGGCACTGCAAACACCCTGCTCCCCTCCCGAGCCTGCAGGGAACAGCACGGCAGGGCTGGCACCTGGGAGGGCTGACAGCCGTGACCTCAATTTCTCTGCCAAAGCTGCTCCCTGGCCCAGCGGTCAAACTCCTCCCCCACCCTGTCCAACCCTTTCGGGAGCACCGTGCTCCTGCCCTGCCAGGGCACCAGTAACTCTGGCCCAAATCCTGCATCCCTGCTCCAGTCACATGAATCCACAGACCATCTCACTGGTCTCCCCCTTCCTACTTAGGGAGACTAAATATAACAGCAAAGGTCTGGCCTTTTGCCAAAAAGTCCTCTAAATCACTTTGCTCTTTAGTCAGGTGCAGGCAGCTGTCAAACTGCAGCATTATTTTGCAATAAACTTATAGATATTGGTGTATTAATATGTCCATTGATACCAGAGGAGCAATGAGCTCGTGAACAGCTGTTATTCAAAGCTTTGAGGAACCCATGCAATGCAACCAGCTCAAACATGAAAGTAACAGCACAGAGATATTTTCATTTCACATTTTTATTAGTAGACAGATGTGCAGAAAAGACAAAATATAACTACTGAAGGAGAAGACAACACAAAAATGCATCAGTTAATTCTTTCTGGTAAATTATACTGAAGAAAAAAAGGAAAAGATCTGGGAGTTCAGCTAAGAAAACTACTAAGAAATCTAGTGTACCCTGCTGGTTTCAGAATGGTTGAAAACTGCATTTGAAGGGACATGTAGCTGCAAATGTAAACGCTAATATTGACTGAAACGGGAGAAAAGGGGTTAAGAAAAACCCAGAATACACAGAGCAGGTAAACATTTTTCTGCAATCTCTTAAATAGATTCAAAAAAATCCCCTCATACTTCAGTTGTATTTCAAAAAAAGGAAACCAGCAAGTCAACAAGCAATGACACTGCACAGGACAGTGGGGAAGAGAAATTAGTCTGGTTAATGTCAGAGCTCTCAAAAGAGGTTGCTTTTTTTGTCATTGAAAAAGGGTAACAGAAGAGTCATAATAATGCATCTTACAACACCAAGCTTGGAAATACAAGTCACTGGAGAGTATACAGTGAAGACGGTCAAAAGTACAAGGGAAATCCTGAAAGATGCAGTATCCTCATTTCCAACCAAGTAATCAGCAAAGACAGTGTTGCCACACTCTGCTCCTTCACCCCTCACAGCCGCCTGCAAGTTGGAGCTTGGTGCCCCTGCCCTGGCGTGGCCCCGGGTGCAGCCCTGCAGCCCGGAGCCTCAGGGGCCCATTTGCAACCCTGGCGCTGCCCTTGCCGGGCTCATGTGAAGCTGGGGTGCCCCACACTGTCACTAAACGCAGGAGAGCCCCGCTGCAGGCTCCAAAAAGCAGCTGGGGCTGGGTAAGTCCTTGCTGGAAGAAGGCTGACAGCTCAGGAGGGTGCAGCTGCCTTCCCAGGTAACATGCAAGCAGGAGGGCGGGCGGCCGAGGCCGCGCCGGGCACAAGGGATGCACCGCCGGCAGGGACTGTCCCTGCAAACCCCAGCCCAGTAACACTTTGGGAACAGATCTGCCTTGCTCGCTCCATGCGGAGCCCCCAGCACCTTCCTCTCCTCCCCGTCTGGGCAGCGCCCCCGGAGCTTTTGCTCAGCCTTGCCCCGGGACGCAGCCACGGAGCGGATCCCGAACAAGGCTGCTCCCACCGAAGCACCCCCGAGGGACCGCAGCTGGGGACGTACCATGGAAAACCCTGAGACACACGGCGGGGAGGCGCAGGCTCTGGTAAGGGTGATGCCCCTGTACCTGCGGGGACCGAGGGTCCCGCCCAAGCAGGGCCAGCACCTCCGAACTGCTCCCGGGGCCGCCAGGCCCGGCTGCCGATCCAGGGATCCTGCGGGACGGGAACTCGGAGCACCGCAGCCAGACTCGAGCACGCCGCATGGGGAGAGCCGAGCGCCTGAGGAAGAGGGATCTGGGCCAGGAACATGCGGGATCCCCCTGCCCACGACGGAGCGCCCTAAGCTCTGCCGAGGGCTCCCAGAAACATACGGGAGGCTGAGCTCGGGGCATCAGCTGAAGCACAGTGCTGAGAGCCTGTCAGAACCTGCGGCTGGCTTGCTCTGCCCCGGGGCTGGCTGCGCACACCGCTGTGCCCCAGGGAGCCGGGCAGGGAGAGCCCAGCCCTGCGGCACAGACACACACAGACAGCCCCGACACGCCACGGCCAGCTCCGAACGCCGCCGGCCCCGCGGGCTCTTCTCTGAATTCCTCTGGGAAATGCATGCAAAGTACTGACATTAAAAAAAAAAAAAAAAAAAAAAAAAGAAAAAAAAAAAAATCTAGTAATTGCTGCCTCTTACCACTCTGCTGAAAAACCACAGTAAAGAATTTGCCTCCCTAAAAATGCAAGTGCTGGAGGAGAACAAACAGAACTCCCCTCTTTTAGGAGCTCTTCTTTGTGTAGCTGAAACCCCAGTAACTTCAGCTTCCATGTTTAGGCAGAGAATTAGAATGGAAGTCAATGCCTATGAAAAGTGGGCAGAATTCCAGACATCATCAGAGAGCTAGGATCTCACACTGTATCACTTGGATTGTCTTTTTTGAAATCATAAACCTTTTTATCTCCCATATAGTTAATTACCTTTTCTGTGCAGACAAACCTACGTCTAAGCAAGTGCATGTCAGGTGTTTTTCCTGGGCGGCACAGAGCAGCACCTGCCCGCAGGTGACCTACACGAGTGACAGGAGGCAGCTGCAGATGCACAGGGCTGGGGCTGCAGGGAGCAAGGGCTGCCAGCCAGCACGGGGCAGGAGGCTGCTGCTCTGTCCCACTGCCAAAAATAAGTCCAGCACAAATGGTGGCCAGCAGGATGCACATCTGCTCTCCTCCCTCCAGAGATGGGCAGCTGGCAGCAGATCTCAGCAGAATAGCTAAAATGAAGTTTTTCAACCCTATCCTAGTCTGGGGGGGAAAAAAAAAAAAGGAAAAAAAAATTAAAAAAATAAATAGCAACCCAGGGCTCAGTTGTACAGATGTGAAGTGTTAAGTGTTTATTTTAGGTTCATATCACAAGCCTTTTCCAGAGACAAAGCTGATTGTGCCCTCTGGGGCTCCAGGGGTCAGCTACTTCCTAACTTAGCAGGCTGAAAAGGAATACTGTACCTTTCAGTGACATCCCATCAAGCTCAACACACAGTAGCTTTAACACTCTCCGCCCCACACCTTATAAAGGAAAAGCCACCACCACAAGGCTAAACGAATGTACACACGCTATTATTGTAAATGGAGCAGCTAAACCTTGGCAATTTGCTTCGTGGGGATTTTTTTTTTCTTCCCAGTAAATGCAGCACTTTGAGCTCCCAAAAACCCGGCTTCCAATGGGTTTGTTCCAGCTTTAAATACATTAAACATCTCAATGCAAGACTGTATTTAATTCAAGAATCTAAACACGAGCAAACCTGTTTTGCTGTGAGCATTTCGTAGAGAAGTGAAAAGGGGAGTTTCTTTTTTAAAAAGAAATTGTAATACAGTGATGAAAGGGTTAAGAATGCAAGAATTCAGACATTCTGTGGAGGGTCTCTAAGAGGTCCATAAAAAAGGAGCAAACAGATCCATACAACAGGAGACAGCAGGAGACAAAGTTTTGTGTTGGTTTTTTTTTTTTTTTGTTTTGTTGTTTTGTTGTTTTTTTTTTTTTTTTTTTTACACCCCTCCCCCCCACTTTTTTGCTGGACTGCTGCTAGGTTACCGCTGCTCCCTTCTGGCCTGAGTCGGCAGGGCAGTACAGGGGCATAGAGGGAGCAGGTCACGACTCCTCGTTGCCAGAATCATCATCATCGTAACAGTCGGCATCCTCCTCCTCCTCGTCTTCATCGTCAATGTCGTCGTCGTACAAGTCGTCGTAAAGCAAATCTGAACTGTTGTCATTGGAAGGCACTTTAGTTTTGATGCAGTACTCTGCCAGTGTAGTGGGGACCTTCACGCCATCCTTCTCTGCCTCAGCTTTGGTAGCCAAAACCTGTTTCCTGTGAGGAGGAGGACACAGCAGGAATGTGAGCAGGGCCGTGTGCCACGGCTCAGCTCCCCACCCTCCTCTCCAGGCACTGCCCTGTCCTCCTGGCAGCTGGGCAAGGGAGCTGAGGTTTGCAGGACGCACCACAAACAGCACTGGAAACAGATTTGGTTCCTGCAGCCTCAGGCCTGGGAGCATGCCAAGGGGGTTTGCAGCATACACGCTCTCAGCAACACATGAAATCAGCTATTCCACAGGCTCTGCACTAGAGACCTGCCAGAGGCCAAAGCAAATTCCATTCGCTACTGCAGGGATGGTCAGGGATTTCCTAGGGTGATTTATTGACTCTGCCGCTGACTGCTCTCCCACAGCATGCTCAAAACTGCAATTCCCACAAGCCTTTGGCAGTGCTCAGCTCCCACTGGAGGGTCAGAGCAGCTGGGGCTCATGGCAGCACCCCAGAACACAGCCTGGGGCTCACAGAATCCAAGTGTTTTCCATGACCCCGAGCCAGGCCTGGCTGCTGCATCCCAGCAGGAGGAGCAGATGGCAGCCTGTCCCCTCACTCACCCAGGGCCGTCAGTCTGCTATTCCCTGTGTGGAGTGCACCCAGCCCTGCTGGATCCGAGGGAGCTGCAGGATTCTCTGCACAGGCAGAGCCCCGCTGGCCCCACCCAGGGCCACATCCTGCCTGCCCAGCTGGCAGAGACAATGCAGATGTGGCCTCGTGCCAGAGTCCTGCTCCAGGCTGGGCTGTCCCTCCACAGCAGCCCTGGCCCATGCAGCTCATCCCCCTGCAGCTCCTGATGAACCATGGACTTCTCCAAGGGCAGGACTGAGCGCTGGTTCCAGCTAATCCAACCTAGCTCTGCAAGCTCTTGACAAATCCTGCTGATGCTCCTTTGAATTGGAGGTACAAGATTATGATTCATGCGTGCATTGAGCACAGTAATTAGTAGGATGCAGTCAGTTTGCATCACATCCCAAGCAATGCAGGGCTTAAAGACAAGTAGGGACTTAGACTGGGATTTACTAGTAGCCAATAGGTTTTGCAGAGCATCATGACAGATTAGTCTGAAAAAAGAACAATTTAAAGACAAATCAGGCCAGTCCTCCTGCCCCAGAAGTTTGCACTGCTTCTGTGTGCTGAAAATTCTGGAGGGACCTGAAGCATGGACTTTGAATAAGACACCAAAATTAATTTCCAAATTACATTCTGCTGTGAGAAGCTGGTTTCAGTAAATTCTGGAAGCAGCCTGTTTGACAGGATTCAAAGCAGAATGCTGGTAGGCCAGCATCACAACTGGCAAAGCTTACCTTATGATTTCAGCATACTCCTTGTCTTTTCCTTTACTGTCCCTCCATTTCCTGAACATGACTGACGCATCCACATTGGCTGGGGAGAATGTGTTGGGCTCATTAAGCAAAGAGATTACACTCAGTAAGATAGTCCTGAAAGAGGCAGCCACAACAGCAGAGTCAGAGCTAACACATTCATGGATTCTGGATGTCCACAACTTCTTTAAGTGTTGCATGATAAACTTGTTTGAAGTCAAGCCTTAAGCTGAGGACAGTGTTTTTAAATGAGAATAGGTATTCATGAACCTCAGACCCTGGACGTTTGTGTAAGGAAGGTGATATAACACAAACCTCATTTGACTACAGACCATCCTGTCTGTGCTTGGGACAGGGCAGCACAGAAAGCTACAATCAGACCAGAATTCAGCTTGTCTGCACTATCCACAGATGGGGTGGGGCTGGAAATCTGCTCTGTGAGCTGTTCCTGGTGGCTTGCAGCCTCCAGCAGGAAGCCAGGCCAGGCTGTTTGCCTGCCCTGCACAGGGAGAAGGACTTCTATGACCCAAGGCCAACAGAAAAGGCTGCACTACTTTTTCCCTGTCCTGCCAGGTGGTTGGGAGGCTGAGGCAGGACTCTCCTCTCCTGAGCTCATGCCCCACTCAGGCTGCAGCAGCAACCCTCAAGCACAGCAAGGGGAGGACAGTGTGGATGTTTTTCAATGCTCAGGCAAGGTGCCAGGGCCCAGTGGGATTCAGCTGCTGGTACTCAGCAGAGCCAACATGAGCCAGTCATGTACCCCTGGCAGGCAGGTGCGCAGACTGACAGACAGTCCTCTGGGATTTCCAGCCAGAGGCCCTGCTCTGCTGGCATTTACCAGCTGCAAACACCATTCTCTTGTCCAGAGCTTTCTCCTGCAGTTCCTAGAACCCTGCACTTGAGAGTTGCAGCCTTTGCTGCTCACACTGTGCCTCAACCAGCACAAACACCCATATCCAGCCACTAAAACAGCATCACCCATCCCAGTGGCCCTGCCAGCAACAGCTTCCCTTTCAAGTGGAAGGGACAAACAAGGGAGAGAGAATAGCTCTTGAAACACAGCATTACCCAACAGCCACTTTGCAGACCTTGATTAAAGGGGACTGGGAGCTGCAGTCGTGTTTGCACTGATTCAGGGGCATGTTCAGAGCACATCTACCAGATCATATATCTGGGTACAATTCCAGGAAATGCTTGGTCATTTGGATACTGAGTATCTGAAAGGTTTTGAAAATAAACACTTGTATCTGAACAGACTGTTCAGCACAGCTATCAAGAGAGTCTTCATTTTCTAAATTATATAATTCTGTACAAAAAGAGAACAGCAGCTCTGGAAGAAACTGTCTCATTGGATTGGAATGATGGGCATAAGAGATCATTTTCTACTTCATCTCAAGAATTCATTTAAGAGTCTTTGATTTTCTGCAAACAGGCCAGCATGTCAGCTCCAGCATCATGCAGCAGCTTTCTGCAGAGCAAACAAAGTCTAGGAAAGGCCAAGGACAGGAAATAATATCTGGATTTACCATCTGCTCTACCACACTTCCATTAACAGTGAGGAAAAGCCAATTTTCACTGTGGTGTCCAGACTCCAAAGTTACTGCAAAGCTACTTAAATACACCAAGACAATTGCATTAGAAGTGAAGCCCTCTGAGCTCTTCCTTCCCATCCAGCACATTAGATCAGCTCCATCACTGCTGATACCTTTAAGAGCTGGACAATGTCCTCTAAATCAAACCTGCTTGCCTTGAAGAAGGTACAGTAACAGAAAGGCATCCCAGCACGGGGGATCTGACAGGACTAACACCACTAAAAAAGTTCAGCCATGTGGGACTGAAAACCTCAGCAGCAGATGCAAACTGCATGGGCTGGGTATGGGCTGAGTCTCTGGGATATTGTCAGGGATCTGTCTCCCCTTAGACAAGGCTGCTGTAGCATGGAAGAGCAGCCAGCAGAGGCTCAAGGAAACAGACCTGTCCTTGTTTTTTTTTTTTTCCTGTATCAACTTAAGAAGGCTCAGATACAGATCAATTTCTTCCCAAAGAGACATGATGTAGATTGGCTGGTGGTCCCAACCAGTACATCCTATTACGTTCCTTGTTGAAAAAGGATTTTTTTTTAAAATTCCAGCTGCTATTTACATTGTAGATTCTCAGAGCCACCTCAAGAGGTAGGTATAGATTGGTCCAAGTACCTTTTTGCCTTCTGGTATAAAGTCAAACGCTTTAGCCTAGGCTGCACTGACAGTCATGTTACTGGATCAAGTTGTTCATGGAATCCACCCAGATCTCAGGCAGCAAAAAAAGCCAAGACAAATGGGAATCCTCAAGAAAAAAAGCAATAGGCAGACAGTACCTCACCTCTCTGCAGGAGATACAGGTGTGCCAGTACCTCAAATACTGTGCAGAGTCCTGCCTGTGCAGTTCAAGGGCAGGGGAGACAGGGGAGATGTGGAGAAGGACAATTAAAATGATCAGAGAGCCTCAGCCCCTGGCCTTCTACCACTCACTCAGCTCCATGGGACACAGGAAGCAGGATTCTCTGCCAAACACATCAGAGCTGCATTCCTTCACATCTTGCTGGGTTTTGATGTGTTTACTTATGCCTGCATCACCTAGCTTCCAGTGATAGGAAAGCCCATACTGATTGTGTTTAAAAAAAAAAATGAGCCTGCTTGACACCCTCAAAAGCACAGGTGAACTCTCACAGTTGAAGAATGAATTCTCCCCTTCAGACACTTCAACCCTGCTCATCTGTGGGGAAACAGTCAACATTTGGCAGGTTTTACAGAATTCAGCAGCAGAAGAGCAGCTCCCTCCCACATCTTTGGCCCCTCTGCCTCCTGTCTGACACTTTGGAGCTTTCCCAAGCCAGATGGGACCCCAGCAGGATGTGCTTCTGCTGGCACTCTGCCCAACTGGTGATGGTGGCACCAGACTAGAAGTGAAGGACCAGTTTTATTTTCAGCGGCTGAGGAATGTTTTGACCTGTCACCCTTAAGCCCAAGATGATTCAAGAGCATTAGCACTGAAAACTGCAACTGTGGTGAGGGACAGCAGAAATTAGAGAACAAGCACCATGATAAGATACGTGTGAGTCTCTAGGGCTGAATATAATGAAATACCCAAAATGCATGTGTGATTTATGTAATTCATGCCCAAAGCTGTTTCCTAACTTTGAATTAAGGCTTGTCACCTTGATTCTTTATTTGATAGTGTCTTGTAATGAAAAATGAAATTCAGCTGCTGTTTCAAAAGCATGGACAGGTTACACCTTGAATGTCTCTGGTACTTCGTGATCCTTTGTATTTTTGCCAGGAAGAAAACCACCAGCTGCTCCCAACACCACTCAGGAGGACAGGAGACAAACAATGGAAGGCAAACAACAGGCAGAACTCTGCAAAGTTGCTTCTACTGGTCAGAATACTCAAAAACATCCTGTATTGGGTGTGCAGGGCCAACTTTTGGTAGTCAAGGTGCTACAAGGGTGGCTTGTGTGAGAAGCTGCCAGAAACTTCCTCTATGTCCAGCAGAGCCTGGCAGTTCCAAGGACAGATGCTCCACTGGTCAAGGCTGGACCAACTGGAAAGAGTGGTAATGTCTCTGTGATAACATATTTAATAAGAAAAAAGTTTTGTGTCCAGAGAAGAATGGAGTGAGAACACGTAAGAGGAACAACCCTGCAGGCAGGCAGGGCAGTGCAGGAGGGGCAGGAGCTGCTCCAGGTATTGGAACAGAGATTCCCCTGCAGCCCCTGGAGCAGCCCAGGCTGAGGCTGCTGTGCCCCTGCAGCCCAGGGAGGGCACAGGGGAGCAGAGATCCACCTGCAGCCCCTGGGGGAGCCCGGGCTGGAGCAGGGGATGCCCAAAGGAGGCTGTGATGCTGTGGGAAACCCATGGAGAGAATAGCTCTCTCACTAGAGCAGCTGGTCATTGAAGGACTGCATCCAGTGGAAGTGTGACCCACGCTGCAGCAGTTTGGGGAAGACTACTATCCATGGGGTGGACTCATGCTGGCAGAGTTAATGCAGAACTGGGACGCTTGTGGGAGGGGCCCCATGGTGCAGCAGGGGAATCAATGTGTGATGAACTGACTATAACCCCCATTCCACTACCCCCATACCCTGCTGTGGTAGGGGGTAGAGCTGGGAAGGAGGGAGAGGTGGGGAGGGAAGTTGTTTTTAAGGTCTTATTTTACTTCTCATTATCCTGCTCTGATTTTGTTGGTGACAAATTTAATTAATATCTCTAATTCTAGCCTATTTTGTCCATGATGGCATTTGGTGATGCCTCCTGGTACTTATCTGCTGCAGAAGAACATCAGAACAACAAACAGGTAGGTAATGCTGTGAAGATTGGAATAGCTCAGGGAGACTAAGGCTGGGAGCAAAAGGGTGAGCTATTTCTAGCCCCAGGCCACTTCGGGATATCTAGGAAGGGGTGCAATACACAGATGGGCTAATGATTAAGGGATGGACATGGCATAGAGGCCATCACACAGGTTATCCACAAATGTGAAAGATGTGCTGCCATCAAGGGAGCTACACGTGTGAAATATCCCTGGAATAGAGCGCAGTGGCTGGGTTTAGAGTGTGGTGAGGCCTGGCAAACAGATTGCACTGGGCCACACACATGCCAAGGCAAGAGTTACTTACTCACTACATCAGAGGCAACAACTAGCTGGAAATGTACCCAATAAACCATGCCACTGCCTGGAACACAACCTCAGGTCTTGAGAGACACATTCTGTGGTGACATGGTATCCCAGAGAGAACTGAATCAGGCAATGGGACTAATTTTCAAAATAATCTCATAAACTCTAAAGCAAAGAAACATTGAGAGAATATATCACATCCCTTACCACCCACAAGCTCTGGAAAGACTGAAAAATTCTGAAGACAATTAAGAGTTTTAGGTAACGGGAATGGAAGCACTGGGATGCAAATTTTGCAGAAGCCACTTGGCTGGTCAATGCTAGGGGATCTGCTAGCTGCACTGATCCTGCCCAAACTGACCCCACAGACACTGTGGGAGGAGATAAGGTCCCTGCACTACACACAGGAAAGTGGCTGGGGAAGTCAGGGTGGATTCTCCTCCCATGGGAAAAGGCAAATACATTGGTGAGATTGTCTTTACCCAGGGATCTGGGTGTACTTGGCAGATAACATGGAAGGATGGGGAGACCCAGTGTGTACCTCAAGGAGATTTAACCCTGGAGGAAAAACAAACTGTGTGAGTTTTATGTCACAGGAAGTAAAGGAACAGGAACAACATGACCTGACAAAGAATGAATTTTGTGAGGAGCAAGGAGAATGTGATGATGATGTGAGCCAGGCTGGTGACCAATGATCAAGTGTGCTGCTTCTCCTGTCCTGACCACCCATCCTGATGGGGTAGAGCACAAGTCATGGGTCTGGAGGGGTGGAGGAAGCCATGAAACAGGAGAATAATATCCATCTGTGAAAGGACAGGTTAATGAAAATGTACATTTGGTACAGAGATGGTTCAAGGATGTAGTTTGGGTTGTATGTGTGGGTAAGAAGGGATTCCAGTAATGAGAAATACAGTGGAACAGTTGGAAGATAAATATGTTATGTAGGATCTAAACAAATGGTATGGAATTAAGAGTGAAGACTGTATTGAGTTTGCTGAGCTGTAGCTCATTTTTTCTTAGCAGCCCCCAGTGCTTTCCATACATAGTTAGACAGGTATGATAACATGCAATTGTTTTGGCTACTGCTGAGCAGTGCTGACACAGCATCAGCACTGTCTCCAACATTCCCCACTCCCCCATCAAGGGGCTGAGAGGTGGCAAGATCCTAAGATGGGGCACAACCAAGCCAGCTGGTCCAACTTAACCAAAGGGATATTCCATATCATATAACATCAGCTGAGACATGAAAGCTAAGTGAGAGAGGAGGAATGAGAGAGGAGGAGGACATTTGTTATTTCACAGTGTTTGCCTTCTGGAGCAACTGCTACATGCACTGAAGCCCTGCTTCCTGGGAAGTGGCTGAATGTTGCTCACCAAGGGTAAGTAGAGATTAATTTTTTTCCCCTTTGCTTATGTGCACAAGCTTTTGCTATTGCTTTAGTAAACTGCCTTATCTCAAACATGGAAGTTGTTTTCTGTGTTATTTTTCTCTCCCCTGTCCTGCAGGGAAGGGGAGTAATAGAGCAGTTTGGTGTGCACCTGGAACCCATTACACACACTTTTCTACTAGTGGTACTTTGAAGAAGATAACAGTGATGAGATAGGCTTCAACATTTGAGATAATTTGCCTTCAGAGTATGAAACCCTGTGAATAGGACAGAAGGCTCTGCCCTGTCAGCCCAGTATGTTCAGACAGACTGGTATGTCTGGTTCCCACTTGATTCAAGCCCTAAGCCCCACAAAACCTTAAATTCCCTCCCAAATCTCTCCCACCATAGCCCTTAGGTCTTGTAGAGATGGCAGGCCTTTGAGGTCACCATTGCACAACATATTCACAGTTACCTGACATTTTGGGTAGGGTTCCACCTCTCTGATGGTAGCTCTCCACTTTGTGGGTCATCTACAGGTGGGTGAAGAATTGAAATACATACATCTCCATTCTGCAAGACAGGAAAAAGCACTGAGAATAGCTTGGCTGGAGGCTGAGGCCTGATGACTCAAATCCACCACTCAGACTGTCTTCGGATCAGCTTAACCTTATTGATATGAACATCCAAGTGCTAGCAAAAACCAACAAGGGCTGGAAATGGTTCTGAATTCTTCCAAGGGCTAGCCTGCAAACTGGCAAAAAACCCAATATAAAATCAAGAGGTTTAAAGAATGTACTGAAGTAAGCAAAAATAGTAATAATGTAACATAAAACTAGATTGGTCCCCAGATACCAAGTAGTACTGTCACAGTGACATAAGGTTTAATCACAGGAGACCCCATGTAGGGTTGAAGAAAATCTGTGTTCCCACTGGTAGCTTGAGCTAGCTACAGGAAATTTTTGAATTGAAGGGTTTAATCACCATCTACTAGCTCAGGTATGAAAACATTATGCCTCCCAGGACACAAGGACCTTGAACAGATGGTGTGGGGCAGGCTTACACAGCTCCCCTAGGACACAGCTGTTCAAAATACCAGATGAAAAAGCAGGAGATGCTTTCTGAAGGTTTCACAGAATATCCCTTTCAGCATGCAAAAGGAAGAATATTCTGGCAGCATATGGAAGCCATACAGCCACATAATCCTCAATATATGTTCTACTCACCAGTCTTATGGCCTGAATATAGATTTAAAGCTCTATAATGCCTATTTAGGAAAGCTGTCAACCCAATTCTCCATCAGCAACAGCACTCTGACACAACTGCTTTGCAGGAGGGCTGGAGCAGTATCCACCCCAGCTGAATATCCTCCACTGAGGCAGACTCCAGGGACTCCCCAGTGCCCTACTGCAGGATGGGGTGAAGGTGCAGATGAGGCCTGAGGCTGGCCAGCAGATATTGGCCTCTCCAGGCCCCATGGGCTTTGCTGCCAGCTGTGGGGCAGCATTCATGCTGTCCCTTGTCACTCCTGCTGTCCCAGTCCAGGGCACAGACTGATGACAGGATCACTCTGTTCAGGACTCCAGCTGGAAACTTCCCACACACCTGGTCTCACATCCTTCCAACACTGCTCAGAGCACAGAGCAGGGCTGCTCACAGCAACAGCATCTGTGCCTTTGAGCCCAGGCCAGTGATCACAGCTACAGATAGCAGCAGCTCACCTGGGGGGTTGTGATCTGTACCCAGATTTCAGCAGTGCACTATTCATGCCAGGTATGCTAATCTAGCAGGCCCTTGTCACTTTGAAGCAGGTTTTAGTCAAGAACACAGCAAGGCAGCACCTGGAGCTGCTGAATTCCAAAGCACATACTTAGATTGCTGGAACAGTTTGCTTTAAGAAGGCAGTTTCCCTTTTAGGGCCCCAACAGGCTTGTGAAATCTTGAACTTTTTTTAGGATCACTCCAAGCTGAAGTTAACTTTGTTAATAAAAGATTACGCTCAGTCTACTCTGCTATCACTAGTAATTTCCATTAGTTTTTCCTTTAAGCTTTTCCTGGAAGAATGCAATGCTAGTGGCCAGAGGAAGTATCTCAGCACTTGGGAAAAGTTCCTGAAGCAATCAGATCAGCAGCATGGGGACAAGCAGATATTTGGCAAAATGAAGATAGAGGGAAGCAACGATGTGAGAAGTTTTTGTCTTGCCACAATCAGTGTTACATGTTTGGCAACTGCATTGCATTAAGCGTCTGGAGGGGTAAAGATTTAATGGGGCCTGATGAGGTCAGCACAAAGTTCTAGAGATCAGGAGAGTCAGGGGCCAAGCCTTTCCCTACATGCATTTTTGAAAGACATAAACAAGGAGAATGGCGTAGTTTTTTGCCATTGAGGTACATCCTCCATTTCTATCAGGACTGAGAACTGTTATGTCATAAAAATAAAGAGCAAGTGAATGCAATTTTACCAAAGTTCAGTGAGATGACCCAAGTAAACCAGAGATGAAAAAACCACACATTGCTCAAGTCTCATTGCTCAGAACTGGAATGTCAGCCCCAGCCTCTCCATCTGGTCCTACCAGCAGATTCTGTAAACTGCTACTTTCTTTCATCTTCCTTGCACTAAGAGGGTTTTTTTGTCCCCCTCCTCCTGAAAACCCTCAAACATCAAACACTTTGCTGAGATAGTCTCAGTTTCATCTGAAGTTACCCCAGTGTCTCATCTTCATTGCTTAAATGTTTCCAAAACAGCCTGCAAGCTGCTTCAGATACTCTCAGCTACAAGAAATACTCCTATAAACACAAAGCACAAAGCTGAAAGCTTGTGTATTTGAAGAGCAAACCCAAAATACACACATCAAGTTTTGGGTTAGTTCCTCCTGCTGCCTTCAGCTGTTTCTAGTCAATTTTTCATCTTTCTCACCAGGACAGGGAGAGGGCCTTTCCAAGGCTTGTTTTCGTACATTTCATTTTGGGAGCCATTTGCCACTCACCTCCTGCATGAGGATTTCCAGATTCAGAATCAATACCCACAGTATGTGTCTGCAATTATCTGAAGATTTCAAAGTTGTCTTTACTTATAGAACAAAATTCCCTGTAACTGAAATAGACCCTTAAAGAAAAACATCATCCTTGGCTACAGGAAAGATCCTGTGCCAAGTACAAAACCCACATCAGAAAACGGTCAGAAAACTGATGTGAGGATGTCCCTGGACTTGGGCAATTCCCTGGATCAGTTAATAATTAAAGTGGGTTAGTATTCTGTTCTGCACTGAAGTTTGGCAAGGTTTCTAGACATTTATTACTAAGCCATCAGTGCACTTCTCACCATTTGAAGCACACCTATTCCAAGCTGGGCATTTGGCAGCAAGAACTTATCAGAAGGGACTTTCCAAGCCCAAGACATCAACTGAGGGCTTTATTTGTTCATGGGATGGAAGAGAATGACATTCCAGTTTTCGGTTGGGTTCAAAGGAAGTCTGCAAAACCTTTCTTAAGAAAACCTGTGATAAGGTGAGAGACCTGCAGCAAAAGGAACATTTTGAAATCCTTTAGCTCCCAAAACTATAGAGGCAGTGCTTCTTAGCAGGTTGACATTCTTCTAGGATACCCAAAAGTTCAGCTAAGATTTGGCTGACCTCCACTAAAAGTTAAGTTTTGACCCAAAACAGGCCTTCAGCCTTCAAATACAGCTCTGTGGAAGTGAGTGATATTGAACCAATTGCCTCTATATGGAATCATTCCTCTCCCAGACCTGCTGTTGTTCTGTTGTGATCCAATTGCTGACAGTCCACAGCCTTGGCTACCCTCTCAAAGTAACCCATACACATACTGAGTTTAAGGAAGCACAAAGCTCTCTCACACACCCCAGAAAAAGATTTTTAAAAAACACCTTACCTCATAAATGTTGGGGTGCCACATTTTGGTCAGGAATCTGAAGGTAGGTGGTGAATATGGATAGTCAATAGGGAATTTAATGTGAGCCTGAAAAAAAGCAGAATTTTTTAGCTATGAAACAGAGCAAAAAAGACCAACAACCAATAACTACAGTGAAAAGATTGGGGGAAAAATTCATTAAGGCTACTAAATTGTTCATTTAATAAACCAGTGCCCAAGTGGCCCTACAGTGTAACTCTATGCAATTTCTTATGAGCAAAACACTAACTGTACAAGAAAAATCAAAACACCTGGGCTGGTAATGCTCAGAAGACAAGCCAAAACGCATTTACCATATCCTAACTCAAGAAGCACTATTCAACAGCTGTTGTTAAACAGGGTGAAATATACTGGAAAAGTTTTAAATCAAGAGAGCACTGCTCTCTTTATGAGTTCAAAAGCAGACTAAAAAATGTTTACTAAGCTGAATAAACCTGTTTTATATTTGCCTGTACAAATATTTAAAATTACTCTTCCCATAATGAAAAAAAAAAAAGTTACATAACTTGCTCTAGTTATTTTGTCTTTCTTTGAAAGTTAAGCTGGTCCATCCACCTGTGTTTCTAATATTACATGTTTTGCCACCACAGGCATTTCTGAAGTCTCAACATCATCAGTGTCTGTTTAATAAATGAGTGCACCTTGAGGAATATTGATGGGCAATGACAGCAAACATCTTGCAGTGGTCAACAACCATCTGTGGGGCACAGCTTCTTCAGTCGAGTCAGTTGTGGGAAGGTTGCAGAGATCCTAGCACTGGAAATTAACTTCTCTGTGCTGGCCTGCTGTTCACAGCAGTCTGAATATGGACTGATCAAGTGTCCAAAACACTTCTCTCTGGAAGGTGGACTTGCACACTGCTTGCTGCACTGTGGAGCACAAACCCTTTCCTTGGAACTGCTCAACTCATTAAAAAGTCCTACTGTCAGCCCAGCAAGGGATCTCCAGAGAAGCATCTGCTGGTCCTTCACACACAGCCAGCTTCATTTGCAACAGAAAATGCAAGAAGGGATCCCAAAAGCAAGATTCATATTTATCACGGTTTGAGACAAATTTAGGAGGAAACCTAGTCACCCTAGAACAACATGGTAAGAGCAGAATTCCAGGTCACCCTCCTCCACTTAAGTACCTAAGCATCCCCGTTCCTCAACATGAGAAACTTTGGAAAGTTTTATTCCATAGTACACAGAAGCAGACAACCAAAACAAATGGATTACAGAACTGTTAATTACCTGGCCACAGTTTTACTTATCAGCACACAGCTTTGCCCAAATGTTATGGGGTCAGAGTGTCAGATAGTCAAGAAAATAAATTTTTTTATTCACCTTTATGAAAGAAATTCACCAGTTCACATGGCCTTATGGTCTGTAGATGCCTACTCATGACTGTGTGTGGGCATGTTACAGCAGCACTGAGTCCTCACCCCACAGTCATTTGTCACAGCACACACGCAGCCAAGAGATTTATGATCCACTTAAACAATCCCACAGTTTAAGGCCAGTTGCATGAATGCCGTTGCTCCAAGAGCAGTGAGTGAATGGCTCTTGTCACCACACACTGCTGCAACAAGGACATGCCTGGGCCCACAACATGCTGCACTGTGAGCAGAGCAGAGATCTACCCAGGCAGGGCACGTTCACTCCAACTCAAGTGCTTGCATCATGTAGCTGCAGACTCCTCCAGACACTGGGGTTTTCCCAAGAAAGCCCATTCCTGTGTTTACACTCAGTTTTGGAGATTTAAGACACAAAACAGCAAAAGGACATTAAAAATGCAAGAGACAACAAAACTCAGGGTTGAGCTACCTACAAGATGTCTTAGCAAAATCTGTCTTCTACACAGCCACAGCTTCCAGGTGACCAAAACAAAAAGCATTGTGCCAGCAGATTACCAGCACTGCTATGCTTACAGCCCATATAGATGCTCAAGGAGTGCAGGTCTCATTCCTCCCAGTAAAACCCCTCTGCTTTCAAATTGTCTAACCCCGAGGGTTTGTCTCAGCAAGACCACTCCAGAAGCTGAGCCTGAGGCACCAGTATGTCCCTGTACGTGATGCAGACTCACACAGATGCTGTAGATCCTGGAAAACTGTTCCAAATTTCTAAATCCTGTTTGACAAATACAGTTCTTTATTAGAGAAGGACTACCTGCCTACAATAACTATCACTATGGAATGCAGTGTTGTATCACATGAAGGATTATCTTGAGCTCTGGGAACAGAAAACACAACTGGAGAAATAAGAGAAATCTTTCTTTCCACATGCAGGCAGCTAGGAACCTAGCTTCCCTGTAATACATCACATACTTAGAGAAAGCAGTCACATTACATGGTGATCAGCTATTTCTAACTAGTCTGTGCTCTTTAGCACATGGAGGTTCTGTGCTAGAACATAAAGCAAGTAAGGCTTCCCTACAAACCTGATTTCAGAGTCAAAAGCCCCAAAACAGAAAACCTTGAATTACAGGCAGGGATTTTTCCCAAACAAAAAGAGCACCACTGTCAAGTCCCCATGGTGAGATCATCCAGAATTTGAAAGTGAAACCAAACACTTTTCCAGGCCATTACAAACAGGTCTGAGAGAATTACCTCATCTCTTCTGCAAGAGAAACCATGGAAAGTTACGTAAGCCTACTCTGCTCTCACTGAATGCTATTTGAGTTTCTGTGTGGGTTAAGCAAGCCAAGAATTTCCAAGACAAGCTGCAAGACTGCCTGCAAAATGCAGCAACAGCCACAATTAGAGGTCATTTTTCCCCCACTGAAAGCCTGATTCTAAACATGTTAAAAAAAAAAAAGACCAAATTAAGCAATCAACCTAATTTTAAGTAGAGCTCACAGAATAGTTTTTCCCTACAATTTCACTGTTATAAGGCAAAAAAATCTGTTAAACTCAGCCAGGCTGCTAGGTACTTGAGAGTGGCAGAGTTTTCAGGGAGCTTGTTGTTAGCTCAGTTACAGCCACACAAACTAATTTAGGAGGACTAAATATGCAGCTCAGTTTCCCCCTGCGAGTTCCAAACAGTTACTGCATTCACCAAGTCCCTGACTCCTCAAACTGAGCTTAAATAGAACAGATAATAATCCTGTTTTGGTGCTGATTTTAGCCAGCTGCATGCCATGGCTCCTTGACATTACTAAAGATACTCAATAGATAGAAACATGAAGACCAGTCACAATCAATCCTCCCTTCCCCAGTTTGCAACTAGTCATGATTATAGTCTGTAGAAAAATAATAAACTCTTCTAAGAAGTCCAGCCTGACAGAAGATACAGCCCTTTAGAGACATTTACAGCTACCACAAAAACTTCAACTTCTAAATTACACCATAGCACGCATTTTAAGAATATTGCTACCATCATAGTCACTTTGTTTCCTATTTTACTGCTTCCCTGCATCTTCAACAGAGACTGCACTTCAGGTTTGTTAATCTTCTTTAAGTTGGATAAGACAAACGCACAGGTTCTGCTATGTATGCCAGAAAAATACACAGCCTCACTACATCTCATGTGACTGAAAATTATTCACTGATTCAGTCACTACGAATAACTATTACAGCAACTTTGTTTCTTGAGATCTTGCCACATACTTGACTCAACACTTAAACTTGTGTCGCAACCACTCCAAGCACTCCAGGCTTGGGGCAGAGAGGCTGGAAAGCTGCCTGCCAGGAAAGGACCTAGGGGAGCTGGTTGACAATGGCTGAACACGAGCCAGCATGTGCCCAAGTGGCCAAGCATCCTGGTCTGGGTCTGCAATAGCGAGGCCAATGGGACTAACACAGGCAAGACTCCCTCCCAGCCTCAGTCCTTGTTCCAGCCTAGCTCTAAGTGACACTTCAGGAGTCTGACGCTGGTTTTTTACAGCCATTTCAAGCTGACAAAACTGAGACCCCAGATTTTTAGGCAGAAAGGGAAGGAATGTTGAATCCATCCTATGTACCCAGTGCAGACAGGCCACGCAGGAAGCACAAACATTTCCTGGAAAGCCACCAGGATCACAACTGATCTGATTAGAGGATAATGGGGAACATCAGCAGCTTTTACAACGGCCAGCAAAAATTGCAGCTGCTTGGTGTTCCTGGAAGTGCCATTTAGAGATTACTTTCATTTCAAAACATGGCAAGCTTAATGCCAGCCCTTCTAAAACTCTGCATTAGTGAGGGCAAGGACCTTTAGCAAATTGTATTTAAGATCAGATACAAAGGAAGTGGTTTGAGTTTTGGAATTATTTTGCTGTTATTTGTAATTATCTGCTACAGCCAGCCCACAGATAAGCTCTTATTGACTCTGTGCAGGTACTACTAAGGTCTCTTACAGATCACCCATCTGCCCTGGCAGACTTGCAGATAGCACAAGGACTCACTTTCCTTCTTAAGGGGCACAACCAGGCTCCCCACTGTGCTCCTGCTGACTGCTCCACACACTGAACATGAACAGGAACTACAGGCCACCACCAGGTTAAGTGGTTGTATCTATTCCCACAAAATGCCTTTTCCTGCTGCTGGTGCATCACACATTATACAATTCATTTAATGGAATCTCCTCTTCCACATTAGGCCTGGATTAGTGCATGCAGTATTAAACACTATGTACTGGAAAGCATGTTCAGTAGAGGTCAGCAGTCAGTACCAGCAGCCAGTTTCTCACAGCAGTGAGGTTTAAAGCACCTCCAGTAAAGTATCATCCAGCTCACAACATGTGAAACAGCATTACAGCCATCCCATTGCACTGTCAGCTATTTGGTGAGGTAAAATGTAGGGCCAACACAGCTCTTTCAGCTCCATTTGTGACTTACGGCCTAAGCAATTTCTTGTGGCAGAGCTGGGTGCTAGCCTGGTATTTCAAACCCAGTTATTGCTTCATTTCCCAGCAACACTGTATCAGTGTTTATTGCCATCTGTTGTGCTTCAGAGAATAGGAGGAGCACATCTCTGATCTAAGATGAGTGACCAGACCATTCAAGTCTTGTGAGTCCTGAAAACTCCCTTGGTGCTGCAGTGGCCATATGAACAGTAACAGCAGAAAAGCCCTTATACCCCACATTACCTGCGCTGTTTCATAAGGAATTTAAATCACAAAGATCTGAATGTGCACAATGAACTAGATGTCATGAGAAGAACATGAAGCATCTAAACAAAAAAGAAGATAGAGCCAAAATTCAGCAGAGCAATGATGAGTCAAGAAGTAAGGCTAGCTTACACAATCAGAGACTGGTTTGACAGGCACCAGCCCATTCTTGTTTGACACTAAATCATATCTTGTACACATTTCCTAATTTAGTTATCTGGGGCACTACTAAATCTGTTGTTCTCAATGGAAGACTTCCTCTGGTACAAACTAGATTTCCTTTTACCAGAATGTCTTTTAACAGTAAGATGTTATTAAATATTTATCTGCAACATTCATAAAGCTGAGATTGTTGGCAAGTCATCCAACCTGAACCAAAGCAGGTAAAGGGGCAGATTACACGAGCACTACCTACACTCAGCTAACAACTGCCAGGTCAATTTCCACTGCTTTGGTTGTGAGTTTGACTTTTCATGATGTTACAGAAAATGCTATCTTTCAACCAGTGAAGGAGATGCAGCATTTAGCAAGAGATATTGAGTTGGAAACAGTGGCATCGTGAAACAACAAAGTATTTATTCTATAACCTGCCCATTTTCACTCAGCTTTTGCTCTTGTCTGCTGTGTCATCACTTTGAAGGCCATTAACAGCAGCTAGGTAAGACACACCACCAAACAATTACTTGATCCTCTTTCACAGGCCTAGCTGTTGGTTCAACACCTTCACTGAGCTTTGACACAGGGACCAAACAATAAAACAATTTCAGATTCCCATGAGAGAAAGCTGATGTCATATTGAGGTTTATGTATTTTCCCAGGAACTCCCATGTTGAAATATTACAAGATTTCACCCTCAATTTAACCTTTACTCCAAGATCAGGCCTGATTTTAGGAGACAAAAAGATGAAGATGGAATATATCAGACTGTGACAGGCCATATGTTAGGAGGTTTCTGCCATGGCTGAAGGCTTCGTGTAGAGATTGTGCTGTTGGATCTGATTCCTTCAGGCTGCCCACAGACTGTACACAGGCTTGAGATTGGGGTCACTGTGTGTGGGCTGTGCAGAGAGGCTACTCTGTGTGACTATTTTCCAGGCAGAAACAGATGACTCAGTTCTTATTTAGATCTGCACAAACACGATGATGTCTTCATTTAGACAAAATAGGAAGAATAACTCCAAATGTGTGAAACTTAATTTTCCCTGTGCAGCCTGATATTTTCTGAAGGAGCCAGAGATACTTGGGGACACCACATTTACAGTTTAAACCAAATCACGCATCTCCCATTAGGTCTTTGCTTCAGAGTAGAAGCTGGGACTTGAAATACCCTACTGTACATATAACTGAGCATGCTGTTACCTGAAATGGTAAAGCCATCACACAAGCATAACTATTCTAGAAACAGTTTCTGTCCACCTCAGATAATGCAATTTTCTATCTTTTCCATTTCCGAAAACAATTAGTTTTGCTGGAGCAGTGGCGGGAATATTTGAGAGTGTTTATACAAAGTATCATGGTACATTACTGGCATCTCTGGCATCATGTGTGGAAGTCCTCCAATTACATACGTAGAGGGTTGTTATTTTGGGCACCTCTCTCTCCTTGCCAGGCTTCAAGGTCCAAAAAACTGTCTCTTTTAGTAAGAATTGAATTAGTTTATGATATCTTCAATATTTTGTTCAATCTCACATTTTGGAATTTAACTTTACTGGGTGAGTAATTAATGTTTTCTTGAAGCAGATTTACACAGGCACATCTGTGAAAAGGCTGACTGTGAGACAGAATGAAATACTTGAGATTTATCCCGGTAATTTATCAGTGGGATTGACTGACAGTGGGATTAAGGGCACCCTCAGTAAATTCACTGATGACACCGAGCTCTGTAGTGCAATCATGCTCTGGAAGGAAGGGATGCCACCTGGAGAGACCTGGACAGGCTGGAGAGATGGGACTCTGCAAACCTCATAATGTTCAACAAAGCAAAGTGTGAGGTCCTACACCTGGATTGTGGCACACCCACAGAGAAGTGGGTGATTGAAAGCAGCCTGGCAGAGAAGCCCTGGGGGTGAGGTTGATGCGTAACTCAATGTGAGCTGGCAGTGAGCACTAGCAGCCCAGAAAGCCAAATGTATCCTGGGATAAATCCAAAGAAGTGGGGCCAACAGGTCAAGGGTCGTCATTCTCCCCTCCACTCTTGTGACATCCCACTTGGATTACTGCATACTGTTCTGGTGACCCCAGCACAGAGAATGACATGGAAGTGCTGGAGCAAGTCCAGAGAAGGTCACAAAGTTGCAGAGAACTGGAGCAGCTCTCCTCTGCAGACAGGCTGAGAAAGTTGGGGCTGTTCAGCCTGGCAAAGAGAAGGTTCTATGGAAGCCCCACAGGAAATCTCCAATATCTGAAGGGGCCTATATGGAAGCTGGAGACAGACTCATCATCAGGAACTATAGATGGGACAAAGAGTAATGGGCACAAACTGAAAGAGGGGAAATTGAGGTTGGATATTAGGAGAAGATTCTTTACTGTGAGGGTGGCAAGACACTGGCACAGGTTGCCCAGAAATCTGTAGATGCCCCATCCCTGCAAATATTCAAGGCCAGGCTGGATAAGGTTTTGAATAATCTGGTTTAGTGGGAGGTGTCCCTGCCACAGCAGGGGGGTTGGGATTGGATTATCTTTAAGGTCCCTCTCAAACTCTCAAGGTTCTGTGATTATTCACTGCCAAAACACATCCCAATTTTCAATAATGCTGGACAGAGTGTCTGTGAACTCACCTATTCATTCCAACTTTGCATCTTTACCGAAACACAGCAGATTGTTTTTATGCTCTGTGAAGCAAGCCATAACATTTGTATCTGCTGAGTGAAGAGATGTCTAAGCTAGCTCAATGTGAGAACACCCTTTCCTTCAGCCTATTTTTACTATTTTTAGCCAATTCCTTAAACAAGTACCATTCATGAGTCAGTGAATGACTAACTGCCTTGATTCTCTTCCTATGCAAGCCAGGCTGGATGCAAGAGGAAAGCTCTTCTCAAGGGACAGCCCATCACATGTTCTGCTAAAAACACAGGGCAGGTCTTGATGCAGTCACCTCTTTCATAAGCAGCAAGGGGAAAGGCATATTTATAGCATTTTAAGTGTAAACCCTAGCACTGTGCTGCAGTGTTACACAACTTTGCCTTTCCCAGCATGGCAGGCAGCAGCTCCCTGATGAGACTTCTTGAGCTGGCATACCAGCAGCCTTTCTTTAAGAGACACAGGCATCTGGAAGGTGAATGGCAGCACTCAGGAACTGCAGTTGAAACCTTATCTATGCTGGCTGCCATGCAGAATCCAGCTAGGCACTCTAGCAGCCTTGTCACTTGTTTTTCAGCCACTGCATTACTGATCACAAGCTCTCCTGCCCGGAGCTGGACACAGGCAGTAAATCTAGGCAGACTGAGCAACAGCAAGCAAGTATGCTGGACTGTATTGCTTCCAAGCAAGCAGCTAAATCAGCAGCACCATCTCCTAGTGTGGAGACCCAATCAGCAATGTGTTAGTGTAGATGCATAACCTTACAGTCACACAACTGTATTACGCATAGCCCCACCCAGTGTACCACCCATGTGAAAAGTGTCTCTGATCCTGCACAAGTGAAGTCTGATACGTGTCCACCAGCTGGCTCCTGCTCAGCATCCCCCAGCTCACTGCAGGTGCCACCATTGTGTCAGAAGGTATTTGCTAGCAAGAAGCTTATATCTGAGACACAAAGGCAAATTTTCACATTACCACATGAGGCACCTGTCAGCTTCATCATTATGGGCTCCTCCGACCAGACCAAATATAAAGTTTTATCTTGGATAAATGCATTAGCTGATACACAGACATCCCTTGCTCCACAGGCTATTCTTTCTACAGTAACAGGTTTTGGGTGGACTTTTTTAGCTAGTGAGGAACCAAATTTAAGAGGCATTCAGCATTCTATCATTCTTCACATCTTTTCACCCCTGCCTTGTGCTTCAGAGGATTTGGAGGTCACAGCATTCAACCAGTATTACTTTACTATGGATATACAAGAGAAAAGTACAACACTGAAGTGAAGGCTAGCATTAATATTTCTACCTATGTTCAAACTAGCTGCCATGTCAATTACTAATACAACATCCAGATAAAACCAGAAACCTCACTTTGCTGAAAAATCTCCTGAAAGAGCCAGCAAAAGGGAGCAATGCAGGTTGAGTCATCTGCAGTGCAGCATAATTTAAGGTATCATTTATACTTATAAAAGCAGAACTACTGCAGTCAAACAAGCTTGGTACAAGAATACACAGCCCTGAAATTCAAGCTTGAATTTAATTAATTTGAACTATTAAGTTCGAAGGTATACCAGGTGAGAGTAGCAGTCAGGAAGAACCACTTAAGCCTACCACAGGTTAAGAGGATTAAGGTCAAGGCAAAAAATTAATGAGGCGCATGTAACATGAGAATAGAGGAAAGGGATCTTATCACTTGGATGAAGAAGGATGGAACTTGTAGGAAAGTCAAAGGAAAGTTGTACAACTGTGGGACTAAAAGCAACCCTTAAAGTAGCTTTCATATTATGCACTATTTCTGCCCATACAAAGAAAGGATCTGAAGGAAAATTAGAACTCATTTCATTTTTCTTCCTGTATTTAAGCATGTCATAGATATTGCTCTTGATTCAAAGTGTCATATATGACTTAACTTTAGAAGAAATTTGTGTGACAAATTTTGGCTGCCATAACAGCAAAGATAAGACAAGATCTATGGTAGGTCTACAGTCTGCTCCTAGTAAGAACTGGAATGCTGCTGAAGAAAAGCCCCCAAACCCAACAATGGGGAAAAAAGCAGGCCAGTCTAAGGTGAGCAACAAGATGAACTGCAATATCAGGCTGACAGCAAAAGCTCTTGCAAGAGGTGCTGCATTTATAAATATTTGTAGGAACAGGTGATATCTCAAGAAAAAAAAAAAAAGAGTACTTCCAGACAAAACAAATTTTCTATTGTGAGACATCATTTTCTACTTAGACTCTTCGGATATCTACCTTCTTATCATTCTCAGATAACTTATTTTTCAGCTCTGCTTTTTAAAGTCTTAAATGTTTGCCTAAATGCTAGAGACAGACAAAATATGACCTCCCAAAGCATTTGCATGTGCATGCCAGTAGCCACATAGCAACTTTGTGTGTTGAAGCCTCCTCAGAAAGAAGGCATGTTGCCTTCCTGCAAAGACTCATCTAAAAGCTCCTCCACTTTCTCAATAACAACATCATCATATGCAATTATCTGTGATACAGAGACCACTTATAGGAATGCACACTGTGTCTGACAGCTCAAGTGCAGTGCTCCAGCATGCTTCCACACTCAGAAAATGCAGCATCCATACAGTCAGTTTGGAAAGTGGGTTCTCTTATTCCATCCAGAGAAAAATTATACCACACATCTTCAAAAAACTAACACTGAACACTAGACTTGAAAGTGTATGGAATAAGCCAAGACAACCAAATCCTAAGACTCGCAAGAACAGACAATTTATCCATCTTTATATGCTGGACAATCCCATGATGATACTCTTTCCTGTGTGATCAGATTAATTCTTGAAAACTTAAGTCTTCGTGCTGTTAGGCTGTTAGGTAAGACACAGTGTACCTGATACACTCTATCAAATTACAATGCAGTAAAATAAGCATTTTGCAGCAAAAGTCATCAGTGTTTTATAAGTACAGCCCTGTCATGGTAAACCTACCCCAGTTACACAATGAAGCCTGCAAACCATAAAATAATCTGTGCTGGTAATTAAAGTCTTATCTACACTAGGATAAAATATGTTCATGTTAAAAGGAAATTATTTACCCTCACTGACCATTAAGTATTTTGTGACTGTTTTTTCCACCTACTAGCAAGTAACACAAGCTTCTCAGTGCTGATGCTTTAAGGTTCATCAGTAGTTAATACCCAGTAACTATTTCAAACAGACGATTTGAATTCAGCCACAGTGGCAAGAGAATGGCTGTATTTTGATATTAAAAAAATATTAAAATTCACTGCTTGTAAAGAGGTGTTACAGTGACAGATTCAAACATCTGCATGCTACTTAGAGCATAAGCTGCTTCCTGCCACAGAAATGAATCCAAAGCATGACTTGGAGGAGCCTCTAGTGGTGATAAAGTAGACGTGATTATAAATTAGCAGATGCTCAAGGACAAGAGCCCTGCTGGCATTCATAAAGCCTACAGATACACAACTCCCAGTTAAGTTACCAGCGATGTGACCTGCAAGCCACACACACACACTTGGGACCAAGCAGGATGTTTTCAGTAGTGCTCTACATACAAGTTTTACCTTGCCTTGATTCAATAGGGGAACCACACAGCTTGCTTCTTGACCTTTTCAGTTTGTAGGCAACATTTAGTGCAAAAACTGAACAGAAGGATATCCTAACAACTCATTTAATCTCTTTCAGACTAATATTTTTTTCAGGGAAGCAGATACAACATCCTGTGGCAATTATTTCTACAGTTTTAACTACATACTGTGTAAAAAATCCACTTTCATTTTGACTTGCTCAGTAGTTCCATTTAATGCACATTCATTCTTAAATTAGGCAAGACAGTAAACTGTCATCCTCTCTTGACTTTTTTTAGCGTAATGCATGGCTTTATAATCCCTAATTGTACCCCTCCTAAGTCATTACTTCAAGAACTTAGAGTTTCCTAGAATGGGGAGCAGTGCTGCTACCAGTTTTCTCCAATAAGTTATACCAACACAGGCAGATCGCTATTTTAAAGTAAACAGTGTCTATGCACATAGAAGGCAAGGATGTGTAAGCCTTGCACTGCAGAAACACATCCTTCAAGCAACTTTACAGTGACATTAGAGCAGTATCTTCCACAGGTAACAGCAATGGAGAATGTTTTGTTGTTGTAAAAGGACTTTTCCAGAGCATGAACTTTGATAATATCAGCTGGAAGCAGTTCTGTTTGAACTCCATTGGCAAGTCCAGCAGGTGTCATTAACTGTGGAGTTTCTCCAATCTTGTGACCTCTTGCAGCCACATTGATGTGGCACATAACTGGAAAGGTGCTTTCACTCCTTCAGGAGGCCCTGTAACATTATCCTTTTTGGTAAGCACTAATACTGATGCAATGCTTCCTTTAGCCTAGCACGAAAGAAAATCAAAACACCACATTTGGTGATTTGGCTGCATTGACTCACATACCATTTAGGTTCCAGTACAAGCCCTTAAAGAACTGGAGCATCTGGCACCAAGCACTGAATGAAACAGCCAGCTTTTGTTTGTAGTTACAAGGTTCAGATGCTGAAAATGTTAATGCTGTTTCAGCACTTTGCAACAACAATTGCAGGCTAGACGCTGTCAAAGTACTTCAGAGGTTTGCTTTTTAGCAGCTGAAAGATTCGTCTGGCAACCACAGGTCTCTATCTTCCCTACAGTCCTGATGTGCAAAGTAGGCTTTCCCCCAAATCAAATAATTAATAGAATTGGTGCTGATTTTTATTTTCTCAAATACTATCAAAAGTTATACAACTGTTTGCAGAGTAACTTCAAAGCCTTCTACACATGATCAATATGTTTATAGTAACTGCCAATTGTCAGGGCTTGTTTTAGAAGGTCTGGATATAATGAAATAAAAAGAGTACAGCCTTTGAGGTATCCTGTGCCTAGAAAACAATATATTAAATAGTAAGCAGTATTTAAACTATAAATATAGGAAAGTATGTTGCTATGTTACACCTCTGGATGAAAATTATACTGCAAAATGACTGAGGACATAAAGAATTTCTTTACACTTATGTCGCTTACAAAGCTGTACTTTTACATGGTTAGAGTCTTACTTCTGCATGGAACTAATTTCCTGGGGAAAAAAACAGTTCTGCAGATGCTACCATGGAACAAGCATACAATTATGTGCATTTAAGAGCTCTGTATGTCTTGGCAGATTTTGGGGGAGATCACAGCATTGGCTGGGATGGGAGAGCACCACACAGTGACCAACAGGAGTCAACTGTTTTCCTGTAGCTGGTTTATGCTGCTCTGAGCTGCTTTTCTCTACAAGAACAGCTACAGGGTGGAAATTTTTGCCTAAGAAAAGCTTTATGCTATGAGTTTTTAGTTTTAGAAGTATCTAGCCATACAAGGGGCAATACCAGCACACAACAGCTCACAAAAAAAATCGCAGGTTATGCACCCATGTCATACTACAAAGAGTTTTGAGAAACACATGGGGGGAGTACCTGAAATGCAAGGGTCGTGGAGTGAGGGAAAACTGTATGAACTCATTCCAAGCAGCCTGTCAGAAAAATCAACCACAAAGATCCTTTTGTTCCTATTCTTGGACATCCAGTATTATTTACTAGAGCTGCTGCTCAGTCCCTCCTATCCCACCTTGGCCCAGTTTTTATTGCCTCCAAGGAAAAGCATTTTCAGATGAGTAAAACTGTCTCCATCAGACACTGCAACAGCAGTGACCTTAAGTGGCACTGACAACAGTCTGAGGAGTAAAATATCAGATCCAGGGGTCTTCTTTGCAGTACTGAAAGGGTTATGCATTTCCAGATCCAGACAATTTGCCCCCACATCCCTCCAGTCCTGAACTGGCCCTGTGAAAAAGTTTATCCACCTTAGGAGCAGCCCCATTGATTCCTAAAAAGTACACTAAAGTACGGTCTTGGGTGACCATGCACTCACAAAACCACTCTCAAGGTAGACCTCAGCATATCATCACAAATTTTATGCATCAGGCACACCAACAGCTCAGCCAAGCAGCACAACTGTCTCTGAAGATCTCTGCACATCTGACCTTTAACATTACACTTGCCTGCTCAGCGTTGCACTGTTCTATAGCCAATATTGATGGATTTGGTGCAACACAGAGTATCCTGCAGATGTCCGAAACTACTTGGATTTTTAACTGTTCCACTGGAAGCAGAGGATCACACCATACTACCAACAAGCTCACTTTTTATAAAGGCAAACACCCAAAACATAGTAACTGTTACACTTTAAGATACAAAGTGGTTCCCTGACACGGCAGCATTTTTTCCTATGCGCCAAACCCATGGACAAGGAACATCTCCAGTGCCCATTTTAAAGTTCGCATAAGTACTGTATTTAATTAAAATAATCACACTGCTCTTATGGACATATGTCTTGGAGTATAATAACAAAACCACCCCCCCCCCCCGTGTTTCTTTTCTTACAAAACACTTCCGTGCACCTGAACACATCCAGAAGCAATGCTTATGTATCAATAGGAACATCTTACTACAAAGATGCTTTGCAGGAGCAGCAGAGCTCTCCTCCCCTGCACAGCAATACTAAGCAATCACACAATGATGAGAGAATCCCTTTTAACTCCCACTTTGCACCCACTTATCAGAACAGTCATGAATACCTACTCTAATAGGACTACAGAGTTTTTTAGAAAATTATCACTTGGCATCAATTAGGTCAGCAGAATGTGGTGCTTTCTGAAATCTCCTGGAGAAGGAGACAGCGCATTTATCACTGTCATGTGAATTTAGGAGGGGAAATCAAAGCCATTACCATCCCAGGAAGTAGCAGAACTCACATATAGTATTTATGGCATCAATTATTTATGTTTTCACTTCAACTCCAATTTAGAAACAGAGGAAGTGAAAAAAAATTCTCAGTGGGGATCCTAAGCAGCGTACCTTTAGCTACATATTTCTTTATGCACAGTCTCCTCCCTTCTTAGCCACAATGCTGCTGAATGACTTTAAAGTTTATTAACTTCAGTCCATTATCACTATCACCAACATTAAATATATGTGTTCAAACCAAACCAGGCTTATCAGTAGGGTAAGGATCTGTCGCTCAAACAGCCTGCAATTCTAGACACCCAACAGGGTTTCAAATTACCATGCTATACTTTGAGGTTTAGAGAAGTTATCCTCTCCATCCCAAGGAATTACCATTACAAATAGGAAGAGATTTCCTAAAAATTCCTGTTACAGAAACTATGCAAGTTTTGTTCTGAGGGTTACCATTCAGTATTCACTATGTCAAAAGAAAAGCTCTAAAAAAGATTGCTTTCCAAGGGACTTTTTGATATTTGAAGTGCTCAGGTCAGCTTGCCAACTTTCAGCACCAGTATAACAAGTAAGAAATCATTTAACTCATTTAGGTATTAAAAAAAAATATCAGAAGGCTTACCAAGTTATCCCCTATCTCATTTTAAGACAGGCATTGACATTAATATGCTGCAGTGCCAAGAATCCTTAACCTTCCTAACAGGGTACTTGAGAGCTACACAAGTAGATGCCCTGCACCTACCAGAGAAAGCAGAGGGAAACCTTGCAGATAAAGACCCTTGCCTTTGACTGCATCACCAGCTTTCAGCTTCATATGTGACAAAATAAATTACATCATGTTGATTTTGCTAATCCATTCCAAATATGGTGCGCTTCAAACAAACCTGCAATGTAAGTTGTCTAGACAACACTGACAAGCCAGTCAATGAGTCCAAGAGCAAAAGGGGAACAACATCTAATCTGTTCATGACTTTTGCTCTGGTATCCCAGGAAACCAGCTGCAGCTGCTTGGTTCAAGTTGTGTACTATGGCAAAAATGTCTGCAATCCCACTCTAATAACCAGCATTTTCACAACTGCTAAGCAATGTCTGCATGGCAGAGCAGCAGTTCCTCTATAGAATCTGGAGCATGAACTGCACATGCAGAAGCACAGTATGTCTGGGGACCCAGGGCACTCCCATCTCAGTAATGTTTTTACTAGGTCATCAGACCCTGCTTACCACACACGATTTACAGAGACGTCAGTATAAAACCCACCTCACTTACGCACAAAGTACAGGAGTAAGCAATATTACAAGGTAAATGATCATTCAGTTCACTTCCATGGAACCACCTTGCCACCCCTTTGTGATCTAACTCAAGAAAACTTCCTTAATTTCATTAACACATTTACCCTGTCCTGAAAATGTAAACAAAAAGCATCAGATTGATTGCTTTCTACATGGTAGTTTAATTATTTTCTGCCTGGTAGTACTTGTAATTTCAATGTCTTGACAGCTATTAGACTTCAGCAACTGACCTATTTGATCATTAACTTGGTCTTAATCACCTAGAATAATGTAAAATCCTAATTTATTTTAGGTACTATGTGTGCCATTTTAGTCTGTCACTTCCCAGCCTTGAAGCACTTAGCTGTCTGTACAGCAAGGATTCAGAGAAGACACCAAACCAACTACCCACACTCCAGAAGTCAGCATTTAAGACTCCTGGATTCCTCTCAGAGGTTGGTTTCAGAGAGAAATATTTATCCCAGTATTATTTCTTTATGTGTTACACAGTTCAACTGGTACTTCTCAAACTGTCATAATGCTAAATAAAAAAAGGCTGTGGGAAAATTAACATATATAAGGTTAACTGAGAACTGTCTTCCTGCTAACATGAAAGATCAGGAGTACTAAGCTATACTCTTTTAGTCAAAACACTCTGCAGAGACCCCAGGTGAGCCTCTGGTGTCTTTCTCAGGCAGACAGGCTGCCACTCTGCATTCAGCATCTCATCTGCATTTGCTACTAACTCTTTGCACAAATGCCTGTATTAATTTACAGTGGATGATCAAACCATATTTAAAGCCTTTCTTTTGTTGTTCTTTTCCTCCCCATCAAAACACATATAGCAAGTTCAGCTGCCTTAAGTATTTTATTAAAACCTACCAGGCAGTATCAAGGACAAAACCAGTGGACTGAGCAGACAGAAGCAATTGAGATCTAGTACATAAATCAGTATTGGAAAGGACAATACATTAAAATATGACAGTTTGATTCAAATATCAACTGTTTGGAAGTAAACTCATATTAGTGCCAAAGTCCAACCTGGAGATTCTTTCAAGCTCATTTTCCATGCAGTAAGCTTCACTGTGCTGTAGCATTGTTGTCCCAAAGTAGTTTCTTTCACCCACTGTGCAAGAGGCTGATCCCCACATAGAGTTGAGGTATTTGATTTATTTACAGTTCTGCACAGAAATGGGGGCTGGTGTACAGCAACTATCAAAATCTTTATTTATATATTTTACCAAATGAAGGCATGAATGCTCACTGGCTACAAGTTACAGAGTTCCCTCATTAGTTAGTATTCTATCTTCTATTAGTTACATTACTCCCTTACTTCTCAGAGCACACAGACTAATAAAACCAATTCTCTTCTTTTGAGTCAGTTGGTTCCTTGGGCTAGGGGTCCATGAGTTGGTGGTCCTAATCTTCCCCTGCCAGAATTACTTTATATGCAGTTGGAGTTCATTCCTCATTTGTTGACTTTATTGGTTTCTTCCTTATCTTGGGAGTTGTGCCAAATGTCCTTGTGGCTGCTAAACTCTGTATTCTTTGTGCCCACTATCAGTGGTACATCATGCTTCCCAAGCTTTATTAATCTCCCCCCAGGACTGAGAAAATGGAAGCATGTCAAGCTCTAAACCTTAATTAAGGCCATTCTACCGACAAATAATGTATTTTTCTAACACCTGGATATCAGCGTGAAGAGCCTGTCAACAGTGAGAAGGCACTTTGGACGAACAAAAAATGCTACAGTGAGCTCATTAAAGCACTGAGAAAGCTCAAGGGGTACTAGATGTTGAGCACAGGTGAAAATTAGTTGTAAAAGGACATTAAAGATGCAGTTCGGACATCTCAGATGAGCAGGGAGACTTCAATTCCAAGAAGGTACTGCAAAGAGGAAGCAGCATCCTTGTAAACTTTATTGTTACAGTTGTCCAGCATGGTAGAAACTATCCACTCTACTACCTCATAAACGTCTATGGAACTAACTTCAAATTACCTCTAAAATCCTGAGCTTGTGTTTGGTTTTTTCTCACTAGTGAAGATGCCCTCCTTTTCCACCTGTGTTTGAACATCAGGTATGTTCTCAGTATCAATCTTGCTCACTACCTCCATGCTTTCTCTGCACCACCACACTCATTTGGAGCAGCAGTCATGAGGATGCTCATGAGCACAGTTGTGCCTTTACACAAGCAGCTGCAGCACAGCAGCTGCTGAGGGAAACAGCAATGCACTGGGAGCTCAATGCCAAAACACTCCCAGAGCTTGTTTAGAATTTACAGCATTTTAAACAAGTGAGGTCTAACAGGCTACCAGTTACACACCCAGCAGGACAGCTCAGGGTCCCAAACAAGCACCACAGTCAGTGTGTTGTCAAATCCAGACAACAGCAGCCATTGGAATTACTATGTCAAACAGACTATTAAGAACCAGTTGAATGATGACAGTGTGGGCAGCATTGTCACCGGCATTTGAACACCACAAAATCTGAAGTGTATAAACTGTTGTTTCCCATCTCTTATACTCAACTGGATCTGATAAATCTTCAGTAGTACTGCTTAAAAACAACTTAGCATCCAAACTAGCTCTAAGCAAGAAGAAAAAAAAAGTAGTGCAAGTCACAACAGAGGTTCCTCCTCCCACCCCTCCTGGCACTACTGTGCAGCCAGATAACAAACTAGCCAGAACGTCCCTAACTTTTAATTTAAATGGTTTATTCTCGAAGAAGACACTATTTAGACCTTAATTTAGATAGGTAAGTGTCAACAGTTCAGACAGTACAACATAAAGACCAACCACCAAGGTTGAATCTTTCAGCAAGTGTGGGATTGCATGCACAGGAAAAAAATCCCAACCAGGAGCCTTTGGTTACTGCTGAAATCCTCCACAAATGACTGTGTTGCCTTTCCTAGCAGAAGACTCATGAGGCATTTCTGTAAACTATCTGCTGTGGCTTTAGGTGTTAAATACTCTGCTGATAATCTGAATACTCCATACATGCATGCACACATATACTCTATTAGTACTTCTCTCCTTTGGGAAGACAAAATAGAGTCAGGGTTTTCCTTCCCATTCTAACACTCAATATCTTGGTGTGTAAGTGTAGGGCAGGGGAATGGCAGAAGGGAAAAATAATCTAAACAAGTTAAATTAGTGACCTGCTTGCTTGCTTGGTGATAAAGACAGCCAAGCCAATAATTTTTGGCCAGACTTCATGATCACCTGATTTATAATGCACATTTTAGAATTACAGCCTCATCAGCACATATACCTCTCTGGAGCACGTCATTAACATACCACGTTTGACTTTTTTGGAAGAGCAGAATAAGCAAGCACTCACCAGAAGCCACTCTTACAGAGCCCAGTTTCAGCAAAAATCATGTGTCACCACCCTTCAGAGTATGCAGGACTTTCAAGAGGGCTCCAATTTACTTCTATTTGCATACAACAAACTGTACAGTAACCATCATTTCTGCAGCTCTTTAGGAGTCACAAACCCCTTATTGTATTTGTGGGCTGGATTAACTTTGCAGGTTCAAGAGCCCGCAGCAAGTCACAGCCTCATCACAGTAGATGTGATACACGCAGTAACACATTGTACCATTAAAATATGCCAACAGCACTGGCTGCCTCCTGTAAAAAGAGATGAGTTTCAAAACATTCTCCTTCAGTCTCATTATACAGAAGTTAGCCTCATTTGAGTAGTACACTGTCTGCTGCTCAAGTTACTCTGCAATATTTTCAGTTAGCCTCTTCCCAAGCAGGCATCATTCAAAGCATGTATCAATGTACAAAAGCAGAAAAAGAAGACTGATGCTGAAACTAACACTAGACCACTACTTACAAAGATGATATTAAAAAAAGAAAACAAAACAAAAATCCCCCATCACACCAAAGAAAACCAACCAAAAACCATTGAGTCAATTTAGACTTTGTAGGACAAAATACTTTCTCCTGGTGCCAAAATGGCCCTTGTGCTAAGTGCAGACATACTGGCAGCTTTGCAGATCCAGTGTATTTTATAGCTTCAACGTGTTTTAAAACAAGTACCTGGAAGACATATACACAATTAACTTTTGTTTAGTGTTGCTCAGTGAAGTCATGTCATCTTTTCAACATAGAAAGCCTGCAGAGACACCAAGGCTGAACTCTGTGGCTGTCTATAGTCCGTATCAACAGGGGTATAGACAAGTTGGGACAGCAATTCAGGTTCAAGAGTCCTGATCTTTCTCAGAGGAAAAAACTGAGGAGTTGGATACTGGGGAAGTGACCTCAGGAGTATCCTAACAATGACTTATGCACAACTTCCTTCATGTTTGCTGCAGTGCTGTCCACCTTTTCAGGGTACTAAGTCTATGGACATCAGATCTCATACTTCTCATACAGACACAACTACTGCAGCCACCAGGATTGAAATGTTGTGATTCTCCTATCAGCATGAAAAAAAAAAAGAATTCTCAGCAAATCGAACGCAGAGTAACTCACACCATGCACTAAGCTGTGTGTGCTGCAGAGCTCACATTCCCTATACAACCACTTCTGCACTGGGCATTGCAGCCTGTATTGTATCAGGGTTTATGCTTCTGTTCCAATCTCTAAAATAAACATACCAGGCAGCGTATCTAATTATATCTAAGGCAACACATAGCTCATTCGTTTCTTTACTGTGAGCAGTTAGCTTTAAACACAGCTATTACAATATCAGATTAATGACCATGGAAGCCTGCATCACTAGTTCATTACCCTTACAGTCCAGAAGCTTAACACAAAAAGCCACAACAGCAAGATTTTCAATTTGCAAATTAAACACTTACTGATCTGACATTCTTGTACATGTTATCATAGGACATTGAAATTGCTTCCAGTGTGAATTGCTGTCTTTAAAAATCACAGCTTCATCCACGAGTCAACTGACTACAGCAAACTAATGAGAAAATTTCACCAGAAAAAGAATTGTAAAAAAGTTAGCCAATGGCAAAGTGTTTATAAGAGTGGAGAGTGGACCTTTAAGTAATTTTCCTGTTGTAGTAAGAGATTTTCTGCCACAAATACATTACTAGGCACTGGGCATGAGACAGGAACTGTTTGAGGTTATCTTCTCAACCTCTATTACAGATGTGTCCTCCAAAAATAGAAGAACAGCAGTTTAAAGGGGAAAAGAAGATCCTGCACTCTCCAGAACAGAGGAATTAATGGACACCTAAAAAGCAGCTTATCTTTTGATTTTCTGGACCCTGCTAGAACAGGAGTAACACTGTAAACATTGCATGGGTGAGCATGACAAGCTGGGTGCTTGTGAAGTGCATCTCAGGAGTCAGTGCAGACTAGGGATGCACCCTTGAAAACTCCAGGTTTTAGACCCAGGATTCTCTTTACGTTCCTTCTGAGCAGTGCTTGCTGACCTGCCCAACAAAAGTGACAAGAAACAAAATGCCCTGAACACTGAGCTCTCGGAATTTAATACTGAACTCAAGGTTACAAGTAGCTCTGTGTATAAGGCTGACTCAGAGCCTGTACGTGACCACTTGTACTACACATTTCATTCAGATGATTGTCCTATTTTCCTCAAAAAAAAAAAAAAAATCAGCTGAACTGGGACACCTTATTCAATCAGCTAGCACTGGGGCATTTAGTCCAAAGGCACTTTTGCATCCTCCACCTTCTGGGTAGATGCCCTATCCTAAAGGGCAGTAAGCATAGCTCTCTTCAGCCTTCCTCTTGGCATCAGACCACTGTCCAGACAGGAATGCAAAAGCCCAAGCCAGAAAACAAAAGGAGACTGACAGCTCATAGCACAGAGCTTGGAAAAAACTGTCAGGATCAGTAACATTTCACTCTGGCATGTGAGCTGATAAACAGGAGCAATCCCTCCTTCCAGCTGAGCACCTTAAGCTACAGAGGAAAGAAAGTTCCTTCACTGCTGGCTGGGTTTAGGCTTTACCCTAGTATGCAGCCAAGAGCCCAGCACACAAAATTTCAACAAGGGAAAGAAAGGATTCCTCAATATAAACTTACAACCTCATAACTACATTATTTCAAAAAAAAAAACCCCAGAAGATATGTGTTTAGTCCCTTTAAATTGCAGTGGGAACTAAATACACCTCCAGTACTTTTGGCTGAGAGCCACATATTAAATTTCCTGCAAGAGCCAAAGTCCCAAGGAGGACATAGCTATTCCCAGACAAAAGATGGCTGAACCACTCCAAGTCTCACTCCAAAGCTGAGCATGTAAAATAAGTGGGCTGGCCCCTAATGCCTCCCTTCAGTACTAAAGTTGTTGACACTTCAAGCACCTCTGCACAATTTTAGTTCTTTATCCTACTTACCACAGATTGCTCTAAAATGGTGATAGTTGCAAGGCAAGAATCTATGGGATAAAAATATTGCTACAAAAGCATTGGAGGGATTATTTAAGAATCCTATATTATTCCTTAACTTTAAGTGCAACTTTGACCTTAAACAACCAAACTTGTCTAGAACAAACATCTGAGAAAGGAAGAATATGGAATCAAAATCACAAAATGAGGGTTCTCCAGTATCCTACCAAAGTTATAAAACATCCAGATCAGACATCAAAAACATCTGAATAACAACTACTACTAGTCCTTTATCCTTTATTATAAACTGTGTGTATAAACATGTGTAAGAGCACCATGGTTAAATTGCAAACAGCAGAATGACATCCAGCAATTCATCTCAAATTTCCATAAAGAGGGATACAGATGCTTCTTTTACTTAGTGAAGGTGAAGCTTCCTATAGCATACTCCATAGTTTGGGAAGGAGGCTATCCAACATTCTTAAAAAACCTGCCATGTCAAGTGGAAACTCAACATAAGAGCTTTAAAGACAAAATTAAGAAAAGATCCAAGATAAGGGCTGGCAGTGAGGCTGATTCAAGCACCCATCTGGACGAGTTCCCATTCACCATTCAGCATTGGAAATCTTACCAACATAAAAGCGTAACAGGTCAGCACAAACAAAATTTTGAAGGTTTGCTCTAGAGTTAATACACAAACCACCTGTGTTTTGCTAATTATTGCTAAGCAACATTAAGGCCAACAGTTTAGCAGAGTTCAAAAGGAATTAGGTGTTGTATGGGTAATAAGAACATCCACAAATACCTTAGCTAGGATAAAACAGTTTATAAAAGGATTAAAGGAGTACCACACCTCGTGGTATAAGTCAGCTACTATATCACAGATACATTTTTTCTTTCTGATTGTTTTGCTTAGCACAGAGCAGCTGCGCCCGCTGTTCTAGCAACTGACAAGTAAATTGCACTAAGGATCAGCTTACAAAAACCAAAATCGAACTAGATTTCACTAGTTCAGGTTCAGGTTCCTCTAGTTAGCTCATACAACTGTATATTACACTTATCTTGGAATAAAAGCAACTCAAGCCAAACCTTAGCTGATTCATATTCACAAGTGCTTACAACGCAAACTAGAATTGAGACGAGACGTTTTAGGCACAGAAGTTAATGTGACACCCTCAGAGTCAGATCATCACAGCAAAACATCCAGACTGTCACCATGATCACCTAAGTAAGCAATTCTCTGCTGATTTCAGTAAACAGCTACCACCTAAAGCTAAAAAAAAAAATCCCGAAGTGTCTTAATAGTCTCGCCTTGTCCTGTTGTAAAAGGGTTGTGAGAATCAAGATCTCTGTTCACAAGAAGCTTTGCTCCAGGGGCAGGACTATTCATTTCAGTGGAGTTTAACCACTTTGACCTCACACCTTGCACTTCAAGATGATGTTCTAGTCCAAGTCCAATAAAATAATTAAAGATGTACAAAACCCAAATATTTTTAGCAGCCTGCTTTCCTTGTATCTACAAAAAGCTTAATTTGCCATTAGCCCCATGAAATGGCAGAGGGATTCAGACAAAGGAGCTGTAATTACCAAGTTATCTCCACTGAAGTGCCAGCAACCATATGCTCTCCTCAGGAAACTCAGACTACTCCATATAATACTAGTGCCTAGTTTATGAAACTTCCTATATCAAGTTTCATTTTGACAAAAGGGTGGGTTTGATTATTACCAGGCAAATTTGGAACTTTAGCTGTTAAACTAGTGAAAATAGAAGGATAAAAATAGTGGATCTTAACAGCAGAGCAGACCACTATAAGCACACAATTCAAAGTGATTACACAAGGTGATCCAGGTTTCATCTCATACTCTCTCACTTTTTAATTAAATATTCTTTGCAATGACAGGAAATATTTAGAAAACAGATCATGCTACTTTCAGAAGTGATTTGTGAACCTTTGTCTGTTGACTGGTGTCAGATGAAGTTACAGATACCTTAAGAAGTCCTGTATCAGATTAGCACTTTCAGTGTAAAAAACCTTGACGGATCAGAGGGAGATGTAATACAGTTTAAAAACTTAAAAGCTAGGAAGGGGGAAAAGCCTAAATAGGTATTTTTATCATTGCTCCTTCAGTAAAAGCTACCCACAAATAAAACACCTACCATCAGTATCTGCATTACACCAGGGACCACAATTTCTAACATTTCAGTGCTGCAGAAACTGGTATCACTTGCCAAGGAAAACCTCCCTCTAACTAGGCAAAGTTTTAGAAGTAAATCAACCATTAGCTGTAGCACAGGCTTACATTGTTATTAGAGAAAGCAGAGATTTTGCCTGTGGTGAAAAATGTGGCTACGCAGAAATGAAATAACCAGAGCACCAAGCTGGATCTGTATCACAGAAACATCAAGTCCACCTAGTACCCTGATCATTACCACTAGAGCCAGGTAGCTTTTAAACATGCAGGTAAAAAAAAAAAAAAAATTATCAAGTGACTGTTCCTGTATCTGCAAGGTAGGATTTTTCCTAGAAAAAAAATAAGGGAATAAATGTGATAAGAAATTAATCCTACCAGCAGTTTTCACTATTTGCTGGCCTTTGTAGCAAGTAGTAGCTTACAAGTTTTTCACTTCCATTTGAATGAAGTTTTCAATTGTGACTTTTCACAAGTTACTACACAAAGAGAAGCTCAGAAACTAAGTATTAGATGAAAGGCACAAAGAGTACACGTAGTCTTCATTAACTTCTCTGAGCACCTGGTGTTCTGCTTAAGATTCAGTGCCTGTAGAAATACCTGTCATAGTTGGCAGTTACAAATATGCTTGTGGCAGCAGGAAAAAACTGGCTCAAATTCCGCTTGTTTTACTCAGTTGGGCTTTCTTTGGGCTGTGCTTTTTGTGCTGAAGTGAAGCAGAATTAAGTACTTCATGAGAGAAGCAAAAGATTAAAACTTACCAGCTTTTTCCTACAGAACCACAAATCAGTGCATGCAATCACGATTAGCAAAACACACATAGCAAGATGGCTCAATTTCTCACTATGGAAAGCACTACAGGAACCTAGAGCAATCCCTGACACAGCTGCAGCTCCAGCAGCTCTCTTACAAGGAATACAATTCTCATACTAGCACCTGCTTGCATGGGGGCTTTATTTTGCACTGGGATTTTGCTGCAATACTTGTATGACTACACTGAACAGCGGGGCTGCGAAATGAAGCACACCAGTAGAACCTGAATTCACATCACATGCATCAATCACCTTTTGGGGATAAATATACCCTGGAAGGTGTCTCCCCAGAGATCATGCAGCAAGTAGGCAGCCAGGCACACTGTCATTACAAGAGAAGAACCATTGGGGGTTACAACACTCAAGAATCCCACCAGTGAAAACAGCAACTTGCTGCAGTAGTCATATTCAACTCCCTGTGTAAGCCTCAAGCTGCTCACTGCTTCTAGTTCTTCTGTCAATCCATTGCCATTTCTCAATCTTAACATTTGCTTGCTATTTTCCTCAGGATATTTAAGTGACTGCAGTTTCCAAGACAACCACTTCATCAACACCAGCACCACAACTCATCTATCTTGGGCTTCCCTTCCGTTCACCATAACTTCTAGGAAAGCAGTTGCCAGAAACAGTGATTTTTGAAATCTGGCTTTTGTGGCTTTTTAACTTTTAGTGGCCTTTGGGATCTCTAAGAATGTCCAGTTCCTGACGTAGGAACAGCTTTATTTTAATTATACCCTCAGCAGTGAGACCTCCTGAAAAGCTGTAAAAAGTCTGATAGCTTAAATTCCAAAGCACTGAGGCAATCACAGAGGTAAACATCCAAACCAGGTTTATGCACCTATGCTGTCACTTTCAATAACTCAAGTAACTGAAGTCTTCTTCAATTTTGTTACCAAGAGAAACAAAGTGACAGAATATTTCTTAAACTCATCTAGGCACTGAAATGCGCACCAATACATGGATCTTTTCTAAAAAAGGCCACAGAACCTCCATAAATCAATTAGTAAGTAGATAGTCCCCATAACAATATGGATAACTAAGTGAGGCTTAAACTGTTAAACTTTCTAGCCATGATAGCCATGAACCTAAGTGGCACATTCAGCTGAGCTCTGTAGGCAGCCAAGTCTTAGGATGCTGTAATATAATTACCAGGATTTCTCAATAGTAAAAGTATGGCAGTAAGATCCCACATAGCACTCCTCTTCCTCCAGTCCATCTATCTTAAACACAAACAAGATTTTGCAACTTTAATCACAACATGAGCTTTGATTAGAATTTACATTTTACAAAATATGGAATAAGCCAACAGAAGCAACTAAGCTAGGTCTGGTTAAGTTTTAACACCAACAAAGCTACCAGCATCTTTGTACCATCAGCACCTGAAGCCACATCAGAGCAGCTTCCCAAGTTTCTGTCTACATGGCCCTCACTGCTGTGACTTAAGAGATTTACAGCTGCAACTGTACCAGCTTTGCATCCATTATCACGGATACAGGTGGTGGCTGAACCATGGCAACGTGGGATTAAGCATGGGCTGCAAAACCAACTCTAAGCTGGGTCAGTTCACGACTGGTGTTAAATATCATGCTGTTGCTAACAGACCCCACTGCTGTGCTTGAGACAGGTCAATTGCGCCACTGCTGCATTGCAGACATATTTAAATACGACAAAATTATCTCAATGGTTTATTAGTGTGGACCTTGGTGATCTGCCACGGTTGCTACAGTATCATTGGTAAATGCCCCAAGTGTTACTTTTAACCTATTTCCACAAGGTTAACAAAATTAGAGAAGGTAAAGGCTTTATATTCTGCCTAAAACTCAAACTGTACATAGCTATCACATTAAGCTGTGACTTAACATTATTTTGGTGAATAAATATTCTACAACAGTATTTATCAATGCATTTATAATTAAAGCAGTTAGAAACACCAGCTTTCCTTATAGAAGGAAAGGTACCTGCAGGTCAGTTGTGCTGTAGTTTTCTATTTAAAGTGCTTGCTAAGTGCAGAATTTGGCCTTCTGCCCATGTGTTTTAAGCTCAGTGTTGTGGCATAGCCTGGGTAATTGCACTTGGGGTGACAAGCACAACAGAACTCAGAGGCATGTCAGTAAGAGATTTCAAACCTTGTCTTAACTGACTGGAACCAAAACTTGCCCACAAAATGTGCCAACTCCACAACGTGCCACACCAGGCTGTTTCCCTAGCTGTGCTGCAGAGCTGCAAGCCCTTTCACACTTCCACACTTCAAATCCCACATGCTGGTTTCTCTATGTCGAGAGGCTTATTTTGAACCTACCCTTCAAAGCACAGGAGAGCAGATCTAGAGTGGCTGTAATGGAGGCGAACAAAAGGCTAGAGCAATTAATACAGTACAAGAAGAAAGTCCCAGAAGTGGAAATTAAAAAGCAGGGTGGCTTCGAACTCAGGGCAGGTCCCTCTGACACTTCAAATGATGAGGCAAGGCAAGGGATAACTTTGCCTCCTCCAATGAGGAGTTTACCCAGATTCTCCAGAATACACTCAGATTTATTTGTGAAGCCTGCATAGCATACGTCTCACAAGCCTACATACCCAGGCCCTGACTTGATGGCTTTCTCTTCAGCACCAGGAATGTCCCCCTCCTCCCCCAGGTTAAGTTACACAACCCCAGCTTTATTTTTTGCTCTTAGAGAATTGCCGCAGCTGCCTCACGGACAACGTCTGTGCAGAGGAGTGTGACTTGTCAGTACATCAGGTTCTTGAAGCTGGGGTGCTTCAAGAAACTGCTCAGGCTTTTATTTTTGAAAACCAGGAATAAGCAGAGGTTCTTATTGAAAAAAAAAATCTCTTTGCTTTTGTGCTTGAGGAGCCTGAAATCTATTCACTTAATTTCTTCAGCTATTCCAAAATTAAATACTGTACTTGTAAACATATATGTCTAATTTGTCTTGGAAGAAAGCTCTCCCATGAGTTATTTATAAAAAGCAAAACACTTTCTACCTACAGATTTAGTCAATTATGCTATTATGAGATATACATATTTTACATAAAGGCGTTAATTTAACCAGAATAATGAATACGAACCAGATAGAAGGCTTAGTCTCTATTCACTAAATTACTCTTACTCTTGTCAAAGAACATTTTATAAAATTCCCTGTGTGTCTACAGGGGTCCTTTAATGCAAGGCCAGGGTCCTTCACATGAGCACCTTTTACTGTCACTACAGGTGATGAACAAAGCACTGCAGTGGCTCTCTCATCCTGTTTGTGCAGCATCCAGAGACTATTCTGGACAAGTGCTGTGCTTCACCCACACAAAGGGCTTAACAGATAATGGATTCTGGCCTTTGCATGCCTTTCACCCAGTCTAACATCAGACTGTAGTGATTTGCATTCAGAGCAAATGTGGCACAGCAATATTTAATAGTTTTACCACATAAAGCTCAGCTAAACATGCACCAAAGAAGGCTTATTGGCTGTTACCTAGCAGAAGGTGTTTGGTTGGCCATAAAAGCATCTAGTAATAGACACAAACTTTCCTTGGAAGAAGCTGATTTCTCATAACCCTTTTATGTTCCTCTTCCATAAAACACCTCCTTCATAGTATTTTTTTTTTTACTAGAAAGAGATACAGCATAGAGTTTAGATGACAACCATACAAAACTCACCAGTTACACAGAGTTTGCTCCAGTTTGTTCCCCTGTATTTGGCACTGGTGAGGTCACACTTAAGTGCTGTCTCTAGTTCCGGGCCCCTCAGTTCAGGAAGAACATTGAGGTGCTGGAGCAGGTTCACAGGTCAGTGAAGCCGGTGAAGGGTCTAGAAGGGAAGTCCTAGGAGAAATTGCTGAGGGAGCTGGGGGTGGTTAGCCTGAAGAAAAGGAGGCATGGGGTGACCTTATCACTCTCTACTACTGCCTGACAGGAGGGTGTAGCCAGGTGGGAGTCAGGCTCTTCTCCAAGACAACCAGTAATAGGACAAAAGGACACAGTCTTAAGCTACACCAAGGGGAAGCTTAGGCTGGACATTAGGAAGAACTTATTCACAGAAATGGTGGATAGACATTGAAAAGGACTTCCCAGGGAGGTGGTGGAGTCACTGCTCCTGAAGCTGTTTAAGGAAACTGGATGTGGCACTCAGTGCCATGGTCAGGTTGGACTTGATCTCAGAGGTCTTTTCCTACCTACATGATTCTGTGAAACTTTTTTTTTCTAGAGCACAGAAGTCACTGTTCTGTACTTTGCAAGAAAAGGAAAGAAAAAGAAACTTCAAAACTTAATTATAAACCCAGCTATGAACTAATGTAATCTGAACAAAAAGCTACACAATCCAAAATAAACTGGAGCATGAAAGAGTTAAAGATACAACAGAACTGACCTCCAGCTAAAGCTTTCCTAGATTTGCTGTAGTATAACTTAGAGGCTCTCCCTAGCAAAATTTTTGTTTTAAAAGCAGACATCAGCCATCTTAGTTAGTACAGGTTAGATGCAGCCATGTCAAAAATACTTCACTGTTCTCCTGGAAAAAAGCATGGATGAGGCACTTGTGGACATGGTTTAGTGGTGAACAGGGTGGTGGGTGCTAGGCTGGTGGCTGGACTTGATCATAGAGGTTTTTTCCAACTTTAACAATTCTGTGTTTCTAAGCAGGTGAAAGTCATCCTCGTGCTCAGCAAAGCTGGCAGGGGACAAGATGAAACTGAACAAGGCTGAGACACCAGGAGCACCAAACAAGTCAAAAGTGGTGACCTCATGTGAGCCTGCAATCATGACTCAAGTACAGTTATTCCAGTTTAGAAGAGTTGAAGGAAGAGGGAAGATGCCTGAGGTGGGCTTGAATTCCAAGAGATTCCAAGACAAATAAAGAGGCCTGGTGGCATGACGATGACAAGTCTTTTGTGGCCAAGCATACCAGAGCCTTCCTCCATGCCTCTGCCATTGCACATATGGAGTTGATCCCACAGGGTGTGGCATTAGCTGCCTGGACAGCAGGTGAGATCCCAGGTGTGGTGCACATGCTGAAGACATGCCCATGTGACATTTCACAAGGCATTCCCATGAGGCACAGGAATGGGCAATGCTGTGCTTTAGGATGGTTATTCATTATCTTTACCCCAACCTGACCTGGTTCATCATTCAGGAATACATCCACAACTGCCAGCAGGAACCTCCCTGGCAGAGGAAGGTACCACACACCTATAGCAGCCATCCCACCACGGCTTCTCAGGGCTTTTGTTGACCACCAGCAGGTTACTTAGCTGTTTTCTGCGGGCAAAATATGGTCCCTGGTTGAAGAGACAAAGCATAAGTACATCACTTACATTAGAGACGTGAAAAAAAAGTGAATAACTACTTAGTAGATGTGGGATAAGCCTGCAAGTTGGGTGGAAATTAACAGTCATTTATCCAAGCTGAACATTAAGCAGATGCCTTGAATCTGTGAAATTGGAGTATCACCTCTAACAGCAACAGAACCCAGGCTCATTTCATAACACTGAGAAGAAAGTGGCCAAGACCAGCAGACTTCTTACCCCATCTCTCCTTAGTGGCAGCTGGTACAACTCCAATCTCTTTCCAAATGGAGTACAGTTATGGATGATATGGGTACAAGACCACATACTTAGCTATTACTGTAATTTACAACTGATCTCCAGATCTACTTTTTAGCCCCTTGTGAGTCTGTCCATAAACCTCTGAAGGTCAAAACCATCTTCAGTATCAAAAAATATTCAATAATACAGCCAGTTTCAAAATTCAAAAGCCCAAATGTCCACAGTCTCAATCAAGTCTACCCTACCTACCTAGTTTTTCCCAGTAGTGCCACTACTGTTGTACTTCAGGCCAAAGCCAGCCAAGCTTCATCCACACAAATCAAAGACTGCAACCAGCATGAAAAAAAAGAAAATCAGTTAAACTTCACAGAAATGATATTAATAAAATTTTGAAGGACATAAGCTTTCATGTTTCTGGCAGAGACTGAGAAATGGAAATCATTCCATATGTAGGTCTCAAAATTTTCATTTTTATATGCTCTAGTGGAAATAATATAGCACTATAAAATGCCTAGGTTCATTTAGAAGTGCTTTAAAAAAAAAAAGTAGCAACAGGTCCTCTACAGTCAATTGTCTAAACATGGCTGTGGTTGACTCAAGAAACTCAGAAAACTATACAAGAGAAGAAACATTACCATCATCCACTGAAATTAAACAGTAAGTTTTCAGTAAGAGCTGTGTCTCTACATCTTTCTTACTTAGCATTTTGAGTAACATGGACACAGCAATAAAAAAATGAGGTTAGGCAGAGATCCCACTGAAGTGGCAATATCATTAAGAAACAACTAGGCTTTTTCTTTTCATCTTAAACAGAAAGTACCATGTGCCTTCATCTGAAGCATCTGGGTAGGGGAATTTTGTTACCACATGAATGACAAATTAGAAGGGATTTAGATAATAGCTACAAGATACTTAAAAAGTACAGAAGAGATGTCAGCCTCTCAAGTTATACTGCTTAATGCACTGCTGAAAGGTAGTCAACTACCAGATGTGGGTCCAGTTACTCTTTTGCAGAGAAGTAGCTGGGAGCACAGAGATGAAATTCAGTTTTCTTCAATACATTATAAGAAGCCCATTCTTTTAATAAAGGTGAGTGCTTTTACAGATAGTTACTCTAGCCAAGATAAGCAAATACTTGCACACCAGTGTGGTTTACATCCATGAATAAGGGGCTTATACAAGCAGACTTCATGCAAGAACAAATGTGTATTCAGAGAATGTATTGTAAGTCAGAGCTACTCCATTGCGTGGCTTTTGTTTTGACAAGGCCAAAGAGAGTACTGCAAAAAAGAGTATTATTTCAGCTTTTACCTAGGTCTGACAGCAAAAGGTTTCTAGCTGCAGAGATGTATGAAGATTAATTTAAAACCAAAGAATTTTAGCACAATGGACAAGTGTCTATCACTCAAAAATGGACCCAAGTGATACAACTGATTAAACACTGGTCCTTGCACCACTTCAAACCGTGGCAAAGGGTGTTGTATCTTAACTTCTTCAAATATTTTGCTACAATGAACATTAAAACATATATTTTAAATACTTCACTAGGATATGTAACTAAGGGAAGAGTCACAAAGCTACTGCAAACATGTTCTTACTGCTATCAACTTGGATTTCTCAAACAAATATCAAAATTACCTGCACAATTTTTAAGACAACAAAGCAGTCCAAAAGGAACATATGTCATGCTTTTAGTACTGAAACCTTAAGTAGTAAGATACAGCCTGCCAGGCAGCCTTCTCTTTCTAAACCACGAATACTGTGGTACCTCCAAGTGTCACCCATTTAACATTCAGCCCCTTTATGTTCTTGTTGTTCTCTGGGTAGAAGCTTCAATTTAAAATGAACATCCAGGAAGTCTTGAGGTCACATTTCTTCAAGTCAAGCAAGATTCCAAAATATCCTAAACACACAGTAATTTAGTAGCTCTCAATTTTCTTTTCTTTGTAAGCCACTTTGGGCAAATGCATTTTAAATATTTCAGCAACTGTGACAACAGGCAATCAATCAATTCAGTTACTCTTGGCTACTAGTGCTTCAAAGGTGGGTACACAATGCCAAGGTTATTACTGTCAAACTGACCTGGTGAGATGGGATGCTCTCAGCAAATCACTAGCACAAAAGCTTAGCAAGATTAACTTCAATTCCCCTAACTTATAATGCTAGATAAAAACACTAAGTCTAAAAATGAATCAGCATTCTGGAAATAGCTGACTAGTTTTGTGTACATGCATGTGTGTATGTACACATCTGATCACGTGCAGCCCAAATCATAAGAGCAGCTGTATTTATGAGTCACGTCATCTCTAGTCCATCCACACTGCAGACAATGTGTAACTGTGACATTTGCAACTTGAACTCAGCTACATTTAAGTTCAGCATAAAACCTCCATCATTTAGCCCATACTATTAATTACCCTGAGCACCTGATGAACATGCCATAAACCACACAACAAAACTGCACATTAAAGATCAGAGTTAAGGTTCTGCAAGCATTTTTTCCTGGCATTCCCCACCCTCCAGATGCAAAACAAGCATTGTACAGCAGACCCAAAGTGCTATTAAAGAGAAGGTACCCTGTGTGGATATATTAACATGTAAAATAGCAAGGCTCTCCAGCATAAGAGTGACTTCAGAAACAGCAAGGTAAAAACATGTTTCAGTTTTGAAAAGTTACAGAGGTGTAAAAGCCTCAGACACTGGACAACATCACTGCAATACTGGATCTAAAGGATTTATACACAAAGAAAAAATTTTAAAAACCCCACTCTTCTAACATTATATAGTCAAAACTTTCCATTAATTCCTATAATATGAACCACATATAACTCTACACATTTTTAGTTACTATCTCTTGAACAGACAGACAAGAAGAGGCACAGTTCCTTGCATTGTTACCTGAGGAAAAAACCCTAAAACTCAAGTTCTATTTTACCTTATCAAAGGACCACTGAACAAAAATTAGGCAAACGAACAGTGCTCAGTTTACTCATATGGAAACTTTTCTGTTTTATTCTAATGGGATGGAAGATTGTTGTACAGCAAGCTCTCCTCTTGCTGTACAACAGGACCCAGCTGCACATGATCTCCTATGTTAAGGCAGTATCAGAACTGGAAACCACTATCTGTACTTCTCAGCACACACCACAGTCCTACCTGGATCAGAGGAGCCCTAGGGAAAAGACTGGGGGATAGCTGTCGCCATGACTTAGCCCATCTCCTGAGGATACACTGATGTTTGGAGCAGGCTACAGGATGGATGAGTAGTCTGTGCAGTCCAGAGGCACAGCCACCAAAAAACCTGTCTGCAACAGCAGAGTGAGGAGCAATGGGGTATTCCCCAGGCCTGAGAGTCTGGGACCATATCTGTGCTTTTGATCCATGAACCAACATTGGAAGAAGTCTTTTGCTTCCCTGCCTGCTGACAGCTTAGAGGGTCCTTGGCTTTTGAGACTGAACAGGAGCTCCATAGACCTGGAGCAAGCAGGGCCCCATTCACCTGCAATACCATCTCCCTTTGCTGCACCAAACCACTGCTTATTAGCATCAATGATACCTAAGGGCAACAAAATACACAGAGAGAAACTCTGTAGAACCTTGCAATGCAGAAGCCCATGTAAAGAAGATTTTGTATTGAGAGTACCTCACATTTTCATCCTGGCATTAAGGATATTTTTGAGTAATTAAATGTTCTATCAGTTATATAATTGTAAGTGCTTAGAAAACTTTTATTTGCTTAATTTTAAGCGTCACAAGAAGTAGACTACAACACCAAACTTTTAAACATGGTGTTCATTTTTGCGATCAGTTATTGGTAACTGATTGGTTCTCCATCTATTTCCTGCTCTGAAATCTTAACACATTTTGCAAGTTACTTTGAAATCAAATCACCTGGAAGAAGCTGAGATACAATACAGAACTCTATACAGCACAGGGCTAATGAATTACAAAAAGCATGGATAACAATGCCTTGACGAGTATTTAGCCCCTAAATTACTTGACAAAACTAATCATAATGCTTGGTGTTTTTCTCCCCTTCCAACTCATGTGTCAAGGCTTGTTCCTTCAAGTAGGAAAAGTACCTTATGAAATAAACTGCCTTAAGAACTATGAAACAGTAACTCTAACAATGTAGTTAATCTTTCTTGTTTCCTTTCATGCTAGGTATATTCATTTTAATTTACCCAGCCTGAATCACCTCTGAATGAGTTTTTAATATTGACTTTTTGTCTACATTAAATACACTTATTGACACAGTGTGCTTGGTCAAATCATGCTTCTGAGCAGTGCTAATGAAGTTTCTATTTGTACTATAATTTTTCACTTGTACCTTCCCTGAAACCCTGGCTCTCAGCACAACTGCAATACCATGCAACTAAAAAAATCAGAAGACCTGTCTTTCTCAAAACAATTAAAAACTGTCTTGCTAAGGTACAATTGCACCAAACATTCAGGACCTCAAGCAAGCCATCAGGAAACACTTTCTAATAGTCCTGCAAGTATCCACTGTTTGATCAAAGCATTGGGCAGAGGTTCATCAATCCCCAGGCTCTGAAGGCTCAAGCATTAAAGAAAGACAATGGATTTCAAGATAGGGAAGAATGGTCACCTGAGATGGTAAAGATTTCATCATGCACAGCCCTCAGCCATTGAGATCTAGCCCACCTAGTACCTATCAGCCCCAGATTACAGCATAATAACCTTTCTTGTGGTCATCCCTATTTATGTATCAGCTGCCAAAATTGAAGAAGTTCAGCCATGTAGCAAAGGACCCTCTCAGATGAGCCGAAGATGCCTATGGGATAAAGGTGGCATTGATGAACTGCTCACACTTAGTTCTGCAGACTGTGGCACATTCTGGTTCTCTGCTGCTCAGGCACTGCCTGCAAAACCAGACACATTTCCATCATTTTCAGAGCAATTCAGAACTACCACATAGCCCAGTGGAATCTGATCTGAAGACCCAACTTATCACACCATGTCCTTCAAAGCTGAGCTAAGAAAGAAGCAATTGTCACTATCTGTGACCTGGACACAAAGCATTTCGTTCTGAGAAAAATCTTCCCTTTGTCACTCAAAAAACTCAACAAGTGAATCAGCTGTAAGCAACACTTTAGAAAACAAGGTCTAACCCCATTTCACCTTTACACTTTGTGAGTGAGTCTGGGAACAAAATTAATTTCACCTAGTGCAGTTCAATACCTGTGGCCCAACAAAAGAGATTCTGCTAGAACTTTAGTCAAACTGGCAACTTCTTACTGCCAGCAGCTGAGGGACAGATATTTGATCTTATCACAACCTCTTTGAAGGACTTAACATCACTCTCCCTGAACTGTTTTTCCCTTGCCAGCAAAGAAGAGAGGTAACCAGTGTATGGAATAGCTCAACTCCTTCCTTGAGGATGGTAGTCAGGAACTTGAAGGTTGCTCAAAACCTTACAAAGCTATACAGCATGACTGAATAATATAATAATTCTTTTTTGATGGGGCTGTGACTGGGATATCCATATTGTCAACTAAGTAAGACAAAGGTTGATGTTACTTGCACTTCAGATGTCCACCTTCAGCTGCTCACATGAATGGGGTGGGGGGCAGCTGCATGTTCCCTTGCTGATACAAGCTGCTGTTCATATAGCTGTTGCTCCTGAAGGCTGATCTAGATGGCAGTCCTAAACCCTGAAGCACTGCAGCAGACCTGGGCATGCTATATTAGCTGATAAAATATGCTTAGACACTGTACTTGAATTTTTAAGAACTCCCTGACTTTATTATAGCCAGCACGTTGACGACCTACCATTTAAACAAATATTCAAGGGGACGTGTTCTCTGCTTCAATTTATCAGATGTTAGAGCTACAGACTTGCAGCTGAAACCAGAATCTGTTGAACCAGCTTTAGACGGTAGCTTCTGTCAAGGAGGTGCAGAGAGAGCTCTTCCCTCATTTCAGTTTATTCTACTACTCCAACAACCCAGAGACAAAGGTATCTCTCCAAGAATAAACAAGGTGCCGAAAGTTGATGTGACCACCTCTAAGAGCTCCCAAAACACAAATCAAGCAACAGTATTCCTCAATCAACATCCCAACACTTTCTTTATTGAAGTCACCTTAACCACAAGTTTTCCTTGAAGTATTTGTGCTCTAGCTCAACTAGAAGCCGGTGTACTTTGTCTCAAGTTCCTGCTGTTAAACTACACTTCAAGTGGAACACAATTCCCAAACTCACTGCCACAAAGTTGAAAAAAGTTACATCCTGTAATTGCATCTTTCTAATCCCACCTTCCTAACCTTACTAAACTGAAAACACAAAACAAGATGAAGCTAAATATTTCATCAAGTTAAGAAATACAGAAAATGAAACACATGCAAGGTAAGCACTAGATCAGAGGAGCACATACAATTAATATATTGCAGGAGTCACCCATCAAATAATGTTAGGGTACTATTTTTATCTCCAAGTGATTCCATAAGCAGAGTCTAACACATGTGAAGACCTAAGACAGAGAGCTGAGAATATCACTTCTCACAGGATTCTTTCTTCCGTGTCTCAGAAGTCTCAGAAGATGCATAACCAAAGACCAGACACTACAAAAATCCTCCATGCAGGGCTCCTCATGGAGGAAAGATGAGACAGAAACAACACACAAGAGATTTCAGCCACGGCACTTGAAGGGAATCCCACTGCTGGGGAGGGGTGCAAGCATCATGAGACCTCATCTTCCCACACTCAAAACTACCATCACAGGGCTGGTCAAAAGAATTTAGAAGAAAGGCACAGCCATTCAAGGACATCAAATACCCAAAAACCCAATCATAGTGCTGAGGTAAGGCAACTGGGAGCCTTGCCTAAATCTACACTTGTTAACACACATCCCAAATTACTTCTCAGGCAGCTTCAGCTTCTTTCCAGGAACAACTGCAAATATGCAGTCCAGAGAGCTCCCCAACCAAACAAAACTATTTCGAACAGTCATGATTTCTTTGACAAAAAATGGATGAGTAATGTAAGTGCAGGAAGAGGTCACCAGACCATTTGGATGTAAAGATGACACTGTTACCAACTAAAGGCTCCAGCGACTTCCTGAATAAGTAATAATGGAGGTGAGTCTAAGAATACACCTATCACACCTACGTGAGTAAGCCAGCCAAGTCATTACAAAAGGTAAGTCTTATGCCAAAGCCTTCCTTTACTTCCAAACAATGAGGCCAAACTGAACATGACTCAAATCTATTATTCCCCAAGCTACAAGTTATTTTGGTTTTGTGGAACAAAGCTCTTAAACCTTGACCAGACCAAGAGGCACTGAAGGTGCATGTTAGTCAAGCAAAGACATCATCCAATTTTTTTTTCAGTTTGAGAGAAGCCAAAGGGCATGAAATGGGAGATGCAGGAGCCACAACTAAAACAGTTAACTGCTGGGAGAAGCAAGCTCATGGGGACAATATTTTGCCAGAGATCAAGCAGATATCAAGCACAGAGGAGTGTGCCTATGCCACATATCTTCTGCAAGAACAAAGGTTTTCCAATTGCCTGTTTTAAGAAAAAAGTGCAACTCCTCCTCCAGTTGTTTTGATAATTTAAGCACACTCCCTTCAGTTCTTTTCTGAGATGGCTGTGCCAGATTTCTTATTTACTGTATTCACAGGAGTGGAAATAGCAACCACAAAAGTTTTTTTGCATTAACAGGAAGGCTGAGAAAGGAATTGAATCTACCTTCACCCATTATGTGCTGCTGCAGCCCTTTGAAGGCTGCCTTCTTAAAGTGTGGAGAGGAAGAACACAGGAGTAGAAAAAAAATTGTGCCAAACAGCCCTGAAGCCCATAGAGTCCTGAGGAAAACATCGCCTTTACCCTGAATTAGCCATCAATGAGTGAAGCTATCAAGGGATGGCTTGGAAGGCCCTTACTTTGAAATAAATATCACAGAATCATAAAATATTTGGGTTGGAAGGGACCTTGAAGATGATCTAGTTCCAACCCCACTGCCATGGGCAGGGACACCCTCCACTATTCCAGGTTGCTCCAAGTCCCATCCAACCTGGCGCTGAGCACTTCCAGGGATGGGGCTTCCACAACCTCTGTGGGCAATCTGTGCCAGCGCCTCAATACCCTCACAATGAACAATTTCGCCCTAATACCTAAGCTCAGCCTACTCTCTTTGAGTTTGAACCCATTCCCCCTTGTTCTGTCCCTAAACGCTCTCGTAAATAGTCCTGCCCCATCTTTCCTCTAAGTTCCCGTCAGGTACTAAAAGGATATGGAAATACGGGACTAGATGATCGTCAGAGGTCCCTTCCAACCGTAACAATTGTGTGAAATACACACAGAGCAGAGCCCAGGGGGGCAGCTCGGGGCGGGAGAACTCTCACGCCGGGCCGAGGTTCCCGCAGGAGGCTCTTTGGGGCTAAAGGAGCAGATTGGCAGCGCAGCGGCGGCTGTGGCGCGGCTCCCCCTCTGCCCAGGCCGTGCCCGTGCCCCCTCCCGCAGGCCCGGCCCCGGCCCAGCCCCACACCGCGGCCCGCGCCGCGGGGGAAAGGCCCGTACCTTGAAGTACCCGCCCTCGTAGAGCGTGTTGGGGGGCCCGAAGATCGCCACCTCCCAGTTGTAGAGGTCGGACTCGTCGACCAGGGTGATGCGGAAGCCTTCGACCGGCTCCTCCTGCAGCGACTTCAGCTCCAGCATCAGCGCCTTCTGCGAGCTGCTCATCTGCTGCTGGGCCATGGCGCGGCGCGGCCCCCGCCGCGGCCGCCTCCTCGCTCCCGGTGCCGCTCCCGGTGGTCCTGGTGCCGGTGGTGCCGGTGCCGCCCCCGCCCCTCCCCGCGCTGACGGCCCCGCCGCCGCCACTTCCTTTTGTGACGGCGCCGCTCGCGCTGACCTCAGCGCGCCGCGCCGGCCCCGCCCCCGCCGCTCCGTTAGCCACGCCCCCCGCGCTCCCGGGCCACGCCCCCCCGCACGCCCGGCCGTGCCTCGGCGCACAGCCAGGCCACGCCCCGCCTCGCCCCGAGCCACGCCCCGCCGCACGCGCTGCCGCGCGCCACGCCCCCCGCCGCGTGCCTTTAAAGGGGCCGCGCTCGCCGCCGCTGTGGCCGCCCGGGAGGAGGAGTCAGGGGGGGAAGTGGGGATGGGAGCCAGACGCAGGGTTGTGGTGTAGCGAGCGATCACAAAATCACAGCATCAAGTCGTTTGGAAAAGATCTGTGACAGCATCATAGTCCAACCTATGACCCAACACCAACTCTGAGTGCCTCGTCCAGCCTTTCCTTAAACAACTCCAGAGACAATGGCCCCATCACCTCCCTGGGCAGCCCATTCCAATGCATAATGACCCTTTCTGTGAAGAAATTCTTCGTAATGTCCACCTTGTGCCTTCCCTGGGACAGCTTGAGACATTAAGCCATTAGCGAGTGTCCACAGGAGGGCCTCAAGGATGTTAAAGGTTCTAGAGGGTGGCTCCTCCGTGTGAGGAGCAGCCGCGGGCACTTGGCCTGTTCAGCCTGGAGAAGAGACTGAGGTGAGACCTCACTGCAGCTCCTCGTGAGAGGCAGAGGACAGGCAGGAACTGATCTCTTCTCTCTTACAGGACCTGAGGGGATGGCATCAAGCTGCGTCAGGGGAGGTTTAGTTTGGATATCAGGAAAAAGTTTTTCACCAGAGGGTAGTTGGGCAGTGGAACAGGCTCCGCAAAGACACAGTTCAAGAAGCATTTGGACAATGTTCTCAGGGACAGGGTGTGACTCTTGGGGTGCCCAGTGTATGGCCAGGTGTTGGACTCCATGGTGCTGGTGGTTCCCTGCCAACTCAGCTTAAACTGTGATTCTATATGCCCTCCCCCTGTCACTGGCTGCCTGGAAAACAGACTGACCCGCAGCTACACCCTCCTGTCAGGGAGCTGCAGACAGTGATAAAGACCCCCTGTGTTTCCCCTTCTCCAGGCTAAACACCCCCAGCTCCCTCAGCTGCTCCTCACAGGACATGGATCCCAGACCTTTCACCGGTTCCATTGCCCTTCTCTGAAATTGTTCCAGCATGTCAATCTCCTTCCTGGGTTGGGGGGCCCAGAACCGGACACAGCACTTGAAGTGCCTCACCAGTGCCAAGTACAGGGCAAGGATCATTTCCCTAATCCTGCTGCTTTTATTATTATTGATCCAAGTCAGGATACCACTGGCCTTCTTGTCCACCTGGGCAAACTGCTGTTGTCTCATGTTCAGCTCCTATCAAGCAGTCCCAGGTCCTTTCACACTGGGCAGCTTTCCAGCCATTCTACCCCAAACCTGGAGCTGCAGGAGCTGTTGTGACCCAGGGACAGGACCTGGCACTTGGCTTTATTGAACCTCACACAATTGGTCTATCCAACCAGCCTGTCTAGATAGTCACGGGTCATGAGAGGGTACAACAGCGCATGGTTTGCCCACTGACACGCACCCGTGGTCACAAAACAGATGTTTTTGTACAGAGCATGGTTTTTGAGGAGTGAACTCACATGACTCAGGGCCCCATAGAAATCCTGTAGCAGCTCCCAAGCTGCAGTAGGACGCAAATAGACAGCTGCCATCCCTCACCCCAACATGTTGTTCTCACATTCTCCACAGATGTGTGATGTAGTCACACCAGAACATACCATTTCCAGCCTTCCTGCCATTCCGTGGCTTGGCTAAAGGTGAAAAATGCTTGCAGAAGTGTAGAGATCTATCAAACTGTAAGCATGAGCCAGCACCTGTTCCTTAGTGAGTATTTAATGAATAACATAAATAATATTCATTAAAAAAATAAAGAAAGAAAAATAACAGTAATTGTCCAGGAAGAGGATGACCCATTTCTGCTTGGCATTTCTTTCATCCTTCTGCTCATGGCAGGGCTCAGGCCACCTCACAGGGGCACCTGCTCCTTGGGAAAACAGGTTGGATGATGTGTCCCATCATCCCTATGTCATTACATGGCTTCAAACTTCTTCTTTGCCCCCATCACCTCCCAGGCTTTCCCATCCCGATGACAATCCTGTAGACATGGGTGACCACTGGATCAATCTCCTGTACTTTCCAAAGCTATGGACTTTCCCAAAGGCACAGGACTGACAGCCAGGGCCCTGTGTGTTGGTGGGAGATCATGCAGCTGGGCAGCCTGAACTGCAGAGGGACCTTGAAGTGTCTCCCTGACACTTGGCAGCCTTGGCTGTGGCTCCTTCTGCAGACCTTGGCCCAGGGAGGAGAGCAGGAAGCAGCAGTTTTCCCCAAGCTCCAGCTGCTCCCAGGACAAATTTGCTGTTTTCCAGTGAAATGCAAAGCACCCTTCCCCTTGTCCCTGAGACTGCTCTGCTTGCCCTTCTCCTGCCTCTTGAGCTTTCCCCAGAGTCGCCCCCGTTACCGTCTCCAGAGGTGCCCAGCCCTGTCGGTGGTACCTGGACCAGGGCTTCTGATTGCCTCCAAGCTATAAAATACTCCAGCCCTTGCAAAATCCCATCTCACCCTGGACAATGTCCCTGTGGGGACTGGCATCAATCTTCACATGGAGCTGGGATGAGTTCTTGCTCAGTGCCACTGGGGTAATATGGAGCAACATCCCTCATCCATCAGGAGCTTGACTGATTGCTGAAATAAAGTGTGTGCTCCCCTACAGGGACAGGTCAGCCACTGGAACAGGTCAGTGGCTGTGGCTCACTCTTTCACCACCTTGGACTGAGCTCAGATTTACTGAAAGCTGCTTAATTCAGCTCTCACTTCCTCAGTGGGGGGCTGGAGGGCTGGATCATGAAACACTGTTTTTCAGAGAAACTGCTTGCAGGCCGGGCAGCACCATGCTGTGTGTGTTTTCTGGTGGAAGTTCGATCCCATGTTCTTTTTATTTATGTCAGTGGAATAGAACAGAAAAGAATTGACTGTTTCTGTTTCTGTTGGAAGGGACTGCAGCAATACTCCAATTCAACTGCCTGACCAATTCAGGGCTGACCAAAAGTTCAAGAATGTTGTTCAGGGCATTATCCAAATGTCCCTTAAACACTGACAGGCTGGGGGCATTAGCCACCTCAATAGCTTGCCTATTCTGTCCACCTACTCTGCAAAGAAACGCTTCCTGATGCCAAGTCTAAACCTCTCCTGGCTCATCTTTGAACCATTCCACGTGTCCTATCACTGGATACCTGGAAGAGCTGAGTACTTCCCTCTCTACTTTCCCTCTTCAGGAATCTGTAGAGAGCATTACCTCAAACCCCCTTTCTCCAAACTAGACAAGGCCAAAGTCCTCAGCTCCTCATCAAAAGACATTCATCCAGCCTTTTCACCACCTTTGTTGCACTCCGCAGGACATATTAATGGATCTTCACATGCTTCTTAATTTCTCCTTAGCTGATGGACATAACTCAAGCTGTGATTTCTGTGCTGATGCCAGCCAGCAAAGACCTGGTCTGTTAATATGGCATCCCAGCTTGCTGGTAAAACATGGATTTGCTCATGCGTGGAGAAAAATGTACAGGAGCCAAGCTCTTTTGGTACTGTACTGCCCTCAAAACATCTTTTTTTGCAGTCAGCCTCCAGCACAGGCTTTGTCTCAACCTGCCTCATGCTGGAAGAGATGGAAGAAAAAAAGTTTGGAGTTATTCAGGATTTATCTCTGCTTGATGCCTGTCTTGAATGTTAATGTAAGATGTAATCATGCAAGGCAAAAAGTAAAGCAAGCCCTGGTGTATTCAAGAGAGCAGACTGCAAATTTTCCATCATGTCTGCTTTCAGAAAAGGTATTGGTCTTTTTTCCCTCTGATTTTTTCCCCTTTCCTGCAAAAACATTCAACACTCAAAGAAAATAGAAACTGTTGAAGCAACAGGGCATTTTGAAGCCTGTGCTGCCTGGCAGCCCCCTCCAAGGCTCCTGCCTGCATTTCTGCCTGTGCTTTCAGGGAGGTTCAGCTGCTCTGCCTGGTGTCCCGTTCCCCTGAATCCAGGCTGCCCTGAGGCTAGGATAACTTTTTTGATTTTTCATATGGCATTTCTCACCTCCAATCACCTCTGATATATCATCATGAAAGGATGAAGCCTTCTTCTCCTCCTCCTTCAGCTGCTCTCCCATGGGTGGTCACAGCTCACCTGCTAGCAGCGCTTTACATGGGGTGTGCTCTGCCACAAACAGTATTGTTCCTTTTTATATTTTCTTTTATTTTCACCTGAATGAATCAGTTTGTTCTTTGGGCTCACAGAACAAGAAATAGGGTCTGATGTGGGAACATAGGTCTCCAGGCAAGACAAGACTCACTGGGAGAGGAGGAAGCTACACATACCATTAATCCAGTCCCCAGCAGCAGAACTTGTCACTGTAAACTGGACCCCAAGGTGCCACTAATACAATTGGTTAAATCTGACTTGAAAACTTCTAGGTCCTTTGCTTTGTTATTATCAGCTGTTTTTAATATCTCTCTTCCTCATTTATTTTTTTCTTCCTGTGAGCTGTGTTCACAAAGGATGACAAACTGAGAGTTAACTCCTCTGCTTAGCAACAGCAGAAGCTTTGAAAATGCAAACCTGTCTTGGTGTCACATTAGAGGGTTACTGCTCCATGAGCTGTCAGAGAGAGAGGACAAGAGGTGGGAAGATGTGGGAGTGCCTGTGTGACTCCATTCTCAGGACAGATTCCTCTCATGTGATACTTTTCACTGCTTTATCTAATTTCTTTCCTGAGTGGCTCAAAGGATGAGATACCTGTTCCTTCTGCAGGAGAACTGGATTCCCCTGGGATAAAATCCAATATCATCAACACCTTTTCCTCTCCTCCTGCCTCTTCCCTCCTCCTGTGCTTTGGTGAAACATCAGCAGGGGTCCTGGGGACTCTGGGCTGGACTTTAACACCTTCTAACCCCCAGCAAGTCAGATGGTAAAGTGATGAAGAAGATTAGGCAGGCAGTAGGAGTTCTGCTTAGCCTACAGCTACCCCACCAGGAGCCCTTTGTAGCTTAAGGAATAAGCAGCTGTTCCTTGGGCTGTATTGAAACAGAGCTGGACACCTGCAGGTCCACTTCATCACTGTCCTGCCCCAAAGTTGGTCCTAAACAGCTTAAGATATATTTGTCCAACCAGTTCTTTTGTATTTGTCCTTCAGATTGCCCAAAGTGGAAATTCATGTGCTCCTAGGTCAATGTGGTTCAGCTCTGGACTCAGCTTCTCTTCCTCTTCGAGACCTCATAGGTCTCCCCACCACCCAAATTTTACCCAGTTTTTTCTTACCAAGACCATTGTAGGGGTATGGAAGACAGAGAGAAGGGCCAAGATTATTTCCTCTGTCTCCTTCCTGAAGTGCCATTGCCCTGGTTGGGTGCAAATCTCCAGCAGAGGCCACAGAGCTGTTGGCAGCCCATCATTCCCACAGTGGCAGCAAACATTGCCTATGGAACAAGGAGAAATAGCACCTGGGGTTTGCAGGCTAGTTTTGCTGCCCTGGGGGGGCAGTAATGGAGGAATCTGGGGTTACTTCTTTTATTTACACTAGATACCTCAGTCCCAGACCAGACGACAGACAAGCACCATCATAATGGATCTCAGCCCTGACACAAAAACCCTGGTGCCAAAGAAAGATTTCCCCACAAAACTCTCTGAGCATTTAGTAAGGAAAATCAAAATGTGATTATCTGGTCTGCTGCCCAAGTGAACAATGCGTTATTAATGCATGGGATGAGTCTCACCTCAAAAAAAAAAACAACAAACAAAAACCCCAAAAGAACAGTTGCACAAGTGCCCTCACCTTCACATTGACACCTACATAAGTTCCTCTATCTGGGGAGCAGAGCATCAGAGTACTCAAGCGAAGTAATTGTCAATCTTTGAGAATAAAAGTCTGTCCACAATTCTCCTTCTGGCTCCCTCTCACCTAAAAATGGGGCAAGCTCATCCTCAGGCAGAACTCATCACAGGGATGAAAAGATGCTTTTGAGCATCAGTCAGCAGCATCTGGGTTAACAGGAGCCTCCTACATCAACGTAGCCACCAGCAGGGTAATGCAAAGTTTGGAAGATTCAGAGCAAAGGAGAAGAAAAATCTAGACAAAACCAGATCTTTAGTGGAGCTTATTCTTTTTCCTTATTTTGATTTGGCCTTTTTTCTGTTTGTTTTTGAATAAAGTTGGCTCTTTTTTTTTTTTTTTTTTGCCTTTCAACTCCAGTTTGCTCTTTTAAAATGGATGAAGTCCATCACAAGGGTTTGATAAAAGAGTGCTGTCACAATGCCTGCTTCTCCCATTCAGCTGATGAATAAATTATAAGTGCATTACAATGCTACTTCAGCTGTGATTCCAGGGCCTAAGGAGTGTGACGACTGTGACCTTAGTGGTTTGAATTTCCAAGAGTTTGTGTACCTGGCTGTTCAGGTCACCTTACACCTTCCATTCTGGGCTCAGTGTGCAGAATATCTGAGCCTTTTCAAGCTGCCAGCTACAGGGACAGTCTTCCAGCTGCCCACAGGGGTGGTGGTATGTGCTGTGGTCTTCAGAGATTCATGATCTCACAGAGATCATAGAAATGCTGAGTTGGAAGGAAGGGACTCATCAGGATTCTGTTGAAACCTGAAGTGACTGTTACCCCCCTCCAAAGCAGCAAGCTGTGGAACACAGTTCTTTATTGATGGGGCTGTGACTGGGGTATCCATATTGCTCAGTCCCAGGAATAGTTTCTGTGTTGGGAGCTGGAATTTTAGGTTCTTCTTGATGCGCAAGACATCCCTGTCTCCACCATTCTGGTGTGGCTGAGATGGCATGGATGCCAGCACCACTGGGATAAGGTAGCATGGGCTGTGCTCTGAGAGACATCAGCCTAAGCCAACATCCCCAGTGTTTCACCTTTGCCTCACCCACAGGATCAGCTCTGTGGGGTGGGTGACCATCAAGGAGGGACTAACAGCTATCCCCATTCCTGGGGATGAGCCATCTCTGTAGGCAGGCGTTGGCAGCAGAGTGAAGGAGCTGGAGTACACAGAGCAGCTGCCTGATGGATTCACCAGACCCTGCTTTAACCCTCAGAGTAAAGGGTACTTTACCCTTGTATTTCTGCAGAAGCCATGGTGGGGATGGATAGCATTTTGCAGACGGTGAGTGAGGGGGAGGAGGAAGCCCTCTGGTCTCACACCATTCCTGCTTAGGAGCACCAACACCATGTACCATCCTGAATGGCATGATATCAGCTCTTGTCAGCTGAGCTTACAATGCTCTCACTCGTTGCCATACCTTGGGTGATCTCTGTGGGCTTGTCTCCAGGATCAATGCACTCATCTTCTGCCAGTAACCCAAATGCAGGCCCAGCAAGGTGTAGATGAAGATGCATGGCTCAGATCTTGCCTGAGGCTTTGAAAACTGACCATAAGAAGACTTTCCATTAGGAAACAGGGAAGGCCAAGTGAAATGAATTAGAGCTTGCTTTGCTGAGGCTGAATTTGGCCTTTTTGTGACTCTTCCCGTATTAAATATGAACAGATCCAGAGGAAGAAAACCAAACTGCAGCATAAGCACCAAGCCCAAGGCATGGCCAGCAGGCTTGGGTGGCTGAATAGGAGAAGGAATCTCTTGGGTGAAAAGGCTCAGAGAGGGTTAGGGGCAGGGGATCCTCCCTTAGCATCTCCACCTCCAACTTCCTAACAAAGAGATGCTCTTCTGAAAAACTGCTTGTAGGGCTTGTGTGTCACATGTAATGTCTCACTCTGCTATGTGCACCAGTAGGTTGTGAGCTCTGGAAACTGCTTTGTGGTGAGTGTGAAGCAGAACTGGGCAGGGAAACACCCTTGCACCAATCCTGAAAACGGCTCTGGGCACTCATATGTAGAAAGGAAGAGGCTGAACTTTCCTGCAGGAGCCTGAATCATTGGGAGAGTAATTGATGCAAATTTCCCAGACAGGTGAACAAGTCTGGAAAAGCCTTCCTGCCTATCCTGAGCATGCTGAGAGATGCTGTCATCTCCACCCTGGGGCTTACTGTCCATGGAAATTTTGAAAGAACTTCTGTGGGGTCTTAAAAAAACAGATAGAAAACCACTGAGTTCACAAGGCTGAAACCCTCCAGCATTGTCCATGTTGGAAAGCAGTGCTCACACACCCTCTTGGAGAAGGGAGGGATGGGAGCCTGAGAGGACTGTTCAGGAGGTTGATTGTCTTCCTCTTGGCTCCACCAGCTGCTCTGCATTCCTGTCCCCTCCAACCACCCCTTGCTGGTTACCCCATTTCCATCAGCACCCTGTTGCAGACCTTGGGGCAACCACAGTTATATTCCTGCCTTGTTTTTGTGACTGAGGCTGGAGGGCTCAGACCTGCAAAAGGATCCCTGGGGCACATGGACAGGGTAGAGCATGGCTGTGCCCTGCAGGTGCTGTCCCTCAATGCTTTGTTGTGCCAACATCTCAATCCCCATCTACAGCTGCCTGTAAGGCCAGGTATATCTCCTCCAGACTTGTTTACCTGCTGTGAGATTTCCATTAATTAACCTCATGCTTATCCATCCTGCAGGGAACCCATTGGCTGCACCCACCTGAAACTCTCAATCTACAGTAGCTTTGGCACATCCCATTTCCTTGTCCCATCTAGCACATCTCAGACCTTCTGCCTGGCCTCTATGGCGGGTTCTTTCCCTCTTCTAACCTGCAGCTGCCAATTCAAGGGCAGAAAGTGTGCAAAAAGAGCCAACAGCCATGTTTGTGTCTGGATGTACATCAGGGACAATTCATTCTGCAGAATTCCCATTTTAAAGATGGAGAAAGCTCTGATGCTGTCCCGAACAATAAGCTGTGGTTTTTATCTCAAAGGGGTCTGGTTTTCCTATGTTTTTTTCCATTTCAAGGATCTAGAAGAGTAGGAGGGAGGGAGCTTAAGATCTAAGCCTTTGCATCAGGACCCTCATTTGCACAGTGCTTTAAATTAATATGCTTTTCTTCTTGTCTTTGACACATTAAGTGGTGCTGCAGGGGAGTCTTTCAGCTGGGTGAGCTGGCTGTAGTCCGGTCCTATGGGTCTGCATCTCCTTATCTCCAAGATAATCAAAGGCCCTTACTTTGCTTTTTCCCTGGGGAAGTTAAAAAAACTGTGAACATACTTTCCAGTGGTCAAGAAGAACTAAAAAAAAGGCAAGTTTTAGCTATTTCTCTCTTCATGCTGCCCCTTAGGTATGAGAGTGGGGTAAAGCAGAAAAGGCCTATGGGGTGGAGGCCTCTCCCTCCTCAGGAAAAATGTGCAGAGCAGGGGTTGCAAGATGGGAACAGAGGAATCAGTAAGGACTTTCAGAGGAGTGAATTCTTCTCTCTGCAAATAAGCAGCCAACATTCCACGAAGGCCACAAAAGTTAGATAAAAGCCTTTCTCCACCTCAAGCATGTTTTTCTCTCAGCATCCATTTTTAATTTATTTATCTGTTTTTTTTTTTTCTTTAAGTGCAGCGCTGGTGAGCAGTGCCAGGACACTCAGATCCTTCCCTAAGCATTAGAACATGTGCTCAGCTTCAGACATGCAGAGTTTTTCCCTAGAGTGAGACATACTTTAATTTACTTGAATGCTTACAAGCGAAAGAAATTAGAAGGGAGGGTTTGCTTATTTGTCCGATAACACTATAAAGCTGCTTCTTCCAGAGCAATTTTCAATGCCATAGGGCATTTTTCTGTGGGGCTTCTTCATACATGTGAAAATATTGTCCCATTGACTTTACTACCCTAATCTCATTTTTGTTTACAGTCATCTATACACTGACTTTCACATATTAAATATATATACATATATGTTTCTTTCACATCTACTTGCTGTTTAGAAACCTGCAAAAGCAGTCGAAAGTTCTGATAAGAGAGTACAATCAAATTACCCTGCTGTTACTCCTCATATTCTGATGATTAATAAATAATAAAAGCCATTTGAGTAATATTTTATCTGGGGCTCTTGGAAAATAGGAGCTCATTAAGCTCCTGGCTGTTCCTATCCATGGAGGTATTTCCGAAATGCTGGTAAAGCAGGAGAAAACAAAAGGATTCTCACTTATTGAATCATGGAATCAGAATGGCTTGGGTTGGGAGGGACCTGTAAAGAGCATCTGCTTCCACACCCCAGCAGCGAGCAGGGACATCTTCAACTAGAGCAGGTCGCTCAGGGCCTTGTCCAACCTGGTCTTGATGTTTCCAGGGAAGGGGCATCCACCACCTCTCTGACAGGCTGTAGTGGTTTAGCCCCAGGCAGCAGCCAAGCCCCAGGCAGCCACTCTCCCTGACGGGATTGGGCCAAGAATTGAAGCAGTAAAAGTGAGAAAATGTGTGGCTTGAGATAAAGAGAGTTTAATAGGAAAAGCAAAAGCCACGCATGCAAGCAAAGCAAAACAAGGAATTAATCCACTGCTTCCCATGGGCAGGCAGGTGTTCAGCCATCTTCAGGAGAGCCAGGGATCTATCACACATAATGGTTACTTGGGAAGACAAATACCATCACTCCAAATGTCTCCCTACCTCCTTCTCAACACTTTAGATACTGAGCATGATTTCATATGGTCTGGAATCAGTTTGATGAATTTGGTCACCTGTCTTGGCTGTGTCTACTCCCAGCCTCCTCTGCACCCCAAGTCTTCCTGGTGTGTGGTGGTATGAGAAGCAGAAAAGGCTTTGGCTCTTTCTTACCACTCAGCAATAACAAAAACATGTCTATGTTATTAACACTGTGTTCAGCACAAACTCAAAACACAGCCACATAACTGTGAAGAAAGCCAGCTCTGTAGAAAATTAACTCTACCCTAGCCACTGTACTCTAAACCAGCACACAGGTTTGTACTTTTTTTATAGCACAGACCTGAGAGCTGGATGCAGTGCTCCAGGTGGGTCTCAGCAGAGCAGAGCAGAGCAGAGCAGAGGGGCAGAATCCCCTCCCTGCCCTGCTGCCCACGGGGCTCTGGATGCAGCTCTCTGGGCTGTGAGTGCCATGGCTGGGCCATGTGCAGCCTCTCACCCCCAGCACCCCCAAGCCCTTCTGGTCAGGGCTGCTCTGGGGCTGTTCATGCCCAGCCTGTGCTGGTACCAGGGGTTGCTCCAACCCCAGTGTGCTTGGCCTTGTTGAACCTCATGAGATTCCCAAGGCCCCACTCCCCAAGGTTGTCCAAGTCCCTCTGCATGGCATCCTGTCCCTGCCTGTGTTTTGTGGTTATCAGTTTGGCAGTGGGCCCATTTGAGTCATATTTTATTGACATTGGAGGTGGTTGCCAAGTGAGACCCGAGACTCTGAGGGTCTCTGTCAGCACTAAGACTGGCTGCGCCAGAGATAGTTTGCACACAGAGAGAGGGATGACAATGCTCTGCAGAGTCCTTGGTGTACAGGGTACAGTGTATAGCCATCCAATGAAAATACTAATATAGGAGTAATGGAAAGCTTAAAGACTTGGAAGCTGTTTTGGGGACAGTGAAATAGCCTCTTTTTATAGACACAGCTGTAAAAACAGCCCAGAAGATTGAAAAGTGCTCCTATGTGTTGGGATGACATTGAATTCTGCTCCTGCTAGTCCATTCCTCATACAGCTCACAGGGCATCTTGACCGTCAAGACCATGAAAATATTGCACAAACTTTCAGAGCCTGATCTTGCAGCTGAGTCTGGGTCAACTGGGATGAGCTGTGCCTGCTTGAGGTATGTATTGCTTTGAATATTTTCCCTTTTTATCTCATTTTCCTATGTCACAGGAATGAAAAAGGAGATTTGGAAATTCTCACTGCCAGGTCATGGTTTCCCTCTGCCTTCACTTTATCTCATGTCCTTCAGGGTTGGTTTCTTGGCTTGAGAGCCAAGCAGCTGCTGCTCTATCAAGGCACTGCGCTAAGTGATTCCCCAGGCACTGTCTTATCTCCAAGGTCCTGCTTGCACAGGTCCTGATAGGTACTATCTTCTGTCCTCACCTGCTGGGGGCCACGTGTCCTGTCCCCCCAAACCTCCAGGAAGTGCTTTGCACAGCACAGCAGTGAGGTCTTGGGGCAGATTCACACAGGTAGATAGCGAACTTGTCATGGCCAGCATGAAGTTTCAGTGCTAGGCGCTTCTCTATTCTGGAATCCAGAAATAGCCCACAAGGACACATCTACCCCAGCACTTCTCTTCATGCGAGTCCACCCCTGGTGTAAGGAGAAGTGATACTTCCTGAGAATATCTCCTCAATGCCCGACCTTTTTTTTGTGACTCAGACTCCTTGAGCCAGAAGTGTACTTATACATAATAGCCTTCAAATTTTTCTCCCAATAATTTGCTTGGTTATTTTTGAAGGCAGATAAATTTTAAGCATTTGCAACATCCTGTACCTTACAGCTGCCCAATCTAATGATCTGTTTGGGTGCAGAATCATTTCCTTGGGGCTTGTTTTGATCCTGCCACCTCATAGCTTTTTTGATGCCCTCATCCTCACAATGGAGAAAATGACAAATGGTCCTTTTCTGTCCAACCACACTCTTGTAACCTTGCAGGCTGTACTATAACCTTTCCTTTAGTGTCTTTTTGTTCCAGAAGATTCCCAGCCTACACAGCTGTTCCTCCCATGGACACAGAGACCTTGTAGTGCTATGATAATTTGAAAATGGTTTCCTTTTTGCCTCCATTCCTTTTCTAAAAAGCTCAGTGAGTCTTAGGTACAACTCTACAGATTGTTTAAAAACAAACCAAAGGAAAGTTCCCCAAAATGAGATGCCCACCATCTGCCAGGTGACTTAAAATTGTCCCATGCCCATACTTTCTTCCTTGGAAGTTGCTGCTGTCCTCACACAGACTGCAGGACCTGCTTCCTGTGGGATCTGTCTCTTTGTGTTTCCTCACACACCAGGGAGAGGGGAGGCAAAGGAACCCCCTAGGACAGCAGAGTCATTCATTGTCAGCACAAAACAATAACCAGCCTGTTTCAGGACAGAGGCCCATCTCCCAGGGGGCAATGAAGCCTTTTGCCCATGGCTTGGTAATGCACAGCAGGGCAAGATGAGGTACCATTCAGCTGGGAGGCATACCTGACATGCCTGGGTTTTGGGACTTTTGGATCCACCTCTATTTTAGATAGTACAAAGCCTTCAGCTCTCTATGCAGCTGTCAGCACCTCCAGGAGGCATCTGGTCTCACCCTGTGTTCCCCTGACTCATCTGCGGGTATGTCTCTCCTGCTTTCTAAGCCAGGACAGGTAACTCCTTCTCTTTGAGATCAAACAAGGCTAAAGGACAGCAAAGGTTTGCCAAGATTTCCCAAAGCTGATGCCCAGTTTTTATTTTGGTGGAAGAACCATATGTAGAGCTCAAAGGTGTCTTCCCTGCTGGGGAAGAAGATGAATCTGACCTAAGCAGATGACAGCTCTGGCTCACAGAGCAGCCTTGCAAGGGCTTTAGGGGCCAGGAAAGAGGGTCTCATCCTAGGCCAAAGACAGAGTGCTTCTCCCTTCCATCCCAAAGTCACACCATGGGATGAGGCCACATGATGGGGACTCATCTCAATGCAAAAGGAGGATTCAACATTCACAGAGTAAGTCTTTTGCAAGGGGTTCCTGGAGTGGCAGAGCTTTGAAGCTGATTTCTGATAGCACTATCTTTGGTGGAGGTTTGAGTGGCTAGTAATGTGGTTCAGAGTGCCTCACTATCTTCCTCCCCATGGTGGAAGACTTGGTCTTTCTCCTCCACTCAGCTGAGCTGCCAAATTCCACTAAACAGCTCTGAAACATCTGCATCTGGAGGTGAGGCAGCCCCTGTGGGCTGAAAATCACAAACTAGGAGGAATGTGGCAGAGACACAGTCAACACTGTTGCTTAATCTCTGTTTTTATGAGAAGCAAAGGCAAAATGGAGAACTATGAGGGAATTCCCTGAATGCTCTTCCTGAATTCCTGAATTTGCATTCCAGCAAAACCCTCCACTGCTTTGACTCTGTTCCCCATCAGGTGAATGAGTATGTAACATACCTGTCTTGAAGAGTCATTGGAATGGGGGGGACTGAACCAAAGAATAAAAAAGGCCAGAGCTGTTAAATCTGAGTCACGTGTAGTTGAAGATTTTAATTAATCACATTGTCATCATCATCATCATCATCATCATCATCATCATCATCGTCACCCCTGCTGACGTTTCCCAGCAAAAAGGAAGTTGGGTTTGGAAAGGCAGGGAGGGCACTCACATTGCCCGGTGATTTGGCACTCAGAGGTTTAAGCCACAAATAAATAAAACTCACATTTGCATGTTCCCGGCTCTCTCCACTCCCTCTTGTCTCAGAAGCTGCCCTGAAGACTGATTTTTTTTCTGTTGTGGCGGGGAAACAGAACACTATTTTACTGCAGGGAGATTGCCCAGGGGTGCCTTGGTGGGACAGGCAAGGTATACGAAGTCATCACTGATAAAACACGACTAGACTGCAAGAGAAAAGGAGGCAGAGCTTTTCCTTTCCTTCAGTGTCTCCAACATGATTTTTAGAGACTGCAAGTTGTTTTTTACTACCAGAAAAAAAAAGAAAAGGGTTTCTTCTCCTTGTTGCTATGTGTAAATCCAACCCGGCAACAGACAGGAAATAAGGTAAATTTGCTCTCTTGCCTGTTGCATAAAGCAAACAAAGAGACCAGAGAATAAAAACAAGGTACACAAAACAATCTATGCAAGATGCAAATTGGTAATTTAAGAGGAGGGAAAACTGCTGGTACATTTCAAAGCATATCAATTTCCCATTACTTCTCTTTGTGTAATTCAGATCACCACAGTTTTCAGAAAAAGCTGCCAGAGACTGACTTCAAAATCAGTCTCTCCCTCTCTGTCCCTGATATATACGTATGATTTAGTTAAGCTTTGCTTTTTTGTTTTTTCTTCAGACAGGGTGTCTAACACACCATCCCAGCATTTGACCCACCCAGGAGGGCTGTGGCTGTTGTACCATCCTGTGAACCTAAGTGTTGCCCTTGTAAAGCCCTGAAGCTGTGGCTTCTGCTGGTGGAGGGAGGATGCAATGTCTATGTCCCAGTGCAGATGGCTGAGAATTAATGAACCAGGTGAGACTTAAACAATCATCCATCCAAGAAAAGAGTGATGATTGAACCTCGTTTTAATCAGTGCAACATTGTTTTGCCTGGGTGGTCCCTGAGCCCCAGAAGGGACCTGGGTATTCCTCTGACCCCATCCCACAGGCAGAGCTGGGCTCCAGCTCTCCTTGGATCTTACTTTTTCAGCTGCCAGGAATGTGCTGGGTGTCTGCCCGAACCCCAGGGTGAAGTCCTTGAGCTTTTGTTTAAAACTTCAATGTTTTGAAGTTAAAAACTACAAACATCTACTTCGCCCTACCCTTTTGCCCTGATGAAGTCCCCCACATCTTGGCCATTGTGAAGATTGCTCAGTGGCTACATGTTTCTGTGATATGGCCATACCTGGCATGGACAGTTGAACATTAGGGGAGTGTGTCATTAGCCTATATGCCAGGTTATTTTTGAGAGTTACAAATGGCTTTGTCATGTGTTAATACTTGAGAATTTAAAACACTTGAAAATACTACAGAAACCAAAGGGAGGAAGTATTTAATCCTACAATGAAATGCAGAAGTGGGCCACAGCCCCCACTACACAGAAGCAGCAAGAAACCATCAAATCTGGGTGAAGCTGCCAGGCAGTGAGAAGTGCCATGTCCAGGTGTTATCAGTGGGATGAGGTTTTGGGGTACTTGGTAAAAAAAAACAAACAGCCACAGCCATGGGGTGGCCAAAGAGGGTTAGGGGATGGATGCAAAAGTCCTGGAGGGGGAAGCTCTGAACAGGATGTCTTTGCCTGCAGACACCTGCAGGTGATACCAAGCTACAGGGTCGTGCCAAGGTTTTTGCTGCAAGTTTAGCTCTCCACAGCTGCCAGGGGAGCAGAGCATTTCCACAGCAGTGGTGTTTTTGGGAAGACCCCAGGAGGGGACAAGCTGGTGCGGGGGTTAAGTGGACACAACAAAAGTCGGGATCAGTGTGACCGCTAAACTTGCTCGGCAGCCGCACCGACCACAGCCCCTTCCTGGCAGCTGCGTGCGATGCCGGCAGCATTCCTGAGGCCGGGGCCGAGGGAGCAGGGATGTGTGTGAACCCAGGTGTGCGTGCGGGGCCGCACTCGTGCGCTGCGAGCCGTGCGCTGGAGGGCGTCACCGCTGCGGGCTGAGGGCTGGCGGTGCTCAGGTGCGGCTCCAGGAAAGGCAGCACCGAGGATGTGATTCCACATGCTCCCAGTGGTCCCTCTGCCAGTGTGGCAGAGTGGGATTTTCCCAGGAGTGTATTGATGCCACATTGCCATCTGTCTGTATCTCTTAGGAAAGCTGGAGCTCCAAAAGGTCATGCTGAGGAGATGCTGGTACACAGAGTTTGGGGATGCTTACCATTGTTGAAAATCCACCTGGGAATGGCTTCACCTGAACCAGGAAGTCCCAGATTTGTAGGGACAGAGTGCAGGGAACATTCCTCCAATGCCCCAGGTGTCTCTGAGCAGCAAGGATGAAGCATAACAAGAAGCAGGAGCTCAGCAGTAGCTCTTTGGGCTAGGCAGGATAGGAGGAGGCGCATGATGCCTGCAAGGGCAGGCACATGGTATGGAATGCAGTAAAATTTTTAAAATTAATATTACTACTATTAGCATTGTAGGATTGGGTGTAATTAATGACTCACTATGGGCTGAAATGCTTTATTAAAGAACCTGTTCTGGGGCAAGCATGAGTGGTCCTGCTCTCCACTGCAGAGCTGGCTGGGCTGCCCTGAGGTCACACATCCAGGAGCTGACCTGTCTTGTGCCCCCCAGTCCCCTAAACTCCCCCCAGTGTCCCCAAAACAGACTCTGAACTCATTCATACAAACCAGTTGGGCATTACACAGCATCCCAGCAACAGCAGGGATGCATAGGGGATGCTGAGGGATTTGCACAATGGACACCCCAGCAACTCACCCTGGACCTGCCCCTGAGTGAGCCCCTCCTCCCCTACTGCTCTCAGGCAATACGAGGATGTGTCCTTGGGGACAGGGATGACCAAACTGGTTTGCCCAGCCTTCCTAAAAATCCTGCACAGGGCTGTAATTACCCTCCCTGTTAAAAAAGAGAGGAGCCTGGCATTGCAGGTATGGCCACAGCACCTGCAGGTGTCTGGCAGTGAATCACTGGGGGAGTGGAGCAGAGCTGAGCATGGCAGTCCGGGCCCTGTCAGGAAGGGGGAGGAATGGGAGTTCCTCCAGCCAAGAAACTGGAATTTTTTTGGTAACAGGGAGGATAAAGATAGGAGATAGGATCCAAAGATCCTATCCAAAGATAGAAGCTGATTCTTACTTGGTGGAATCACTGAGGCTTCAAGAATTACTTGCAAAATTGAACAGGAGGTAAATATCCATACTAACCAGAAGTCAATTCTGGTGGCAACTTTGGAATCTTTGGCAGGAGAGTGTGTGCATGGATGCAGATGGATGAAGGGAGTCTGTCTACTCAGCTCAAGGTTCAGGGTTAAGCCTGAGGAATCTGACCAAGGCCACTGAGATGAAGGAAAAATTGGTTTGGAGGTTATAATCAGCAAAAATCCTTTCCTGGAATCCTCTGGAGAGGGTTGGGGAAGTTGCTGCTGGTGGCTGGGATCCAGAGAGGCTGTAATGCAGCAGTCAGGCACCAACTGCCATGAGCAGTAACAGGGACCAGAAGCCTCATGTCACACCTACAGCCATCTGCATCCCTGCCACAAGTTGCTTGTGTGAAGGATGTGCTCCCCAAACACAGTAGCCTAGGTCTCCAGACACTCTCCTTGGAAAGCAGGAACCAAATGCCCACCTGCAGGCGTCCTTGTAGCTGAGTTGACAAAAGGCTGAGACCTTCCAGCAAATTTCCTGCATGGAAAGTCATAAATATGAGGGAGGGATGAGAGGCTTGATGGGCTTTTGGCAACACTGCTGATGGCCACCCCAGCCAAGCAGCAGGTCAGGTGCCAGCTTTCTCTGGAAACAGAAACAATGCCTTCAGCAGGAGCTTGGCACTTTGATGTCCCAGGCAGAGATGCTGCAGTGTGCAGAAATGAGCTCTGCAGCTGAGCAGAACACATTACTCTGCTTTTCCTGGCAGAGGGATGGGTGAGAACCTGCCCTGCTCTGAGGCAAGTCAGACACAGGAAAGACCTGCAGGGCAGAGAGTATCAGCTGCAAACATCCTCTGAACACAGTTTGTTTCCCACCCCCTGCCTCCAACAGAGCTTAGCTTTTACCCTAAAGCTTCTTGTTTTCCCCCAACAGTCTACATGCATTGGGCTGATCTGGCTTAGGGATCCTCAGCTTACTTCACTGAGTTCTCTGAACTCCCATGTTTACCTTCAGGATGGATATCTGATCTCCTACCCTCTGTCTTAACATGCCTACACATCTGCCCTTGAAGAGATCGTGCTTGTAGTGTTCCCACAGTGCAGGAAAAAAGTGCTACTGAGTGTGGCCAGGGTTCAGGGAGAATTTGGACCTGGCATGGGGATGACAGACTCCAGGGCTGCTATCCCAGAGCAGTCTCTCTGAAGAAGGACTGTCGCACTGGAGAGACAGCAGTCCTGTTTCATGGCAGTGTGCAGAGAAGTGAATTAACTGACTGCAGTTATCCAAAGAGCTGGAAAGAGAATTAAAATTACCTGGTCCAACATCTGTGTCCTCCTATTCAGGGACACACATGGCATGGTCTTTTAAATGCCCTGACAACCCAAATCTGATCAGACCTGGTTTCCAGAGCTGCTTCTGTAAAGGCCTATATATCTAATTCATATAATTAGATATAAAAGGGGATATAAAGGGGATATTCCTCCCACTTCAGTGTTCTGCACGTAGGATGCCACTGGCTCCTGATGTCATTCCCAGTCCCTGCGGAAGGTGGCCAGGAGGATGATGGCTCCCGGTGCCCGCTCCTCCAGGCCAGAAGGGTTTTCCTGGCTCCTGGTGTCCGCTCCTGCCGGCTAGGCCAGGCCGGCTCAGGCTCTTGGCAGGCCACATCCAGGATATCCACCCCTATAAAGCATCGAGTACCACAACCGGGATCTGCGGCGCGCAGGCGGCCCCGCGCTCACCCGCCCGAAGGCAGAAGTCCGTCACACTGCCCCGAGAGCCGCAGTTTTGGGGTAAAAGGCAGCGATTTTGGCAAACCGCGACCCCGGCGGCAGTGGCGCCGCCATTGCTGCGGAAGCAGAGCGGCGCTGCGGCCACGCCCCCCCATGGGCGGGCACGGGCGGCGGGGCCAATGGGAAGCCCAGCTCCGTCGTGCGCGGCCAATGGGAAGCGGCGCTCGGCGGCTGGCGGGGCGCGCGGCGCCGCACGTGGTGACGGGTGTGCACGTGGGCGGCGGCCATGGCGGTGAGAGGCGGCGGGTCCGGGCCGGGGGGTTGCGGGGCTGGTCTGGGCCGAGCCGAGCCGAGCTATGCTATGCTATGCTATGCTATGCTATGCTATGCCATGCCATGCCATGCCATGCCATGCCATGCCATGCTGAGCCATGCTGTGTTGTGTTCTACCCACAGGGCTCTCCGGAGGCGGCGGAGGAGGCGGAGCAGGGCCCGGAGCCCCCCGCCGGGGGCACGGTGCGGCGGGGGAAGAGGGCTGCCCCGGCAGCCGCAGCCCCGCAGCCGGCCAAGCTGAGCCGCGCCGAGCTCTACAGGCCGCCGACCAGCGAGGAGCTGAACCAGCTGAAGGAGACGGAGGATCTGTTCCACTCCAGCCTGCTCCGCCTGCAGGTCAGCCGGGGGGGCCGCGCACTGCCCCACGGGGGGAGCCCGGAGCCGGAGATGACCTGGGGCTGTGTTAGGGGAAGATCAGCTGGTAACCGGATCATAGAATCATAGAGCAGTTTGGGTTGAAAGGGCCTTTAAAGATCATCTAGTTTCAACCTCCCCAGGGTCACTTTTCACAGGACCACTGGGTTGCTCCGAGCCCCATACAGGCTGGCCTTGAACACTTTGAGAAATGCAGCATCCACAGCTTCTCTGAGCAACTTGTGCAAACACACTCACAGGGAAGAATTTCGTCCCATTTTTAAATCTAAACCTCCTCTCTTTCAGTTCAAAGCCATGCCCCTTTTCCTATTACTATATGCTCTCTTAAAAAGTCCCTCTCTGGCTTTTTTGTGACCCTTTTAAGTACTGTAAGGCCACAGTAAGTCTCCTCAGAGACTTCTTTTCTCCAGGCTGAACAATCCCAATGCTTTCAGCCCTTCTTCATAGGAGAGGTGCTCCATTGCTCTTACCATCTTGGTGGCCTCCTCTGGGCTCACTCCACCAGGTCCCTGTCCCTCCTGTGCTGGCAGCCCAGGGCTGGATGCAGTGCTCCAGGTGGGTCTCAGCAGAGCAGAGCAGAGGGGCAGAATCCCCTCCCTGCCCTGCTGCCCACGGGGCTCTGGGTGCAGCCCAGGACACGTTTGGCTCTCTGGGCTGTGAGTGCCATGGCTGGGCCATGTGCAGCCTCTCACCCCCAGCACCCCTAAGCCCTTCTGGGCAGGGCTGCTCTGGGTCTGCTCATCCCCCAAGCTGGATTCAACATCTTGCACATGGTGTCAAGTTGAAACTCATGGGCTCAGGTCCCTCTGTATGGTATCCCCTCCTTCAGGTGGTTCTAACATTGGTGATTTTTGTGAGGAACAGCTTGGATCTCCTAGCTACTTGCTGCTGTCAGTGGCAGGATCTCTAGGGCCTGGTTTGTGGTGGGAACCTGTGTAGTTGTTTCCTGCAGCTGATTCTCTGTCATATAAATAGCCTTCCTGAGACCCGTGCTTGTGTGAATTACATCAGGGTTTTTTTGCCTGGACCTTGGGTGGGCTGGAGATGATTGTAATCCAGCACTCAAAAAAATGGCAGGAACTGATCAAACTGCCAGCTCCAGGCAGGGTTTAAGGAGAGTTCTGTGTGTCCTCCAGCCTTAAGGAGAGTTCTGTGTGTCCTTCAGCTCACCAGCTGTCCTCTGTAGCAGGCTCATGGTTGGTGCTGGAGGATAAGGTAAAAGCATTTCCAGCCTTTGATGGTCCTCTTTCCCCCTACAGATTGAAGAGCTTTTGAAGGAGGTGACATTGAAGGAGAAAAAGAAGAAGAAGATCGATGCCTTCCTCCATGAAATTAACAGCCTTTTGAGTGCCATCCCAGAGACCCCAGAAACTGAAGTATGTTCCAGGGTTATGGAAGAGGTGCCAAAACCCCTGTCCTGGATGGAGCAGAAGCAGGCTCTGCTGTTGCTCTGCAAGCAGAGCCGCTCATAGACTGTCTCCCTTAGGGGCTGAAAAAATAATAATTTTCTTTTTCTTCGAGGAAAAAGGGGGGACACTGTCTTTAGGTTCTGTGTGCAGCTGTGTGGGGAGTGGGGTCTTGGTCCCTGCACGCCTGCTGCTGTTGATGCTCAGAGTGTTTTGTGTGTCATGTCTGTTCCCAGCTCACTGACCAGGCCTGGCTCTCTGAGGGTGTGAAGGTCCCGTTCCTGCAGGTGCCATTCAGCGTCAAGGGAAGGTTCCGCTTCGTGCCCCCAGCCGAGCTGAAGGTGGTGGGCAGTTACCTGCTGGGCACCTGTGTCAGGCCAGAGATCAACGTGGACATTGCAGTGACCATGCCACGGGTGAGTCTGGCCATGGCACCTCCTAAATGGCTTGGGGCCTGCCAGAACCCTGTCCTCTCCTGTCCTCCATGACTCCTGCCCTGCCCACTCCATTCCTCAGTGAGGTGGCAGCATCTGAATATGCAGGGTGACTTCCACAAGGAGCTGGGGAGTGTGTGCTGGCCTCTTGCTCTATCAGAGCAGCTGTTTGATCTAAGTTCCTCATGAGGATCTTTTTCTCTGCCTGGATGGAACATTGCCAGGGAGATGCATGCTGTTTGTTTTTATACCATATTGCACTTCTACTGCAGCTCCCAAGACTGTGTTAAAGGGAGGGAGATGTTTGGAGCCTAGTAACCTCCCCTTGCTGCCCAGACTATTGTAAGAAAAGCTTGAGACCAAGCACACCCTGTTTGGCTGCATGACTGCTCTTGTCTCCTGCAGTCCTGGAGCTCAGTGAGCCAGTATCAAGCTCCTGACCAGCTTGGAGCTCCTTGGAGCTGAGATAGGGCTGCCTGTGGGGCCAGGGGGAGCTCTGGGTACAGGAGTGCCTTGGGCTGAACTGAACTTGGCAGGCAGGTGAGGTGGCATTGTCCTGTCCCTCTTTTCCCAGGAAATCTTTCAGGACAAAGATAACCTGAATCAACGTTACCACCGGAAGAGAGCCCTGTACCTGTCCCACATTGCCCAGCATTTGTCCAAGGAGAAGCTCTTTGGCAGTGTGAAGTTTGCCTACATGAACAGCAACCATCTGAAGCCCATCCTGCTCCTGAGGCCCCAAGGTGGCACTTGAGCCTTGCTCTGGTGTGGGGTGTGACTGGGTACTGGTGTTGGGTGGAGGGTGCTGGTGGTGGTATGATACCATTTGGTGCCCCTTTCGGGAGATCAGTCTGGAGGCTGCCATCACAATTGGTGATAAATTTTGGGTGCTTCTCAACTGTTTTCTCTCTTCACCCAGAGTCTAGTCCTCAGGGTCTCTCCCCTTCCCAATCCTCCCCTCTGCTTGGCTGGGCTCTCCAGCCTTGGCCTCACTGGCTGGCATGTCCTGCCAGTGTAAGTAAAAAAGTAAACCCTACAAAACACACCTACATCCACCATTGCCCTTCCTTCCTACTCTCCCCAGCCCTGTTCCCCACTGTCCTCCTGCCTTCCCCAGGAACCTGTGTGCAGTCTCTCTTCCCTGATGAGATGACATGAGATGCACGGGCTGCTAAGTGCTGCTTGTTCCCATAGCCCTCATGAGATAGTGGGTTGGGGTCTGGGGTAGATGTGGGATGGCAAGGCCAGGGCAGGTGAAGCTGCCAGGCTGAGCAGTGGGGAGGAGATTGGGGCTGGGACATGAGCTGTATGACCTCAAGGTCATCACTGGCTCAGGGACGTGGTCACTCTCTGCTCTGACATGATTTCCACTGCTGTGGAACTTTTGCTGGGAAGGAGATTTTGCCTTTGCCCAGGCTGGGGATGCTCCATGTTTTCCCAGTTTAATCTCTGACACCTCTTCCTCCTGTATATCTCCCCTTGGGTGCTTACAGGCAAGGATGAGAAGATTGTCACTGTCCGACTCCATGCTTGTCCTGACTCGGATCTCTTCAAACCCAGCCGCTTCTACCCCAGCAAGAACAACGTCCGGACTGCCTGGTTCATGGAGCAGAGCACCCCCAAAGAAGGTACAGCCTGGGGCTGGGGGAACATCAGGCTGTTTGTTTCAGGCAGAATCTGCCCCCATTGCCTGTGGGTGGGTTCACTGCAGCCGTTCTCTGTGGGCAGGTGGTTGGTGGTGTTTGGGTCCAGCATGCTGTCATCTCTCCACACAGGAACCACTGAGCCCCCGACTCCACACTACAACAACTCCATCCTCTGTGACACAGTGATGCTCTCCCACCTGCATTTCTTGTCTAATGCAGCCACGGACTTCCCAGGCATGAAAGATGGCCTGGCCCTCCTCAAAGTTTGGCTGAACCAGCGGCAGCTCAGTAAGGTATGTCCTGTGCCAAGGTGGGTCTTGCTCACCTAGTTAACCTGCCTTTGGCCTGCTCTCCTTCCTGTGGCAGAAGGGTGGTGCTTTGGTCCTGGTGCTTTGGTCTGGTGGATGGGGGGGTGGCTTGTGGCTTTGCTTTGAGCTGTGTTAGGTTTTCATGGAGGCCCTGTCCTAACTTGTGTGCTGCCATGGGGTTGTGGTGCTTCTGTTTTCACAGGGCTTGGGGTGCTTCAGTGGCTTCTTGGTCTCCATGCTTGTTGCCTACCTGCTGATGAAACGCAAGATTGTCAAAATGATGAGTGGCTACCAAGTGTTGAGGAGCACTCTGCAATTCCTGGGTGAGTTTCCAGGGGCCTCTCTGGACAAGGAAAGGTTGCTGTCTCTGCACAAAGCCTCAGCACAGTGGAGGAAGAGGCAGAGAGGCCTTTGTGGCTTTTCTTTTGTGCTGAGCCCCTGTGGGTGGGATGGACAGGAGGGGATGAGTCAACAGAGCTGGGCTGGGTGGTGCAGCTTGCAGTGGGTGATTTCCATCATAGGGTGGAGGCCAGCATTGTATTGTAGCTCTGTTGACATTCTTAGACCTTGGTGGTATTGGCATGTAACCATGCCACTGTCACCAGGGTGAGAAACGTGGATGCTGGTGTGACTTGTTCCTTCCTGTCTGTCCACAGCCACCACTGACTTGAGTGTGACAGGGATCAGTCTAGCCAAGGATGCTGATCCCTCCCTGGTAAGCAGCCCTCTAAGGGGTCTTGTGCTTGAGTATTGCCACTGCTCCTAGGGCTGGGATGTGCCTGTTGCAGGGATGGCAGATGGCAACAGTTTTGGGGTGCACTGTAGCACTAAGGACTGTGTTTGCTTTTCCAGCCTGTCCTGGATGATTTCCACCAGGCATTTGAAGTGGTCTTTGTGGATCCCTCTGGACTGGTCAATCTCTGTGCTGATATGACTGCCAGCAAATACCACCAGGTACTGAGCAGGTTGTGGTGGCTTCTTGAGGTATTGTCTTAGGAGTGAGCTCAGACAGAGGATGGTTAGATGTCCTTGAGGAGGATGTAGGACCAAGAGAGAGCATTCATTGTGGCTTTCTTAGCTTTTAACATCTCCAGCTTTGAAGCTTGGAAGTGAATTCGGGGACTTAGATGCAGTACTACCTTACCAGTCTTGCTTGAATGGTGTGGGAAAGTTGTTTTCTCTCTTTGTGTGCACCTTTGGGTGAAGCCAAGCAGCTGTTTAGCAGATATGACTGTTCTGTCGGAGAGAAAAAAAATAAATCACCTTGATGTCAGGGATATCAAGAAGGGATGGACTGGCCAGCAGTGAGAGCAGTTTATTACTTGGCTTCATGCTAAGGACAGAGACTGGAATCAAGGTGTGCTGCTGACCATGGAACTGGGCTGGCCCTCGTTGATGGGGGAGCACAAGTTACCACTGCTGGAGGGATTTTCTTTCCTTCTCCCTTTGCATTCTTGCTCCTGCACTGCCTTCCCTCCTTACTCAGGTCCAGCTCGAAGCCAAGCGCTCTATGGAGATTTTGGATGACCGGATGGTGGATGGCTTTCAGGCGCTGCTCATGACCCCGAAGCCCATGCTCAGGACCTTTGACCACATCTTCCAGTGAGTCTCACTGTGCTGGTGGGGTGGTGCTGAGGCAGCCTGCTCAAAGACAAGTGAGCTGCTGCTGCTTTGGTCTGGGTTAGATTTGAACTTACCTGGTGGGAGGTGGCTCTGCTAAGCTCTGAGATAGACACTGGTGCCTCCTTGCACTGGGCTGTTCCACTTTTACTGTCTGGATAGCCTCCCAGAGGAGGGGAGCAATGTTTAAGCCTTGGAAACAATGACCAGCATCTCCTGAGATGCTAGAGGGCATTCTTGTAGCACCCATCGTGGGCTAGGACCCTCAGTTCCATTTTGTCCATCCTCTAACATAGCCCTCTCTCAGAAAGGATTTGGTGCCAGAGGTAGGTGACCAGCTTCTCTTCTTTTCTGTAGCCTGAAGCATGTCTCCAAGCTGCAGGGTACCTGCAAGAAGATGCAGCTGCTGAATGAGCTGATGGATCGGGGTGGGAACTACGTGGCTGCAGCCCTGCCCTTCGTTGTCTCACTGCTGGCACGTGGTCTGTCCCAGAGAGCACAGCTTGTGGCTCACTCCCTGCCCCAGATCCCCGAGGTAAGGCAGCTTGGCAATGACACTGCATCTTGTGGGGTTTCAACTGTCTCTTGTGGCACTACAGAGCACAGGGAGGGCATCCCTGCTCACTGTGGAAGGAGACAGGCTTGTCTCCCTTGTTGGGAATATGGAACCTGAGGCCCTGCACTGGGCTGTGGGATGCAGCTGTGTTGCTTGGTTTGGGCACAAGTCCTGGTCCAGTAATGAGGAAGGGTGAAGACAGCTTTTCTTGTAATTGGGAAGACCTATTAGATGAGACTTTCCCTCTCTGTGCTTGTCTGGGTCCCTGGGAGAGCATAGCAGGAGGTTCGTCTAACACTCCAATATCCCAGAAGCTGCTGCTCCAGAAACCTCATCTCTCCTTGTGCCTCATGTTCCTCATTTTCCCGCAGTGGCCAATTGATGCTGAGCCCCCAAAACACAAGGATGTGGGGCCCCTGACGTTTGGCCTCCTGTTTGTCCCAGAGTTTGCTGCCAGCACACTGGAGAAAGGTCCTCAGGCTGATCACCCCGAGGTGAGGGGAACCCTGCTTGTGCTGAGTAAGAGCAAAGCTGTTGCTGTGCTGTGGTTGAACACAGCTGGGAGGCTGGCTGGTAATCTTGGGAAGGTTTTGTCTGGCCCAGAAATGACCTGTGGCCCTGTGCTGGCATGGTCAATGTCCCCCCACAGGCCTTGGAGTTCCGGACATTCTGGGGAGAGAAGTCAGAGCTGCGTCGGTTCCAGGATGGCAGCATCTGTGAGGCTGTGGTGTGGGAGGCCAGCACTGCCTGCCAGAAGCGCCTCATTCCTGAGCAGATCATCAGGCACCTGCTGAAGCTGTAAGTTGCACTGAGCAGCAGCTGTGGGTTGCTCCATGTGTCACTGCTGCCATGTGTCCTGTCCCTGGTGACCCCATTATCAGCTTTATGCTTTGTGGGGTGTTGTGGGTTGTTTCAGATTTGTGAGATCATTTTAGTTGTCCTGATTTTGTGAGCTGCTTCCCAAGAGCAGGGGGAAGGGCAAGCACCTGGTGCTGTAGCCTCTGCTGGATGTAATGCAAAGGGCAAGGAGACAGCTTGGTCCTGCCCTTACCATGTGGATGGCATGCTGGGACACTCCTCAGAGCTGGAAGAGAAGCTGTCTGGTACCTTGCAGGACATTTTTGTGAAATCCTCTGAGACCTTGTAGTGGTTCACAAGATTGTGTTTTCCCTATGGCATTGGAATGCCTCTGCAGCAGTTTATACCATCTGCCAAAAGTGATGCCCTCTTGCACAGAAAGGAGGGTTTGCCTGTGCCTCTTTGTCCTGACTTGAGGATGGGTCTTGTGACAGAAGGCTGCACATTGGTGTCTTTGGCTTTGCATCCTGTGAAGCTTCACAATTGCTGATCACTTTGGGTGGATTACTTGGGCAGGGAGGAATGCACAGAGATTTGTCTTTTCACCAGGATCTTCCTTAGAGAGGGATTGCTCATCCTTGGGCTGACCCATGCAGTGTCAATAGGATCAATAGGCTGGCATGTCATAGCTGTGATGCTCTGTTGTCTTCTCTTATGTAGCCATGCGGACATTCCTGAGTCCTCCATCTGCTACACAGGAGCCCTGCTGGAATCTGTGATCAGGACTGGGAAAGAGGTATGATTGCTTCCCCCTGGGGCTGGGGCTCTCTTCAGGAAAAGCAGTGAGGGAAGGCTGTAGGGAGGTCATTTGAGTGGCTCTGAAGCAGCTGGGTGGTTCCCAAGAGAATGTAATAAGGGTAAGGATCTGCCAAGTCTTTCATGGCAGCCAATGCATAACTGCTGAAATCCTCTTGCTTTAGCATCCCCCAGACCTCATTCTCTCCTGCAAGCACCCCACTGTCCTGTTCTCTCTGCTGTTGCCCTTCTGTCCTCATGCCTGAGCATATATTACTGTCCCAAGTGCTCTTCTGGCTGCACCTCTGAGGTACTGCATCCTTTAGGACATGGGCCAGGCAATTCTGTTCTGCCATCCCTTAGGTCCAGCTGGCAAACCCAGGAAAAGGATCTTTCCTGGCATATTGCAAAGTGCTAGATTGTGCTCCATTTGAATGTGCAGCCAAAACAAAAAACCTGAACTTTCAGACAGAAAAGATGCATCTCAGAGGCTGGGAAATGTCCCTCCTTACAACTTCTGCTTTTCAGCTTGTGAAATTAAAGTCTGGAGATGAGCCATGAGCACTTTGGCACACTTTGTTGGTCTTTTTGTACTGATGCTTTAGGATTTTAGTGTTAATATTTTTCACATATTTATAATCCTGCAGTTCTTTAGTGTATAACTCTAAACCTCATATAGAGTGTTAGCTACTGTCTTCACATTTTGGTTAGACAAAGCAATTCCTCTCTAGGCCTGGAAATCAAGCATACCTTACTGTCTCAGGCCCTGAGAAACGTAAACAAAAGTGAGTTGGAGAGGGAGCAGACTTGGAGTGAATGTCTTCATTACCTGAAGCTGTTATTGGAAGATTAACCCCTAATGTGCAAATGAACCAAACTTAAGAAAGTATGAAAATCCATACTATTTTTGGGTGTAGCCCCTGAAGGGGGCTTTGTCTGCCTGAAAATGTACCTGAAGGCCCTTTTTATTCCCTTAATTTTGTCTGGACTCTGCTTTTAGGTAGTCCCAAAAAGGCATCAATACAACCAGCTCTTTACTGGGTTGTTGGATGGAGGAAGAAATTGTTTCCTTTCCAGTTTTTCAGATTGAAGAAGGGGTGTACGTTTGATGGAAAGGATCACCTGTGCCAGAACCGATTGTGGTCTGGACAGAGCTGGGTGTCACATTTGGGATGGGATGCTGGTTTTCACAGCCTGTTGTGTGGTGAGGCAGGAAGGTCTGTGTGCTGTGTCCCTTCAGGCTGATCTGGGGTTAGCAGGGCTGATACTCCCCAGTCTGATAGGGGATGCATTTTCCTGGAGCCTGAGGGGTGCCTAGGGGTTGCATTGTTGTCCGTCCTTGAGGAACAAAGGAGAAAGTTGCTGTTGAGTCTTGGGTGGTGGGTGCAGTCGTACCTGCTCCTCCAGGTGTTTGTGTGCAGGCAGCTTGGGGAGCCAGCAGTGTGGGGATGTGCAGGATGAAGGCAGAGGAAAGGTGCAGCCACAAGCAGGATGGGGTTGGTGGTTCATGGCACACCCACAGAGGGTGCTGCTGCTCCGCCAGAGAGCCCAGGTCAGAATCGTCCAGGCAGGTTGGCTCCTTGTGTGACTCAGCTGCCTCTGAGCTGGGTGGTTTGGTGTCACCAATGTGGCCTCCCTGACAGATCAGGCTGCTCTGTTATTTGGAGAGGTGGAAGCAGTAAGGGCAGCACCAGTTCTCCTTCTGGCGCTTCTCTGCTACCCTCCACAGGGTTCCTGTGATGCTCTGAATGTTTTCTGTCTTTGCTTTTGCCATGTGCCAGAGCTCTGCCTTGGCTAAGGATGTAGTCAGTGGAGTTTTCTATTAATTGCTGCCTCTGTTGGCACCATGGTAACTGCTTGGGAGACAGTAGCACTGCTCTTGCATTCCCAGTGTATGATCCCTTTATTCCCTGATCATTCTTGGCTTCTCCTTTACTATAGTGATTGCTGGCAGTACAGCTCTTGGTGCTGCCTTAGTGTCTTGCAAAATAAATAATTCTATTTACCTCTGGGATACCTGTGGCTGCTGGAGAGTTGCAGATAGCAACTTGCCCTTGTCTTTGCTCTCTTTCTTACCTCCCCATTTTGCTGAGCACTCTTGCCAGAAGCTGCTCCCTGGGGGTGGCAGTGCTGGCTCCTTGGAGCTTGGTTGTGATGCCAGCCCATGAGGGAGGTGAGGTGAGTGCAGGAGCAGGAGAGGTGCATGGAGAGGCTCCCTGTGTGTCTGCAGGCAGGAGGAACGGGCGAGGAGGCCATGGTGAGTGTTGTCTGCTCCTACGATGACCTGAGCCGCAAGCTGTGGAGCCTGAAGGAGCTGCCGCTGACGGTGACGGCTGTGCAGGGTGTGCATCCAGCCCTCCGCTACACAGACGTGAGTGTCCTTGGCCATGGCCACACCTGGGGGGCTGCAGGGAGCTGGGGTGAGGCAGGACCGAGAGAATGAGCCACTCTCTGCTTTGGTGGCTCCCGAGAGCCCTTGGGGCAATATGGTGCCTCTTCTTTGCTGTTCCATTGTTTGGGCTGGCTGTGCACAAGCTGCCCAAACCCTCTGTACTGGAGGGCTTTGCTAGTGTGGGAGGTTTGGGTGAGGGGATACACATTGCCAAGAGGTTTCTGCTCCCTGTTCTCAGTTGCTGGGTGGCTGTTCTCTTTCAGGTCTTTCCTCCCATTCCTATGAAGCCAATTTATTCCTTCCATAACAAAAGCAAGCACTTTCTGCTTCCTTCGGAGGAGAAGCCCTGCCCAGCCTACATAACACCTTTGAAGAGTAAGTGGGGTGGGATGTGAGTGGGAGATGATCTGTTGGAGGGAAGTGGAGGCAAGCATCAATCCTGGCTCTGTTATTGCTGTGTTGGTGTGCTACAGGCAGGAGCAGAACCCTGTCTCCTCCTGCCCTTGTGCTGTAACCTGTAGATCCAGACACCCCTATCCAACACCTTGTTTCTGGGTGGGATTCACTGACCTCCTGCTCTCCCTTTGCCCCCAGTCATCTGCCACATGGAAGGCAGTGGCCAGTGGCCACAGGACAAAGGAGCCATCAAGCGCATCAAGGCCGCTTTTCACCTCCAGCTGGCTGAGCTCCTCCGGCAGCAGCACCAGCTGGTGTGCAGACCTGCAGTCACCCACACTGATGTGTACAAGGTAAGGGGGTTCCCAGAACCTTCCCCAGGCCTGACCTTACCGAGGTGGGGGGCTGTGGCAGTGATCCCACTGGACAAAAAAAAAATATTTGGATGGTGGGCGTAGGAAGGAGTGTGGTGAGACTGCATTGATGTCAGGCTGCTGCTGTTGTATTCCTGAGGGGCAGCATAACACTAATCATGCTGCTTATGTCACCACCCAGCCTGACTTTGCCTTGTGTCCCATCTCAGGATGGCTACGTGTTCCGTCTCCAAGTAGCCTACCACCGGGAGCCCCTGATCTTGAAGGAAGTGGTCACTCCAGAAGGAATGCTGAAGTACCAGGACACAGAGGAATCTCGGCAGCTGGAGCTGGAAACATTGCATCTGCCCTATCTAACCAGCTCACTGCATGGGTAAGTGAGGCAGAAAGTGCCTGAGAGGTCAGAATGTGGGACATGCCTGGAAACCAGCATGGAGGTGCCCTTGGATGCCTCCTGGGTAGAGGAGCTTGCTTTGGGAAGTGGCCCTTCAGCCAGCCTCATGAGAGGCTCTTTGGAAGGATTAAGGGAGGGATGTGGGTGTGGGTGGCACCACTTCTTACCCTGTAGTCACTGGTGTGAGGAGACAAATACTAAAATGCAGCATGTTTAGAGGGAAGCATGAGGCAGCATTTTCCCTTCTTCTCCCAATATCTCAGCATCTGCTGAAAGTCTCTGTGCTTGTGATGCTGTGTAAGTGTTCCTCACAGATTTTTGCCCCTCTCTTCTTTCTCATCAAATGCCAATGTGGGTCCTGGGGTGTGTGGGCTGAGCAGTGGCATGTGTCCCTCCTCACAGGCTCCAGCAGCAGCACCCTGTGTTTGGCAGCACTTCCCGGCTGGCCAAGCGCTGGATCTGCGCCCAGCTCCTGAGCAACAGCATTTCTGAGGAGTGTGTGGACCTGCTTGTGGCATTTCTCTTCCTCCACCCAGCCCCCTTCACACCACCCAGGTGAGGATGAGGAGCCCAGGCTGGCCTGATGGGGGTTTAGTGCCTTTCATTACATGGCATGGAGGAAGGGTGGGATGCTGCTCAGGTGGGAGGTGTTGGGAGGGTTCACAGCAGGGAGCATGGGGCCTCTGTGCTGCCAAAATACTGTCCCAAGTCTTGTTGGGAGTTGCCAGAGGAGATGGAGGTGCTTAGCACTGAGGGCTGTGGTTTTCCCTCTGCTGTGCACTGCAGAGAAAGGGGGAGAGCAGGTAAGGCTGGGAGCGAGTGTCCTTGTGGCCTCTAGGTGCTGGTGGCACAACTGCAGAGTGTCTTGTGCCTTCTGGAGGACTGGTGAGGCCCCTTGTTCTGGGGGTGATGGCCAGGAGAAGCAGGGTTGTGGCTACCAGCATGCTGGGGCTTCTGGGTTCCCTGGGAAGGGTGTCAGGGTGGTGATGGCAGCTCCAGCCTTCCTCCTGGAGAAGGCTTCCAAGGGAAGGACAAGGGGTTGGGCCCTGAAATCTGAATGGAGTAATGTGTTGGTAATGCTGGCCCCTGGCAGACAGATGTTATGGGGCCCAGAGGAAGTGAAATGAAGTTAAAGGAAATGTTTTTCTTCTGTGTGGAGTCAAAAGGTTACTCTGCCCTGCACTTGGGGTGCAGTTTCCTTTCCCAAAGTAGCAGGAACAGCAGTCTGATGCCTAGAATGCTTTCCTGTCTCCTAAAATAACAGAATCCCCATCTTCCCAGCTATCTGGCCTGTGCATGTGTCATTTTGCAGGGAAAGAGGCACTCTGGGAACTTGGCTGGTGATCAGACCTGCACCAGAGATGGGAGCAGCCCTCTCTCTCTACCTCCTCCTTGTTTCAGACCCAGGAGTCTGGGTGGAAAGAGCATCAGGAGACTGGGCAGCTGGGAGGGGGTTGGGGGGGACACTATGATTTATGTTTTGCTGGTTTCTTTTTCCTGAGGAATGAGGGAAAAGGGTGAAAAGACTTTGCCTGGAGATTTGGAGAAGGGGAAGTGTCTCAAATTTGTTCTGAACTTCCCTTTCCCATCACAGATATCCCTTGTTGGGCTGCATATGGGTTGGGCCTTCACTAAGCCACCCCAAGTGCAGCCCTACTTGCTCTGCCAGGGGAGCAAATGCTGATGTTGAGCTGTTTTGTCCTGCCTGCAGCTCTCCACAGGTGGGGTTCCTGCGCTTCCTCAACTTGCTGGCAACCTTTGACTGGAAAAACAACCCTCTGATAGTCAACCTAAACACTGGCCTCACAGGTGAGCAGGCAGTGGGTAGGAGAGCTGCAGCATGAGATTCTTGAGCCCTCCTTGGTCAGTGCCTGGCTCCACATCTCTTGGACACATCATAGCTTGCACTATGAAAAGGAGATTTTCCACTCCCTTGCTCTTGCCTTGTCATGTTTCACTTGCCTGCAGGATGGGTTTGGTTGTGCCATGTGTGGTTTCCTTTTCTTCCCTGCCTGCCTCTGAAGAGATGGGTCTCAATGATGATACTCTGCTGCTTCTGGTCTTGTTGAAATCTGTGACAAGCGTGGGTGGTGTTGGATGTGGAGTTGTCTTTGAAGCAGTCTGTTCCTGCCCTCTAGTGTTTTGTCTGTTGATTGTCGTTTGGATACAGGCTGGAGCCACAGGAGACCATGGGATTGTATTTGCTCTGCAAAGTCATGGGATGGAGGAGAGTTATACCCAGTTTTAAAGCTGATTTATAAAAAAAAGTAAAGGTGTTTGAGAGAATTGGGTTTTGAAAACTAGTATTGTCCAAAGTGCCCTCCAACTTATTTTAATGAACTAAAGAGCTTTTCCCCACTTGAGGGGAAATAAAAGACAAAAGGTAGAACACTCTTTGGATAATACAAACTGTCACTAGCTTATAATGTGAATTTCCAGCTTGTGTCAGTCTCTGTACCTACCATGCCTGAGCTCACCTGAGTGGATTTAGAGTGAAGGTCCATCTGATGGGAGTGAGGCACAAGCCTGAGGTGAAGGAGCTCTGGTTTCGCATGGACTGTGGGATCAGAGGATGGGAGAAGATAAATCCTGTTGTGCTTCCTTTTCCTTGCTGTGATGTGCGTGAGGAGATCAGAGGGCTGTGGATGGAGCAGAGTATCTCACCTGTCTGCCTGCCCTCTCCAGATTCTGACTGCACAGAGATCAAGAACAAGTTTGTAGCAGCTCGCTCTCGCCTTCCCGTCATGTTCCTGGCCACCCCCAAGGACCAGTGGAGCTCCATGTGGACCCGGGAGTGCCCCTCGGCACAGGTGAGCTGGGCCCTTTGTCCCCTTGCCTCTGGTGCTGCTGGCTTGGGGCAGTTCTCTGCTCCTAGTGCTGGAGCCAGCTCTTAGAGCCCCGTGAGGGAGGGATGTCCCTGTTACATCCAAGACTGCCAAGTTTTACCCTCTGACTTCCTTCCTTCCCCAGATCCTGCAGCGCCTTGTCCTGCTCGCCTCGGAGTCTCTCCGTGCCCTGGAGGAGCAGCTCATGGACCCGCTCAGTGACCAGGATGTGAAGGTAACCCCGTGGGGACAAGGGTTTTCAGGCTCTGGCCGAGCAGACTGGGCTTTGGTGGTGGTTGCTGGGATGTGTTAGGAGGTTTCAGGCTGTGGCCATGGGGTTGCCCTGGGATGTCAAGCTGCAAGGATGGGAGGAGGGAGGCTGGTGTCCCTCTATGCCACCCTGCTTCTGAGGGACCCAGCTCTGCACTGCAGCTTGGGGTGACTAGGACAAGTTTATTCTGTATTCTCTAGTTCTCTTGGGACATGAGCAAACCCACAATATTCCTGTGCCAAACCAGTTGTGTGTCCATGACACGATCAAATGGTTCCTCTGGGAGACTCTTCTGGAATAGTTGTGGAAATCTGGCTTGTGTGCTCAACTCTAACCAAGTTGGGTGTTGGAGGTTTTAGCAGGACAGGCACTTTAGGAGGATGTTCTTTTGGTTTGAGTGGAGAAGTAAAGCCCTATGGAGTTTAACCCTCTTCATTTTCTCAGTGATTTCATTCTTTAAGTAAACGAAAACATCCATTACTGCAATGGACTTGAGAGATGTATATTTATTTGGCCTTTGAAGGGAGATACATGTGTTTTGAAGGGTAGTTTGTTGGTGTACTAGGTAGTGAACCAGGAGATTGAATCTCAAAGGACTAAAAAGCCAAGCAGTGGTTAGATATGGCAGATTCACATTAGGGACAGAAAACCCCAAATGAAAACCAAAACCAGAAAGCAGCACATACAGTGGGATTTTTTTTCTGCCTAAGCAATATAAAAAGGACTTGTTGATACTGCTTTCTGTTCTGCTTTATTGTGCACTGGAAATGCTATGAGGTGAGGATGTACTTGAGGCAGTAGCAGTGTGTGTTACAGGGCTGTGAAGGAATGAGGCATGTGCAGTGTGTTGCAGTCACAGTGCTGGCCCAAGAGTGAAATTCAAGAGGCACATTGTGAGCTGAGGATGGTTATCTTCTAAAAAAAACTGTCACCTGGCCAGAGCAGCCTCCCAACACCTTGACTCAGCCTCCTTGGGACTCCTCCTTCCTCCCTTCCATTGCAGTGGGAATGTTTCTCATTGGCATGGAATTATGCCAGTGTCCTCCCTAGGGGAGCCTATGATGTTCCTTAGGAATAAATATGGGATGCTGTTTCCAGGCCAGAGCTTGGGGCAGGGAGGAGGGAGAAGCCTTTCCACTTTAGTTTAGAGTTGGCTTCTCTATAGTTGCCTTCTGTATCTAAGAGAGTGCTGCAAGCTGTTTTTTTTGTCTTTGCATTTGAGTCCCATGGGGACATGCCTGCTGTCATGAAGATACACACATGGGTTTGCTCCCAGGGCACGCACAGGAAGCCATGGACTTCATCACTGGGTGGGACAGGAGGTCTGTGTGGAGCAGAGCTGGGACTGACTCAGTGCTGGTCACTGATGTTCTTCATGTGTGTTCTCCCTGGCCTGGCTGTAAACCAGTTCCAGGCAGTGGGTTTTCTTCCAGTGCCAAGATGAGCAGTGTCCCATGCCTCTGTTCATGTCTCTGCATCATTTGTTCCATTTGAAAATGTACACATAGTTTTAAGTTTTTTTCCATTTTAATACAGCTGTATCCACAGCTAGATCCTGCCTGTCCAAATATTTACGTATCTGGATTGCTCCTGTCCATTAATAGGGTTTTGCTCTCACCCTCTGTCTGTTTGATGGAAGATGCTGTTGCCCTCTGGGGCAAGTCCTGGTGGACAGATGGGGCCATCCATCCCATTATTAAACAGCTCCTTTGTCCCCTCCGTGTTGTTCAGCTCCTGTTGGCTTCTTGCTTCCCCTCCTCATCCTGAGACTTTACCACGTGCAGTGCAGTTATCTATCTCTCACTCAGCTCACCTCTTTGTCCCTCTCTCAGTTTCCCACCCCACTAGCACTTACTCAGGTAGGTTTCCTGGGGTCTGTGGCAAACTTGTAGCATTAATTTCACAAAAATTTTGTCTTTGGTTTACTGCTTCCTAAGGAGAAGAGGACAAAATGCTAACAAGGAATTGGGAAACTTCTCTTACCTCTCCTGCCTCCTTGTGTCCTATATTGACTGTCACTGTTTCTCCCTGCAGATGGTCTTCCGCCCTCCTTTGGACTTCTATGATGTCCTGATCCACCTGAATCCCAACCAGATTCCTCGGCTCCTGGAGAGCGTGGACCGGCCGGTGAAATCCGTTTCCCGTGGCGTGGTGAAGAACAGCTCTGCCACGAATATCCTCTTTCCTGTGGTGGATTATGACCCTGTGCAGTTGTACCTCCAGGAGCTGAGGGTAAGCACGGCCTGTTGGGGAGGCAGATGGGGTGCCTGGTGCAGGACATGGCTGGTGACATCTTTAGGTATTTGCATGGGATGGGCATTGCTTCTCCAGCAGAAGTCCTGTGAATACACCACCTCCTGCATGGAAATGGGAGTGCTGCTGTGATGTGAGGATGAGCTCAGACAGAAACCACCAGGAGCTTTTGCGGAAGAAGATTGCATTCACAAAGGTGTCTTTAAGCCATTTGTCTCTAGGTAGTTAACTCACTTTTCATGGCTTCTTCCACCAGTTGGTGTGCATGATGGGCAGTAGCCACATACAATTTCTGGGGGGAAGTACAGGTATGACATGGTCCCAGTAAGGTTTCTCCTGTTAGGCCAGTGGTTGTATGAGCCAGAGGAGATCAGTATTGGTCACAGAGTGGTTTCTCTGTGTTTGGCTGCATGCATAACAACAGAGGAAGTTGGTAATGTGGGAATATGGAGAACATCAGTACCCAAAGTCATTGACATGTTCTTTTGCACCATAAGCTTCGGCAAGCTGGGGAGATATGCAGGGTCCTGGATGACAGCAATGTTCTTCTCTGGATGTAGTCAGCCTGTGCTTTGCAGTTGTGCAGCACCTGGCACTTCCCAGCTTCAGATGTGGTAGTAGCTGGGTTAAATGTTAGTGTCAGATGTGCAGAGAGGTGGGGTTGTGATGCCCTCTTCTCAAAGCCTGCCTTGACTTTGAAGTGCCATCATCCCTTACTGATAGCAGTGCTGTGAGCAGGTGTCAGAACTGTAAGCATGGGAATGTAGGCTGGCTGTGGCAGGAAGGGGCCTGTGGGGGTCTCGGGTCCTGTTCCCCACTCAGGAGAGAGCCAGCTTTCATGTTGGAGCAGGCTGCACAGAGCCCAGTCCTGCTGGATGCTGTCTGTCTCCAGGGATGGGGATTTCCTACTTCCCCCACCAATGTTTGGCCACCCTTGAAAAAATGGTGCCTGAATTGATACTCCAGTTTAGGCTGGAAGATTCTGGGCCCTCTCAGTTCAAGCTCTTCTTTCACCTTAACTAGATACCTTAGGAGTTGGGCAAAGAAAACTTGAAAGGGTTTCTTTGAAGATTTCCTCATCCTGGGCACAGCCCTGTTGCCTCCCAGGTTGCATGCCAGCCCCAGTGCATGATAACCTGTGCCCATGGGAATCTGCTGTGGCTTCAGCAGAACTGCCAGGTCTTCCAAGGTGTAAGCTTAGTCCTCCTGTCACCCACAGCAGCCTGGGACAGTCTTGGGTGGTGAGAGACAGGGATGTGTGAAAGGCTTCATGAAACTGAGGAAGACCAACAAATTGTCACACAATTTCCCTTCAAAAAGCACTGCTTCCTTAGCTGGAAGGACACTTGGGAGAGGAGGTGCCCAGTGCTCTCCTCCCTTTGAGAAGGAAGGTGGACCTGGAGGTCCTGCAGACATGTTCTAGAGAGCACTGGGGGATTTCTTGGGCAAGAAGGAAGAGGAGAAGCATCCTTTAGAAGGGTTTTAAAAGGGAGGAGGAAGCAGATTTGGAACTGTTTGCTCTTCCATTTTCCTTTCTGATGTCTGAGGAGTCACATCAGGACCAGCCCCTTGCTTTTCAATGATGAATGTTTGACTTGCTGCCATGAAACCTCAGCCAAAGAGGTGCAGATGTGGGTAGGAAATGGAGGTTTTAAAGTCTGAAATCCTTCTCTACCTAGTGCTGGAGGTGGGTTCTATAGCTGAACTGAGCTTTTCAGCAGCTATGAAGGTGCTGCAGATGCATGGGGACAGAGACTCTGTATCTCTGAAGGGCTAAGCAACTCTTATGGAAGCCTGAAAGAAAGAAGAATGCTTGCTTGAAGAAAAGCTGGAGGATGCTGGATGAGCTGACTGGGAGAGCTGTCTCTTTGGCAAAGCTTGGAGCAGGTCTGGCTGTAGATTGAGGCAGTCAGTCAGGAGACTCTTTGGGGCTTACAGGGTTTACTTTTATGCATCTAGACAAGTTGATGTCAGTAAGTGGCTCTGGAAGTGAAAGGTAGAGAAAAGATTTTCTTGGAAAGCAGCTTTCATTATCTTCAGGCAGTTATGATTTCTGTGGTCCAGTCAGTAGTGACATACAAATTGCTGAATTTGGATGTCACTATTGACTGGAGAATTGCAGAATTTTTACTGCTTTTTACTGTCCATTTTTATTAATACAGGTTATAATAGACTGGGAGTTGGGTTTGCTCAGGTTGCAAACTACAGCTGCTCCTAAATCCAATATGCTAACATCCCAGTGAAGAAAGATGCATATGAGCAAAGGTCACATTGCTTGTTGGAATCAGTGTTGATTCTCTTGGTGTCCCTTGTTCTTTGACATGAGGGTTCCTAGGAGGGAACAGATCAGGAACTGGTTGCAGCTTTCTCTGAAGAGTGAGCTGTGGGGCAGAGAGCCTGAAATCTGCCTCAGCATCTCTGTCTGGGAGTCTTTCCTTTGTCTTTAAGGCTCTTAGATATTGTTTGTTTTCTTGTGGCTATCATATTGGAGATATCTTGCAGTAACAGTTTGCTTGTCATTCATAGCATCCAGATCAGTAGTGGGCAGTCCTGAAGGAGCTGGTAAATATCTGCTTTTCTAGGCAAACAGGTGTTTATTTTCCTGGAAAAGTCACAGAGGTGATGCTGCACATGGTCTCAGAGAACTCATCCATATCCAGTTAAGTTGGAAGGCCTCAAAAGCTGATTTTGCACTGCAGGACCACTGCAAGCTGCTCAGTAGAGGCTACTCCATCCATTAGAAATCATCTGACTTCATGTCTCAGTGTATTGATGTTGTTGCTTCAAGGCAGGACTTTTTCATTGACTTTGGCTTTGCTTGGTAGACTCTGCAGCACCTTTTTATTTCTCCTTCCCTGGCTCTTGCTGCTCTAAGCAGTGTTCAGCTCTTCCCTGTCCTGTGGGCTGGAAGCCCTGGGGGTGATCCAAACCCTGCAAGAAGTTGGTGCCAGAAAGAAGTGTGGTGACAGTAGTGAATCCTTGTGAGAGAACTTGGATGAGAAGGCAGTTTGGATGCAGAACTGACTGGCTTTGATTCAGAGTAATTTGCTCTCTCTTAACAGCACAAACCACAGAATTGAGCAATGGGGCTGTAGCCATGGCTGACAGTGCAGCTGTTTGGTGGGTTTGTAGCAACAAAGGGAGACATCTGCCTCACAGATGCTGTGGGATTTTGTGTTCTTCTGTGGGCAAAAAAGAAACATCTGCCCTTTACTGAGATTTCCACACGAAAACAGGATTTAAATGCCTTGCTGTTTTGATTGAATTGAGGGGGCCAGGGAGTGGCTTCTTCCCCTAGTTCCGACTGGTAGCCAGGAGATCCACTCTTCTGTCCAGCCTGTTTGCCCATGTTCTTCTAAAGTCGAAGTGTTTAGCAAGGCAGTAGTGCTCTGGACCTGAAAGATTGCTTTGTGCCTTTTCCAGGGAGCTTAATCAGAGTAGAAAATGAAAGGAGAGGAGGTGCTGAATCCTGACTACTTGATTTTTTTCCTGCTTCAAGGAGATGTGCTGCAGGAACTGGCCTGAGTTGCTCTGGTGCCTGGGAGGCTCTGGGTAGAGATGAAAGGCTGGCTGTGGGATTAAGGCAGCAAATTCTTCAATTCCAGAACAGATCTGATAGAGAAGACCTGTTCTGTGATCCTGTCCACATGAGAAGGCTTTGCAGACAGACACTTTTGAGGGAAAGCAGGTGCCAGACATCACACAGAGAGGGCTTCCCTGGAGATTCAGCCCATCAGCAGCCTCCTTGCCACCTACAATTCAGAGCGCCTGGTTGAGCAAACCCTGGGTTGGCTCCTGGTGGGGATTCTCCAGCAAGGCTAAATTAAATTTAAGTGTCTTGAATGAGGCTCCCATTGAGTCTCCATCATGGCTGCTGATCTATGTTCTGGTGGCTGTGTGGCTACAGGACACCCCTGTGTTTGCTGGGGATGTGGTGTGAGATGGCTCAGTCTGTGCAGCTTTTGCTCAAGGGTTACTTGGCTGTACTCTGGCCTTGAGACCATTCCAGAGGACACAGGGCTTGTGGATTTGCTTGCCATGCCTGTCTGCTTGCATTCTGGAGCTCACAAAAGCCAAAGGCTCTGGTCTCTTCCCTGAGCTGTTCACTCACTGTGGGGTAAATTGGGTGAAGCTGCCTGTGCCATGTCCATCTGCCTGTCAGTTATGGCTCTTAATAGATCTCACATTTCTTACTGGATCTTTGGTCTCACCAGGTCACTGATGGGATGTGCTGAGATTCATTCACTGAGATTTAGCTTTCTTGGGCTGTAGGAAGAGCTTATGGCAGAGAAGCTGTCCATTTTTTGAGATCTTTTCCGTGTGGAAGAGCAGGAAAATGTTTCCTGCTTTACAATAAACGTCCCTCTAAAGTAATGTTTTGCATTTCTTGCACCTTAAGGCGAGACCTATCAGGAAGACTTTGAGCCCATTCCTTTCTTCCTCCCATGATATAAAAATGTGTCTCTTGCTACTACATGTTAGAAAGGAATTAATGAGAATAAAAATTCTCTATCTCATAAAACATGTAAGCTGTGATCGTGTGATGTAGCTGTAATTGGTAAAATCTTTCCAGGTCAGTCTGCTCCCTTCTTGTTTTGACTGACAGGGTTGACTCCTCCTATGGTGACACCAGGTAAACAGGGAAAAGCTGAGAAAGCTCTGTGGGCTCTCATGTTGGGCAGGAAACTTCCTGTCTGGATCTGCACCTTTGGAAGAACAGAAGTGTCAGGAAATCCATCACCTGCTTTCAGGGCTGCAGAGCTGCCACAGACCCTTAGCACAGTGCCCTGGGCTGAGGGTGGGTACAAGTGTGTGTGCGCCCCTTTGCTCAGTGGGGCATCAGCCCCATGTGCTCCTGGGCTGAGCTGACAGGGGACTTGTGGCTGCATTTCTTCTGTGTTGGTAATGCCCTCCCAGAGCCTGTGCAGGGTTTGTTGTGTAGAAAGTGACAGACTTTTGTCTGAATGATTTGGTGGATTGATATCTGCTCTGATGCAGCCAGGAGGATAAACGAGTGGCTTCTTTCCTTTCCACATTTCTTTCCTTTCCACATTTCTTTACTGCTGCCCCCAAGCCCCAGGACAAGGAGGGGTGTGTAGCCTCTCAGGTGGAAAAGTTTGCTTAGTTTGAATTCAATTTGAAGCCTTTTATGAGCTGAATCTCAAACCCAAGGGTTTCCTTTGTCTTTTAAAAGAAAGTCACAGAGGTAGCCCCAGCCTGGGGTTACTTGGACAGTGCTCCTTGCTCTCTTGGGTTGTGGGGGAGGCTCTCTCTGTGTCACATACCTGGGAGTATCAGGGCAGGTCACAATATGGTTACAGAAACCTCGAAATGTTAACCACCAATAAGTAGTTTGTTGGAAGTAAGTAGCTTTAATGAGGTTTTACACTGGTGGGTTCCTTGCTAAGAGCACTTAAAATGCTCTGAACACTGAGCAAGTGTTGATGCATTTGCCTTCTGAGCTGCTGTTGAACCAGGGAATACTACTGTAGGACACACTTTTGTGTGCAGAGACCCTCCCTAAAAGTCTCTTCCAGCATCTGTGATGCAATGAGCCTAATCTCTTGGTAGAAGCAGTGAAAAAAAAGCTTGGATAAAGGGTCAGATGGAAAAAACCCTATCCCTAAAAAACAATGTAGATACTTAAACAGTAGATACTTAACTAGCAGCAAGTAGATACTTTAACAATGTAGACACCTAACAACTAGTAGATACTTAAGTAAATTTCACTTAGCTCATTGCAAAATCCACACTTCAAATGGAGCTGCTTAATCTGGTGATCCTATTTTAGATCCAGGCATTGTTTTACTCACTACATTTCTCCACCCTTTTCATTCCTATAACCCTGATGGTTTCTTACAGAGGTTGTTCTAATCTTCTTCCAGGTGCCATATACACCTTCTCCCTGGACAATGAGGCCTCTCCAAAGTGAAGCCCTGAGCTTGTAGGTCCCCCATGTCCCTGTGAGATGGGAACCAGCCCTAGGATTTGTTGATGGCAGGGATTTCTGTGGGCCTTGAAAGCTGACTTGCAATCAAAGATGCAGCACCTGGAGAAGTGAACAAATGTAGTCCCTGCCTTTTCTCCAATTTCTCTGAAACTTTTCCTGGAAGAAGGTGTTCACAGGCTCAGACAAGTCCAGTGACACTGGGCAGAGAACGTGGGATGTGGAAAGGAGGGTGAACTGTTTGCTTTTACTCCCCAAGCCTCTGAACAAACAGGAGTGCAGTGACTAACACACCTGACCCTTTTAATGCTGCCATTTCTCAAGAGCTCCACAGCTCATGGGCCAGTTTGAAACACTATCACATGGGTGACAGTAGGAGCAGAACAATGCTGAGATTTTGAATTGAATGCCATCCTTTTAACATCTGCCCTCTGCTCCCTGCTGTTTGGGGAAAAAAAAAAAACCAAACCTGCTGGGTATCAGGCCAAACAGTGGTTTTATTGGGAAATTAGCTGAGCTGGGAGGGTTTTTTTACTGCAAATGCTGCTGGCTTCTATCCAGCAAGATACTGTTCTCACAAGGAGCATTGCGTGGCACTGAGATCTCATCCTGCAGAGTAGCTGGGCTTTTTCAGGTTCTCACATGTCTGCTCCCCTTTGCTTCAGAAAGCTGCACCTTGGCGGTCAGCGTGCCCTGAGCTTTATTGCCATTCCTTGAGCTTTCCCTCCCTCCCTCTTTGGCTAAAAAAAGAGGAGTCTTCCCTGTTGACTGGGCTCTGAGCATAACCTGTTGCTCTCAGTACAGAAATGCCAGGGTGGTTTACATCTTTCTCAATGTATTTTTAGACAGTGGTTTTTCTAGCCAGTTTGGTGAAATAATGCCTTGACCAGGCTTGCCCCTGTGAAAGCCCATGGAGTGGGATGAGTTGGCAGTTCTTGGGATCTTTCCATCTTGATGACCTGATTTTTGTTGCCCTCTGTGAGGGCAACAACACTCCAAACCCAAATCTGTCTCTGAAGATTGTAGACAACACCACCTCTCCTTGCTTGTCAGGTCTGTATTCTAAAAATGCCACCTTGCCTTTTAGGATGACTGGTAACACCAACCCACTCTACCTTTTTTTTCCTACTGCAATTCTGGTAGGTCCATACAAGAGCCCATCCAAGCTTGTCTTTGATTATGATTTTTTTCATGCACATCCTCATGAAAACCTCATGATACGATGATGCCAGCAGAGACCTCTCTTGGTAGAAGCTGGGAAACTAAGGTGATGGAGAAGAAGGCTGAAGAGGGAGCAGAGGTTCTGTATTCTGGGCAATAGTTTGTTCCAAGTCTGGTGAAGCCCTGTGCAGAAGCTTCTCCTGTACTGATGCTGGGGACTGTTGCTCAGCCTGGTAAATACATCTTGTTGCCTGATGTTGATCTCCACCAAGACAAACATGTATCAGGGAGCAGCTGCTTGGTCAGCTTCTTTCAGGGTACACATCTCTTGGTATCAGCATGTTGGGTGATGAGCTGTAGGGCCAGACTTTAAGGTTTGAGAAGCTGCTTGCACACAGCATTGTTTCCTTCTGCTGTGATGCTCATCTGCCTCCTTGCAGCCCTGGGAATCCAGCTGGTGTGGGCTTGGGGCAAGCCAGACCGAGCTTTAGTCATCCCTTTGTGTAACATCTCTCTTTGATCTCTGCTGCCCAGCACCACCAAAGGAGATGCTCACTGGCACCACTGCTGAAGCACAAGGGGGAAGGAGGACAGATTGCTGCAGTGCCTCCTTTGAGCTTTCCATCTCTTTCCACCCCACAGAACTTTGTGTTACTTAAAACCTCTGCTCTAATGTTTCCTTTTTGGATAAAGTCATGACAGCTCACATGGGGTTTATCTTGGTGGAAGAAGGAGCTTTGATACCTTGGTTGCACAGGTTGCAGAGCTTGAGATGCTGGCCTCTGGTTTTGTGTTTGTCTTTGGTGCCATGAAATGTACTGTGGCAGGACTGCCTGCTGGGTAGGGCCTGCCTCTTTCTGTTTCATGCATTGTGTAATCTTGGATATAGTTGCTTGGACACTGGGAAACTACATCTTGGCAGTGCCAGGTCAGCTGATGGAGGACCACAGTGAGGGACACTCAGTGGGTTGTCACTGAAGGGTCACTGTCCTTAACCTGTGTTTGTTTTCTCTCCAGAACGCCTTTGATGATCTTGCCTTGTTCTTCTATGACAAGCATGGAGGGGAAGTGATTGCAGTTCTGTGGAAACCTTTGAGCTTCCAGCCTCAGCCTTTTAAGGTGAGTTTTTGCCTCTGTTTTAAGCTTTGTGTTACCTTTGTACCCTGAAAGCTTGAAGGGCTCTTTTTATTTTTCTGTATGGTAATTGCTTTGTCCGACTGTCATCAACCTCAAAGCCCTCTGAGAAATGGAGGTCATGGTTCTGTTGCTTCTTAGAAGGGGAGAAACCAAGACAGAGATGTGGCCACAGTGCCTTCAAGTCATCAGGAAAACTGAGAAGGGAAATAGACTATCACATTCTTGTGGCTTCGGGATCTTACCAGAAATACCCAACCCACAAGAAGCCTAGGTCCAGAGTGCCCATGTCCTCGTTGATGCATGGAGCTGTTTTCCAGCTGCACTGTGTGGGTTGGCAAACCCTAGAGGGTGGTTAAGCCAGGTGTGAGGCATGCTGGAGTGATTCATGCTGCTTTCTATGAAGGAAAGACGCAAAGAAACCGGTTACTCATGGCTCGGAGCTGGCAGCCCAGGCTCTTCTGTCAGTCTCTGGTGATTTATCTCCCCTCTCTTCACGGCCAGAGGGCATTGGCCATTCTGCCTGGCTGCTGTTGTGAAACCCAGTTATTCACAGTGGTGAAACAGAGGAGGAGATGCTTGCATCGGAGCTGAGTCTGGCTGGATTAAACAAAAGGATTTCGTTTTTGCCACTGTTGGAGCCAAGGATATCTTCCCACTTGAGGTCCTGACACCCACCAAAGAACAGAAGCAGTTCTTACTCAACCTTGTGCTGTGATCCCTTTTGCATACTCCTTGTGCCCTGCTTACCCAGGCTCTGCCATGCATCTGCACACTTGTCATTCCACCATGCCCCTGGCCATTGCTTTGCCTCGTGACTTCCTCACAGTCTTTGGACTGTGGCTCCAGGGTAAACCCTAAAAGGGCCTAGAAGGGTAACTTTTGCACTTTTTTAGCTCTAAAAATGAGCACTGATAGTGTTGAGAAGTGAAGCTTGTGGAACTGGGTGCAGTGGTGTAGCAGGGTTTGTATGTGACAAGGCAGGAGAGGAACTTAATTCTCTTTCTTGGGGCTGGCAGAGGTTGCAGTGCAACTCTGAGCAGGTGCTCCCATTTGTGCAATATTTTCTGTGTCCTGCAGGTCTCCAGCATGAGGGGAAGGAAGGTGACAATTCTGAACAACGAGCTGGTCTGCATTCCCAATGTGGAGGCGATTCTCGAGGACTTCGAGATTTTGGGAGAAGGCTTGGTCAAAAGTGTGGAAGCTCGTACAGAGAAATGGACTATCTGAAACCACTGAGAGGTGTCAGAGCGGCCTGTCCTCAAGCAGTTTGTTACCTCTGGGTCTGTTCCTTTCTATAAATCAGTCCTAGAAGAGCCTTTTAGCTTTCTAAATCCCAGAACTGTATGTTTTACTCTATTTATCTTTATATGTATGGTTCGGAAAAGCAATGGGACCTGATACTGTTTTCAAGAATACAAATACCTTTTTATTTTGAAGAAAATATAAAGATGGGATAAAGTTTTTGAAAATGTTCCTGTTTCTTGTTCATTGTAGGAATTGTAGGTCTGCTCACATGAAAATGGAAAGGTCTGAAAAATATGGCTGAAGTGTGCAATGGAAAGGCAGTTTCCTGGTTTGGTAGGGAGTTTATATGAGGTGCTGCTGTTGTAGGGGTTAGCAAAAGAACAGTTGTTACAAGAATGACCAGGTTATTCCCTGCTGCTCAGCCCCAGTGAGGCATATTTGGCACACTGTGTTCAGTGCTGGTTTTCCCAATAAAAAGGAGACATGGATACTGGAGCAGGTCCAGTGAAGGGCAACAAAGACAATAAAGGAATTGTAGCCTCTGTGATGAGGGGGAGAGGGTGCAAGAGCCAGACTTGTTCAGCCTGGAGAAGAGAAGGCTCAGGGGATTATTGCCAATGTGTTTTAATACCTGGTGAGGCAGTAAAGAAGATGGATTGAGTCTAAATGATGGGTGAGAGGGGTAAATTGACATGCAGAAAGTTCTGCTTAAAATGCTTTTTCTTTACCATGAGGGGATTAAACATTGGCACACGTTACCCACAGACTCCCAGGTGGAGTCTCCATATTTCATACTCAAAACCCAACTGGACATATGCTCAGAGCAGGGATGTTGGATTGTTTCTGACATGTGGAATGATTGTGAAGGCTCCTGATAAGGGAAGAGAGGAAAATAAGCTGGAGCAAATGCAACTGTCCCATCCCCTCTTCTGGTGGAGGCAGAACACACATTCCAGCAGCAAAGCATGGATGAATCAGATGCAGAGCAAAGAAAACAGACTTCATGACAGCAGATTTTGCTTGATTTTGCAGATCAAGCCTGGAAAGGCAAGTGGATATTTAGGCAGCCTGATAACTAGGCAGTTGTTTCTTGGTTAGGAGCATTTCAGATAGGAAGTTAAGTGTGTTGCTTCGAGACCTCCTGGCCTTTCCAGCTGTTGGCAGCGAGCCCAGGGCTTTGTTTAGGGAATTCACAACTTCTTTTTCAGATGTTTTCTCTGAATCATTTTAAAGTGGGCTATGGCAGGGATGGGACTCTGGGCTTGTGCTGTTTGCTTAGTGCCCATTGATCGGTGTTGGAAACACTGTGTGTCCTCACACAGTGGGGTAGGAACATGTGTGCAGCACCCCTGCCTATGGGATAAATCTGGTACATTTAAGTTACAGGGATAATTTTTCCCTCTTCCCTGTGCTGGTTGGCTGAGGGAGGCTGTGTGTGGAATCCATTGCCCATTGTTTCTGGAAAGAGCTTTCTGAGCACACCTAAACTGAAATCATCAAAAGCTCTTAGTGGGCAAAACAGACCTCTCACCTGAGAACAAAGCAGCACGTTCTGTTGCTGCTGTGACCCCTGCAGCCTCAGAACTTGCTGACAAGTCCATTAACAAATGATGCAGGCAGTGATTTAGACAGGTTTCAGAAGCAGCTAATTAGGGATTAATTCTTAATCTTCTCTTTGTTGTGCTTTATCATCCTCTAGATGTTGGAATTGCCCAACCTGCCTTCAGAGATGGTAGCTGGATTGTTCCCTCTTTTTGTGTCAGTTTGCCTTCACTCTGACATGCAGTTTGACATTAGAGTCATGTAAATTTGCCAACACAGCTTTCAGACACCACTGGAGTTGGTGCAGTGGTTGCTCGTGCCAGAGCTCTGCCTGTTCCCTCCATGCCCCATCCGCCTTTGCTTTTCCCCCTGCTGTATATTGCAGATGCTGGAACATTCTCCCCACTGCATATATCTGCTTTTTCCCAGGTCACAGACGTGTGCCAGAGCCTGCATGAGCTTCCAGGGCAGCAGAGCTCCTCCAGCTACCTTCACCAGGCAGGCTTGAAGGTCCTGCTTGTGCTTCTCTGGGGCTGTCATGGGACGTGGCCCCTCAGTGGCTTATTCCCTGCCTGGATATATTTATGGGTGTGATGGCTTCTGCCTTTTCAGCTGAACAATGCTGCAATCTCCTCTGCCCTGTCCTCCCCAGCCCTGGTCTGCTTTTATCTGCTTCTTTTACGCTGTCAGGTATTTTATTTCTACTTTTTCCTTCTTGCCTTTAAAAAGGCATAAAACTGCTCCTCCACCCTCCATTTGCAGCGTGCAGCAAAGGGACAGGAAACATCCAGGCAAATCTGCAGGTCCCAATAAAATGATGATAAATGAAACTCATAAGCAAACCCTTGTACAAGTCCTAACCTGCTGGTGTTTCATAAGGTGGTGCCACTGTGCTCAGAAGCCAGATGTGAGCCCAGTTTAGGTGACAAACATAGGCACCTCAACAAAGACCTTGTCATGAATTCACCTAAGACTCACCGTATTGACCACTGCTAGCCCAGGTTACATCACCTGAAGGGATATACCTGTGTCAGCAAAAGTTACCCAGATAACAAATTATCCCAGCTTTGCTTGCAATACTCTTGTTGCCAAAGCTGTAGGTGATGCACAGGCTCTGCTTTCAGGGGAAGGATAACTCTGCATTGCCTTAAATCTCCCAGTGTCTAAGTATTTACCATCCTCACTGGGAAGAATTTCTCCCTAATACCTAGTCTAAACCTGTTCTCTTTCAGTCTGAAGCCATTGCCCCTTGTCCTGTCACTATGTGTCTTGCAAAAAGTTCCTCTCCATCTTCTTTGTAGGCTCCCTTCAGGTACTGGAAGGCCATAGCTAGGTCACCCTGTAGCCTTTTTTTTTCCAGGCTGACCAAATCTAATTCTCTTAGCCCTTCCTCATAGGATTGGTGCTCCATCCCTTTAATAAATTTGGTGGCGTCCTCTGCACATCTGCTGGTTGCTCTGAGGGCCTGGATATTGCTGTGCTCTGACTTGTTGAGCAGCAGTTTACCTAAGGCAAAATCCAAACCACCTTCCTCAGGAGCAGAGGGTCCCTGCACCTCTAAGGGGTCTGGAAAGGCAGGATCTGAAGGAAGGGGGTGTCTCAGGTACGCAAGAGAGGACAAGTGAGGTCTCTGCTGTAACTTTATCTCCTGTTGTGGATTTACTGCTCCTGTTGGAGCCCTGTGACTAATTCCTATTGTGAAAGCTGGGGTAGGGCCTGGGTTATTCAGAGCACTCTTGTTTGACAACCATGCTGGGCTTCCACTTCCAGAGCAGTGAGTGGGCACTCGCTTGTTTGATTAGCTGTGGTCCCAGCCATAAACAAGAGCTGCACAAACACAGAGCTGCCCTGGGGAGCCCACGCCGTGTCGTGTTGCAAGAGCTGGGAGGAGGGCAAAGGGAGAGCTGAGGCAGCAGCAATGGGCTTTGATGTGTTGGTTTTGCTGAGCTACCTCAGGAGCTCTTTACAGGGGTCTCCTGTGCGTGGGGGGCGAGTGCAAACAGGGAGGTGCTTCCAAACGCAAGACGGGGCTGGTGTGATGATATTGGTGTACTTAGTGTATGGATGGAGCCAGCCAAGATAGCTCAAGTGGTGCATGCTTTATGTGTGCTTTCTGCTTTCTAGCAGGGCTTTCCAAATGTTGGTGGGTCCCCCTGGGCCTTTACCTGAGCCGCCCTTTGGGCAGCTTTCTCCTAAAAGGATCAGCTCATGCTTTGCAAGGATGCAAGGATGTGGCAGACAGCAGTTGTTGGGAGGCTCAGGAGGAGGGGAGGGAGATGGAGCCTATCTTGTGCCACCAGACTCCTGCTTGCCAGCTGCCCTTGACAGCTTTGCGTGACCATAACAAGATTTATGAAAGGGAGCAGGGGGAACAGGTTGATAAAACAAGCTTGGATGATGGGATGACCACAGCAGGTTGAGTGCTGTGAGGTTTTCTTGCTTGCTGAATTGTTCAGACTTTGTTCATTCTTTGGGGCAGCTGAGATCTTTTCAGAGGCTGTTTGGGGTCTCTGTGGGGCTGTCTGGCTTGAGGCTGACCCTTTGAAAGCAAGAAGCATGTGTGTCCTGCAAATAAAGAAGCTTCTTGTTCAGGCACCCACAATTACTGGTCATTTTTGAAAACCCTTAGGTTAAATTTCCATGGCTGGCTAGGGAAGGAGCAATTGTCTGGGTTTTTTTTTGGCAGGGAAAGGGAATAATATCCCCTAGTTTGCTGTTCCCACAATGGCCATTCTTCTAGCCTGGGCAATGACTTGTAGGTTGGGGTTTTTGTTATCAGACAAATGTTCTGGACCTGAAGTGATTATTCCCAGCCAAGGCAGCAGCTCTTGGGAAGTACTGGTTCCCCAGGAATGCAGCTCTGGCAGGTGGCAGCTTTTAGTGCTTGTGGTCTCCTCAGAAAGGCAGAGTGATGCAGCTAAGTAAGGGGTGAGGGTGGCATTTAGTAAGTGCAGGGTGCACCACAGGGAAGGGGAAATCAAGATATTGGGTGGGGGAATTGCAAAATGGGAGAAATGCAGTCTGGAAAGAGGCTGGGGTTGGGACAAATGGGGTAGTGGGAGCAGCAATGCTGGTTACTGGCATCCCAGGGCTGCGTGAGGGGGAGCAGAACGAAACTGCAAGCTGCTCAGACCATACGAGCTGTCACAAAGCTGTATTCTCTGGTGCTGGGAAGCCTTTGCACTAGACTCAAGTGCTAGAGGCTCAGCAGCCACCAGGAGAAAAATAAACATTGGCCAAAAGCACAGCAGGGAGGTGCTGGGTAGCTGGTGATGCATGGTGGGATCTGGCAAAGGAATGAACTGGGGGTGTATCAAGGACCTCCCCATTATTCCACTTTCTTGCTGAGCATCATGACCAGGCTCTGCAAACTCTGCCTCTTCCCACCAGAGAGCAAGAATGGGGGAATCTGTTCCCCAGGGTTTCGTTTGCTGTCACAAACGAAGGTGCCGAGAGCTTGTGTTGGCAGTGAGCCTGCAGAGAAACACTTGTGCCTTGTGCTGCTGACTCCTGCACTGCTGAAGGTGCCAGACAGACTGTTCCTGTTAATGTTGCTCCTGGATATGCATGGGAAGTCTAAGGGAGGTGCCAGAAAAGGGCATGGCAGGAACCTGGTACTGTATTGATTTATTAGCCTTGAGTCTCTCCTTTTTGGCTACATCCCATTGTTTCATGCATATTAAAACACTGAGGATCAGTGTCTGGGAGGCAAACTGCAGTGGTGGCCCCACCAGGTTTTAAGTTTGTCATTCTCTGTCTCTTCCCTGCCTAGTTATCAAGGGAAGCCAGTTCAGGAAGCCAACTTCCTGGATTTCAGTAAATCTTTCAATACTGTATCTTACTGTGTCCTTCTGGACGAAATGTCCATTCCACAGCTGGATGAAGACATCATAGGATGGGAGACCAGCTGGCTCACAGATCAGGCACAAGGGGTTATAGTGGCTGGGGTGACATCAGACTGGGGACTTGTCACTAGTGGGGTTCCTTAGGGCTCCATCCGTGGCACTCTGCTCTTCAACACCTTCATAAATTACCTGGATGCAGAACTGGAGCAAGTTCACAGGTGATACAAAGCTGGGAGGAGCTCTCTCCCTGAGAGAGACCTCGACAAATTAGAGGGCTGGGCAGTCACCAGCCACATGGAGTTCAACAAGGGAAAGTGCCGGATTCTGCACCACAGGACAACCCTGGATACAGGGCTGGGACATGGGACAGACAGACAGGAGAATGAGAGGTGGAAAGCAGTGCCAGGGAAAGGGACCCTGGGGATCCTGGTTGATGAGAAGCTGAACATGAGTCAGCAGTGCCCTGGCAGCCAGAAGGGACATCCCTGTCCTGGGGACATCGGGCCAGCTGGGCAAGGGAGCAAATTGTCCTGCTCTGCTCCGGGTGCGGTTTTGGGTGCCACAATAAAAGAAGGATATAAAGCTACCAGAGAGCATCCAAAGGAGGGCAACAAGGATGATGAAGGGCTTTGAGAGGAAGCCAAGTGAGGAGGGGCTGAGGTCACCTGGTCTGTCCAGCCTGGAGGAGACTGAGGGCAGACCTCATTGTAGTTACAACTTCCTCATGGTGGGAGAGGAGGGACAGGCACTGATCTCTGCTCTGTGACCAGTGACAGGACCTGAGGGAATGGCCTGAAGTTGTGCCAGGGAGGTTTAAGTTGGATATCAGCAAAAGGTTCTTCCCCCAGCGGGTGGCTGGGCACTGGCACAGGCTCCCCAGGAACGTGGTCACAGCACCAAGCCTGACAGAGTTCAAGAAGGGTTTGAGCAATGCTCTTGGGCACATGGTGTGACTCTTGGGGTGGTTCTGTGCAGGGTCAGGAGCTAGACTCAATGATCCTTTTGGGCCAATTCCAGCTCAGCTTATGCTGTGATTCTGTGAATACACATGGTAGCCAGGCTTGGTTTGGTGGAATGCTGACCTGCTTTGTGTTAATGCAGGGCAAGATCATGGCTGTGGGCTGGAGCTGCTGCTGTGGGGTAACCATGTCCTTCTGAATGATGGGAGACACTAAAGAGTTACAGGGAAGGGATGAGGGGCTGTGAATTGCAGCTGGGCAGCTAGCTGTGTAAGGATACCAGGGATCAGCAGACCCTGTCCCAAAACAAGGCCATTTCCCAAACCAAAGGAAGATCAGAGGGGATGGGAGATGCCTCTCCACCATCCAGTGGGATCAGGGCTCACAGGGCAGGAGTGCATGGTGCAAGGGGTGTCCTACAGTGCAGGGCTGAGCCAGCCCTTTCTGTTAGATCTTGTCAGAGGGGATTATCTTTGCTAAAGGCTCAGCCAGGTGGAATAATTGGCAACCAAATCCCATGCTTCAGTCCCAGTACAGCCTGGGGCTGTAGATGGTTAGCATTCTTCCTGCTGCCACAGCACCAGGACCTCTTGCCCAGGCAGTCCCATCCCAAGGACATTTCCTTTCCCTTATGCCCTTCAAGGTATACTTCATATCCTTCCCTTGCATGGTTACAGAGCAAGGTGTTGCCCTGCCCTATGCCTGCCCCACACCTTATATTTATATAGGTATGCCTTTCCTTCACTCTTTTGGGTACTTGTTGGAGGGTGGTGAGGATCTGGGGAATGACATGCCTTTCCCTGGAATATGTAGCTGGGGACTGGTGGCCTGTGCCACGTCACCACTGGTGTGTAGCAGAGAGTGAGCAGGGCAGCTGCTGCCCCCAGCCCTTTTTGACACAGGCAAACACAATTCCCTGGGTGAGTAACGCTCCCAGTTCCTGCCCTATGACAGTGATGAATTTTGGCAGGAACTGCAATTTGTTTAGCCCCAGCAATTTGCCACAGCCCATGGAAAGGAGGCAAGGAGATATTTTCCCTGCCCTGGAGCACCAACGGTTGGAGGCAGGTAGGATGAGACATGGAGGGCGTGAGCAGCACATGGGGAGGGAGTTTCAGGGTAAGCATGGGCTCTGGGCAGGGAATGGGTGGGACATCACAGCCACGGGTCTGGGAATGGTCCTGGAAAGAGGGGAAGCCTGTCCCTGTTGTGCAAGGCAGGAGGATGGCTGGCATGCTGATACACAGCATATGGGCTTGCAGGATTCCTTCCCCTGCTCTTTTCCATGCCATGAACATGGATCTCAGCCATCCAAAATTGCATTTGGCACCCCCTCTTCACCCCAGTGATGTGGTGTCCATCCCAAGGTGGGGCTTTGTCACTGATGCAGCCATCATGGGGAGAAGCATTGGCCTTTTCCAGACCTGTGCTCCTGGTTTGGCTTACACAATTTCCCCAGTGCAGCAGCTGTTCCCTCAGCTACCCACAGCCAGGCTGGGGGGCAAACATGTCAATTCCTTTTTAAGGCTGCAATCTTTACCACCTGTGTGTATAAAGGGCTATAAAAATGTCTGACAGCCATGGTCTGGCAGTGTGGGGCTGCCTTTTTCTTCCCATCTCAGCTGGACATGGTGTGGTTTGTGAAACAATGGGATCCAAGTCACAGGACGAGTCACCATCAGTGCTGGAAGCAGGGACATGAATCTGGCCACTCTTTCTCCCTCTGCCAGCAAAACATGTCCTGGAGCATGAAAATATTTCCCTGTGTCTGCTGCTGGGCTTGAACAGTAGTGTTCAAAGCAGCCAAGAGAGTTTTCTTCCAAGGCTTGAGGGATTGCCTGTGCTCAGGAGTGGTCCAAGATAAACTATCAGCCTGTAACACACTTCTTCAAGGCCTCTCCTACACCTCTCCCGCTGCGGGGCAGCTCCATGGAAATGGGATGTGCAAAGCTGCCACCCCTCCTGTGATGAGGACAGAAGAGCCCTGCCTGACTGGAGGGATTTGCCCCACAAACCTATTGTCCCTGGAAATAGGAGGTGGCTTGTCTGCAGTTTTGCATGGGCAAAAATCTATTGGTGGTGGCAATTGGAGAAAAGCCTTCTCAGTAGCAAGCAGCAGCCCTAAATCCACAAGCTGCAGTTTTGGAGATGCAGGATGAGAGATGGGGAGGCTAGAGGAGGCTTTGGGCTTGCAGCTCCCAGTGGCAGTGCAGCTGACAGGGATGCAGAGGTCACTCAGCATGGGGGGCTGCCTGAGCTCGCAATCACTGCAGCAAGTCAGGCTGGGGATGGAGGTGCATGGGCTGACCAGACAGGTCCCAGCTGCCCTGTGTGGCTTGTGAGCCAGGCGCCACTCACAGGAGCCTCTCCTGTGTCCCTGGTGTGAGAGGACTGGGGTAGGGCCTCCCTGCCACATTTTGGGGAGTGAGGTGAAATCCAGGACCTGCAGGCTGCCAGGGAACCCTGTCATTGTGGGTACAGGGGAGACCAGTTCCCCTCTGCCTCCTGAACCAGGAGCATATCCAGCCTTGGATGTGCTGGGGATCTGGCTGTGCTCCCAGCCCAACATCCCAGTGTCCTGCAGTGGTGGCTGGCTCCTGCTGCTGAGGGTGACACTGAAACCCAGTGGTGAAACTTGGCCGGAGGACTCACATGCCTTGAGTTTCATCTGAAACCACAACGCTGCTGGTAGGTTTCTGTGCAGAGCTCAGAAACATCCTGCTGCCTCGTGCCAACACTTCCAGCAAACCTTCATTTATTAGTATTAGCTTTTCTGAAGGAATTTTGGCCGGGCCCAGCGTGCTGGCAGGCCTTGCCCAGGCTGGGATTTATGGCTAGAACTGGTGGCCCTGGGGCAAATGGGACTCAGTGTGAGTCAGGGCAGACCTGGCTGTGCCGGCGCATGCGCTGCTGCCCTCCAGAAGTGTTCATCTCCTAGGAAAGAGATCAACACAGCCTCCTCTGGGAGTTGCTGTAGACAACAAAGGTGAACTCACTACCAGAGCAGCTCTCTGGGGATCCTGAGAGCAGAAATCTGTTTTTCTGAGGTTTTGAGCATTGCTGAAGCAGAGCTCAGTGTGCACAGCAGGAATGTTGCAACTGGTGCCAGAGAATCTGAGGTCTGTTTGGGGATCACCCACACGGAGTTCTTGAGAAGACAGAATCTGGCTGTGTGCAGCCAGATCAACAAAAATAGCTAACCTGGGAGGTAGATGGGCATGGATGCAGCACTGAGAGGAGAGTAGGGCTTGCACTGCTTTGCCCAAGCTGCCTCCATGCTGTCTTCAAGAGTGTACCCATATCCAGTGAAACCCTCCGGCCTGGGGTTACTCTTGCACTGCCCACTAGGACAGCCTGAACCTGTGTAACCCCAAAAAGGGCTGCAAAGCCCTCAGAGGGAGAGTCCCTGCACAAGCTGTTGTTGTTCAGCTTATGCCTTCAGCTCATGTGTGTCTGGCAAACCAGCTGTGAGGGCTGGAGGGCAGCATTTACCTCCCCACACACCTCCTAGGGGGGCTGAGTGACCATAATCTGCTTCTGGGGTGGGAGCAGAGAGGCTTGAGCTGGGATCCTGAATCTAGTGGGTCCAACAAACACTGTCATCCCTAGTGCTGCTTCTGTGCCACATCTCCAGGGACACACAGGGAAATGTGGGAAAGGGCAGAGCAGGTGGAAGCTTCTCATGCGGCTCTCTCTGTGGCAGCATAAAGCACACAGGATGATCCAAAGGTAGATTTGCTTTTAGTCTTTCCAGTGGGATTGTGGCACCAGTGTGAGAGGTTCCTGTATTCATCTTGGGATTTCAGCAGTAACACATGCAGTCCTCTCTAGTGGGTAGTCAGGTACTGGATCCTCACTCTGCAGGGAAATTTGACTTGACCCCATTAAGCTGGGATTTGAAACAGAATGGTTTGGTTGGAAGGACCTGAAAGATCATCTTGTTTCCCAGGTGAACTACCACAGGCAGGGACAGCTTCCACAAGACTTGGAAGGGATCCTGCTGAATGTCACATAAGACAAGCAGCTGAGAACCATGTATCATGATGTCCTCTCCTCTCAGGCCAGGCTTTGGCTTGGGCTGTGTCTGAGGGCTGTGTGTCTCTGACCCTGTGGGAGATGCTCCCCTGATTTATAGTGCCAGTGCCAGACTGTCCTCTGTGTTCAAGTCGTGGGAAACTTCAGCCCTCCTGTCCTGTGTGGAAGCAGAAATGACTCACGGTGGAGCTGTGCTCACTATTACGCATTCTGTGGCTCAAGGGACTCTTCTTCTTCTTTTTTTTTTTTTTTTTTTTTCTTTCTTTCCCATGTGAAGTGGAACAGCTCAAGGAAAAGGCATGGGGAAGCCACCCCTCCTACCCCTCCTCTCCACCCTCACCCCATCTCTCTGTAACCCCATCTCTGGGTAATCCCCTGCTCCCAGGCCCCATCTCCCTGAGTCTGAAATCCCAGCTGTGGTGCTGCCCATGGCCATGCTGGGAAAGGTAACACTGACGGCAGAGGTGGGATGGTTGAGATGACAGCAGCAGGAAAAAGTATGGAATTCTAGAGGAACAAAGGCAGAGAGTCAGGGTTTGTTGGGCCATCCCTCAGAGCTGTGAATATCCACAGGCAGACCCTGGCCAGCAAAAGCTCTTTGGGTGCCTTTCTGAGGTGGTGAGCACACAGCTGCCTTGCTAAGGAGCTCACCAAATCCTACCCATGAGGATGGCCAGGCTTAGGCTGGGAACTGCAGGGGGAGTGGGATGACCTTGGCTGGATGCCAGGCACCCACCAAAGCTGCTCTGTCACTGCTCAGCTGGACAAGAGAAAATATAACAAAAGTTCATGGGCTGAGATAAGGACCCAGAGAGATCATTCATGAGATGCTGTCATGGGCAAAACAGACTCAAACTGAAAATGTTAATTGAATTTTTTACTGATCAAAATCAGAGCAGAATAATGAGAAGTAAAATAAATCTCAAAACCACGTTCCCCCCACCTCACCCCTCCTTCCTTCCCAGCTCTACCTCCCCCCACAGTGCCACAGGGAGATCAGAAAGGGGACTGTGGTCAGTTCATCGCACATTGTTCCTGCTGCTGCTCCTGAGAGGAGTTCTTCCCTGCTCCAGTGTGGGGACCTTCCCACAGGAGACAGTTCTCCATGCACATCTCCAATGTGAGTCCATCCCATGGTGTGGCTCAGTCTTCCATGGCTGCAATTCTTCAGGAACAGGCTGCTCCAGTGTGGGTCCCCCACGGGGGAGTTCTACCAGCAAACCTGCTCCAGCCTGGCCTCCTCTCTCATGGAATCACAGGTGCTGCCAGGATCCTGCTCCAGCAGAGGCTTCCCATGGGCATCCCCTGCTCCAGCCCGGGCTCCCCCAGGGGCTGCAGGTGGATCTCTGCTCCCCCGTGCCCTCCCTGGGCTGCAGGGGCACAGCTGCCTCAGCCTGGGCTGCTCCAGGGGCTGCAGGGGAATCTGAGCTCCAGAGCCTGCAGCAGCTCCTGCCCCTCCTGCACTGCCCTGCCTGCCTGCAGGGATGCTCCTCTTGCATCTTCTCACTCCATTCTTCTCTGGATGCAATTGCCTCTGCACAATAACTTTTTTTTCCTTAAATATGTTATCACAAAGGCATTACTGTCATTCCTGACTGGCCCAGCCTTGGCTAGTGTCAGAATTCAGGACATCTCTCTGGCTGTCCTGGATTGCCAGGACCCCTGCTAGGGGGCTCAGAGACCCTGGCACAGAGCCCAAGATGCCCGTGACTTTGATTATGACCCATGGAAAAAGTTACCAACCTTATATAGAATAATAATTAGATTGTCAGGTGTGAGAAATAGATTTTTTGAGGTTTTTAATATGGGGGTTCAGGGGGCAAGATGGGGAATCTGTGTGTGTCCAGCCTTTCTCCTTCTTCTTCTTGGTCTCCATCTTCTGCTGTGATGTTGGCACTTTTAGATTGGTTTAGAGTAGAAGCTCACTGTCTAACACAGGTGATAGGTATTGGAAAGTAATTGTAAATATTGTACACGTGGTTTTTAGTATAAAAAGATAACACCACCCCGGGGGAGGCAGAGTGCCTCTGTCTGGAAAACCACCTGAATCCAAGACAGGGTGCCTCTGTCTTGCTGAGCAGACCTCGGCTGGGCAGGAGAGAGAATTTTATAGATAAGAAACAATAAACAACTTTGCAACCGAGAACTGAAGAGTTCTGACTCCTTCTTTGACTGCCTAGCTGGGAAAAGAGACTTTCTAACACATCTTGGGGTCACTCTGACCAGCTGAAGTCCTGAGAGGCCAGTGCTGGGTCCAGCCTGGAACTGCTTGGCATTGGCTCTGCCAGACGGGGGGGGGGGGGAAGCTTCCAGAAGCTTCTCATAGAAGTCACATAGAAGCCACTCCTGTAGCCCCTCTGCTGCCACAAGCTGGCCATGCAAACCAGGGTGTGGAGCTCTTCAGCCTGAGTGATGCCAGTGGTCAGCTTTGATGGTCACTGTCCATCTGCCTTGCAGATCTCTGGATGTCAGGGTTTGCTCTGAAAGGTCAGCAGCAGTAATGACAGGAATGGGATAGAAAAGGGTGATCTGGCCTGGGCTAAAACATCTGACCCAAGAGCAGGTTTTCCTGTTTGTGTCTTTTGCTGCCGAAGTTGTTGCTTCATCCTGCTGCTGTCTTGCCTCATTACCCCTCCTTGAGGGGGTAATGATGTCCTTTTTTTCAACAATGCCCTGTGCAGTGCAGGTGAGGTGTGGTACCACCTGTTTTGCTGAGTGTCCTCCCCATCATAGCACTTCCTATGAGAGGATTCGAGTGGCTTCCCATGGTGCAGCCTCCCCAGGGTAAGGAAATGAGTTGGTGAGGCTTAATGTGTTACAGTGCCTTGAGACCCAGGCTCCATAGTGAGGGATTTTTTCCCTACTGTTGTAGTTGTTGCCAGGCACAGAGCTGTTTTGTGCTGTGACTCCCAAGAGATCTTCCCAAGGTGATGTTTATGTGGGCTGCACTGGGAGGTTCTGCAGCTGGGCTTGCTCTGCTAGGCAGAACTTGCCACAGGGATTCAGTTATTCCCTTGCATATGCAAGAATGTGACAAGATAAAAAGGCATGTTTCTTCCCTCACTTTCAGCCTGAAATGCTCCCTGACAGAATGGGCTAATGAGGACAACAGATCTGCCCCTGCTGATGCTTCCATTCTCTCCAATTTGAGAATTGCCCTCGGCCCAGGAGAGACCTGGGCTGTGCACGATGCAGCAGCAGATAGCAGAGCTCACACCCAGATATGCAGGAGGTGGTTTTGGCCAAGGGAATCCATCAGTTATGAACAAGCTCAGCCCTTGGAAGAGGATCCCTATCAGTTCCTGTTTGCACGTTACAGGATGCTTTCTGGATGACTCTGTAGCATTTGCACTTGGCCTGATGAGCTGATCTTTCTCAATTTACTGTATTTATTTATTCTCTGCTTTAATCACTGATCTTAATGTGGGATGGAGCCAACCCCCATAAGCAGAGAGAGGAAAGTACACAGCAACAGCTGAAGGTGCAAGGTGTGCTTGGGTGACCCAAGGACAGGAAGGTGAGTGCTCCCATGTTACTTCCATGGTCGGTACTCTGTCCATGCCTCCAAGATGTCAGCTTCCCTTGCCTTGGATTGTTTCATTGCCCTTGAACAAGGAGGTCACAGAGAGGAAGATAAAGTGGTTGCTGGGCAGCAAGTGGTGCTCCAAAGCTCTCCCAGCAGATAAACAATAGAATAAAAAAGGTAAAAGGCTGAAAAGACTTTGAAAAGCATCACAAAGAAGAGGCCACTAACTGAGCTGCTTGACATCCTGCTCCCTCCTGCCCTCAGCACGGTGCTGCTGTTTCTCCCATGCTTTAGAGGGAAACTAGCAAGGGAAGGTGGTGCAGAAAAACCTTCTCTGTCTTAAGCCATGCACGCAGCATCACCAGGCTGGCTCTGCAGCACTTCTCACCTGAGATCTGGGTCAGCATTACTGCTTCTGGTCTGGCCAAAACCTGACATGCAACCTTGTTTGCAAAGGGTCTCCCCCGAGTGATGGATCTCTTCTACAATAGAGCTTCTGAGCAGCAGAGTGTCACAGAAATCAGAGGTCTGTTGGCTGAGTTGAGCTGGCAGACCAGCTCTTCCTTGATGCAAGTCACTTGGGATCCCTCCTTTCACATGGTATGGATAGTTTCTGTCACAGCTTTATGCTGTGTCTGATCTAGTGCATATTTATCAGACCCTGAAAACACCTTAAGTTTCATGGCAACTAACAAATACAACAGAAAAGTGCTGGCAAATATTCTACTGTGGCCAAAAAAATACAATGATGCCTGTACAATTAAGCTTGCCAGTGGTAGCTATCACTCTGAATGTCTCTGCTACCTGCCTCACTCTGTATGCATGTATCCTTTCCATTCCTTAGCCAGGCATTAGACACCAAAAATAAGAGGAGGAAGAGCCAGGTTATTTATCATGATAGAGCCTGGGGAGGGGTGGATTTTCTGTGGGGCTTCTGGGATGCATCACATGCAGGTGATGGTGCTCCCCTGGGACGCCTGGGGAAGGGAACTGTTGTGGGACAGCACCTCTAACCCCAGTGGGTTTTCCCACCTGGAAACATGGTATTAACTGTCCTGGACTCTGTACACTGCACAGCAGGGTAATCCTCCACATTCCCAAAATACTGCAGGCTGAGAATACAGCTCTTTAAGCCAAATACCCACAATTTCTATCCCTTTTTGTTCCAGCTGGGGGAAGGTATGTAGTCCTGGTCTGTGTGCTCCTACAGCTGGCTTCCTTTCCTGGCTATCTTCCTATTTTCTACCTGTTTACCTGTCTATCCCATCCTGTGGTTTCAGGAGATCCAGGTCTGGCTCTCTTCCCTCTACAGAGGCCAGAACGTAAGCTTTTCATGGATGCTCAAGTGAGAGGCTGCTGAGGTGAGTGGCTCTTGCAGAAAGCCCTCTGCCATGCCCCTGGTGGAAGTGATTCATGTGTTCTCTTTCAGATTATTTTGCGCAAAGTGAGGGAACTTTCCAAAGGGGAGATACAGATATATCACCTGTGTCTGTCTGACACTCACAGGGGCTGTTAACTTGGGGGCTGATTGCTGCATTTCTGTGTCTCATTTCTTGGGGGAGAGTGGGGGTTTGAGCATGGAACCCCCTAGTCCTTGGGTGAAGAGCACAGGCTGGAGGAGGAACCCTAACTGTGCAGTGCCTACCTTGTACAAACACAGCTGTTTCTTGGCCAGGAATGTGCCATTAGTGGTTTCTGTGACTTGGCTTTGGCACATGGTTTGATCCTGAGATTAAGCAGAGTTCTCCTCTGAGCCTCATTCTTTGGTGCAAAGTGTATTCACTCCCATCCATTCCCTGACCTGGGAATTCCCTGGAGCTGCATGGCTCACAGAGGGCACCTCGGCAGCCAGAGGATCTCACCTCCCTTTTGCATCTGAGCAATCCTGTGCTACAACCAACAGAGACAAAAAGCCCTGAGAGCTGTCAGCCTGTGCATCAAGCAGGATTCTGGATTGCCTGACTGTAACTAAAGCTTGCCAGAACCAACTAGGAAACCTTGTGGTCAAATTCTGTTTTCTTTCACTTGGCTTTGATGGGCTCTTTCTGTTAAAAGAAGCTGCAAAACCTAATCTGAGAATTCTGTGAGTGAACATCTCCCCAGGCCACAGTGCAAAGTCTGTTTGTGCTGGGGATTATTTGGGATCCCCTGAACACACAGTTTGTGTGGGATAGAGGTGTGGGTGGCAGAGACACTTTGGAGAAAGCCTTAGTGGAGGCACCTGTTAAATGCTGTTTCACACAAAGGGAGGATTTGGTGCAGGCATCAAATCTGGGGCCAGGTTTCCCTGGTCACGCTGCAGAACCAGTTTCCCAACTGGACAAACAGGAGGTGTAGCCAGCCTGAGCGTCCCATGGGTTGGCATCTCGTGTCTACCCAGGGAGTTTCATGTGGAGCACTAAAGCCCACAGCTTTTGGCCAGGTGTGAGGCAGTGATCATCAGGAACCCAGCGCCTTGTGCAAGAGCCCTCTCACTCTTGCATTACAGGCATTACCTCCCTGGTGGCATAGGTTTGCTTTTCATCTAGTGACTCAGAAATCTAGCCTTGGCACAGAGAGCCTTTGTGTACTGAATAACTCCTAGATAACACCATTTTTGGAAGAAAAGGAGGACAGGTGGAAGGAGTAGCTAGGAGCAACTCCCTATCCTCTTCCTCCAACCCAAACCCATTGCTATTGCAATGGCTTTTGGGCACAGGCAGGCTCCAATGTTTGAATTTTTCCTAATGCCACATCCAGGCTTCAGCATGTTGATCTGTCCGCAGAATCCTTGACTCCTGAGGACCTGTTTGATCTCACCTGTGGAGATCTTGGCTGCAAGAAAGGTCTCCTGAGTAATGGTCCCCACTGCCATGACCAAAGGAGGAAAGCTGTCTCCCTGTGCACACCTGCATGCCCTGTCGTGTCTGTGGTAACTTCTCCTTGACTCATTCTTTTCTGCAGAAGACTTGATGGGAAATCCTTTCCTGGGAATGGCTGGTCACAGGGAATGTGCTCTGGCTCCCTTCTTGCCTCTCATTATTTCCCTTTGGATTTTATTACACAGGGCAAGGTTCTGGTTTGTTTTGTTGCTTTCCCTCCCAGCCTAAATGTGCTGACAGCTGTGTTGGGAAGTGCCAGGGAGGTGTGACACCCCTCCATCTGTATGTCATCCAACTGGCCCACCTCTCGTACTCCCCTGGTGACAGCTGGCGCTCCTGTGACCAAAGGGAAAGGGGACAGAACACAAAATCCTATCTCCTCTTAGGTTCCTTTATGGTCACTCTGACGGAAAGAGCTATTAGAAACCATCTGCCTCCAAGGCTCAGAAATATCCCCTGAGGATTTCTCTGCACTGCCCTTGCTGTTTCCTGCATCCCCATCTCTCCTTTCAGAATTTCACCTTCCATGAAACAGCCCAGCTGCAAAATCAACCATCAAAGAGGGCATTTCTCCTCTCCTTGCAACTTTCTGCCTCTCCACTGGTACACAAAAGTTCTCTGCATGTCTGGAACAATGGACCAAGCAGTTCCCAGCACTTTGCCTCTGGGCCATTCTATGCTACTTCAAAGTGTGGCTGAAACCTCACCATTTATTTTCACCTCATGTCCCCTATAGATTTATTACTTTTCCTATTTAATGAATGTTATTATCATTGAAACCTGCAGTAGTTAAAATGATTTTCCCTGACACCCCTGCTGATTTGATCTGATTCTGCAAGACATGGTGGGAACTTTTGCAGATATTTCTTACCCTGAAGTGCTTGCAGGCTCAAAATCCTATTCAAGACCTGTTGAAACTGATTGAAAGAGTTGTATTAAAGCCACAGGTACCCTCAGGGTTCTCTAAGAGCAAAGTTTTCCAAGAGAAGGAGCAGGTCCCACCTGCCAGCCCTGTGGTGGATTGACTGGAAATCCTGTGACTAATTTAATGTCATTCTTGGGCCTTAAAAACTATGAAACCCACATTATTTTTTATAGAAAAATCTGTATATTAGGGCAGAGAAGTGGGACCTTTGGCTTCTGTTATGTATCTTAGGGCACCTCTGGCACCAGATTCAGCCCAGAATTTCCAATTTGTTTTGATTTCCATCCGCTGCTGTGAAACTTCCTCTATCACTGTCAACATTGAAACATTTCCCTTGGCTATTTCCCACTGATTTGAAATCAGTAAGTGTCAGAAAAGAAAACCAGGCATTTTTAAACAATGCATTCATGAGGAGTTTCTCATTTCTCTCCTCCAAGGTGCATTACAGCGGTTGATGGACACCCTGTGCCTCTGGGCAATCCCATTAGAGCCAGACAAGATTAATGGTGAGGTGGTTGTGATTATGGGTCTGTTTTCTGAGGGATGCATAAATCTCCTGACCTGTTCAGGTACCCTGCAGGTGGCCTTTGAGCCAAAAGCTAGAGTTTGGCTGGAAGCTGCTCCTTTTGGGCTGGTTCAGGGATGGGGGTGTGCTCATTGGTCATGTGTGCCATGTGCGTGCCAGATGCCTCCTTAAGAGAGGGAGAGCATCCTCCTCTTCCTCCTCTTTCCTTGCTGCTCCTCAGATTAATTTTTCTTGATGAAAGAGAGCTGAGTGCTGGTTGATTAAGCCATGACCTGAGCTTTATATAATGCATTGTGCAATGCACTTTATGTAATCAGAGATTTCTTATGTAATTTATTTGCAGAGCACTCACCAAATCAAGGACCAGACCTGATTCCTGTTATGTGGATGGGCTTGCTGTTTCTGGGAGGGTGTGTTTTTAGGAAAGCAAATGCATGCATTTGTGGTTGGTGACTCTTTGTCCATGTGCATCTCCAGAAAGATCTCCAAACTCCTTAAAAAGAAAGAAGGCAGGGCTTAGGATTTTCTTTCTGTGGGCCAGCTTTAAAGGGGGCTTAGCATCATGGATGAACAGCATCCATGGATTAGCAACATGGATGAACAGCATCCATGTTCCACCAGTTATAATGGGACTCTCAGGCACAATTCCCCCTTTGCTGTATCTGAGGTGCTTGAAATGCCCTCACCATTTCCTTGCCAATGAGGCTGGATTGTGCTAGAAGGTGGGTCAGGAATGTGAGGTGAGGATGTGATTCAGGCTGTGAGCTGAGGATATGACCCATATTGGCATGAGATTAAAATCCAATTCCTCCTGGCAGCTCAGCGCACAAATCATGCCTGCCATTCATGTTGCCTATTGAGGTGGTTAATCCATCAATGGGGCCTCATCTGTGTCCCAGGAGTGGAATCATCCACACCTAGGCACTGACAGAACAGCTAATGGGCTGGAAACAACTACTGCAGATGCCAAAAGAAAGAAAAATAACTGTGGGGCCCTCTCGCTCTGGCTCAGCGTCATTATGGCTTGTTGTGGGGCCAGTGCATGAGTTCTCCCAGGGGATGGCCAAACAGGGGTGGTGCAGCATCCCAGGGCTTCACAGGTACTCTCACCCACCCTTTCCAGCCTTCCTCCCCTCCTGTTACGGGAGAGGTTGGTTGTTCTTGCTGAGATTCCCAGGGATGTGGTGCAAGCATGGCTGTGGCCTGGCATGATTTGCACAGCCTGGTGAGGTAGGGCTGCCCCATCCACCTCACTGAGCCCTTGGGCCCTTGCAATGCTCTTTCATGCTGGAGAAGCTGTGCTTGTGGAAAAACTTAGGATTTTGCATTCTTTTGTGTGCCTTTCAACTACAAGTATTTCGCAATGGCAGGAGAACCTGATACCTGGCTGTGTGTGAGCTGGGAGCTGACTGCACTGCTGGGTGTGTGAACAGTGTCCTGCATGATAAACTACATCAGAGAAGGCTCTTGGGTGCTGAAGCACTCCTCAGTCACAGACTCATGGAATGGTTTGGTTTGGAAGAGACTTTAAAGGGATACCTTCCACTAGACCAGGTTGCTCAAAGGTCCACTTGACACTGAAATTCAAGTGATTAATATCAACACTGCTGCCATTAGTGAACCAGTTAATGTCATCCCACCTAGCCTGGCCTTGAACACTTCTGGGGATGGAGAATTCACAGCTTATCTGGGCAACCCGTGTCACTTCCCCACCACTCTGACAGACAAGAATTCCGAATATCTAATCTAAACCTGCCATCTGTCAGTTTATACCCATTCCTCCTTATCTTCTCCATGTCCTTGTAAAAAATCCCTCTCCAGCTCTCTTGAAGCCCCTCTAGGTACTGGAAGATCTCCCCAGAGTCTTCTCACACTGAACAGCCCCAACTCTCTCATCCTGTCAGTTGAAGTGTAATTAGTAAGAAAGGTTGTAGTGATTAGAAGATCCTGATACTAAGGGAGGAAGACACGCAGAAAACCTGATGGACCCTTCCTTTGCCTTTATGTGGGATTGGAACTACCTGAGGTGCTTGATGCCTGTTCAAATTTTCTTTAGTGTGGAGAGAAATTAAGGAGGACAATTTATATGAGATGGGCGTTACCAGATCCTTCATGGATCTGCTTGGCTTGTCCTCACCTGTAGAGGTGGTGTGTCCTGGCCTCCCTGGGGAGCAGGGTCTGTAAGGCCACCCTGCATGAGACACCTCACACACCTCTGGCTCATGGGACATTTCAGAGTGAAGTTATGAAGTCAAAACCCTCCAGACTTTATCCTTTTGATTAAAAAAAAAAAAAAAGAAAAACGATACATATTCTTGAAAATTCCTGACTTCCATTTCATCCATCCTCCTGCTTCTCACTGCTATTTTGCTTTGAATTTAAGCTTTGGCAAAGGTGGATATGAAAGGCCAGGAGCACTCTGATGGGTTTCCTGGTCACTCAGCTGCCAGGCAGCTGAGGTGTAAAGCCCCAGGTAGGTGTTAAAGCTGCACCTTGCTGGGAGCTCTCAGGTTCACTTCCCCCCACAGATGAAATGCGATGTGCAAGCGGGTTTTGCGTCAGGAGGAGGCTTTGGCAGGGAGGCAGCTTGTGCTGGGCACTGGAACTGGGGAAACCACGATTTCCACTTTTGTTTCTGGGAATCCCTGCCTGAACTTTGTTCACACATGGTAACCAGAGCTGTGTGGTGCTAGCATTGCAATCCCACCCTCATTTGTCCAGACTGTTTTGAGAGATGTGCTGTTTGGGCTGCATCTTGCAGAACATTGACAAGGAGCCAGAAGGAGTTGGGAGAACTTCCCAGCTGGAAGCAGAGATTTTTGATTAAAAAATGAACAATGTGGCTGATCACTGGTGGAACAGATATTGCCAGATATTGAGTTAGATACAGATATTGAGATATTGAGTTGACTACTGTGGTGGTCAGATCTCTCAGCAGAGAGGCTGAACTAAGCCTGTTTTGAATAATTAAATATTTTATTTTTCAGTTTGCAAGATGGGGGTTTTTTTCCCAGTATTACAGACCACATGCTGTCTCTCCTTGCTCACTGTGACGTGCCAAACCCTGTCAGCTCTTTGCTCACTGTATTTGTCAGCTCTGACAATAGAGAAGGGATATATTTCAAGGAGGATGGTGCAGATTTTGGTGTGGATGCAGGAATAGTCCTTTGCACAAACAAGGGAGAGGCAGTCACCTGGGCTGGCAGCAGCTGTACAGAAAGGGCTTTGCAGGTGGCTGGAGCAGTTATCAGCTGACCACAAGTCAACAGAGTCATGGTGTTGCAAAAAAAAAAAAAAGGAAAATTTAATAATCCCTGGGATGTATAAACAATGGCATTGTTTGTAGGACACAGGAAATAGTTTAAATGAATTTTTAGTGTGGATCATGCCTACATGGCAGTAATATGACCAGTTCTGGGCACTGCCCTTCAGGAAGGTTATGTACCAGTGGGAGAGGGTTCAGAGAATGCAATAGAAGCGACTGGAGGGCTAGGGAACATGATCTGTGGCTGGGACCAGGGTCTAGAGCAGGGGTTTTCCAGACTGTGGCCTATTGCCTTCTGGTCTATTTGTACATGGTCTGGAAAAGGTGAATAAGAAAAGCAAGTTTCTGTATGCTTTAGGGCTGTCTACAGATATAATATCTCTAAAAGGTTCTGTCCTTGCAAAAGAACTTAGGGCCCAACTCTGAAGTGAGAGACAATGAACCACTCCTGTTTCACAAGGAAGAGGGAAAGGGGCCCAATGCCAACTTTTAAATGCATGAAATAGAAGGAAAAATTTGTTCTCTTGGTTGGGGAGGTAGAAAGTTAGGAGAGTGCATTGTAGCAATTACAATGGGGGACATTTTAGGCATAGTGGGATCTCTAGGGGTTGGAATGTGTGATCTGGGCAGGCTGGCAATTCCCACCATGGGAATCTCAAAGAACAGGCTAGATAAACATCTGTCTGTGATCACAAGGTTAGGACTGACCCCTTCTTGGCTCTCTCCAGGTCCCTCTGCACCCCAGTTCTCTATGATTGTGTAACTAACTAGTGTTAATTTATGGTCATTGTTATTTAATATATTCATAAACACAGTTGAGAAGGGTGTGAGCGATGATCGAGTTGTCACCTAACTGCTCACTTCCTTTTTGGGATTAGTAAAAGTATATTGAGCAATACTAATCCACTAATCCAGCCCCAGGTATCTATGAATTGCTAGGCAGACATCCCCAGCTCCATTTTTCTATGATTCTGCATCACAAGCCTGGCATGTTGATTCTGGGGGGCAAATACAGCGGCCTCAGATTTGATCCTAACTTTTCACAATGCTGACAAACATCCTGAATGTCAACCACCTCTCTGCTAATCTGCACTATCTTGAGTTTTACCTGGTAGCAGCAAGACAAAAGGTAATTCCAGGAAGCTTGGCTGTGATGCTACTGCTGTTGTTTGACAAGGATCTGATTCCTCTAAAAATACTTGCAGTGGCTTGAAGAAAGCAAAATCTGCAGTTACTCACTACAATACCTCTATTTGCTAACGAGGAGAGATCACTGAATCACAAAATCACAGAGTATGCTTGGGAACTGGATAAAGTCTTGCAGTATGTGTGGTTTTTTTAGAGAGGCCATGCTTCTGAGAGGTCTCATTGAAAGGTAGAAGAAAGAGTGGAAGAGATGATGGAGTTGGAAAGTGTTTTGAGGACAGGGTTTTAATGAGGATGATCCAGCTGAGGTGAGATACTCGCACTTGACCTAGGTGGATCCAGGTTCTCTGTAATTTCAGTGCAAGGGCAGGGGATTTCTTTTGTCTTGGTATTTTGGTTCTATTCCAGTTCCATTAATTGCAGCTCATTTGCAGTTTTAAAATCTTCCTGTCTCTGAAACCCTGTGCTGATGTGCCAGAAGGCTTTGGTAATTCAGGACACAGTTTAGAAGTGGGGCAGCCATTGTCTCTGGAATGCAATAACTCATTGACCCACTTTAGCTTCCAGCACCTCACCTCAGCGTGGGCACCACTGCCTTGTTTTTCCTAACATACTGTCTTTTAACTGTGGTTTGTGGAGATGGGCTTTCCACTCCAGAGGCTTTCCTTCATGTTTTTGCCCAGGGGTTTTTGGGACAAAGGTATTTCTTAGGATGTTAAAGTAAGCAGACAATGAAGCATGCTTCATTTTATCTCCAATCCCTCTGCAGAAAGGCCTGGCAGGGATTGTAGCTCTAAGTGGGCTCACCCTTTTGCCCAAATTAGTAGAAGAGCTGCAAGTATCAGCAGTAGATAGGAGACTTCACCATTTCCTTGTTGGAGAATCCTTATGGGCATGTCCAGGATAAAACTCACAGGCTGAAAGGACAAGCCCAGGTGATATTAATAAGCTCTATGAAATAAAAGAAGTCCTCTAAGCCTATTATTCAGAATAAGTAATCTAAAGACTTGCTTGAGACCTCAGTCGCTAGCTAAAGCACAACCAAATCCTACTGGGTTTCTTTCTCATTGTAATTTTGTTTGTGTTTCATCTTGAGGAAAATGTCCCAATCATGAGATTAACAGGGATATGCTGAATTAATGAGAATGTTTAAAAAGTCCATTAACATCTATGAAGGTGACAGTCTGATTTGTGGGTAGTGTTTTAAATGCTTTGACTCACCCAGAACACAGAAGCCTCTGATATGTCATTTTGCTAAAACTTTGCTGAGTCTGGCAATTGTGCCATGTGATAAACTCTTTTATTTTAGTTATTTGTCTTGCTGGGGTTGTTTACAGAGAGGGTGTGATGAGTGCTGAGAGATGAGGATAGAGGACACATTTACATGTTCAGTTCAGAGGTATTTTATGATCACTTCTTTTCAAAGACCCAAATAAGAAAGAAAGTGCAATTATTTTATACTTGTCTGGATCTGAAGAAGGTTGTTTGTGTTGCCTCTGTGTTTTTGCAATGAGTCAGTGTTCTTGTGGAGTTCATTTGTTGAAATTTTCAGCTTATAGCTTTGGGCAGTTTTCTGTTCTTAGAAAAAACTATTTTTGCTTCTCCTTTTTTTAAAGTAGAGAAATTATCTGAATGAATTTCAACAGGTGAGATGCCATTTTAGGTTATTCAGGGTCTTGCAGAAGCGAAGATTTTGTTCCAAATAAACTGTACAAACTATGTGTATAAAAGTCCTTGAGCATGAAAGTTGTTTTTAATTATACTAATCATTGAAATAAGTCTTGAAAATTTATTTTTAAACATCCCAGTCTCTTTCTGAATTTCCCAAGGAGCTTGTCTATGTGCTGCCAAACAAATATTTCCTGATTCTTGCTCACAAGAAATACTCTATTTTGTGAGTTGCCATGCCAACAATATGGGAGTTTGGCATATGAAACATAAACTCTCCCAGATTTATACAAGAAAAGGAGTGAAGCAGTAATTACACAAAGGTTTGTATAAGGTGAAGAAAATCCACACTGAACTTCTTCAAAGAGTTCTGTCATCACAATTGGTTAAGGAATAACCTAGGCTAGTTAGAGTCTTGAATCAGAAAGATAACCAACATCCACAGAAACTTTTTGAGACATCTATCAGCTTGAGATGCTTGGGGGATAGAAAGTGCCTCCGTAGGAAAATACTTTTCAGACTTCATAAAACGTGCAGTGCCTTTTGTCTGTACCTACACTGCTGCCTTTCTCCAAGCAGCATATTTCTCAAACCAGCATCTTTCTCAAGCAGAATGTAGGCTTGTGTTTTTATGACATATCTAATATCCCTAATGACTCTAATAACACCCTCCTACATCTTTGCTCACAGCCAACAAGACATATAGTATTTCTTGCACAATAATTTTTCATTGAAAAATATAAATACCTCACAAAGCTTGCTTTCCTCATGTACATGTTGGGTCTACACTAAATCTGATGTCTTGAATGCGTAGGAGTTGCTTTCCCATAAGAAGACATTAATTGTTTTCTCGCCTTTTGGACCAGAGGGTCTCTGGTTTTACAACTGCCTCTGTAAAGCAGGTTTATGAGTTGCATGTAAATTCTATTTTCTGGCTCGATCAAGTTCCGGTGAATGTCTTGATCTTGTTTTACATCTAAATTACAACACAATCCAGCACCACCTCAGACAGGAGGTGGCAATTAGCTGAGAGCTTCCTAAACCACACAGCAAACTGCCTGTGGTTCTTTGGGTTTCCTTGTACACTCTGCTACAAAGCAGCCTGAATTCCTTGTGGTTTCCAAAATTCCCCTCCAACATCCAAGGGCTGGGGTTTTAACCCTTTCCAGCAGTGCCCCAGATTGTGTGTACCTCTGAGCTAGGCAAAGACTGGTCTCAAGAGAATCAGCCAGGGCAGGTCTTAGCACCAGAGACCCAGGGAGCATCCTGGTGAACCCAGTGCAGGGGAGGTGGGAGCTCTCAGGGATCATCACTGAGCCACTCTCTGTAGGACTGAGCTGGAGACAAGGGGCTGTGGCTGCCCTGGGAAGTGTGAGCTGTGGAGGGGTCTCTCTGCAGGGGGAATGGAGAGAGGTGGGTGTGGGTGTGTTGGTGGAGTGGGTGTGTGTGATGAGCAGTTTGCTGGGGACTTTGGGGCTGGCAGCACCAAGTCCTGTCTCTGTGCAGGATGTGGAGAGAGAAGTTGGGCTGGGCAAGGGGAACAGGGAAAAAGTTAGGGTGGGTCTGATTAGCTCAAAACTTGGGAGAGATTCCAGCAGCCATGCTAACTGGGTGGGTTGGGATGATTTTTCTCTTCCAGTTTAAAACAAAAACCCATCTACTTTTAGGCAATATGAGGAAGAAAGGTCCAAACTCGGGTGCAGGGAGCTGTGGCGCAGATGTCCTGCTCTTGCTCTGCTTGCACACTGGGGGAAGAGTGAGGAATAATGGAGATGAGTAACTGACTGCTTCCACCTCATGAGCAGGGGCAGAGCACCCTGTATAGCTCTGTGCTGAGTGCCCTGTTATGGCTGAGAGGGCTTTGCTGAAAGATGAACCCATCTCCAAAGGACCCTGCTGTACCAGTAAGTGATGTGGGGGAGCGGCTTGGGGGCAGGCCGTGTAAAAGAAGTGGAGAAGTGGTGGGTGGCTCACATGGGTCAGGTTGTGGACAGATGACACTAGGCTTGACTCTAAATGTTGTTGTGAATCCATTATTTGCCTGCATGTCCACCTGAATCCCTTCAAATTAATGTGGCAGCAGCCCAACATGACTGGTGACATCACTAGCCTGGGAAAGCATCCTTCAGATTTAGGAAGATGTGATTCCTTTGTGGTGGTCCTGGCTTAGCCTACTCACTGCCAGCTGCAGAGGTGTCCCCTGGGGCAGGGAATGGAGTAAAAAAAAAAATAATTCTCTATGAAAGTAAACCTCAACTTCCCTTTCTCCCATCTGCTGATGAATAATGTTTTCATGTCATGAGTCGATGGGGTCCCTTAGGTGTGGAGTGATTGAGCACAAGGTGAGGTGACACTATGCTGGGGATGGGGTAAATACCTGCAAGCAGGCTGTCCCTGAGTGCCAGGTGTGCCCAGCAGGGTTTGGCAGCAGAACTAGAGGGGCAAGGGGGCCAGGGACCCTGTGGTTAGCTCGAGCAGGGGAGTGCTGCTTCCCTCCCTCCTTGCTGACTCACCTGCCTTGTGCCACCCAGGGCATTAGTCAGGGAACTGGACTGAGGAGGTTTACCTTTACCCTACTTTGTCTTGCTCCTGTGGGTTTTCCACCAGCCCCTGTTGCTCTTTCTGTTCCCTGCCAGTGCCTCCCACTCCTCGGGTTTATTTTGCCCAAGCACAGGGAGAAAGGCCCACGCTATAGGTGGAAACCCTGAAGCCCAGGTCTGTGTGGGGAAAACCCAAGCAAAGGCCTTGTACACACAGTGCTGTTTTCCTCTAAGCTTGCAAAGACCCCAAAAAATGTGGGCATGAAACCTTGGGGTGGGCTTAGGGAAGGGGATCAATCTTACCCGCTCTTGCTGGAACTGGGACTCCACAAATCCTGGCACCAGCACTGTGGTGATTCCTGCAAGACCCTCATTCTCTTAGGCTTACATGGCTGCCAACTCCTCCCCCAGCTCCCTGCTGTATGCACTGCTTGTGGTCTTCATGCTGGGATTCTTCCAGCTGGGAGCTGTGCCCCAGACAGGTTGAACTTGCACCAAAACTCTCTGGAAACCTCCAACCCTTCTCCTGTCCTGACTCCCTCTGGTAAGGGCAGTTGGATTCCAGCTCTATCAGCAATGGAAAAAGCAAAATAATTACTTCTCATGACCTAGTTCTGGCTTTGCTGTCCTTACCAACCACATGTTAGCCACCCTTTTCCCCATGGCACTACAGACTTTTAGTTTGCTTTAATAAAGTCATTTGCATTCCACCTGAGCATGTTCTCTGGAGCCCTCCCAGACTTACTGTAAGTCTCCTTTTTTTCTGCCTTAGAATCAGTAAAAGTACAGACCAAAATGCTGCTAAAGCCTGGCCCCTCTGTGCATCCTTTTGAGATGTTCCTGTACTTGAGATCACACTTTGCAGAAGAAAGTTTCCAATAACAAATCACTTTTAACCACAACTGCAGCCGTACTCTGCTGATTTTATATTAGGATTTCATGCTGGAGAATGACAAGAGTGGTACCTCATCCCCCACCTCCTCCCAGACCACAAGATGATCTGCCAGGAAGCAGGTTTGTTTTGATGTGTTTTCTCCTCAGCAAACCATCTTACCTGCACCAATCACCTCATTATGTCCCCAGTACTTACAAACAGATCAGTCAACAGGGAGGGCAGGGGTCCTTCCCAGCACAGAAGGTGGCTGGTCTGAGCTGAGATTCCCAGTGTCCTCCTGGGTCTGCATTTTAAAGATAGATGTTGTGTTTACCCTTCACTTGTCCTATGTGAATGCCAAGAGTTCTCAAAGATAATTACTAATGGGTTTGAAGTGTCTCTGACTGTTTCCTTAAGTACCTCTGGTTTATTAAATTCTGCCCACTGGGCTTCATCCTGTGTTTATTCCATTCTGTACTCTTGTCCCAGCCCTTCTTAACAATTTTCTGTGGTTGGTAGTATGTCCCAGTTTAACCTTTTCCTTCATCTGGAGCACGGTATGGGATGTACCAGCTTTCACTCAGTCACACACTCATCCCACCACTGGAAAGAGTCTGGCCTCATCCTCTGACACCTTTAGGTGTCCTTAAGGTACTTGTAAACACTGAGAGATGTAAACATCTTCTTCAGGCTAAACAAGTCCAGCTCTCTCAGCCTTTCTTCAGTCCCCTCACCATCTTTGTAACCTTCCACTGGACCCTCTCCAGTACTTCCATGTCTTTCTTGAGCTGGGAAGCCCAGAAGTGAACAAAGCACTTGACATGTGGCCTCACCACGCCATAGTAGAGGGGGAGGATCAATGCCCTTGACTACTGGCCACTCTCCTCCTCGTGCACCCAGGATCATTGTGTTCTCATTTCCTGCTAAGAGCAGGTCTGCATTTCTTCATCTTCCACTTACTTCCAATGTAATTCAAGAACATTTTCTATAGACCCCTCATATATTCCCATTAGTTTTTAACCCTTACAGGTTCTTCAGCCTGTGTGATTTTATCCTTGTTTTTCCAGGCCTTACTGTCATGATCATTGTTCCTCATAGGACAGCATTTCCATTTGTTATAAAATTCCTTTCTGATTCCCAGGTTGTCAGCTGGTGTCTGATGTTGTCACTGTCATTTCTCACTGCACTTCCTCTTTCCCCTGCTCGTCAGGACAGATTACCTTTATGTGCTTAATTAAGGGCATGCTCATGTGATTGCAAGAGAATTAAGTCAACACATCATAAGAAATTATTACCTGTCAGATGAAACATAGTAACAGACTCGCTTCTTCTGTTTGAGCCTGTCCTGATTGTGAAATTAAATGGGTGAGTTTAAACACCTTCATGGCTGGGTTAAGCAAACTCTTTTTATCACATTTGAAATGAATTAGTCTTTTGCATATAGTCAATTATTACATTAGTTGATTGGCAGTAATGCCTTCCGATGCACTAATTGGTCTCTTGTGATGAGTAAACACATCCACAATGTCCTCTAGTAGCACATAGGCTCTCTTGCACTTGCTTTACTGATTTAGATTTTTTTCTTAAGGTAAATTCCCCATGTTTGCTGATTATTACTTTTATTGAAAACTATAATCCATGTTTCAAATCTTCTTTTTGGAAACCACTGTTCTTATTCCATTACTAGCACACAGGATCCAGCAGTACAAGTGTGGTGGGAAGGCTGCTGGAGTTTTGAACTGGGAAAAAAAACTCCATTATCTTTTCTGCTATCCAACCTGCAGAACACAAGGGAGTGTTTCTACCTGGTGCCCTGGGGGCAGCTGTCAGTCCTGTCCCTTCTGACACAAAGGCATTTTCCAGTGTGAAATCCTGGTCAGAGCCAGTGGGAGTCTCAGAGAGGAGGAAGTTGTGGGATCTGATAGATGGTGGAAGATGAGGGCTAAGTGGCTTCACCTTCACAAGTCCTCTTGCATTTCCTTTCTCCTTTCCTCATTGTCATATGCATCTGCCTTACAACTTTCCCTGTATCATGAAACCAGCTAGAGCAGACATCCATGTCATGAGGGCTTCAGATTTTTGCAAGATTCCAGCTTATGAAAGAACAGTTTGCAGATGTCTTTTGATAAAATGTGTCTAGGTCTGCCCACATGAGCAGATCTGTGTTGGGGAACAGAGAAATGGTAAAAGCAGGTCCCCTATTAGGAGTGAATCAGCATCACTAGTGAGACCTTTATTCTGGTGGGCATCCTTGCAAGGGCAGCTGGGGTGTTTGGTTTCTCTGTGATGAGGAGAGGTCAGTTGTTTCACACACACAGGGCCAAGGAAGGAGATGCAAAGCTGCAGAAAGTGTGAGAGAGTGTAAAATTAGTGAGTGTGGGAGCCAGCACAAATAAGACGATAGATGCAGACGGGGTGGGGTTGCTCAGATGGAAATCTACCACCCCTTAGCAAAGATGCAAAAACAGGAAGATGCTGTGACTCATAATTTATTTATTTATGCTTCTTGTTGGACAATAAAAGACAGATTGGATGTCTGAAATATGCTTTTTCACTCTCCATTCATCAAGGACCAGGAAAGGTCCTACCTTTAAAGATCCCTGACATAACCTCAAGTTCAACACCCTGGAGTCAATAATGTTTATGGCTACTGGTGTGTCTCCTCATAGGACCTCCAGGCAGAAGAGACAGCATACAATCAGACTCCAGGTCTAGAGTGAGGCAAAACACCTACCTTTTAATTAATTTATTTTTGGTTAGCAGTTTAGTCCTGTTCATTCTAAAGCCATGAAATCGGTCTGATGATCAAGGTAGTGTTACAATGTGGACATAACCCACATTAATTCATGGCTATGAAACAGCTCTGTCAAGAGGCTGCAGTAATAAAATTTGCTTTTTAAGACTAGAATTTTTAGTCCAAGCTGTTGAGTGCACTTATCACAAAGATAAGAATCTGCTTTTTGTAAGAAGACAACCCAGTAAATGTGGTGCATTTTTGTAGATCTAGGCCCAGATATGGTTTTTAAGGGTTTAAAAGCTGGTTGTTGGAAATCTTTTGGAAATACATTGTTCCAGGAGCTTGAGGGATGGGAACAGAAAGGGCTGTAAAATCATTCTTCTGAAAAACAAGTCTATATTTGACTTGTTTGTTCTCTCTGAATGGTTGAAGTCAAAGGAATCCTGACAGTGCAAGAGCCTTAGCAGAATCTCAAATGGATGATTGAAAGCATTAAGGAGGGATATTGCTCCCAAAAGCAACGTTGCTACCAAGATCAAGGAGTGCTCCCAAGAGCACTCAGGCATCAGCAGGACATGTCATGATGTTCAGGCTGCACAGACTGACTCCACCACAGCCAGGACTTGTTGAGAAGCAGTTAATGAAGAGCAAAATGAGCATAATACACTTAGAGCTATCAGTGTGGCTCAGGTGTCAGACAAAAGGCATTTGGGCTCCTGACTCTCTGAGCAGCTTTGGGCGAGCACTCGGACTGCTCTGAACCTTCATCTGCAGTATAAGGAGGAAACTTCCCCATCAGACTTGGGCCTTCCAGACTGATCATATCTCAAAAACACCCTGAAGCTTAAGTGCATTTTATTAGGCTTGACCTCTTTATTCCAGATGAGGATATAATCAGGAGTTAGATCATGACACCAGGATTGGAGGGCAGTGGTCATTGTGTCACTGTGTCTCAGAGAAAAGCAGAGATTTTCTGATGGGAGCTGCTTGCTGGACATCTCTCTTGGGGAATTAGGCAGAAGTCACAAGTCAGCAGCAAAAAGGTTTGATTTCAGATTATGGTTGCTTTCAGATTGGTTCTCTACCCTGGTGAACAGTGGACAAAATACAGGACTGCAGCATTACCACCTCCAGACCCCAAAATGTGGGCTCTAGGGAGTCCTCTGGCTTTGCTCTGCAGCATGTGGAGGACATTGCATCACTGCACATTTTAGATTAGGTTTGTTTGATTTTGGGCTCTGCGTAGCAGAGAGGGAACAGCTTGAGGATCCCATCGACTTTGGGGTCCAGAAGCCAACTTTGGGGTCCAGAAGCCAACAGTCCTGCTGATATTTCTCCATGTGAAGGGAGCTGCTGGCTGCTGCCATTGACCTATACACATTCCTGCTCTGCATCTTGTCCCATGGCACATCAGGTGCCCCATCTTTCACCTCACTGAGCAGCATCAACTTGCATAACCTCCTTGGACTTTTGTGTTACAGTCACATATTTAACTAAAGACCCCTGAAAGCAAATGGACTTGGATGTACGGATCCTGCTTTTGTAGCTCATAACCGTTCTTGTAGTTCTAAGGACGTATTTAGGGGAGTGTACCCAGCTCCCCTGTGTGTATTTCCCTGGGTGTGTGAGTGGTAGAGCTGTTCTGGTTGCTGACAGTGGACACAGCTGCCTCTGAACTGACCTGCAGAAAAAGTCACCCAGAGAGGGGCCCAGAGGCTCCTGAGCTCTGCAAGTGGCCAAGCAGGAGACACAGCCATGGGACTTTCAGGTCACTCTTTCAAGCCCTCACAGGGAAGACAATTTTGCATGTCAATGGAAATGCTAGGCTGCAATTTGAGATGTTTAAGGATACTGGAATGCCTAAGGGATTTGGTAGGTCCTCTGAGGTCAGATGGTAATTTGAAGACACCTCTAAGTGCCTGAAAAACTTTGAAATGTTAAGTTCTTCATCATCCATGGCATGGATTTCCCAAACCCAACCTCTGCTCTCATTTCTCCCAAAACTTCTGTGTTCCTCCATGTTACCCCTTCCTCTCTTCTCCACTGCTCCTTGCAAAGAACAGTTCCACTAGATCCAGCAGTGTGAACCCTTCACCCCTCCTCTGAGACCTCAGCAAGCAACTCAGTGCCCCTCACCACTCTGCAGGGTCCTTCCTAAGCCTCTCTACTGGAGGTTAGCTGGAATTGTTGCTTTTCCAATAGAATCAACCCCTTTTGCCACATCAACATGGTCAGACCTGAGCTGTTCACCAGAGGATATCACCTCTGTGGCTCTTCTTTGTGGAATACCCATCCTGGCCCAGTTTTCTGACCACCAGCTCATTCAAAGCTTAACCCAAAACTCATTTCTATCTCCATGCTGGATTTCCCCTCCATTTGTCTGCCAAGCTCTCCATTCCTGGATGTTGTTCTTCCTACCCTCTTTCTCTTTTGCCCCTCAGGCAGGGTTTGCAATCTTTGACAATGAGATTTTCAAGCACAGCAATTTTTTTAGTCATTCACAGTAATTCATTACAGCTTTTACTCTTTTAATTCTCCGTGACACATGGTCTCTCACGAGCATCATTTTCAAACACATGAATCATTGCTAGACATCCGTTTTCCCATCTGGGTCTTTGGCAAGGTGAGTTCTTGCTCATCTCCAAGGACTTTGAGCTTGCATGGCTTTGTCATGAGTATGGCCTGGTCCCTGCTGTGTCAGGTGCCTTTGCACGTGCACACACAAACACATACACACACACACACACGTGTGCCACTGTACAGGATTAGCTGGACTCTGCACCTCTATCTTGATCAGCCATCATCCTCCTTCTGAGTCATGGCTGAGGAAGATAAGCAGCTGGGTTTGCTATTTGCTTCATGATAATAAGTAAACAGTAATTAATATTTTGCAATTATGTGTGTCTTTGAATTGGATGATCTGAAAGCACTTCATTAACATTAATTAGTCATCATTGCATAGCCCACATGAGGCAGATAAGGTTGTATTTTGCAGAAGGGAAAACCGAGGTGGAAAGAAATACCAGGATCAGGAGGTCTAACATCTGCCAGCAGGGTTTGCCATACCTTGGCACTTCTCAAAGCTGAGGCTTGCTGCAGCCTCCTTTTGAAGACACTGATGGCAAAATTGGGGCTAAAAGGCAGAGGTTAAAATCCTAAATGTTCAGAACAGAGTCCCACAAGACTAATTAAGACCTTGATTCCTCAGAGGTTGTGCCTGTCCACTGCCTTGGCTCTTCCTTTGGTACTTTGCTAATCACCAAGACTCCAGTGCAATGGGGGAGATGGGCATCTAACAGACCCAAGGCAGTGGAGTGGATTTAGACCTTGTCTGGACCTGGTCTGATATCTTAGACACGTTTTTTTGGTTGCCCAGAGAACATTTACCAAACCATCCAAATTATCTAGGTTATAAAGTCCTTGCAAAAGCACTGTTGGCCAGCTGGAGGCCAGACATAGATCAAAGCATTTGGGCAAAGGGAGATGTGTCTAGACACTCTGTGGGGTTTCCAAACTCACACCAGTGTCTCACATCGGGAGCTTGATTCCATTGCCTAAATTACCTAGATGTTCCTCCTGACCCCCAGTTGACTTTTGGAAGGACAAGGGTCTCCTGAAGGTCCCATGTCAGATCTGCTGACTGGTTTAGGTACCTCAGGGCATCTCTGAGACCTCCTTGCTTTAGGTAACTGAATCATGCCCCAGATGTCCAGTTTTACAGCCTGTGTTGGCAGCACACGCCCAGCATGTGTTTCACTACATCCAGGTCTTTCTCTACACAGGTAGCTTGATGCCCAGACACTGAATATATTAATCTGAGCATCCTCTAAGAAATCTTTACTGTTCCCTGGGTAATGAGTCTAAGCACTCTGTTGCTTCCAGTTCCTAGGTTTACCTCCTGCTTTCAGGCCCAAGTTATTTAGGACCTTTGGAAAAGATCTCTGCCCCCTGATGCTACAGCTGTGCAGTAAGAACCGGGTCACTGAAAGATCCCCTGCTCCCCTTGGAGCTCTCAGACCCCTAAGGCTTGCTGCATAGGAGGCCTCTCCTCCAGTATCCTTCTCACTCCAGTGCTGGCTCTGTAGAAATCAGTATCACCAGCAGGATTTAAAACCAAGTCAGACTCTGTTATCCCAACATCTTCAGTCATGGTCCAAGTTTCCTGTAATACCAAGTCTTTGGATTTAATTTCTTGCTTTTGTTTATGTCTTTTCCTATTAGAGGAGGTCTATGTGACAATGGTGTGAGGAGATCAGGGAGAGCCAAGTGTCCGTCCCCACACTTTGTAGCTGAGCACCCACAAGACCTGGGTAGATGTGCTCTCTTTTCCAGCATCTCGGTGGTCCCAACCAGACCAGAGGCATACACCAGGATATCTCCCTGCTGTGGTCAGGCTCTGGCTTCTGCCTCCTGGTGTTTTATGTGACCTGTGCTTTATTCGACCTCAGTGATTTCCATCACTGGCCTCCTCCAAGGGGGCTGAGCTAACATCTCTTTATGTTGGTCTGCACCATCAGTGGTCGCTGCTGGATGTTCAGATAAGCTGGGCTTGCATGTACAACACTGGGTCCTCTGATACAAGGGACATGGGCACATCCAATGGGGGACCTATATGTGTCTGTTCTGGGCTCAGCTGAAGAGGGGATGATGCCTCCCTCCCATGCTCCCTTCCCAAGGAGTGAAGGGAGTTGAAGGATCTTCTCCAGCTGGAGGGGCTGTGAAAGACCTGGGAGAGCTGAGTCATGATGTTGTCCTTTGGAGTGGAATTGAAGCGTTTGAAGACAGGTGAGGAGCAGCAGGAGGGAAACAGAAGATACCAGGTTTGTTCAGCAGGTGAGAAGTGCCTGTTTTACATCCCAAAGGAGATGTAGGGAGGACTATGTGTTCATGTGTGAACTCAGCGTTTTTTTAAACCCAAGACTGTGTGGGTGAACTTCAGGCTGGCTTTTCTTGGTGGAAGGCCGGACTTAAAAGCTTTAACACAATTCTTTTACTGCACATATCTGTACCGTTTCTCTGTGGTTGAAAAAAGCCACCCAACTGATCAAAACCTGGGTCTTACTCAGTTCTCATTATTCATTACAGCCTTTCCAGCTGGAACAGAGGGACTTTGGGGTGACTGGTTGGTGGGAGGCCCCTGTCTCATTACAAAGTGGGATTGAAACATGTTTTGCCTGGAGGTTTTATATGGGTATTTGCTGACAGCAGAGGACAAGGGTGAGACTCATAGATCTTCTAGGTCTCATGGCAGAGCTTATCATGGTTGATACACACTCATTTCCCTTTATTCATTCTTTTTTTGAGCATCTCCTCCTGCCCACCCCAGTTTTTTTGCCCTCCCCAATGTCCTTCTGCCTGGTTCAAGGCTCACAGGCCCTTCAGCCCTAAGTTACTTCTCTTTTTCTTTGCCTGTCTGCAGAGACATTCCCCCTCTCCCTCTCTTAACCTGAGGCTCTTTATCTGCTGTGTTAACTCCCAGTTTAAGTTCTTGTTTAAATTGCCTCTGCACACAGCTCATTGGCCCCAGTCCCTCTGCAGCTTCTCCTGAGTCCTTATCAGCTCCACACATGCCTCCTCCCTTTCCCTGCTGCAAATGCTCTGTCCCTGATATCAGGTCCCTCTGTGGCTCTCATTTGTCTCCTGTCCCTTCTCATCTCTCCACAGGCTGGCAGTCTCTGGCACCACGTCCAGCCACCTCTGATTTCTACCACCTTCCTGTCTGGGTTTCTCTCTGGGGAGCCATAAGGTGGTCACTCCAAGAATGGCTTTCTATGGCATCACAGCCTAAACACTCTCCCAAACCCTTTTCTTTCCATTTCCATGCCTTGTCTTCATCTCTAAACACCAGAGCTCCCATCCACATGCCCAGATCTTTTATGAGTAGTGTTTATAATGTTGTACCTCCTCCCTCCACCCCAATCTGGGATTGTTACCTCTCAGATAATCCTTCTACCCAGACACCATCCCACAGGGAAAACCATGGTCAGGAGATGTTGTCAGTCCCTGGTTTTCACTTCTGGTACCCACTTTCTGCCATGGGGCCACCAGAACCCCTCAGTACAAAGTGGCCCTACTTGACAGGGAGGTTGGACCATATGATCCACTGTGATCCCTTCCAGCATCACCCACTCTGGGCTTCTTTGCTTCTGTGAGCATGAGGGAACAGATCCATTTCCTCTGTGGGGAAGATGTGGTGAGTGATCTTGTCCTCTCTGTGAGCCGCAGAAATTTCAGATAAGAGGTGAATGACTTCCAAAATTTCAGAGATGGTTTGTCAGCAATAAGTTGTCCAGTTTCTGCTGAGGCCACCTGAACTGCACTTGGACCACACTGGAAGTTTTCACTGGTGGGCCAAAGCACTTGCCTACTTGCAGCTCTGTCTCCCAACCATTTCTCCAGTCCCAGATGCAAGGCAGGGCCACCAGGGCCTTTACAACTATGATTTTAAGATGGGTAAAAGCATAAATTTGTTACTAGCCTACTTCTGGAAGTGCTTGAAATAATTGAGGTAAACAGCAGGCGAGAAAACATTGAATTCCCAGTAGTGCCAGTTTGGCAACGCTCTGGGCAAGCTTGGGAGCAGAGCAACAGGCTGTGCTGGCAGCTGTGCCAATGAGGCACAGCAGAAGAGCTTGTGCAGACAGATGTTTGGACCTCACAGCCAAAACCACCCCTGGCCCCTGTGCCCAAATGTGCTTGGTTTGAGACCGGCCCCTCATCTGTGTGCGGAACGCCAGGAGAGCCCAGCGCATCCCAGTCCCAGCCTGGCAGTGCAGGACTCAGCTCCCAGTGACACCCACTGCTCCCTGCCCAGCCCTGGGCTCTGCTCCTGCCCTGCCCCTGCCCACTCAGGGCTTGGGGCCGGCAGCCCAGCTCAGGCAGAGGAGGAGGAGGAGGAGGGCCGTGCCTGGCATGAGGTGTGCGCTGGGTGCACCGGCTGTGCCTGGGGCAGTGCGTGGGAGAGTGTTTGTATGGCTGCATCCTCCTGGTGTGGGCAGCCTGGCTGTGTCCCATGACACACACATGGTGAGAAGGGGGAAGGGAGGATGAATGGAAGATGACTGTAGGAGCCTGCAACAGAGAGGATAAAGGAGAAAATCAGCTAGACCTGCTGGGGTGGTTGAAATTCTTGTTTTGGTGTTAAAGCACATTTCTCATTCCCTTGAGGGATTGGAGAAGTGTCTCCCATAGCAGTGAATGGCTCTGCAAACGCATCCTGCCCTTCATGCAGGGTCAGCAGGAACTGTCCCTGCCCTGCCTTGTGCCAGCGACTGTCACCCACCCTGGGACCCTGCTCCTGTCACTGCAGCTCTGCAATCAGCCAGAGATGACTTGCCCCTGGGCACTGCCATTGTACAAAGGGACGGGGAGGCAGGTTTCCCAGTCATAAAGGTGTTGCACAATTAATTATTCTGGCTTGGCTCCGGATCCCTGGAGCTCAAGGATGCCACACTACATGACTAGTGCAGCACAGACTCAGCCCATCTGAGCCTCAGGCTAGTAAATCACTTCTGCTCCTGTCTCTCCCCTTCCACTCCAGTGTGTGCTCTTTCAAAGGGGGGCTTGATGGAGCATGCTCTGAGGCAGCAGCACCTGCAGTCAGGGGGCAGCCAGAAACACATTCAACTCTCTGTACTGGTGTCTCCCCTCTCCCCCAAGGGAGAGCCCCCAGCCCACAGGAGAGCCAGCACTGCCCTGGGTAAGAGCAAATCCCCATGCCTGGGCTTCTCGTTTGTATTTGCCTGGCTCAAGGCTAAAACACATTTGTCTTGACAAGCCTTTCTCCTGGAAATTAAAGACCTTGTATTTTCTCCGTACAGTAGTATTGTACCCTATAATGAAGCTGCTTCTCCATCTTCTCTCTGAAAAGCTGAACATGCTGAACTCTCAGCTTCTTCCTGCAAAGTGTGATTTGCTTTAGTCCTCGGGTGAATTTCCTGGTGCTGTCTTCACTGTCTTTAACTTTTAAACATCTTTCAAAAGTGCAAAAACATCTGAAGCCCCACAGCTCTGTACTCATCAGGGCTGGGTGTGGATATTCCTGTCTTGTTGATCTGCTGCTATGTGAGGTTCCCTTCCTCCTCTCCTCTCCTCTCCTCTCCTCTCCTCTCCTCTCCTCTCCTCTCCTCTCCTCTCCTCTCCTCTCCTCTCCTCTCCTCTCCTCTCCTCTCCTCTCCTCTCCTCTCCTCTCCTCTCCTCTCCTCTCCTCTCCTCTCCTCTCCTCTCCTCTCCTCTCCTCTCCTCTCCTCTCCTCTCCTCTCCTCTCCTCTCCTCTCCTCTCCTCTCCTCTCCTCTCCTCTCCTCTCCTCTCCTCTCCTCTCCTCTCCTCTCCTCTCCTCTCCTCTCCTCTCCTCTCCTCTCCTCTCCTCTCCTCTCCTCTCCTCTCCTCTCCTCTCCTCTCCTCTCCCTCTCCTCTCTTTTCAGTGAAAACCTTTTCCTTGCCATGGCCTTTCAGAAGCTGCCTCACGTGGCCAGGCACATTGCAGGGCTGTCCAGCTCTTGCAACTAGACACTGATGGATTTGGCAATCCCAGTGGGAGATGGGAATGCAGAGCCAGAACATCATTGTTGTTGGACATCCAGCAGTAAGAAATGTGTCTTGCGTTCATGCAGACTCCTCAGCAGGGGTCTCTGAACATTATTGCAGCTCAGGTTTGTAGCCAGCTTTGGGAGACACACAAATCCCTGCTTTCCTTCATCTTGGCTGATGTGAAAGGAAGGAATATCTCAAGTATAATCCCAGGCAGTGGCCAGGGCCCTTACACAAGCTAGGGCAGAGCCCAAACATGTCTGAGCCACCTGTAGTGCTGCTCACAGGCCAGTGGTGCAGAAGGCAAGGAGGGGAGCATCCTCACCCAGGGCAATCAAGTTTCAGGGGCCAAATTCTCTACTGCTGAAAGCTGAAGATACCTCAGTTTACACGCATGGAAGATTTATCCTGGCATTTTTTTGTTACCCAAACAATACCCTCAACATTGGTTATTGTTACCCTCAACAATAACCTTGAGGTGTCAGCTTGGAGCCCATCCATTTCAGGATGCATTGTCCCAGAAACAGGACGGAAAGTCGCCTGTTTACCAAGTGGCAAGAACAATAATGATGAAAGAGCAATGACCTGAGTTCAACAGCTCCAGCAGAGGGAAGTAATAATAACAGATGTGATCCTTTACCACAGAGGTCCACAAGCTAGTCTAGAGTTTCATGGCCCAGAGTCACCCTGAGGGCAGTGTGCATTCCAGAAACCTCTCTGAAGCACCTTACCGTAAGTGGTAACTAAAATAAAACCATCGGGCTGGTGTTGAGGGAGCAGTGCTCCTCCCAGAGCAACGAAACTCTGTTTCAGAGAGAAAAAGTTAATTCCTTTCTCAATAAGAGGACCTGGCAAGAGTATTACTAGCAATTTGCCCTGCTTCCCTGGCTTGCTATGGTCCAACTTGACACAACTCAACAGGTTGTTTAGCCTGAGACGATGAACCTCTCTTCCAGGACAGCACCGTGTAAAGGATTGCTAAAGGATAGGACATATGTCTTGATCCTCCACTTGATGTTTTTCTGATAGATATGCCTGATCTGAGGGGTACCTTGCCTCTCCAGTGTGGGCAGCATCATTTGTACATGAGTACACATTGCTGAAGACCTCTTGTCACTTCACTGAGACAAGCAAAGGGTTTTGGCCTGCTTCTGAAGGAACAGGATTACTGCTGTGACAACCTTGGGAACAATATGAGACACAGCAGCCAAGGGCTGCAGTCCCAGAAGCAGGTCACACCATCACCAATGCAGATCCCTTTGGTACAGCTTTTCCTTCTTTCACACCCTGGACCTGGATCCTTGTGGCTTCTCAGAGCCCATGGCCTTGGCTGAAAACCCAGCAGTTATTGCTGGCTCTCCACATGAGCAGACTCTGGACATGCTTGGAGCCTGCTGAGCTCAGCCACCAGCCCTGCACCTTGCTGCTGTTTCCCCAGGGCTTCAGGGATGCCCACTGGAAGAGATGCAGTGTGCTCTGCTTCCTGCTGTGGAGCCACCTGTTCCAGTGGTGGGAGAGTGGGAAGCATAGCTCCTGCCTCTGAGGGATTTCAAAAGTGCTAGGATGTCTGAGGAAGAGGAAGACTGCTGCCTCCCCTTCTCCTCACACACACCTTTGCTCTCCTAGATGAGAAGCAAGGCAAGAAGTTTCCTTTATGTGTAAATAGCAGCCTCGACTTCAGACTTCCTGTGATTTCTGTGGGAGCCACCAGGGCCAAGTCTTCCTAGCACCTCCCTTATGGATACCTGCCACAAATGGCTGGCATGCTTTATTCTTCTTCAGTGGTCCACACTGGGATATCCCACCAGCTTTTCTTTAGCCCTTTTACCCTTCCCTCCTCATCACTGACTTTATGTGCCAGGGGGAAGGATGAATGAGCCGAACGACAGCCATGCCAAGCCCCACTCCCTCACCCTGTCATTTCTGCCAGCTGAGTGTGTTCGTCACGGGAAGGGTGGGAGAGCACCTGTGGAGCCAGGGTTGGTGCCTCTTTGTAAGGGTTTTGCAAGGCTGAGAGGATGCCCCAGCTGGGTGCCTGCAATAGATCCTCCCCGAGCCACAAGCAGGATGAGTGTTAGAGATCTTATCTCACTTTTCAGTAATAGGTATCCAATTTGCTGACTCCAGGTGCCCGACTCATGTCTGATTCAGGTCTCTGGGCTTCCTGCAGGATGTGGTGGGTGCAATGTCTGAGTTACAGGCTTAGGAAACAGGGGGCACATCAGAGATCCATCACCTGCACCTCCCATGACAGGCTGGAGGGTTTCCCCACCCTGGAGCTGAAAAATGGGTAGATCAGTGTGTAGTGAACAGGTAAGGCAAGAGAGTCTGTTCCCAGAGGATCCAGAGCTCCCTCCTGGGAAGCCCCAGTCGCACACAACAGACTTTCATTGACAGCTTTTTCTGGGAAATGATTTCCCAAGGGGGGTGTGTGGCAAGACATCCTGCTGCGGCATGATCATTTTGATGCCTTGGCTGTGTTGCTCTGCTCCTACCACCCTGCAAACTTGGTGTGACAAAGTGCTTGCGATGGGAAGATCTGGGGCTGCTGCAGCCTGGGGAGGGCTAATCTCCTCTCCGTGTTTTTTCAGCTCCCTATCTGACTGCTGCTCTTGCTGCCTTCCCATTACTCCTTCTCTAGTCTGGAAGTGAACAAGAGCTGTGGTGGGGATGGGATTCTACTGTTGGGATTTACTGGGAGATATGGGCTACAAGGACAATGGAATACACTGCCTCTGCATCCCAGAAGGAGATAGGGACACAACAGCTCTCTGTGGGCGGAGGAGGGAGAGGATCTCCAACTTGTCACTTCAGAACACCCAGTGCTTGCCTCCACCTGGTGCTCCTTTTAGGTCTCATCCTGCTCTGGATGTTGGCAGCTGACAGGGATGGGGGCTTCCTTCCTGGAGGGAAAAAGAGTGTCTGACCCAGGAGGAGGTGGCTGGGACTGGAAGCTGCTGTCAGCACTGGCTGAAAAGGTGGCTCAAAGGAAAGCATCTGTTCCCTTCTGCCAGCTTCTCATCCCTGACCCCCCATCCTGGGCCAGGACAGGCAGATCCTGTGGCTTCTGACCTGGTTGTTCTCAACACCCAGCCCTGCCCTTGGAAGTAAGGGGCACAGGGAGATCTTGGATTGCCTGTGTGGGTTGGGATTGCCTCTGACATGTGCTGCTTTCTGCTTCCACAAACCACTTTGATTCAACTGTGGGCTTCTCAAGCTCAAAAAAGACCCAGCCCTGAACCATGAAGCAAACTGGGGCTTGGACTTCCTGTGTCCTCACACATGAGCTAAAGGATGTATTCCCAGGCACAAGATTAGCCCTGTTTCAGTGCTCCTAGTTTAGGACTGAAATTCTGACTATCTCCTGGATCCCAGTTTGGAATCTGCTTTTGCTGACCCTTCTTGGGGTTTTCTATGTGTAAATTCCCACATTAATTCCTTCTGAGCAGGCCAAGAAAAAGAGGTCAGGACATTTCAATAAGGAAATGTTGGCTCTTTAGTCTTGGGATATTCCAGGTCAGCCACAGGTTTTGTCAACCATTGTAACTTCTTGCTTGGGGAGTGAGGAAAAGAGAGTGGTTCCTACCACAGTGGCTTTCAAGTTCTTTGCTTTTCTCCTCCCATGAGATCAAGACTTCCTTGAAGACTCCAGAACCAGATTAAAAGCTCTTGCCTCAAACCAGCTCATGTCCCATGCCTGCTGATGTCTGTCAGGTAGAGCACATTATCCCTTTCTTTGGGAGAGGGGCTCTTCTGCTGGATCAGGAGGTGGGTGCCTCCCTGTGTCTCCTCTGACTTTGGGTGTTGCATCCAGTGCACAGCCCAGCCCTTCTGTTTACAGCCCTGTTATCTCCACAGCCGCAGGCACTCGTCTCAGGTGGCTTGTCCATGCCAAATCCCTGTTTCATTATGGAATCTCAGAAATGCCCATTACAATGCAGTTCCTTAATGCTTATTTGCTAAAGGATGATGTTTAATACTTAAACTACCCACGGGAAAAAAAAAAATAGGTCAGTATGGAAATTTCCCCAGGATTCAGGCTGATTTAAAATCAGCTGGAGGAATGAATGTCCCAAAGAGGACAGCAGACTCTGCAAGTGTAGACAAGCTCACTTTGCTTTTGCAGAGGTGGATTTAGGGAGCATCCAGGTGAACTGGTAGTTACAGTCCTCCAACAGCCCTGAAGACACAAGAGGCAGGGCATAGAGTTTGCTCCAAAGTGCTTTTACAGTTCAGAAGCCCAGATCTCTTCTCTGAGGGTAAAAGTTAGAAGGAAATCTTCCTGCAAGTGAGGTTTTGGGGGTACAGAATTAGGTCAGGGTACAGAAACCAGGGAAAAAGAGGGACGTCACACCTCCTTTCAAATTTAACCCTCTGATACTTTCTGCCTTTGCATCTCCTGGGAAGAAAAAACATGTTATTTGAACTGGAAAATACTGAATATCCATGCTCCTATGGCTGCGATTAATATTGTCAACAGCTGGTTCATCCCTAGTGGCACTTGTGCCAACACAAACACTTATTTTTCTTCCTAATGTACCTACTGACAGCATTATGTCCCAGCTTGGTCTTGGGTTCACTGCATTATCTTATTTGAGCACTTTTGGCCCACACTGGACTGGTGAGACTCCATTCAAGTGTTTGTTGTTCTGACACTCCTTTGCACCTTTTACGCTTTTAATTCACCTTTCTTGAGCAAAGGTGATCTGGAATTTAAGTGGTATTGCAGAGAGAGACCCTGCTGCGAACTGTGGGACAGTTTTACAGTTTCCCTGCTCCTTTTGCAAATACCTCACCTCACCTGTGGTAAAAACGTCTTTGCATCTTGCAGGTCTGCAACCCCTTAGAGACTGGGTGGGTTATGCCAGTTACATGAGCTGTCTCCAACTGGGATAATTGCTTTAGTCTTCCTTTGTAGCCCAACAAAGAGACACTCCTAAAGTGATCTCATGAAATACACATCTAAAATTACATCTAGGTGAGTTCTTTTACTCTTAAGGTGATTATTTCTGTGCTGAGGAACACCTCTAGCTGTGGTTAGGTTGGAGAGCAGGCACACTTTCCATTCTGGGACATGTCCTCACCTGGTAGGGAAAGTTCTTGTCATTGCTCCTGACTCACACTTCAGGCTGGTGGAGCTTCACACCATTTCTGTGTCTTCTGCCTTCACACTCTTTGAACTTTCCTGCTGTGGTGCACAACAGCAGCAGTGTCTCCAAGGCAGGACTGGCTCTGCAGCTCTCAGAAGAACAGCTGTCTACACAGAGCAGTTTATGAGAGAAGCCCCTGCCAAAACCCTATTTCAGGAGAGCTGTTTGTAACAGCTTTCCCTTCAGATGTGTTATTAAAAAAGCTTTCTTCTGGAGCAATTGATGCTTTTCCAGTGTGGAGTAGTTATTCTGGCATGGAACCGCTGAGAGTGGAAAATGGTGTCTCTACAGGAATGATATGTGATATACATTGTTTATTCCTGTAAATTAGGACAAGCTTTGGGCTGAGGAGGAAACTAGACATGACAAGGAACCTCCAGGAGCACAGGTTGTAGGTCCATGCCCAATATAGCTCTGGGGGATCCATCCCTATGAGATACTTCTGAATTACATTAGGCACAGACTCAGGGCAACCTTTCCTTCACTTCGTCCCAATCAGTGGGCTTCATGAAGAGCTATTTTGATGAAATTTAAAATATTATTCCTATTACTATATAGTAATTCAAGTCCAAATCCAGTTTGCTGGGTTCCAGGCCACTCTTTAATGTCCCAGGAACCTAAGTTAGGATTGCAGTTTCATCTTAAGTTTCTCCAAAACCAGATGTCATAAGCAATACTCAGCTGTGTGAGTTATCACTCTTAGCTGGAGGAATTTCTTCATTTTTCTAACTCAGTTTGGAGGGCAAAGCAGACCCAGACATGAAACAAACACCTGCCTCTGCAAATCTGGAGATTCAAGGCAGGATGTTGAAATCTCTGCGCTTTACCCTCTAGCTAGAATGGTTTAGAAAGCTTATAAACTTCCTACCCACCCACTTCCTACCTTGCCTTGCTAGGCAAGCTATAATTTTTATTTTTAATGAAATCCAATGAACATGCCACCATACTGCTCTGTCAAGTAGATCATGGGAAGGAGATGGCTGGAGGTGTCTTCCAAAGGGAGATTTCACAAGGCTGAATCCTGCCATGCCTTGACACAGTGACCTCTCTTGGCATAACGGCTTTTGCACCAGGTGACCCTGCCATCACTGCAATGAGTGACTCATCACAGATTTGAGTGATTCACGCTTTTCTCCCTATTGGATTGCACCATCCATCCTGGGATGAGTGAATAAATTTGGCTTGGACAAGCTGTGGAACCCACCAGCCCAGGTTTATCCATTCACTTACTTAAGAAAAAGTCTTGTTACTTTGTTAAACTTGGATTTTAATAGGAAAAATTACATTGCTGGGGGGTGATTCAGGATTCTGCAGAAGCCAAGAAGTTTATGATCCTGAATTTATTTTGTCCCAGTATAGCCAGTAGGAAAACAGCTGAATGGGAGCAGCCAGGAATTGGTTCTTCCTTCATAATTTCACCTGTATCTTTCCCCTGGCATGTAGTGATGAGGGATGGAGCCAAGCAGCAAGGCTGCAACACAAACAGCACACTTGGAACCTGGGTGTTAGTTTTGGATCTTGTCTAGAAATAACAGCCAGAGCACACAGGGAGTTTCTTGTGGCACGTTGCATGGTTCTGCTGGAGAGAAAGGAAGGGAATAAGAAAGTGACAAACATCACAGAGAAGTGCTCTGTTGGACAGGATCAAAAGGCATAGGTTCAAATCCTGGATAATTCCAAGGAACAGCTGTATTTCTTGGTCCCAGAAGACACTGGAAGAAAAGTTTGAGATTTATGGCAGGAGCACAATGTAGCAATGTTGTCTCTGACTTCCCTGATGAGTTGAGTTTTCTCTTCTCTTGGAGTTTCCTCTGGGCAATGAGCAGATTCCATAAACTGGAGTGTTACACTGCCTTGATTTTTGATACTGTACAGATTGACAGAGTAGTTAATTCTAGGTACCTTAATACCTGATATTTTAATCATGCTGTGATTGACAAGAGAAATCCCCTGCTTGCACTTCAATAGCTCTGGCAAAACCACCAGGAAGTCAAGTCAACCACCATGAGTTTTTTGTGACAGAGTTTTGGAAATTTCCCTTCTTTAAGGCTTTGTGCTATGAAAGAGGTTCTTTGGATGTCCATGCAAGGCAATCCTAAAGGCAAGGATGCCTTTCCATGTCCACCCAACTCTAGGAGAGCTAAGCAGCCCTGAGGTCTTGTCTCATTATTCTTAACTGCTACATTCTACCTTGTTTATTTCTACCATCCTGTGGATTTATTCTAACCACTAGGATGAATACAAGTACCCTGACCACCAGTTATTGTAGGAGAGAGGCTTTCTTGGAAATCTATTGCTGCTCAAGAATATCTTTAAATGATTTCTGTTTAGATTACGTGCCCCTAAGTCCAGCAGATTGGTGTAGCACAGCCGTTCCTGTATTGGCACAGAGAAGCTCCAGCAGTGTGGCCTTTCAGGCCTTGCCCACAGTTTGATTAGTTATTGCTTCTGAAAAGATGTCCCGCTTCTTCTAGCGTTGCATCATTGTCCTTTCCCCAAGCTCCTTCCTAGATAATAACACCACTGCCTGTTGGGAAAGCAATTGCATAACTCCCTATTGCTCATTTTAAGTTACTGGATCTTGGGCTGCAGTGATTCACCTTCACAACGCCCCGAGAAGGGAATCTGATATCACTCTCCAATTTACTGACGGAAAAGCTGGGGTGTGGAAAGGTGAAGGATTTTCTTGGGGTCAGGCAGTGAGTCAGGCACAGAGCTGGTGTCGGAGCACCCACCCCACCCCAGCTCCTCAGGCTTGCCTGTGTCTAGACTTCTCCAAGCACCAGCTTTGATGCTGGTCTTATCACCATCTTTTACCATGTCATGATCAAAAAAACCCCAGAGACAAAGTACCATGCACTGCCCCCTGCCCACCCCCGGTGGGAAAGGCAATGGCAAAAGAATGTAATACTTGTGGGCTGGGATAAGAATGGTTTAATAATTGAAACAAAATAAAATACACTGCTACTAGTTATAACAATGACAATGAAGAAGAGAAAGATAGACAATAAAACCCAAGAAAGGCATGTGATAAACAGCATCATTGCTCACTACCCACTGAGAGATGCCCAGCCTGTTTCCCAGCAGTGATCAGCCAATTCCCCCCAGTTTGTGCACTGGGCATGGTGTTCTATGGCATGGAATATCCCTCTGGGCAGTTTGGGTCAGCTCTCCTGGCCATGCCCCTTCCTGGTTTCTTGTGCTCCCTGGCAGAGCATGGGAAACTGAGCAGTGCTTGAGCTAGGGTAAACACTGCTGAGCAACAGCTGGAACATCAGTGTGTTATCAGCATTATTCTCAACTGAATCCAAGTCGCTAGTGAGAAGGAAATTAATTACTCCAGCCAAAACCAAGACATACCATAGACCTTGGAACCTCGACATCTCCCCTCCCTCCCCTATTTGTGAGGAAATGTCTGTATCCTCAACTTGTAACAGAGGGCCACAAATGCTGGAGACAGAAGAAATATGCCTACCTGCTTGGAGACCATTGCAACCTCCCATGCTTTTTGCTCCTCACCTTTCTCTCTCTGTCTGATGGCCCTGTCCTCACCACCAGGGAAGGAATGGGAACTAGCCTAAATAAAACCACACCACAGAACACAGTGTCTACACAGTGGTGGCCATGTATTTTAGCTTGGGGAGTGCCAAAAGGGTAAAAAAACCCAACACACAGCTTAATTTCTGGCTGTGATTGCTTTGATAAAGCATCAGGGTAAAAGGACAGGGCAGAATATAAAGGAGAGGGGAGTGCAGGAGGAATTGATGAGCCTCCGCAGCTCTGGTGATGCACTGCAAGATGATGAGGGGAGAGATATGGAGAGAAAGCTGAAAATGGGTGTCTTGAGCCCTCATTTGCAAATCCCAGCTGCAGTAAGCAAGCATGGGGCTGGTGGAGCACTCACTGTGGTTCAGAGGACCCCATTGATGCTGGTAGTCCCAGACTGGGCTTGAGCACAAAATAACGAGGAAAGTTTCCTGCCCCTGTAATTATGTTTGGACTTGAGTGTTTCCCTGTATTTGATTCCTCACATATTATTGCTTTCTTAGCCACATTCCTGACGGCTTCTCGTGTTGGCTGCAGTTTCTGTACAAAATAAAGGCCCATTCACCACTGTGCTAAAAAGCTCTGATTTTTCCACAGGAAAGTTGATGGTTAAATAGGGAGAAGAGGAAAAGCTGGGCATCTGTGGCTTTGCAGAGAAGGCGGGGGAACAAATCAAGGAAAGAGGTCCCTTTCAGTCCTGCAAATTCAGCCCTGCAGCTCTGCATCAAGGCCTGGTGAGTCAAGGAGCCCAGGGAATTTTTACTACTCACTTAACAAAAACCAGATGCCACGAACTGCACATGTCCTGTTAGCAGTCCTCATCTCAGATGGTACAGGCTGGGACTGCTTTCATCCAGGCCATCTTGTGGAATAATCCTAGAGTGATACAGGATGTTACTGACAGTGAAAAGGCAGCAAGGGCTGTTTCCTGTGTGGCTTGGTAAGTCTGTGATTCTGTGATGGGAATTGGCTCTGTACTGGGAGCCTCATGTCTTTTCTTGACAGCTTTCAGAGGGACTGGGCTGCAAAGGCTCTCCCAAAGCTCTGGAAGAGTGAGATAACTTTGTTAGGACACAAAAGAATTTGGACCCAAATGTAGATTTCCATGGAAAGAGGCTTGGTCTTGTTCACAGTACCAGCTTCAGCTGGGTAAGTGCTGGAGCTCAGGAGAGCCTCAGACGTAGCTATAGGAGTTCAAACCCTTCTGCCTCCCAATTTTTCTGTCAAAGCACCTGCAGCCTCTGAACAGCACAGGAGCACACATCACTTTACCCGCCTGCAAGAGCTTGGGAGGGAAGGAAATCTGAATGCAGCGTACCACACTCACACAAATGGGTAAGGGACTGCTCAGTCTATGCATTTAAGTGAAGCTGGAGAAGGGCAGATATGGTCCTGCATTTTAGCTGGTGATGAAAACAGCAGTGGCTTCACCAGGACACATTTAATTCCTTCTTCTTATGAAGCTCCTGAATATTTTACTCACCTATGCAAGCAATAAGGAAAATGAAAAAAAACACCCACGCTGTCTTGTGCTGAAAAGCAGGAAAAAAAAGTTGGGTTTGAAGAGAGGGTGGAAGGAAGGGGTGTGGTTACCCAGGAGGTGTGTCAGGCTTCGATGAACTTATTTATAAGCAAAGGCATCTGTGCTGGAGAAGAAACTTTGCTGAGGCTTTGTCAGCTGCTGCTGTTCCCCTGACACCACTTGAGAAGCACCTCTACTGCGATGGGGAGGCAAAAGGACATTCTTGCTACCATTGAGGAGCACCTGAGGATCAGAAACAAATTAGTGCGGCAAGCACTGGCTGAGTGCTTGGGGACACTGATCCTGGTGGTGAGTGGGGGCTGTAGTGTGGGATGCTCTCTAACCTGTGGGATTGGGGGAAATTGTCCTGGTGAAGGGGCTGCGTTGCTGCCGGGGTTTGCATTGGGAATGAGCCCAGCTCTGGTGCAACCTGCTGCAAGGGGTCTGGAGGACAGCCCCTGTGTGCAGGGAAAAAAATCATGCATATTGCTTAAGGTGGATGTTGGGGTTTCTTGCAAAATGTGGGCTCTGAAGAGCTTGTTGGGTGTGTGGAAGCTTCTGTGTATCTGTGAAGTGCAGGGAACAAAACAGCTCTGTGTAAGCAGCAAGTGTTTTGCTAGAGATCATGCAAAACTTCCTTTCTGTCTGCCTTAGGATATTTTCTTGGCTCTGAAACACTGCAAGTGTTATCACCGAGGAAGTGAAAGACATTTTTTTTTTCTTTTCACTTAACTTTCCCCATGCATCCCATCATGAAGAAGTAGCCAGAATTTAAGCTGTTGCAGTGTCCTTTTGCTGTCAGCCGCTGATTCCCCAGGGGCTTGTCAGTGGGGCTGCACGATACCATGGCAGCTCCTGCTGACAGCCAGCTGGGACCTGGTGCTTGCTATCAGTCAGTGGCCAATGGAGATAAAACTCTTCTGCCTGTTCTAGTGCTCAGTTTCCAAAAGGGTGGAAAATAAGGGATCAAACAGGATAAATGTGTGTCTAATGCCTGAGGTTGCAAATGTTTTGAGTGGCTGCAATTTGCTTTAAAGTTAAAGGCAGATATGAACAGCTAGGTGAGTTGTGTGTGAGCTGTGTGGAGTAAATACTGGTGTGGAAAAACGGTGGCAGGGATATCTGGCTTAGAGCATCTGCATCTGAAAATGCAGGACTGCCTAGTTGGCCAAAGGTTTGATGCATATACACTGAAGCAGAAATGAGTTGGAGTTTGCACAGTGAAAATTTGCAGGTACAGGTTCCTCTGAGGTGATGTAAATCCAGAGCAATCCTGAAAGTTTCAGTGGAGTGACTGTGGGTTTACACCTCTTTGTAACTGGTGGCTGGACTGTCTGGAGAGAAATCTAAGGGTTGGAAGAGTTAAAGGCAGAGGAAGACTTGATGAAGCATCTGGGGAACAACACAAAAAGACTGACACAATTATATGCTTTCATAAATAAGATTTTTTTTTTTTTGATGATGTAGAGAGGATTTCGGAATCTTCTATGGCAGCTTAGGGGACTCTGCTGAGACTGTGTAAAATGTTCCCACTCTTAAAAGAGAGCAGCTTTGTATGATGCAATGGCTTTATTGTCAGAGCGACCCAGCTTTGGTGATTTGCAAACAAGTCCTGTTGATTTTTCCAGGAAGGGTTGTTTGGAATTAAGGTGGGTAGAAGGCGATAGGAAAGTGATTAACAGTTAGAAGATTGCTGTCTATTAATCACTGATGTTGCTGCTGTTAGTCTCAGGATTGAAACAAGGTAAGTCTCGTAGTGGACTAATGCCTCCTGATAGCAAAGCTAATATTGCTGAGAAACAAGAGAAGCCTTTAGCCATCTGGATCTGAGCTTTCAGAAGGTCTCATGATCCAAACCCCATTAGTCCATCCTCTGACTATAACAGTTGGCACAACAGTGACTACATTTCCTTACGCCTTGCCTCTCCAGGCAGAGAGGAATTGGGATCTGCTCAGAGCTTAAGTAAGGGCTTGGTCCAAAATCATTAGAAGCCTCCAAAATGGCAGTGGCAATGGGCACCTACCAGCCATGCTGGACACTGCATTGGCAGAAGTGGGCAGCACATACCTTGTCCTCAGGAGCATCAAACCTGCTCTGTTTCAGTGTGTGTGTGTGTCTAAGTTTACAGGCTGAGCCTTCACCGTGTTCAGGAGTTCCTGAACTGGTTTTAGAGGCACACTCAACTCCATAACTCTGTCTTGTAGGACTTGCAAACTCACTTAGGATCTCCTGCTGCAGCTCTGCAGTGAACAGAGCGCTGTGGGCTTTCTGTGACCATGTGGGAGAAGGTGGGGTGGGCGTGTGGGAGAAAAGGGAAAGTCCCAAACTCAGTGAATGCTCTTACATGGTCAGAAGTCCAAAACAGGCTACACCAGAGGAAAATAGGTCCCAGGACTGTAAGCTTGCAATATCCAAGCCAGTCAATCCCTTTCCAACTTCGTACTGTCTCAGTCTATTCCCGTGAAGAGAAACTTGCAGTTTTTTCTTTATTACCACTCTGATTCCTTTTCATCTTTTTATTATATCATCTACATGAAATAGAAAGGGTCTTGAAGGTGAATTCCTTCCCCTTTCAGTTGGCCTGGACAATTGTTTGAATTGGATTTTCTCCCAGGACAGAAATTGTCATTTTGTACCTTGTAGAAGTCCCTGCTGCCCATCCTGCTAGCAGGTTGAGCTGTGTGTGTGCATTTAGATGCATTGTACCCCAGTAAATATCTGGTTTGGGCTTCACAGTAAAATGCCTGAAGAAAGACCTGAATCCATGAAAATTTTCTTCATGGGAGATGGAGTTGACTGAACACAAATATGTTTGAACAGAATATTATCAGGGATGGATTTAAGGTTAGATGTTGTTCACACTGAAATCAACTTCCTGGGCCCCAAGGGAGGGAGATGGTTTAAAGTTTGCAGCTTACTTTAAATTTCACTGTGTAATGTAAAACTTGTCCCTCTGTGGATATTGGCACTGCTTCAGCTTCTTCCCTCCTCCCTTCCACTTGCATAATGACTGCAGCTCTTTTAAACTCTTCTAGACAAAAGCTAGATTGAAGATCCCAACAGTCTTGCTACCTGCAAGAATGAACCTCATGCTTGATTTTATTTTCTCATTTTTTTAAAGAGATGGTGAAGGTAGAATCATAGAGTGGTTTGAGCTGGAAAGGACTGTTAGAATAATGCCTCTTTTTTTTTTTAGATAAGAAAAATAATCCAGCTAAGGCAGCCAAGCCCTGAGGAATGCCAAGGCGAGTTGCTGTCTACTTGCAAGCCACTTTTGCTGTGCAGAGCACCTTGCATAACTTTTATTTAATTTGTGGGTGGTGTTTCTATTGTTGCAAAAATAGTAATCCTGATTCTACATACATCTCCTTTGATACTTAAATTGGCATTTCCCCTCTTCAAAACTCACTTTCTGAGTAGCACTTTAAGCTTGAGCTTTATACCTGTGTTGGAAGCACCGCTTGCTGGCCATCGTTAAGCACTACAAACGCCAAAGGCATTTTCCCAGTCCCTTGCTGTTTGTGTTATTACTGTAGCAACCCACTAAAGCCAGATTTCCATGGTGGGTCTCCGTGCCTCTCTTAAAGCTCGGTCTGTTTGCCTTGCTCTGCTAGCTGTAAATACCAAAGCTGGCTCTGTTTGTCTTTTACATTTGCAGGAGAAGTAATGTGCTGATTATGACTGATTTCCGAGTGGGACTCCCTGAGAATCACTGCTGTAGAGGCACAAGGAAAGAACAAAACAACTCCTAATTGCTTTTCAGTTGGTGCTGCCTTGACTTTGTGGCTAGGGGTAGCTTTTTGGGGTATGACAGTGCTGTAGACCACAGAAAACAAAAATGGCAAAGTGGTTTGGATGACTAAAGCAAGGGGAGCTTTACCTCGTGAGATGACCACAGCAAGGGGAGCCCCACTTAGGTGCTGGCAACTTAAAGTTGCTGCTCATCCCACAACTGTCTGGGACAGCACAGTAGTTCCCACAGTTGCTGTTTGATTTGGGGTGGTTTGCTTAAACCCAGCTTGTCACATTTGGAAAATGCAATTTTTAAAAAAAAAAAATAATTTTTAAGTTCTTTCCTTGGTTAATGCTTTGCTAGGCTGTAAAAGGGAGCGGAAATCCTTGCTGTAAGCATGTGGAGTGCTGCTGATTCTTCCTTGCACAGGAAGGACCTGGTGGGTCCTTTGCTGCTGGGTATGGGGACATGGGAAGTGGCAGTGCTGCTGCTTTCCCTCAACCCTTCCACCAGAAGGGGTTGAAGCTCTTCACTAACTGTCCAAAACTGTCCCTTTTTGCTGTCTCACTCCAGGAGCAGGACATTTCTCCTTCCTACAGACAGAACAGTTCAGGCACCAAGACTTTCCCTTGGTGGGAAAGCAGTTTTTCCCCAGGAGTGCCCAACCTTGTGCCCAACCAAGCCCCCTCCAGATGCACTGATCTTTCTAGTGGCTGAAACCTCTTGTAGGGGACATCAGAACAAGTGTTTTGCCTTCTGTGCATGTGTGAACAACCTAAACCAGTGAATTTCCTCCCCAATGCCCAACTCCTCTGCTGAAGGTTGCTCAGGTTTCTTGAGCTGAGGGAGGCCCATGTCTCCAGCTTTGTGCAATGTTTTTTTTATAGCATGTGATGTACGTGGGGCGCAGTTTTGCTTAGAGTCTCTCATCTCTCCAGCCCTGCAGCCCTGCCTTGGCTCTGGTTCAGTGGGTGGTGCACAAAGAGCTGTAACATAACAGACCATCTGCTGCTGCCCTTCCTGCAGGGCTGCTTCTGTACAGGCTGCCTCCAGCTGTGCTGGACAGAAAACTGGGCTCTGGGGTCCAAGGTTTGTCCTTGCTTTGCAAATTGAGAATGATGACCAGCCTGGTTGTTTGAGAGATGCTTTGAGGAAAAGCTTAAAGCATAGTGCTCCTTACCTTGTCTTTTTTTCTGATGGAGGCTATCCTGCCAGGTGAGCTGTGGAGTTCAAGATCTCTGCATGCTGCTCCTGCTCCCTGCCCTCTCCCTATGAAGAGTGGTACACTCTGTGTGTCCAAAACTTAAAATCATCTGTCAGTATCTCTGGGTCTCCTCCTTCAAAGCAGATTCATGGTCTGACTGCATCTTCTGGCATCTTCCCCATTAACAAGAGTACATCAAGGGCTGACCAGTCTTTCCCATCCACCAGGGTGATTAGGGTAGATTTACAGCAGGCTTCTTGCCTAATCCCTGGTTTATTTGCTGGCAGAAGAGCTGTAATTCAGGTAATTGCACTCCTCCTGGTCGATGCCAGCAAAGCTTTCCCACCTACATTTAGAGACCTGTCTGAAGTCGAAGAGCAAATGCACTCAGGCCTTTTGTGTTGCACATTAAGGTGTAAAAAAGTGCTGGCAAAGAAAGGAGGAGACAAGAAAGGAAAGAAACCTGGCTCTTGTGCAGAGGAGTTCTGAGCACCATGCATGAAGGCTCACATATGAAGCAATTTCCCACAAGGTCTGCCTAAATAGGCTGCCTTTGGTAGCCTTGTTTCTTCATGAGCTATTGCAACCTTTTTAACCTCCATGGTTCTTTCCTACCAGCCCTTACTGTCTACTGGGCTCCCATGTGTTCAGACATTGAGATGGGGTGTTTTTATCTTGAGTGATTGAGACAGGGTGTTTTTATCTTGAGGGACAAAGCCAGCTGCTCAGTCTCCAAACATGCCCTGGACACAGGGAGCTCAAGTTTTCCCGAGTGTGAGGTATCCCCTGCAATGTGCTACCTTTTCCTATTATTTGCTGCTGCTTCTGGCTGGTGCCTTCTTTGTACAGGGGTGTTCTTTTCCCCTCTGGAGTCTGGCTGCCCTGCCACTCCTGAGCCCATTCCTGCAGAACAAGGATTTAACCCTTTTTCACAGTGCAAGAAGCTGAATCACCCCATGAGCAGTAAGAAGTCTCCCTGTTAGATTTGCTAGAGTCAGTAAGATGAAATTAGGGAGCAGGCTTCCATTAACCTGGTTAATGGCTGCATTGACTTCAATTCCTTGGAGAGCAGGTTTAACACATCAGAGTGATGCTTTATTGCAAGTATTTTATTAGCATTTTAAAACCACTTTTGAACTTGGCTAGTATCGTGGATGTATAACAGTTGGCTGCTGCACCTACTGTCATGGGAGGTGCTAACCTGGGTTTCTGTTGACTGGATATTCTTCCAGAAGTGTTTTTTTTATACAAAAAAGGAGCCAAAATACACCCCCCCCAACAAAACCAAAGCCAAACAAATGAAAAAGCAAAACAAAACCCAAACAAATGCAAATGAAAAACAAAACCACAAAACAAAATGCTGTGGGAGGCAGGTTATTAAAATCAAAAGAATGGGGTGTGATCTCCCCTTAGGTGTGCACCACTGCCCCTGACTACAGAGATACAATATTGCCTAAGAACTCTTAAATACATTGCATGAACTAAAAAGACTGGGAAGAATGTTGAATTAGTTTTATTTGACCGTCCTTGGCTTTCAACCCAAGCTGGATGCTCCTGAACAGCTCTCTGTGAGCAGTGGACAAACAAAACCTATAAAATGAAAGCTGGGGTTCTCTGGTCCCATCTGACCTGGGAAAAGGAGTTGGAAGGAAAACTAGCAAAGAGCAGAAGTGAAAGTGGTGTGATTAAAAATTGTATTAGCTACTACCACAACAAAACTCTGTGGAGTCAAGGTATACTTGCCACAAAAGTCTGGGTGAGCATGACTTAAACTGGTTCCCTAAAGTCAAATGCCATGGAGGGATGTCATGCATGACACTGTGTTTTTGTGTTTAGTGGACTCCACTGGTGCAGAATGGAATTGAACACACGTATATCAAAGTTCAAACCTGTCCCTAAGTATCACTGCCCTCCTTTTATCTGCTGAGGGTTAATTTTTCTACTGTTTTGCTGAATTAAGCCAAATAGTGCTCATGGCTCATCTGATAAACAGTTGTAATGGTCCTGTGGAGTGGCTGCGGGGTGTTTTTGCATGGCCCATAGACTCCCTTCTGAGGAAAAGCTGGAGAGCTACTGCCAGGTGTAGGATGGAGGAGAGGAGGATGGGGAATGACTCCTGAGATAACCTCTTGAGAAATGGCAGACCTGGCATTCCTCCAGCTCCAGGGAAGACCTTTGCGGGTGATCAGGGAGGTGGAGGTGGGAAAATTTTACTCCGTGGTTTCTGCAGCCAAAAGGTATGTGTATAACCATACACCAACCACCTGCAGAACTGCCAGCTCTTACAGAGTGAATAACACAAATACCTTCATCACCAGGGATCACCGGGGGTAAACTCCTCCAAACTCTGTCCCCTGCCTGGTCAGACTAATGTGCTGTGTGGCCTTTGAGAGGCAAACACCATGGCCACGTACTCTCTGAAATCTCTCCAAAGCTTGGTGGGGCTTGTTTGGGGAAAGGGAGAAACAGGATTCACCCTGGTCATTAGCCTGTATTTATTTGCTCAGTTGGAGCTGTGCTTCCCTTGGTGGTTTGGGCATAGCTGTTTCTGTTTGCTGCCAAAAACCAAATCTTTTCTGCCTTTGTCTTGGAGCCTCCTCTGCCATGGTTTCCCATCTGGTTTCCCAGTGTAGGGGCTGTTCTAACTGCACCCAGTAGAGAGCAGTGCTGGCTATCCCTCCCTCACCAACGAGTTCAACAGGTTCCTTTATTCTTTTTACACAAGGCCCTTGTGTTTGGGCACCTGGTTCCTTGTCAAGAGGCACCTATTTACAGAGTGTCCACTTCATGAATCAGCCTGCAGCCTACCTGGCTGCTCCTTTCCAAGCAAGCTGAGTGCACCTTTTGCTTTGTTAGCAATTCCTCAGTTGTCAAGGGTATGAGAAGGGATGAGTTACGTGTGTGTTTTGTCTTTGCCTCTGATTTGGAGCGTGTGTTGCTCAATGGGCATGTCCAGTGTTGGCTGAAGAATAGACAACAGCAAACCTGGCCACCTCGGTGCCTGTTTGGTGGCTTATCCTGTAGGAGTTGATACCACCTGTGGCAGTTGAGTAATTCTGGGATGATGGAGTTACGGAAGTAGAAAGTCTTTGTGGGGGCGTAGTTGTGGGTATGTGGTCAGAAGAAATAACTCAAGCTTTGATCCCTAGATTTGAGCATCTCATGAGCAGGCTGTAATCTCTGTCCTAGTTTAAGGATCCTCTCAGTACCTGCCAACATGGTAATTCCAATGATAATACACCAAGGGTCAGTTCAGGTGGAGCCAGTGGGAGATACAAGCATACAGATGATCAGGTTTAGAGCTCTTTAAATTACATGTTGCATAGTGGAAAGACTTGCCAAGACAGAAAGCCTGCAGCTGGATGACTGATGAACTGAATTGCCAAGAGAAACTGGTTTGAGTTGTTAAGGGTGAGCATAGGAATGAGGGCTTTTAGGTGCAGTTGGGAAGAGAAGGATTATCCAGTTGGAATGAACATCTTTAAGTAAGACCTTCCTTAGCTACTAGGAAACAGTTTTATCATCCAAAATAAACAGATTTTGTCTGCCAGAGTGTTTGGTTTGCTGCACCCCTCATCTTGGACAGAAGGCCAAGACTGGCTGTGCTGGTGGACTTTCTTGAAATGCACTTTTCTTGATGGAATCTGGAAAGAGAACTCCATGAATGTCAGGCTGAATGTGGCCTTTTTCAGTCACAACTGTATTTCCAGGCATTAACAGAATTGTTCCCTACCAATCTATGTGCTACTGTGTCAAACAATTGTTAGTCTTTTTTTAACACAATGGTACTCAGATCCCTCATCAGCATAGTTGTACTGTGAATATCTCAGACCAGGATGATATCTGGCTCATCCTTCTCATCTGGCATCTTAAAATTAGATGTTTGGACAAAGAATTACAGACTCCTGTACATACATCTTGCTTTTAATTTTAGCCCTGTTTTCAGTCCATCCTACCAGGAGATAGATTTTCTGTGTCCTTTTTTCTTCCCTCCCATCTCTAGAGATAATGCATAGATACTTTGACCAAAGATAGAAGCTGTGAAGGCTTTGAGTCATGAGTGGACTGTGAAGTCCCATGAAGGTGTAAGGAGAGAAATTGCAGGCATTGGTCAGCAGCTGGCCCTGATGTGAAACAGAGAGGGTAATTTCAATCTCTTTTTCTCCTCCTAGCTCTTTGGGTGTGGCTCTGTTGCACAGATCATTCTCAGCAGAGGGACCCATGGAGGTTTTCTGACTGTCAACCTGGCCTTCGGCTTCGCTGTGACACTCGGCATTTTGATCGCAGGACAGGTCTCAGGTATGTCTGGCTCCACATGGGCAACTCCACAAGTTTCACTTGTATCAGTTGTTATGTAGGCCTACTTTTCCTGTGTGGCACTGGTATGGAAGCTAGCGCCCCTTGGTACAACTCTTGGACCTACATTCTGCCCATTAAAGTACACTGACCACCAACCTCTCTGCAGGTGGACACCTGAACCCGGCTGTCACTTTTGCCATGTGCTTACTGGCCCGGGAGCCCTGGATCAAGCTACCAATTTATGCCCTTGCACAAACCCTGGGGTCTTTCCTTGGAGCTGGCATTGTCTTTGGGCTGTACTATGGTAAGTGTGGAAGCCCTGTGTCTTTTTTGAGGTGAGACTACTGTGTTTGTGACTCACTGCAGGTCTTCTGTGCAAGAAAACTTGCAGTGCAGTATTCCAAGAAACCTCCTTACTGTGTTTGTGGAATTGCTTTCCCATTCCCATGATGATGGGTTCAAGCCTCCTCAAAGCAATCTGAAGGCCAACCAGCATTGTCGAAGTGCAAGACTTTGTCCTTGAGTAATGAACACTGGACCTCTGGAAGGGCTCTTTTGTATCTACTGGTCTTCAGAAAAGTAGAAGACCACTAGCAATCATGAAGGTTTTACATCTGTTCACTGTTCCAGAAGCATTTTCTCATTCTTGGCTTAAAAAATGAAGTCTTCACTGTGACGTCAAATGTGTTGTCTTGTGTTAGCTTCCAGATAATGTGACTTCTAGCAGATTTTGCTGCTTTTATCAGAGTGATTCCATACCTTGGAAAGCACCTTACAAATCCAGTTCCTCATGCCTCTATTTCTCCTGTGTGCTTTTCATCATCATAGGGAGATCTTCAGTGGGCAAGAACTGAAGTTTTATGCTGGGCCTTGCTGTACCTCTAATATCAAGTGTGACATTTGGAATGAGACTTTGCCTCCCAATTGTTTCTGGCAAGAGGAGTGATGTTCCCTGTAGCTGAGTGGAGCATCTGGGTCACTGTTATTTCCAGCTGGAGGAGGAAGCTCCCAGCCCAGCACTGGTTGGAACTACTTTTCACTTTAGGAAGAAGCAAGGAGACCTACCTTCCTCTCATTAAACATCAGGGCAACAGTTCAACACCAATTACTTTTTCAGTTCATGGGTTGAGGTCTCCTCTTCAGAAGGGATTTAACCTCATTTTAGCTACCTAACCTATGGAAAAGCTACATTCAGAGACATCTGGTTTTGTTTCCACTCACCATGAAGGAAAGATAGACTGCCCTAAGTTAGTTAACCAGCTTCTACACAGTGGTAGGCAAGGCACTGGTGGCCCTAAAGACAGCCTTGGGAGTTGTAACTTAGAAAAGTGAAAAAAAAGCCCAAATTCTGTTTGCTGATCCATATCACTATGTCATGTTTTCACACCAAGACTGATACCACAGGTGTTTGGTTACCTTTGGGAGAGAGTTGGAGTCACCTTAGTGTTTACTTCTTGACTCTCTTTCTTGATGCCTATCAAATAATTGTTAGGAACAGGGACTAATGCCAGCTGCCTCTGAGCCTGACTGGTTAAAATGCTGTGGTGGATGATGCCATTAGTTTTCCAAATAAGTGTTTGCTCTACAGCAAATGATTTTTTTTTTCTCCTTCCCTACCTCTAGATGCTATCTGGGCTTTTGACAGTAACCGGCTCACTGTTACAGGACAGAATGCCACTGCTGGTATTTTTGCCACCTACCCATCAGAGCATCTGAATGTTGTGAATGGCTTCTTTGACCAGGTGAGAGGGTGCTGGGAGGATGAAAGTGCATTTGAAGAGAAATCTTTTAGGTGGGTCTGGGCCTCACCTTTAGTTAGAAAATGAATTGCAATTCAAAGATAATATATCCAGAAAGGTTTTTTTTGAGTTGACACAGGTATCTCACTAGCCCATAGGAAGACCAGGGCCAGAAAGGACCTTACAGCCAGAAGGCTTGTGCCAAGGCATTAACAAGTGTTACAACACTGGTCAGGACACCAGAGAAAAGAATGCAATTTGTCATAGTCCCTGAAGAGCCATAGTGTGAGGAATGATAGGTCTTCCTCACTCTCACTCTGGTACTGTGCTTGTGGCACAATCCAGAGGTCAGCTGGGTATGGGGTGGGGGTTGCTGTTGAATGTGACTGTCTTCTAAACTTGCCAGCAACCACAAAAGGGACAGCTTCTACCCAGCCAGGGCACGTGGGAAGGAGGTTTAGGAAGATGTTTCCAGCTTTTCTAGCTATAGTCTAAACAGCTATCCATAACACTTCTGGGGGTAGGGAGAAAGGTTTGATTGAGGTTCTGGGTTGCCATAATCTCAAGAGAGGTGCACGCTCCACTCTTTTATTCCTATGGCTGCTGTGGTCTGATGGTGTCATGGATGACTTGGTGCACCTCTTCCTTTTAAGAGAATTACATCCCATAGGAGTTAAATAACTTGGTTAGAAGTCTAATCTGGATTAAATTCTTGTTTCCCTTCCCCATCTCTCTCCAGTTCATTGGCACTGCCTCCCTGATTGTTTGTGTCTTGGCGATTGTTGATCCCTACAACAACCCCGTCCCCACTGGGCTGGAGGCCTTCACAGTTGGTTTTGTTGTCCTCGTTATTGGAACCTCCATGGGCTTCAACTCTGGCTATGCTGTCAACCCTGCCAGGGACTTTGGGCCACGTCTCTTCACAGCCATTGCTGGCTGGGGCATGGAAGTGTTCCGGTAAGTGCTTGACAACAAAAACCTTGAGCATGAAGGAGAAATAAATTATGAATCCAAATAGATGGTAGCTCTGGCACTATAAAGAGTCTTGGCAGCACTATAAAGAGTCTTGGCAAGGTATCTTTGGATTGTCTAAATGATGCTAAAAGACACTGCTTTTCGGCTTCTTAAGAAATCGTGGAAGCTGGGCAGCTTCCAGTGGTGAGAGCAAATGACATTGCTATCAAAGAGGATATCTAGGAGCAAATGGCATTGCTATCAAAGAGGAAATCTCAGAGGAAATCTGAGAATTTCAGTTGCACCTTGAACCTGAGCACATCATGATTTTTGAATGGTAGAAAATGAGAAGTGTTTGTTATTTTTGGAGACAATTAAGAGAGCCATGTTATCAAGGGTTGCTTTCCTGCAAACAGCGGGAGGGAACCGAAGGTGCCTAGTGTAGGCACAACAAATGCTTCTCTCCTTTCCTGGTGGAGAGACAGTCTTGGAAGTCCTGAAAGTAGTTGTTCTGAATTGCTTGTCACTTGGACTTAAAGTGTTTGTTTGTGTGTGTGTGGCAACGTTTGCCTTGGAAGCTCTGCAAGCGTACAGGTGCTGCTGTCCTGTGCAAGTGGGTGATGATGGCTGCAGAGGGTCAGGTCCTGCATGGCTCCAGATCCAGGTGCAAATATCCTAATGCTTAGGCTGCACTTCTTACCTTGTGCACTTTCTTTTTGTTTTCCAGGGTTGGTAAGCCGTCCCACTGGTGGTGGGTTCCAGTTGTGGCTCCTTTCCTTGGGGCAGTTGCGGGAGTGATTGTCTATCAGCTGACGATTGGATGTCACGACGAGCCTTCTCCCCCTGCCTCCGAGCAGGAAACAGTCAAGCTGGCTAACGTGAAGCACAAGGAGAGGGTCTGAGGAAGCTGCCACCCAGATCTGGCAGGTACTCATTACTCAGGACTGCAGCTGGCAAAAAGGAGAAGTTAAGAAGAGCTTCAAGAACAACAGGAAGAGTTTTTCACCTGTTTAGTAATTTTTTTTTTGTTTTTTGTATATCCCTGACATATTTGCTTTTGACATTTCCCTGTGAGCCTTCCTCCAAATGCAGTATCATGTAATCTTTTCCTATTAGAGGGGATTGAGGACTGTAGGAGTCAGGAGAGAAGTGGGCATTGTTGTCCAACACAAATTGGGTGTTCAGGAATTTGAAGCTCTTTTGAGCTATGTTGCTGACATTGCCTGTGGCCTTGGCAAACTGCTTCTCTTCAAACCTGCATTCCAATCTGTAGAATGGGGATCATGCAAAACATAAATTGTTTTGCTGGCATGGATTGGAACCTCCTGCATCCTGGAGGAAATTTGCCTGTGATTCTGTGGATCAAATTCTGCTTGATCAGTAAAATCAGTACCTTGACACCAGGAATTAACTAGTCTAGAGGATTTTTATTAGCCAGACTTTCATCTCTCTTATGATTCCTAGATACTGATCCATAATGTCAGTGCAGAGTGTAAGAATGCATTGGATTTTCATTTAATAGTAAGACAAAATGTTTACAAACAAGCACATCCTGGTGTTACAATAAAAAATTTTAGTATTGCCATCTCATAGAAGATCACATATAGGAAATCCTTAGTCTAACCAGGGCTAATCTGGCAGAAAGCTTGGCTCCCAGAAGCAGCTTTTCTAATTAATCAGCTTTGTATATAAACTGCAAGCAGCTAATAGCCAAGATCCAGTGGAAACACAGTGTTGCTTAAGTTGCGTGTGTTGACGTAAATTTTACAGTGGTGTTGTTGGGGGTTTATTTTTGTTGTTTTAGTAGATTTATATATAAATATACTCCTTAAAGCTGTTAGTAAATACCAAGGTTGGGATGAGTTCATATAGAGATGTACAGGAACTGCCGATTCTCTGTCAGCTTTGAGATATTTTTGGGTTTTGCTGGGATGGTCTTGGATTATGGAATTGGGGTTTGTAGAGCACCTCCTTTTCTACCTTGCAGAATAACTGGGATATCCCTGGTACTCATGGCTGAGGGACTGAGGTCAGGCACCTCCTGTACTAGCAGTACTGGCATCTCAGGGGATCTCTGGCTCTCCCAACGCCATATTATTACAAAGTATTTGAAAAAAAGCATTATTGGTTGTGAAAGAATTTGTAAGTCCCATGCATTAGAGAAACTTGTTCAAAGCCTATTTCTTTAATGTGTGAATTAATTAAAAAATGTATCTTTGTACACATTTCCAGTCACTAAAAGGATGTATTCTTTTTTTTTTTCCTTTTTAAAAAAATAAAATGTCAGTACCCACATTGAAAAATGCTAGTGTTGGTTGTATTTTTAAGTAGCTGTCAGCAAACTTCACCATGAAAAGGAAGTCATCTATAGCAATAGCTTCCTTAAACCCTTTTCCTCTTCAGCCTGAGCAAAGGGGAATTAACCCTTTCAGGCAGTACATCTACATGCTCCACTTGTGTTTTATGCCTTTTCCTTTTGGGTTGTGATTTTGAGGCATGTGGAGAAGATGGAGTGGCTGTGTAGCTGTGCTCAGTATAGCGACCAAGGTATGGGCTGGGGGTGGGATTGTCCTGCTGTCAGGCATCTTATTCTTAAGGCAAAAAAACACTGGGTAAGTATTTGTCCCTCACCCTTTGTACAATTTAAATTCCCTTACTCTTCTTTCATGTAACATAGCTCTGAATGCAGAATCCTACTCTGCCTTCATCCTACTGTCCAGCCCCATCTAGCATATTACACAAATCAGCTTTCTTTTTCTGTATCTGTGCCAGGCAAGGAAAAGTACAACAGACCTGAACACAATGCCCACAGAATTAGACAAGCAACTTACCTATAAATAAAATTCTTGTTGCTCTTTGGCTGATGTGTGTACTGCTGTATTTTTCCTGTATTAATTGTGCTGCCTTAAAATAACTCCTCACTTCCCACATGATGCCATACTGAAGAATTCAGCGAGGTCTGGATGCATGTGGTTTCCGACAATTCACCAGCTAGGAATCAGATGGCTTTTGGAAAGAAATTTCCCAGGTTTGTTTGATTTACTCTATGTGTGGACAGCACGTTGTTTTTTTCATTTCTAACATGGAAATTTATCCCTCAAACTCTATGTAGCAGCTGTGTATATTGGTGTGATCAACTAACATAGCTGCAGAATTCAATTCTCATTTCCCTTCAGGACTGTCTCTTTCTCTACTCTTCCACCACTTTGTATCTTCAACTATCTTAACAATACATGAAAGTTGTGGCTGCAGATCTTAAGATTTTGATTCAAGGTGTAGTGTGGGTTCTGGTCTGTTTGGTTTTTTCCCTTTGTAGTTTTTGTTGTTGTTGTTACATTACTTACCAGATTCCTCTTGCTTTTGCCTGGCATGTAGTAATCAACTTTTACTATGTCCCTGCCTTACTCATGCGTCAATGATGCATTATTGCCTTTATTAAAATGGCAATAAAATATCATATCAGTTTCAGGTTAAATTTTCTGTTTTAACCACTGTTTTAAGCTTTGGCTTTGCTGTTGGAGAAGCACCAAGCACTGCTGAGTAGATCTATCAACATGAGAAAAGGGGCAGGCATTGCCTGCCCTCAGTGGATGGGGAGCTATGGAGAACACAGCCCCCAGAAGGGTCTGGTCCATAGGAGACATGATTCTGTCTTTGCTAGCCATGTAAGGAGGGCAGTGCACAGCACACCTTGATACACCAGATTTCAGGAACTCCACAAGTATTATTAAACTGTGGGGAAGGAAAGGTGTTTTCCCTGGCAGCAAGCACCCTTAAACTGCTGCAAGTTGTGGTTCTGCTTGTTTTCAGTTTAGCTGCCTTGAGAGAGCTTCTGGGTGTTATTCACCTGGCAGACCCAGGCAAATCCAAACATTTTTCCTTTTTTTTTTTTTCCCCATCCATACCTAAATTTCAAAGGCAATGAATCACACTGTAGTGCCTCACTGGAGAGGCAAGACTCATCTGGCAAAATAAAGTAATCTGGGTTTTAGGTCAGATTAACTCCAGCTGTCAAACCAGTGAAATATGCTTTGTAGGAAGAAATAAATCTACAATTTAAACTATTCATGCTTGACAGGGAGAGTAATTTGTTGTTGGAACAAAATGCTAAAAGGTGTTTTGGATTCTTATTGTGTGAGGTTTTCAAATTAATACTGGCTGTCTTGCAAAAAGTTCTTTCAGTTAAACTGCAAACTGCAAGTCTCACTGGAGAAAATTCCCAGACCTCTCCATTACAGGAGGTCAAGTTGACAGGATTTGTCCCTTCTGATCTTAAAACTTACGAAATTTAAAATGCAAGATAAAAGTGGCCATATATTCAATTCCTCTAGGTCTGGTCTAGGATTATTGCTGCAGGTGCTTTGACATTTTTGGTATATCTTGGGAAGCTCTTCCATGTCTGTTTGCTCTATTCCATCTGTAAAATGGCAGCAGCAATGCTGATTTCTTTCAAACCCTGCTCTCTTTCACCTTGTGGGAGCATGAACAAAGGCTGCTTGGCATTGCAGTGTGGATGGGAGAATCACACAGTCTCCCTTTCTGCAGCCCTTTCATCTCAAACTGAGTTTCAGCTCTTCATTTGGCAGTGGTGCCTGCTGGGGATTCAGGAGCTGGTTGCATTTGCTGAGCAGCTCCAGGCAGGTCTGGTGGGGCTGTACGAGGGCAGGTTTCCACATGTACTCAAAGCAGATGAGCATTGACAGATCATCTGCTTACTGTTTTTCCTTCTACCCATCACCTACACCTTGGTGAAGAAAATAAGTAAATGGGAGGAAGTCAACAAGGAGAATGTGCTCTCAGGCTAAAGATTCCTAAAACTATAAGAGGATTTCTGAAACCATATGAAATATGCTGCCTGAGATGGTGGTTTTGTTGGTTGCAAGATCACTGATTGCCTCAGGCCTTTTCAGGGAATTTGCCCAGTTCCCATTTACTCCAGCTCCTGCTTTCCCTCCTCTCCAGGATATCCACTTGCATTCTATTAATTTCTGCTGCTGGCCAGGACCCAGGTTAATAAAACCTTTTGGGATGTGAGAAACTTTGTCTAAAATGTCCGTCACTCCTCTACACTTCGTCTCAAATGAAATGTCTTTGGCTTCTTTTTCTTGCTTGCATAAAATATTTCACTTAAAGCATGGACACATCTGGATCTCAGTCCATGAGTCTGGCTCGGGCTAGCTGGCTCACAGGATGGTTCTGCATGGCTCTGCGACCCCTGGCTTTGCAGCTGGTGGCATAAGAGGGAACAAACTCCCTTTGAATGAAGGTAACCACGCTGGCCCAGGGCCTGGACTTTGGGATGAGACCTTCTTCCTGCCTCCAGGACAGCTAAGAATATCTTGCCTGCTGCCCCTGCTTGCCCAGCAGCCAGTGCCATGCATTTCCACAACAGTTGCTTGGATATTGGGATATGACTTGGTCCCTCTCTGTGTTACTCTCGGTGAGGGCCAAAAATCTGCAATATGTATATAGATGTGAGACTCAAGTATAACTCATTAGACATTAGAACTTTCAGGGTGCTCCCATTTAAACACCTTCAGGAGGGAAAAATTGTCCTGGAGTCCTGTGGCATTCATCACATATAGTGAGTATGTAATGCTTAAGAAAGGGGTGGAATAGAGATAGTTTGGGCTCTGGTCAGGTCTTGTCCTAAAAACTCTTTTGCTCCTTGAAAAGTACTGTGTATAGAACAGCTATACATCTGTGAACAGGATCTACTCTCATCTAATTTGGGACATTCGACATTTACCCACTTCTCAGTGTCTGAACACCACTACCTCTTTAAATTCATCACTATCCCTGGTGGAAAC